>NW_025334022.1:16845909-17452500 GCF_019186645.2 Phyllostomus hastatus
AATCCTTCATTGCACAACCTTATGTTCTCCCTGCCCAGCTGGATTCAGTGGGAATGAGCAGTGCTTTCAATCTGGATTCTTTGCTGGAAGACCAGACCAACTATGTGTGGGGTCCTTGCCCCATCACATTATAGCTCCTCTTTAAAATGTTTCTATGTGGTACCTACACCAGAGTACTGAGTCACTGGCTAGTTCTATGCACATACCCTCTCCCCAGAAAGCAAAATGTGTTTCACCATCATGGCTGGCTATAGCCTGCTGGTGACTATGACAGACCCTAGTGCAGCAACCTGGTCATTTTAGGGGATTGAGTCCCTATCTGAAACTCTGCAGGTTGGCACTACCATTATGGTCATTCTGCTCACTGTGTGTTTGTGTGTATGTGTGTAGCCTGGGCTTCCCAGACTTCATATATCCTCCTAAGTCACTCCCTGTTAGAGTTGAGGATACTTGTGCAGGACTATAACCCCATGTTCTGAAACAGGAGGGAGCTCCAAAGCTGTGATTTGTCTGGTCTCTCTGCTGCTAAGGTGCTATGCACAGTGTGTTTCCCTTACAACTTATAACATCTCCTTACTGGGTGGTACGAAGTACCTTCTGCACTCTTTGGCTTCAAAACTTTATATCAGCTAAGTTTTCATTCATTGTTCAGGTTAATTGTCAGAAGATCAACCAGAAATCTGAGTTGGAGGCAAGAGCAAGTGGACTCAGCTTCTACTTTCTTGGCTGCCATCTTTTAATTCCTCAGTCTAGCTAACAATGTTGCACCAATGTTAATTTCTTAATCTTGATAAACATACCATGATTATTCAAGATGCTAACACTAAGGAAAACTAGGTAAGGTCTATATGAGAAATTTTGCCTTAGTCAGCTCAGGCTGCCAGAAACAAATATCATGGAGTCAGGGAAGGGGGGGGGCTTAAATAACAGAAGTTTGTTTGTTCACAGATCTGTAGTCTGGAAGTCCTAAATCACAATGTTAACACAGTCAGTTCCTGGTGAGAGCTTATTTCTTGGCTCATGGATGGCCATTTTATCACCATGTCCTCATATGGGCTTTCCTCAGTGCATATGTTTGATGAGAAAGAGGAAACATAAGATGATAATTTCAATTGAGCCATTATGATGATTTTCCCACATCAATATATGACAATCTGGCTTGTTGCTAATCAAGATCCTTAAAACATGATTGTGACTACTTATATTTTCATAAACACTAATCTATCCATAAGTGTTTTTTATATGTGTTGACATAGCAAAAATATGACTTTAGTTGTGAAACAATTAAGTTGCTAACAAGAACTGAGAATGGACATTTTTATTAATGTTATTAAATATTATATGTATTTTAATAGACATCAATGAGTCAATGGGTTGCAAAATCTCATTTTGACAGCAGTTCAATTCCTCAAGGTCTTCAACTATTGAAGATTGAAAATAATTTCTAAAGTTTATTTCTGCTGCCTTTTCATCTCCTATAAAAAACACAAGTAAAAATGCAAACTAAAAAATTCCAGTGGTTTGTTAATAATCACTCTGCAGTGAGTTAAACCTGAATTCACTGTGTTATGTGTTTTGGCAGCTTGAAACTCTATATATTTTAGTTTTTCTCTATTCCCTAAATGTATATTGCTAGATGGCATGTAAGAGAGCTAATTAGATATAAATACCAACCAGCACCCAAATAACAAGGATCATAATGATCATACAGTGAACAGCTGTGCCAGTTGATAAATTGGTTCCTTCTCTAATATTGTAGCAACTGAAACATTTCCTAGCTCCAAAAATGTTTTTCCCCTTCATAGGCCAGATTCAATTAAAAAGAAAAGTCCTACTAATGCAGGACTTCAGGAGGCCAGCAAAGTCTGAGGCTTTGTGAACTTTCCTTACAAAAGTCAGACAAAATTCTTATTGACTCTGGCCTTCTCTGATTTCGTAACTGATAGCACAACCGTATGTACGAGTAATGCTTATGGGAGCAGTGCATAGAAGGAACACTGGATTATAATTCAGGACTGAGAAGTAAATAGCTGTCTTTTTTAAAAAAAAAATTGAGCTCTATTCAGTTTTGTTTTGTCTCATTTTACCATTTTGTGTTTTGATCTCCTGTGAAAAGGTTCGGGGCAGTGTGTCAATGTCAGTTTAGGTTGACAGCTCTAAATTTAATTTAATCCATAACATTTTATTTAATGCCTACTAAGTGCATTGGTGCTAATTTAAGGGCTGGTAAACTAAAGAAACATTGGTTCCTTCTTCCTTCAAGGAACTAATAGTCTAGTTTTAAGAAGAAAGTAAAATTCCCTTATTATTATAAAACAAAATAAAAACAAACTGTGATCTCCATGGTTGGAAAACACAGAGGCTAGGCACTACTCTAGGAAATCATGGAGGACTGAGGAGTGACCTTAGATAAGCAAATCAGGAAGCCTGCTCTGAGGCAGTGGCATTAAAGCTGAGATTCAATTTAAGCTAATAAAAATGGAATACCTCCCATACTTCCACAGTACAAAAAAACAAAATAAATTACTTGCTTTGCTCATATTACTTGTTTTGTGATCATGTCTCAGACCTATTTTGAGGTTTCAAAAGAGAGTTGCCAGTATTTAGTTAAAATTATTGCTTGAATGCCTTGCCACCCTTCTAAAACTCCAATAATATGACAAATTATTAAAGTAGGAAAAGTCCATAGTATTAGTAAGATGGAAAGAATTGGAAAGGAGACAACAGGAAGAAAAGATCTTCAATACAGAAAGCAGATGGGTGAGAAGAAACTGACTTGGCACAATCAGGAAAACTGAACCCCATGCTTGTAGTTGAAAAAGTCAAGATAATCAACCAGTTTTATATTGCCATACTCTCCAAAACCTCTGGAAGATAGTGCCAGGAACTTTTAGAAAGCAAATATGGGGCTAAAAGCTGGAAGATTTGTTTAACACATTTACTTGAGGAATTAGAACCCAAACCCTTACTCAGTTTCACATAGCTGACACATTCTCTTGCCAATCCTTAGAAAAATAATGGAAGTAAATTCTCTGGAGAAAGTAAAACAAAGGATCTCTGGAATGAAAGAAACTAGGTATAACTAAAGACTGAGCTACTATAATAAAACAAGGAGGGTATGAAAGTTCATATATTGAATATTAATATCCACATAATTTCCCCCCCACTGAGATTCTCAAACCCTGATGGCCAGGTCTATACTGCATAGTAAGGAGATCACAAATTAATTACAGCTGTCCCCAAGAAGGATGTAACCAGATCATACTACCATGAAGTATAGTCACAATACCCACCCTGCACCCAGAGATTCCAATAGGCAATTAAAAATAGCCTATAATATAAAAGATGGATATCAAAACATATATACATAACAAAGTAAGAGCTTCAGAGAGGTAAGAAAGGTCATTAACCCATGAAACTAGAATTGTTTTCTATAAAAAGAACATTTAAAATAATAAAAAAGCTTCGGAAAATTAAAAATAACTTTTTAAAATTTAATTATTTATTTTTAGAGAGAGGGGAAAAGAAGAAGAAATAGAGGGAGAGAAACATCAATGTGTGGTTGCCTCTTTTGTGCTCCATACTGGGGACCTGGCCTGCAGACCTGCAACCCAGGCATGTACCATGACTGGGAATCCAACTGGTCACCATTTGGCTTGAAGGTCAGCATTCAATCCAGTGAGCCACACCAACCAGGGCTAAAAATAACTTTATTTGACATGAAAACTCAATAAGGATGGTTAAAAGAAAGTTTAAGAAATGCCTCAGGAAGTAGAATAAAAAGGCAAAAAGATAGAAAATAAGCGATCCCAGAGATCTAAGATTCAAATAAGTTTTACAAAAAGAGAGAATATAGAAATTGGAAGAAAATAAAGAAGTAATGCAATAAAATGTCTCAGGCCTGAAGGACATGAGTTTCAAGACTGAAAGAGCCCATCAAGTACTCATGAGAGTGGATAAAAGTGGCTCTCACCAAAACACATTATCATGTAATTTTAGAATTCTGGAGGAGAGAAAAATTTTATAAAATGTTCAGAAAGAAAAAACTTGTTTCACACAGTCAGATCTCATTACTGAAAGTTAGAAGAGAATGAAGCAATGATTTCAAGATCCTGATACAAAATTATTTTCAACCTAGAATTCTATGTTATGAACTATCAATCAAGGTGAGGGTAGAATAAAAACTTTAAATATGCAGAGTCTCAAAACTTGTTCCAACTAGACACCCTTTCCCAGGAAAATACTAAAAGATATAAAAGTCTCAAACCAGGGGAAACATCCAGCAAGGAGAAGATAACAGAGACTCCATCATATTCTCAAAAAATATTAGTTCTTGGAAGAACATTCAGAAGATGAAATTTTGCTTGAGTGTATGAAATGATATTTACACAATTGTGGGAAGCATGGGAATAGATTAGTGATAAATATATAGAAAACTAACCACTCAAAGCCAAAAAATTGTTAGGGGAGAACCAATAATTGGGTAGGAAAAAAGTACACATAGTTCACTCTATAACTCTGCTCAAACATTTGAGCAATAAACATTGAGCAATATTGAATAAATTAACTATATTGCAAAGATGGGACATAGAAGGGTAGTGGAGGCTGTGAAATAGAACTTCTCATCTTCTACAGTAAGATGTAAATAGATAATGCTAAAAAGGCAAGAAAATTAAAGTGTAGCTATATAAATATATTATGTGGCAATATATAGGTAGGTACCAAAATGATCAGTTCAAAGAATGAGCCTGGTTGTTACTAGGTGGCAGGAAATGCGGTATAGATGGTATCAGGAAACTGATCTTCACATACCTCAGAGAAAGTTTTGACTATTTGAATTGTGTACCTTGATTATATGGAGGGAGGAAGACAGAGGCTATGTAGTTGGGAGCTGAGCCCACTTGCTCAGCTGGTGGGACAATTTGCCATCTTCCAACTGTGATACTTAGCCAAATTTCTGAAAAACGAAGTGAACAGCCAACAGAATCTCAGCCAATGTAAAGTTTGGAAGCCAAAGTGTGCAGAGGATGCTTCAAAACAGGTGATAAGGAGGTTTTATAAGCCAACAGGAAGGTCCCAGGCCTGGCGCCAAGGACTGTGGCAGCTGTTGGGACATTGGAGGACAGCCAGGTCAGTTATAGCAGCCTAATGGCTTCCTCCCTTCCCAGGGCAGGGGCATCCCAGATGCACAGCAGGAGAGGCCTGGATGCATAAAGTCATTGGGCGGGGGAGTGAAGGCAGCAAGCACACACAATGGGTGGAGTACCCAGGCAGGGGTGGGGGCCGCCAGCCAGGGCATTGCCAGAAAATTTGGGGGATCCCAGTGACACCTGGAGCTGGGAGAGGAAGTGAACCATGATTGGCTATGAACCACATAAGGCTATGGACTTGCCAGAGGGCTAAATTGTGTGGAAAGCCAGGTGGTGGCTCAGAGCAGCACAGGAAGAGACTTGTGTCAAAAGGGGAAATGAAGTAGACTATTCAGGGACCTCGTGCATGCAGCATGGATAAGTGGGGGTGTGATTTGCTCCCACTTAGTGCACTTCACAGACAGATCAAAGAGATGGAAAGCAAGGTGGCTTATCTGGCCCCAGCTGGGCAGAAATAAACAGAAAGTACCTGCCACATAATGCTCTGAGGGCAGCGGGCTGGAAACTGGGCACCTGTGACTATTTTAGCCCATTCACAGTCCCTACCCTTGCAAAATGACAGGCGAGGGAAAACAGAGCCCAGCCTCACTCTGTGTCCAAGAACATAGAAGACCTGCAAACTGGAAGGGCAGTTGTTGTTGTTGTATGTTTGTTTTCCCTCAAAAGTAAGACACTATGATCTGGAGCTCAGAGAATACCAGAGACAGATTCAGAGTGAAGTCAGAATACATACACCAAGAGCTGAGACAAATTTCACTTTGCTTTTAGTAGAATTTACATGTTTTCTTTATTTCTCTTTCTTCTTTCTATATATTTAGTTTTTTTGTTTGTTTATTTCAATTGATCATTTTGTTTTTATATTCTCCCTGTCATATGACATTTTAATTTTTCTTCTTTCACTTCACTCATATTCCAAATAACTCACTGCTCTTGGTCTTTTATTTTTTATTCTTTTTATTCAGATTGTAGATTTCTTATCATACTATAGTTATACCAAATCCCACAGAGCATCTTCTCTGATCTTAATCCATTTTGCCATCACCCTGAATTTTATTACTATTGTGGTTAACTTTATTTTCTCTCACATTACACCAAGTTTCTATCTCTTACTCTCACTATTTCTCCTCCATCTAAACTCACACAAATGCTCTTCTTTCTTAAGCCATCTCACATTCTTTTTTCCCTCTATTAAGAGTCTTATTTCTTTTTCACCTTTTATAAACAGTGGCTACTTGTGTGAAATACCACAATCATTGCTGAATTTCTCCAAAGTAACTCCTCTTTGTTCATTATTTGTTTCTACTTTAAATCCTATAAAACACTCTCCACTGTCCTGCTGCATTTCACCTTTCCCCAGCCCCTGGTCACTGAGTGAGGAATTTTATTTCATTGTTTTCTCCCTCCTTTTTTTGTCTTTCAACTTGGGCTTTACCCCTTATTCTTATTAGCTTGCTACCCCCATCCTCTCAAAATATTTTTTCTTTACTATAGATATCTCATATTCACTTTTCACTTTTCTATGATATTCTTATTCCCATTCCACCTTTACTAAACTTCATTCAGTTGTCATTACTATTGACCCTGTTGTGGTTTTTCTGCAATTTTACCCAGTTGGTCCAGTACCCTTGCAGTTTTATTTCAAACCTCATAGTATACTCTTCCCTTTTCTTACCCCAATGTTCATATCACACTTTCATGTTATACTTATGTTTTCAATTTTATTCCCTCACTTCCTTCACCTTGGTTCTATCCCAAATGTTATCAATTATCTTCCTTCTTACTATGCAATAACATTTCCCCTAATTTAGTCTTCTCATATTCTCTTTGATATTTCTTATAATATCTGCTATCTCTCCTCACCTTTATTAATCTTAGTGCAATTGCAGTTGAAATTGCTGACGTGGTAGGGGAGTTTTTGCTGGAATAGCTTTGGTTGTCTGGTAACACTACTTTGTTAACCAACCTTTGTACAATAGCATACAAGAAAAGGTGGAAGTTGTGACTACCAGTAACCTCACTGGAGGTGAGAACCCACCAACAAAGGAGCCAACAACAAGTAAAGCCCAAGTACAACAAAAAAGCCTACACAAACATACGAAACAGCAATCCTGGAGCATCCAGACAAAGAGATCAAAGAGACTGCACCACTAAGTCACAGAGAATCCCTACCAAAGAACTTCACCTCAAAAAGACAGCTGGAAAAGCAGAGCATCTGAAATCACACAAATAACAAGAGTCACCGAAAATGGGAAGACAAAGAAAAAACCTCCACTTGGAAGGAATGAAAGAATCCCTGATAAAAGAGCTACATGAAATGGAGGCAAGCAAACTATCAGACATAGACCTCAAAAGAACAGTTATAAATGTGCTCAAGCAGAACTTTCTGCCAAAATATTGTGCCTCCTCACACAACCAAAAGAAGGACAACAATAAATTTAAAACCCAAAAACAACCAGAGCTGCCAGAAAATCAAACTGTGTGAAAGTCCAACAACCAAGGAGTTAAAGAAGAAACATTCATCCAGACCAGTGGAAGGCACCCCTCCTACCAGGCATCAAGGTGAAGAGGACTCACAGCAAGGCGGCGGCCAGTGGACCTGGTGAGATGGTGGCTGGTAGAGAGGGCAGTACCACATTTGAGTGCAGATAAATGGAGAGGAACAACTGGCGAGCAAGACAGACCACACAACCCAGGGTCCCAGCTCAGGCAAATAAAACCTCAAAACTTCTGACTGACAAAACTTATGAGGGTTGAGGCAGCAGAACATACTCCCAGCCTCACAGGAGACTTCATTGGAGAGGATGCTCAAGTAACTCAGTGACAACTGCAAGGAACATTTGAAACTACACCAGGAAGAAAAAGAAATAGAAACTGTAAACAGCCCTGGCTGGCATAGCTCAGTGGATTGAGCACGGGTTGCGAACCAAAGTGTCACAGGTTCGATTCCCAGTCAGAGTATATGCCTGGGTTGCAGGCCATGACCCCCAGCAACCGCACATTGATGTTTCTCTCTCTCTCTCTCTCTCTCTCTCTCTCTCTCTCTCTCTCTCTCTCTCTCTCTCTTTCTCCCTCCCTTCCCTCTCTAAAAATAAATAAATAAAATCTTTAAAAAAAAGAAACTGTAAACAAGAACTAGGAAGAAATGAAGAATACAATATCTGAAATAAAAAATACACTTCAAGGAATTGCAAGCAGGCTGGATAAAGCAGAGGACTGAATTAGTGAGCTGGAAAACAAGGTATAAAGAAACACCCAGGTAGACCAGCTACAGAAAAAAAACATTAAAAAATATGAAGATAGCTTAAGAGAACTGCAAGACAACATGAAATAAAACAATATTTAAATCATAGGAATACAAGAAGGAGAAAAAAAACAGAACAAAGGATAGAAATCCTGTTTCAAAAAGTAATGATAGAAAACTTCCATATCCTAGAGAGGGGAAAAAGAAACACCCAAGTTTAGGAATCACAGAGTGTCCCAATGAAGATGAACCCAAACAGACCCACTCCAAGACACATCATAATTAAAATGCCAAGTTTAAATACAAAGACAAAATCTTAAGAGCAGGAAGGGAGAAACCAGAAGTAACATACATGGGAGCTCAGATAACCCTAGCAGCTGATTTCTGAACAGAAGCACTACAAGCCAGAAGGGAATGGCAAGAAATATTCCAAGTAATGAAAAGCAAAGGCCTGCAACCAAGTAACTCTATCCAGAAAGGCTCTCAATTAAAATGAAAGGCTGAATAAGGAATTTCTCAGACAAAAGAAGGCTGAAACAACATATCTCCACCAAACCAGCACTGCAAGATAGGCTGAAGGGACTGATTTAAGAAAAAGAGTGAGAGAGAGAGGAACACAGGTACAAAGGGAATAAAATAGCAATGAATAAGTACCTATCAATAATAAACTTAAATGTTAATGGATTAAACACCCCAAACAAAAGACATAGGGTAGCTGAATGAATAAGAGAGCATGACCCACACACATGCTGAGACCCACTTCAGAACAAAAGCCCTACACAGACTGAAAGTGAAGGGTTGGAAAAAAATACCCCAAGCAAATGGACAGAAAAAGTCAGGGTAGCAATATTTATATCAGACAAAATAAACTTCAAAACTAATGCCATAAAAAGAGACCCAAGTACTCTTCATAATACTCAAAGGAAGAATCCAGCAAGAAGACATAAACATTGTCAACATGTATGTACCCAACATAGGAGCGCCCAAACATATAAGGACAATCTTGGAGGACAACAAGAAATATATAGACAGCACCATGCTTATACCAGGGTATTTTAACACCCCAATGTCAAAAATGGATAGATCTTCCAAACAAAAAACCAACAATGATATTATGGCATTAAACAACAACCTAGGTCAATGGGACTTAACTGAATGTACACACACACACACACACACACACAGCATTTGATCCCAAAGAACAAAATACACATTCTTTGCAAATGTACATGGAACATTATGAAAGATAGATCACATGGAAGGACACAAAATAAACCTCAACAAACTCAAGAAAATTGAAATCATATCAAGCATTCTGTCAGACCAGAAGGGTCTGAAACTAGAAACCAACATCAAGGAAAAAACTCAAAAACATTCAAATTAATAGAGTTTGAATAGCATAGCATAGCATTAAACAATGAATGGGTTCATAATGAGATCAAGGAATAAATCAAAGTGTTTCTAGAAACAAATGAAAATGAACACACAAGAGTCTAAAACTTATGGGACACAGCAAAGGCAGCCTTGAGAGGGAAATTCATAGCAATATGACCTACCAAAAAGATAAAAATATTTCAAATAAAAAACTTAACCCTACATCTTCAAGAACTGGAGGAACGACAACAAACAAAGCACAGAGGGAGTAGAAGGAAGGAAAATAATCAATATCAGAGCACAATTAAGTGATATAGAGACTAAAACAGCAAGTCAAAGGATCGATAATTTCAGGAGCTGGTTCTTTGAAAAGATAAACAAAATCTACAAGCCTTTAACCAGCCTGATCAAGGAAAACAGAGAGAGGAAACAAATAAATAAAATAAGACATGAAAAAGGAGAAACTACAACTGATACTACAGAAATACAAAGGACTGTAATAAATTACTACAAACAAATATATGCCAAGATGATGAAGACCCCAGCACGCGCGGTCCATGTGTTGTGACTGCAACGAACAAATTCACATGGACTACAGAAATCCTGTGGAGGAAAAGGGATGGCATATCCACATTCTGAATGAGAGAGAGCCCCGACTTCTGCCTGGACAGGCTTTTGTTGCTTTTCTGGGCACATTACATGGAGGATGGTCCTCATTTACTATGCACAGGCATGCTTTGGGTTACCTTTTACAGAAAACAAAAGAGAGAATGTTGCTAATTACATCAAAGAAGAAGGATATTTGCAACTGCAAAGGGAAAAAGTGGTTGAACTGGTTACACTCGTCCTTGGGAGGTTTAGCATAGATTTTAGGAAGTTACTTTAAAGATATGCAATAAACATTTGCTGCCTCAATTCAAGGTGAGGAAGTTTTAGAAAAAGCAAGCCTCAAAGCAGACTAGGGATAATGCAGGCTTGGTTCCCCATGGGACAACCTATCCATGGGCATGATTCCTGTGTGCTGACCTCACCTCCCACTTGTTTTCTGAACTCAGGAGCTGGGCTACATTCCCCACTGCCACATGGAATGGTCCCCTATACACCATATCTATTAAGAATTTTTTAAAAGATTGTATTTATTAATTTTTAGAGAGGGGGAGTGAGGAGAATGAGAGAAACATCAATGTGTGCTTGTCTCTTGCACATCCCCTACTGGGGACCTGGCTTGCAACCCAGGCATGTGCCCTAACTGGGAATTGAACCAGTGACCCTTTGATTCACAAACCAGTGCTCAATCCACATGGGCCAGCATTCCCTACACCATGTGGAACACTCCCCTATACCAAGAAATTTGAAGGCCTGGATGAAATGGACAAATTTCTAGAAAAAATATAACTTCCAAAATTGAATGAAGAAGCAGAAAGCCTGACCGGAACAATGACAACAAGTGAAATTGAATCAGTAATCAAAAAATTCCCACCACACAAAACTTGGGCCATGCAATTTCACAGGAAAATTTTACAAAACATTTAAAGAAGAGCTAACCTCTATTCTTCTCAGACTATAACAAAAAATCCAAGAAGACGGATTCAACAATTTGTAGATTCAACATAATCTGTATTAAAACACCAATGATGTATTTCATAGACATAGAACAACTATTTCAAAAATTTATATGAAATCATAAACCAGCCCAAATAACCACAGAAAAAGTGGTAGACTCTTTTTATAAAGCCAGCATTATCCTTATCCCAAAACAAGATAAAGACACAAGAAAGGAAGAAAAAACTACAGGCCAATATCACTGATGAATATAGATACTAAAATCCTCAACAAAATATTGGCAAACTGCATCCAGCAATACATTACAAAGATCATGCACCATGATCAAGTGGAATTATCTCAGGGATGCAAAGATGGTACAATATTCACAAATAAAAAAAACATAATACATCTTATAAAAAAGGAAAATCAAAAGCCACATGATCACATCAATAGATGCAGAAAAAACTTTTGATAAGGTAATGTACCCAATCATGATAAAAACACTGAGCAAAAGGGGACAAGAGGGAGCATACCTCAGCATAATAAAGGCCATATATGAGAAATCTACAGCCAATACCATTTTCAATGGGCAAAAACTAAAAGCTTTCCCACTAAAATCAAGGACAAGACAGGATGTCCCCTTTTATCACTGCTATTCAATGTAATATGGAAACCCTAGCCATCGTCATAGAGAATAAAAAGAAATAAATGGCATCCAAACTGGAAAGGAGGAAGTAAAACTGTTATGCTTTACAGATGACATGATAGTGTACATAGAAATCCCTACAGATGCCACCAAAAAACTACTCAATCTAATGAGAAAATTTGGCAAAGAGGCAGGATACAAAGTCAACATTCAGAAATCAAAGGCACTTTAGTACACCAACAATGAAATATCAGAAACAGAAACCAGGAAAAAAAATCCCATTTGCTATAGCAACAAGAAAAATAAAGTACCTAGGAATAAACCTAACCAAGGAGGTAAAAGATCTGTACTCAGAAAACTACACAACACTGAAGAAAGGTATTAAGGAAGACACAAATTATGGAAGTATATATCATGTTCATAGATAGGAAGAATGAACATCATCAAAATGTCCGTACTAACCAAAGCAATTTGTAGATTCAACATAATCTGTATTAAAACACCAATGATGTATTTCATAGACATAGAACAACTATTTCAAAAATTTATATGAAATCATAAACCAGCCCAAATAACCACAGAAAAAATGGAGAAAGAAGAACTAAGTAGGGGGGATCACAATGCCTGGTATCAAACTATATTACAAAGCCACAGTAATCCAAACAGTCTGATATTGGCATAAGAACAGACACATAGATCAATGGAACAGAATAGAGACAAATAAACCCAAGTCTCTATGGTCAACCGATATTTGACAAATAGGGCAGAAGCATAAAATGCAGAAAAAAAAATAGCCTCTTCAACAAATGGTGTTGGGAGATATGGACAGCTACAAGCAAAAAAAAAAAATGAAACTCAACTATCAAATTACACCACACACAAAAATAAATTCAAGATGGATAAAACACCTAAATATAATTCTTGACACCATAAAAGTCCTAGAGGAGAACATAGGCAGGAAAATCTCAGATATTCTACACAACAATATTTTCACCAATATGTCTCCTAGAGCAAGGGACATAAAGGAAAGAATAAACAAATGGGACTTTATAAAAATGAAAAGCTTATGCACATCTAAAGGAAACATTAGCAAAATGAAAAGTCAACCAACCATATGGGAAAAATACATTTGAAAATGATACTTCAGACAAGGGTTTGATCTCCAAATATATAAAGAGCTCACATGACTCTACACCAGGAAGACAAACAACCCAATTAAAAAATGGGCAAGGGACCTGAATAGACAATTCTCCAAAGAGGACATACAGAGGTCCCAGAGACATATGAAAAGATGCTCACCACCACTAGTCATCAGAGAGATACAAACTAAAACCAAAATGAAATACCACTTCACACCAATCGGAATGGCCATCATAAACAAATCAAAAAACAGCAAGTGCTGGTGAGGTTGTGAAGGAAAAGGAACCCTAGTACACTGTTGATGGAAATGCAAACTGATGCAGCCACTGTAGAAAACAGTATGGAAGTTTCTCAAAAAACAAAACAAAACAAAACAAAACAAAACTAAAAATGGAACTTCCTTTTCACTTGGCAATTCCACTGCTGGGATTATACTCTAAGTATCCTGAAACACCAAATCAAAAGAACCTATGCACTTCAGTGTTCATAGCATGGCAATTTACAATAGCCAACTGATGGAAGCAACCTAAATGCCCATCAGTAAATGAGTGGATCAGAAATCTATGGTATATTTACATGATGAAATATTACACGGCAGAAAGAAAAAAGAAGCTCCTACCCTTTCTGACAGCATGGATTGATCTGGAGAGCATTATGCTAAGTGAAATAAACTAGTCAGTGAAAGACAAATACCATATCATCTCACCTATATGTGGAACCTAATGAACAAAACAAACAAACAAGCAAACTACAACCAGATACATTGAAATAAAGTACAAACTGACAGTAATCAGAGAGGGGGGGAAGGAGGATAACAGGGAAAAAAGAGGAAGGGATTTCAAGGGACGTATACATAGAACACATGGACAAAGCCAAAGGGGTATAGGCTGGAAGGTGGGAGGTAGGATGGGTAGGCCTGGTGGGGGTGGTCAAAAGAAAATGGAGACAACTCTACTGGAACAACAATAAAAAAGAAGTTAAAATATAAATTCATATCAGAAAGGTAACTTTGGTAGTATTATGAAGGATGAATAATGTATACAATCTTGACTGGAGAAGTGCTATAATACAGTAAAAAGTTATGAGGCCTGAACTAAGTGTCAGTGGGAAAAAAAGAATAAATTAGGGACTATACTGCAAAGTTATTTTAGAAAGTGGAGTTAACAGATTTTGATTATTGCTTAGATGTGGGTTTGTAAGTAAGAGAGAAACACTGAAAGACTTCCAGCTTCTAACTGGATTTGCCATTAGGGTACTTGTGTAATGCATAGAGATGAGTAAAACAAAAAGAAGACAAGTTTTTTTAGGGACATACTGAGTTGACATTCAGACCTGTTAAGTTTAAGTCGGCATGAGAAAATCGAGGCAAAGTTTTCTAATAGCAAGGTGGAAATATAGATTCACAGCTCAAGAGAGAGACAAAAATTTGTTACATGAATTTGAAGTCAAGGATGTCTAGACAGAAGTTAAAATTGTAGGAGAAATTATATTGCTCATGAAAAATGTGTGAAAAGAACACAAAGAGCAAGGTCTTGTGGGACATTAAAGTTCAAATAGCAGAAGGACTGAGGGGAGGAAACACTGACCTAGCCAATTCTGTGTGCCAGGGTCTTTACCACGCTCTGCCTTCAGTGAGATACAGTGGAAAGAAAAGGTGAATATTCAGAAGTTAGGAGATTATTGGTGGCCATACTTAGTGTAATAATATAGAAGGAAGTGATAATGCTGAGTTAGGAATCGAAGTAGATGCAGTCATTGGAGATTGTGTATATTTTCAAGAGCCATAGCAATAATAAGGCAGTACCTAGAAGTGAGTATAACAGGTCCAATATAGAAACCCTCATATTATATGAAACATGAAAATATGTTGTTGTATCACTGGTCACTTAAAGAAAACATTGTTATCCTCTTGACACCTGTCTGAACTTTATTGATTTGAACAATTTGATTAGCTTTAGTCTAATGAGTCAACATTATTTTCAGCTCATATTTTCTGGTTCTGTTGATTCATATTTATATTTTTGCTTGAGTTAATTGACCTATGGTTTTTACCGTTTGTTTTTAAGGTGTCTATTTTGTATTGTTTCACACAAGAGTGAAAACAATGGCATTTTGAACAGTCCAAAAATGTCAGCATTTCCTGTCCTGCTCCATAAGTGATCTCACAATGACCTGTCACTGCTACCTAATACCACTTGACTCAGTTCATGCTAAACCCATATTGTGAAATAAGGAAAAATATATTGGTTAGAATATTTTGTTAGTTGGGTTTATAAGTGTGACTTATGCTAAAATATCATGTAAATTTAAAGCATCTCATTTTCTCTGATCTTCATTCTTCTGTTTTCCCTCCCATTGCTCCCTTACTCTTCAAAATTACTAAAAATTTAATGACAGATTTTGTGCATTGCACAGCTATTTTGTGCTATCTGCTTCTCCCTTTTCTTTCCTACAGTGCTAGAGTAAACAAAGAAGATGGAAAGCAAATGATTTTACCCTCATTATTTTACTTTTGTTATTATCAAAAATACTCATCATCGTAGGGAAGAGTAGCTTGCTTTCTCACAAAATTCTAATATGCTGAATTATTCCAGATGATTAATCTCCCTAAAGCTTATATACCTACCCATATCACAATCTTATAAAGCTACTGTCTGTGTGTCCATGAATTTAAGGATAGGGTTTTGCAAAATAATAATTAGTGTGTTTTTCACATTTGACAAACAATGGCATTTATACATATTAAAATGTTGCTTTCATCTTTTAAGTCTTTATAATAATAATTAGTATTTTCTGAAGCATATTCTACATTTGCTAGCTTTAGAGAAATATAAAAATTTGTTAATTAACATTCAGCTACTAATGAAAATGTGAAAGTATTGAACTTACAAAAAGATCTAATGGTAATTATAAATTTTCAATAATATAATTCATATTTGTTGGTTTCCTAGAAGTAAACAAATTCATTGGAGCAACCAGTTAAAACTGCAGTGCTAAAATTTGGATGTAGTAAAAGAAAAATACTCAGTTGATCATTTGACATATTACATCATCCATCATAAGGAACATGTTATTTTTAGCCATTGTTTATAACACTTCAACATGAAGTGTTTTAAACTTTCTAATAATCTCAATAGTTGTTATTAACATACTATAATTTTATAAAACAATTTTTATTTACTTTGTTTTAAACCGTATGTTGTTTATACCATTTATTTCTTAATTTATTTTTAATTTCAGTTGACATACAATATTGTATTAGGATCAGATATATAACTAAGTCATTAGAAATTTATATAACTTATGAAGTGATTACACCAATAAGTCTAGTATCCACTTGTTTATACTGTTTAGAGTGGAGTACATGTTTCACAAAATCAAATAACTAGCAAGATGTCGCCATTACAAATATGTTGGTGTGCACACATTTCTGTTTTGAAATCTTACATACTTCTCTCAGTGGTGGTCCAAACCCAAATAGATTATATCATAGAAGACTTGTTTCATATTCTCTGTTCTATTTTAAAACTACCACATTATATTATCAGCCAACAAGTACATAAAAGTAATATATATAAAATCCAGACATTGTTAATATGACAAGAATGGTTTATGCAACATCAGTGTAATGTAACAGCCAAGGAGATTGAACTGGAATGCACTCATGTGAACAATGACAACTTCACTGTACTAGTCAGTGGGGACAGTAGATGCTACTGAGCAAGCATGTGTACTGTGTGGCCATAACATACAAAATGACTGAGTCAGTAGAGCAATGAATCTGCATCAAGTTTTGTGTTAAGCTTGAACATTCCTCTGGAAACTATTTGGATGATTTAGAAGGCTGTAGCTATGGACACCTGTGATTGGCAGCTTCATCATGACAATGTGCCAGTTCATGAATCCTGTCTCATGCAGTTTTTTTTGAGAAACATCAAATCACCCAGGTAGACTGTGGAGAAGGTGGTGATGGAGTAGGAAGGAGCAGATTCCACTTCCTCCTACTCACAGGGGAAAAAACCTAGCTGATCTATAGAGGAAAAGACCAAACAGCAATAATACCCCAGCATATGAGGGTAAGAGACTGAAAATTGTAGCGGACACTGAAAAGCCAGATGGTAAGAAGTGTACTTCAGGCCAATAAGGTCCCAGGGACCAGATGGGGAACCAGGGTGGCTGCAGCCCGGGCCTGTTACCCACCACAGGGCCTGCCAGTGTCCTTGGTAGAGAGCATATCAACTGTTTCCTCCGTCCTTGGCCAATCAAGGTTTCAATGGCACTGGGAGAGACCTGGTTGTTTGAAGTGGCAGAGATGGGATCACCTGCAGAGTCTGTGGATGACAGCTTGGGAGAGTTGAGAGTCGGGCAGTGATGAGCACTTCCTCAGATAGTCTGGCTGGAGAACTGGGTTGTACAGAGCCACAGCCTTGAGTGGGAGCAATTTCCCAAGAAGAAGAACTGTTTGGGGAATACTCCAGCATCAGCCCCTCGGGCCCCTCCCCAACCAGCAGGGCAGTGATCTGAGGTGGCAGGGAAGTTTTTGAGGAAGGCCTGCACACTTCCATACCATTAGGAAGAGTGCGCACCCAAGCCTGCGGCACTGAGACAGCCTGAACAAGCAAGCATGTGCTGCACCCCAGTCCACAGTAGTAACCCTGGGGGAAAGAGCACTTTCAGGAAGACCTGGGTCCAACGTCTAAGACTCTGGGGAGAGGTGTCAGACTAGCTCTGGGGAGAGTGGGTGCAAGTCTGGATGAGTGCAGAATGGGAAGGGAAAAAAGCCATAACAATCGCCCCTCAGCCAGCAAGACCAGAAAAACTGGTTTGTGGTTTGGCCAGTTTGAAATCAACAAGAGGTTTGTTTTACTTTTATATTTTTTAGAAATCTTATTTTTTACAATTTTTATTGTTTTATCTTTCAATACCTTCTTCCTCTATTTCCATCTTCCTTTCTTTACAATTTTATCTCTTCTTCTTCCCCTCTTCTACCTTTTTTCTTGAATACCCACAAGTGAGACAAAAAGGAAAGAAAAAAAAACACACAACAAAACCTGGAACTGTGAAAAGACCAGAGTTGGACCCAAAGAGGGGGCACCCAACAGTGGAGACAGTGGGACAAAATTCACTTTGTTATTACAGAGAACCTGCAAGTCATTGCATATTTGTATTATTTTTTCATTATTCCTACATCTTTTATTTTCATAGTTTTTTTTATACTCCTTCTTTCTGTATAGTCTTGGTTGCTTGGCTAGTTACATTGTATCATTTGACAGGTTTCCCCTGTTCTCTCTGACATGGTGTAGTGCTAATTTACTGACCTTCACATCACTTGTGTTCCTTTAGCACACTACTCAAGGTCCTATACTCCCTATTCTGGTTATTCATATCACATAGATTCTGTCATATGATTATTGCTCCAAAATTATTGTAAATAATAGCTGTTTCATACAATTGTAATACTTAATAACACTCCTCCCAGATCTTAGCTCACTTCTCACGTTCCTGAACTCTATTACTATAATGGTTAACTCTATTCTCTCACACACAACACCTATTTTGTATCCTTTACTCTCACCCTACCTCAAAATCTGACCTCCTACAATCTCACTGCTTTCTGGATACAACTCACAGCCCTTCCCTCCATAACAACAAGAGTCTTATCTACTTTCCATCCTTTCTAAATAGTGGTTAGTTGGGTGGAAGATCACAGTTAACAATATACATAACCAAAGGATCTCCTATATCTCCTCTACTGGCTGCTACTGTAAATATCATACAATACTCTCCTGCTGTCTTAAACCACTTTGCCTTACTACTCCAACTGATCACAAAATAGAGTAGGTGGAAGCTGTGAACACCTACATACCTGAAGGAGACTGCACCACTGAATCTCAGAGGTATTCTATGACAGAAGTTCA
This sequence comes from Phyllostomus hastatus, assembly GCF_019186645.2. Lineage (NCBI taxonomy): Eukaryota > Metazoa > Chordata > Mammalia > Chiroptera > Phyllostomidae > Phyllostomus > Phyllostomus hastatus. The sequence continues at coordinate 16,864,924 of NW_025334022.1, forward strand.
CACCATAAACCGAGGGAGCCATAACATGTCAACTTAAGAAGCAGAAGCTAACAAGAAGAGTCTCACAAATAATGGGAAGACAAAGGAACAATCCCCAAATGAAGGGAAAGGAGGAAGCCTCAGAAAGAATGCTAAATGAAATAGAGGTAACTCAACTATCAGATATGGAGTTCAAAGCAATGAATATCAGGAAGTTCACTGAGCTCACAGTGAGCTAGAAGAAACTACAAGGAAGCTACAATGAACTCACTGCAAACTATACCACCATGAAAAAGGAAATAGAAACTATCAACAAGGGCCAAGAAGAAATGAAGAATACAATTTGTGAACTGAAGAACACAGTAGAAGAAATAAAAAGCAGGATTGATGAAATAGAAGATTGAATGAGCGAATTGGAGGAAAAAGTAGAAAAAAAAACAGCCAGAAAGAGCAAGAAAAGGAAAAGAGGCTCAGAAAGAATTAAGAGGGTTTAAGACAAATGCAAGAAAATATGAAATGTAATAATATCTGCATAATAGGAATACCAAAAGGAGAAGAAGAAGAGCAAGGAATAGGACACCTATTTGACAAAGTAATGATGGAAAACTTCCCTAATTTGATGAGAGAAAAAGGCACACAAATCCAGGAAACACAGAGAGTCCCAATCAAGAGGAACCCAAAGAGGCCCACCTCAAGACACATCATAACTGAAATGGAAAAATTACAGGAGAAAGAGAGAATCTTAAATGCAGCAAGGGAGAAACAAGAAGTAACATACAAGGGAGCCTCAATAAGGCTAGCAGCTGACTTCTCACTGGAAACGCTCCAAGACAGAAGATCATGGGAAGAAATATTCTAAGTTATGAGAACCAGAAGTCTGCAACCAAAGCTACTTTACCCAGCAAGGCTCTCAATCAAGATAAAAGCTCAAATAAGAAGCTTCCCAGACAAACCAAGTCTAAAAGAATACATGTCCACCAAACCAGCTCTGCAAGAGATGCTAAAGGTACTGCTATAAGGAAAGGAAGGAAAAGAGAGAGGGAGAAAGAGGAACACAGGAATGTAAATGACAATGAATAAGTACCTACCAATAAGAACATTAAATGCAAATGGATTAAATGCCCCAGTCAAAAGACATAGAATAGCTGAATGGATAAGAAAGCATGACCCAAACATATGCTGCCTACAAGAGACCCATCTCAGGATAAAAGACCGACACAGTCTGAAAGTGATGGGCTAGAAATAAATTCCCAAGCAAGCAGACAGGAAAAGAAAGCCAGGGTAGCAATACTCATATCAGACAAAATAGACTTCAAAAAAAGGGCCATAAAAAGAGACCCAGAAGGTCACTTCATAATACTCAAGGGAAGAATCCACCAAGAAGACATAAACATTGTAAATATGTATGCAACCAACATAGGATCACCCAAATATGTAAAGAATATCTTAGAGGACTTCAAGAAAGATATTGACAGCAACACAATTATAGTGGAGAATTTTAACACCCCACTGTCAAAAATGGACATATCTTCCAAACAAAATATCAACAAAGATATTGTGGCATTAGACAATGCCCTACATGAAATGAACTTAACTGATATATATATAGAGCCCTTCATCCCAAAGAAGCTAAATAAACATTCTTTTCATATGCACATGGAACATTTGCAAAGATAGACCACAAGACTGGACACAAAACAAACCTCAACAAATTCGAGAAAATTAAAATCATACCAAGGATTTTCTTGGATCACAAGGGACTGAAGCTACAAACCAGCCCCAAGAAAAAAGGCCAAAACACTTAAAATCATGGAGATTAAATAGCATGCCATTAAACAATGAATAGGACAAGAATGAAATTAGGGAAGAAATAAAAAGTTTTCTGGAAACAAATGAAAACAGACTCACAACAACCCAAAACTATGGGACACAGTGAGGGCAGTCCTGACAAGGAAGCTCATAGCAATAAAGGCCTACATGAAAAAGTTAGAAACTCCCCTGTCTGGCATAGCTAAGTGGATTGAGCTCGGGCTGGGAACCAAAGTGTCCCAGGTTCGATTCCCAGCTAGGGTACATGCCTGGGTTGCAGGCCATAAACCCCAGCAACCGCATATTGATGTTTCTCTCTCTCTCTCTCTCTCTCTCTCTCTCTCTCTCTCTCTCTCTCTCTCTCTCTCTCTCTCTCCCTCCCTTCCCTCTCTAAAAATAAATAAATAAAATCTTTTTAAAAAAAGTTAGAAACATTTCAAACAAACAACCTAACCCTACATCTACAAGAACTCGAGGAACAACAACAAAGACAGCCCACAGCAAGCAGAAGAAAGGAAATAACCAAGATCAGAGCAGAATTAAAGGACATAGAGATTAAAAGCACAATTCTAAGGATCAATGAATCCAGGAGCTGGTTCTCTGAAAAGATAAACATAATTGACAAGCCTTTAAGTAGGCTCATCAAGAAAAAAAGAGAGAAGACCCAAATAAACACAGTCAGAAATGAAAGAGGAGAGATTACATCTGATACCACAGAAATACAAAGCATTGTAAGAAATTACTAGGGAGAACTGTATGCCAAGAATTTTGAAAATCTAGATGAAATGGACAAATTTCTAGAAAAATATAATCTTCCAAAACTCAATGGAAAACAAGCAGAAAGCCTGAACAGACCAATAACAGCAAAAGAAATTGAAGCAGTAATCAAAAAACTCCCGACACACAAAAGCCCTGGACCAGGTGGTTTCACAAGAGAATTTTACAAAGCATTTAAGGAAGAGCTAACCCCTATCCTTCACAGACTATTCCAAAAAATCCAAAAAGATGGGAGACTCCCAAACTCCTTTTATGAGGCCAGCATCATCCTAATTCCAAAACCAGATAAAGACACAACAAAGAAAGAAAACTTCAGGCCAATATCACTGATGAACATAGACACTAAAATCGTCAAAAAATACTGGCAAACTGCATCAAACAATACATTAAAAAGATCATACACTATGACCAAGTGGGATTCATCCCAGGGATGCAAGGATGGTTCAATATTCGCAAATCAGTAAATGTAAAACATCACATAAACAAAAGGAAAGACAAAAATCACATGATCATATCAATAGATGCAGAAAAAAATTTGCTAAGGTACAGCACCTGTTAATGATAAAAACACTCAGTAAAGTGGGAATAGAAGGAGCATTCCTCAACATAATAAAGGCCATATATGAGAGACCTACAGCCAACATCATATTCAATGGGCAAAAACTGAAATCTTTTCCACTAAGATCAGGAACAAGACAAGGCTGTCCACTTTCACCACTTCTATTCAATATAGTACTAGAAATTTTAGCCACAGAGATCAGACAAGAAAAATAAATGAAAGGCATCCATATCAGAAAGGTGGAAACAAAACTGCCACTGTTTGCAGGATCACCTGATAGTGTACATAGAAAATCCTATAGACTCCACCAAAAAACTGCTTGACCTAATAAACGAATTTGGCAAAACAGTGGGATGCAGAGTCAATATCCAGAAATCAAAGGCATTTTTGTACACCAGTGATGAAACAGCAGAAGCAGAAATCAGAGAAAAAAATCCCATTTGAAATAGCATAAAGAAAAATAAAATACCTAGGAATAAACCTAACCAAAGAGGTAAAAGACCTGTGTTTAGAAAACTACATAACACTCAGGAAAGAAATCAAGGAAGACACAAACAAATGGAAACATATACCGTGTTCATGGATTGGAAGAATTAATATAATCAAAATGTACATACTACCCAAAGCGATTTACACATTCAATGCAATTCCTATTAAAGTACCAATGGCTTACTTAGCAGACATAGAAAAAAAAATTCATAAATTTATATGGAATCATAAACAACCCCAAAGAGCGGCTGCAATTTTGAGAAAGAAGAGCAAAGTAGGAGGGATCACAATACCTGACACTAAACTATACTACAAGGCCCCTGTAATCAAAACAGCCTGGCACTGGCATAAAAACAGGCACATGGATCAATGGAACAGAACAGAGAGCCCACAAATAAACCCAAGTGTCTATGGTCAATTAATATTTGACAAAGGAGGCAGCAACATAAAATGGAGTAAAAATAGCCTCTTCAGCAAATGGTGTTGGGAGACCTGGACAGCTATGTGCAAAAAAATGAAACTCGAGCACCAACTTACACCTTATACAAAAATAAATTCAAGGTGATAAAAGAGTTAAATATGAAACATGACACCATTAAAGTCCTAGAGGAGAACATAGGTAGGAAAATCTCAGATATTTCATGCAGAAATTTTTTTACTGATATGTCCCCTAGAGCAAGGGACATAAAGGAAAGAATAAACAAATGGACATCATCAAAACAAAAAGCTTCTGCATGGCTAAAGAAAATAGTATCAAAATAAAAAGAGGACCAACTCTATGGGAAAACATATTTGCCAATGAAACCTCAGACAAGGGTTTAATCTCGAAAATATATAATGAACTTACACAACTCCACTCTAAAAGAAGCAACCCAATTAAACAATGGGCAATGGACTTGAACAGACACTTCTCCAATGAGGACATACAGAAAATCCAAAGACACATGAAATGATGTTCAATATTGTTAGCTATCAGAGAGATGAAAATTAAAACCACAGTGAGATGCCACTTCACACCAGTCAGAATGGCCATCATAAACAAAGCAACAAACAACAAGTGTTGGAGAGGTTGTAAAGAAAAGGGGACCCTAGTGTACTGTTGGTGGGACCGCAGACTGGTACAACCACTATGGAAAGCAGTATGGAACTTCCTCAGGAAACTAAAAATGGATTTGCCTTTTGACCCAGAAATTACACTGCTGGCACTATATCCTAAGAACACTAAAACACCAATCCAAAAGAACCTATGCATCCCAATGTTCATAGCAGCACAATTTACAATAGCCAAGTGTTGGAAGCAACCTATATGCTTATCAGTAAATGAATGGATCAAAAATCTATGGTACATTTACACAATGGAATTCTATGCAGCAGAAAGAAAGAAGGAGCTCCTACCCTTTGCAACAGCTTGGATGGAGCTGGAAAGCATTATGCTAAGGGAAATAAGCCAGGCAGTGAAAGACAAATGCCATATGATCTCACCTTCAACAGGAACCTAAACAACTAAACAAAGAAACAAGCAAAATATTACAAAAGACACTGAAATAGAGGACAGGCTGACAGTGACCACAGGGGAGAGAAGAGGGAATTTCAGGGGACAATGGGAAGGGTTTACAGGAACAAATTTAAAGGACGCATGGACTAAAACTAGGGGGAGGGTGGTAATGGAGGGAAGTGGGGAGGGTTGCGTGGGTGGGCTGCATTGAGAGTAAAAGGGAGAAAACTGTACTTGAACAATGATTAAAAAAAGAAAGCACTCTTTGGATGAATGCTATATTGGTAGTTATGAACTTTTAACAAAGCAGTCAATAAAAATGGAAGACACAGGGAAACACAATTAGAGATAGAGTATCACAAAGTGAGATAAAACATCATTCAGACTCCCATAGAGTATAATTCTAGCACCTATAAGTGACAAGAATTTAAAGCAACTATTGGTATTATGCAAAGGGCACATGGAGGAATTAATAGGGGTGGGAACACAGATTTTGTTTTTACAAGCAACATACATTGCAGGGAGAATTCATGTCAGCAAGTATAATCTTTTAACATGAAGAGCAATGGTATACCTAGTAGCTGTTGCCATTTACCTCTCAAAGAAACATACTTAGGAAGGTTTTTAAAATAAACCTTACCCAAACCCTACTATAATGTTGAAAATACCATTAGAAACAAATTGGCTGCTTGGGGATTGCAACCACCTCTTAGAAACAGTAAAAGATTCTGGAATCTCGAACATTGATATCAATGAACTTTTGATCTCAAAGTACTATGGGGAAACCCAACAGCTACTTTCAAATTTTATTTACCATGCCATAACTAAACAGAAGAAATGGAATTTTTAGAATATCAAAAGGCCTTTGGTTCTACAGATTGTATAATTTGTAGTTGATGTAGACTCCAGCCAGTGGGGTGCTTGTGCTGTGGCTGTAACGAACAAATTCACATGGACTATAGAATTCCTGTGGAGAAAAAGGGATCACATGGCCGCTCCCTGAGTGAGAAAGGGCCCCAACCCCTGCCTGGACAGGCTTTTATTGCTTTTCTGGGTACATTACATGGAGGATGGTCCTCATTTATTATGCACAGGTTCACTTTGGGTGGTTACCTTTTACAGATAACAAAGGAGAGGAAGTTGCTAATTACTACGAAGAAAAAGGATATTTGCAAATGCAAAGGGAAAAGTGGTTAAACTGGTTACACTCTATGCCTGGGAGGTTTAGCACAGATTTTAGGATGTTATTTTAAAGATATGCCGTAAACATTTGCTGCCTCAATTCAGGGTGAGGGAGTTTTAGCAAAAAGTGAGCCTCAAAGCAGCATAGGTACAATGCAGGCCTGATTCCCCATGGAAAAACTGATCTGTGGGCTTGGTTCCTGTGTGCTGACTCATTCCCCATCAGTTTTCCAAATCAGGGACTGGGCTACATTTACCACTGCCACATGAAATGGTTCCTTATAGGTAGTTGACAATTTTTTTAAGTGAAGGTGGCCCTGGTTGGTGTGGCTCAGTTGATTGAGTGTTGACCTGTGAACCAAAGGGTCACTGGTTCAATTCCCTGTCTAGGGAACATGCCTGGGTTGAGGGCCAGGTTCCCAGTCAGGGGCACAAGAGAGGCAACCACATGTTGATGTTTCTCTCTTCCTTCCTCCCCTCTCTAAGAATAAATAAATTCAATTTTTAATAAAAATTTAAAAATGAAGGTGTTTTCATACCAGAGGCTATAAAAACAGAAGAGGGGTGAAATCTATATGAATTTTTTTTATTTTGGTTAAAAAACATGCAACATGAGATTTGCCCTATTAACAAATGTTTAGGTGTATAGTACAGTCTTGTTAGCTACAAACACAATGTTGTACAGCAAATCTTTAGAATTTTTTAATTTTGCATAACTGAAGCTATATACTCATTGAACTCCCTTCCCTATAACCCCTGATGACCACCATTCTACTTTATGTTTCTGAGTCTGACTCCTCTGTTTTCCTGTTTAATTAAACTTATTGAGGTGATATAGGTTAATAAGATCACATAGATTTCAAGTGTATGTTTCTATGATTCATGATCTGTATGTTGCATTGTGTGCACACCACCTAAAGTCAAATCATCTGTTGTCACCATATATGCAGCCCAAGTCTGACTACTTTAAACTGATAAGAAAAGATACTACACTTGATATTAGCCAAAAAGCAGAGAAGTGATACAACCCTGACTACTTTAGATACCTCATGTAAGTAGAATGATACAGTACTCATCCTTCTCTGACTGACTTACTGCACTTAGCGTAATATTCTTAAGGTTCATTCATATTGTCATGCATGATGGGATTTCCTTCTTTTAATATAAATTTAATTCTACACTGAAACATTTCCATTCAACACCTGTAAGAACTAATCATGTTTTTAGTTATTAAATTTTATCATTTTCTATTCAACATTAAAATAGCAGTCACCCCTCACTAAAAGGGTTAAGATAAGTAGACAATTTTGTAAGTTCTTAACTAATTAGAGAGACCATCAAAATGTGTGATTCTCTTGTAGAAATTTAATAAATGTAACAATCTGGCAATTAAGAGAATACACATTTTTTATAAAATTCATCTGCTTTTGATTGGATAACAAAAATGTGCATGACTTTTTGGATTTTCAGCCAATGACTATAAATATCCAAGAAAATAATATGGGGTATATTAAAAAATATGTCAAAGGAAAAGAGACCAGAAAAGTAGAATAAATAGTGAAGAATGGTAAAAAATGTGTGCTTCAGCCAACATGTCCAGATGTCACCAACTTTCTGTTCATGTTTTTATCTTCAATGCCAAATTCTTAAACAGACCACAGGCTCTGAAAGAAGGGAGCAATTTTGTGACTGTTGTACTACAATGTTATGATTCACTTCATAATATGTTTTACTGTTGTAACATCACTAGTAACCAAATAATACCACAATTTGGACTTTACCACAACTGAGTTAATTAAAGATTTATTGAAAACATTCAGTATACAGAACACAGTAGCAAACACTGTGAAGAGAACAAAAATGATTTAAGAGACAGTTTCTACTGTTAATAGTTTATGGTCTAGATATACAACATATTTGTATTTTGTCACTTGAGAATAATAAAAAATGCATTAACATGTATAGAATTATACTAAAATACCAGATTTTCAGTACAAAATGTGATTCTAAAAATGTATACATGAATTAAGTTTTCTGAAATCAAATTACTTTTAGGAAAAAATAAAGCTTAATTAAAACAATACTATTTTGAAAAGCTTGATAAACAGAGTTACTTGTTGATTTGTTTTATACATTAATCTATATTTTCACAAATTGATCTTGCTTCAAGTGAGGTACAAGTATATGTTAAAAATTGGACACCTAAGAGCTGAGTGGACATAAAAACATTGTCAAAGTAGGGTATAATTACTCCAAGAAAGATTTTAAAAATACAGCATTCTTTGTTTTGTCCAGAAACAAGATTCTGATGATAAAATGGTTATTAAAAGACTTGTGCTGGTGAATATCACTAGAAATCAGAGGGACAGATAACAGTGGAGTCTAGACATACTTGGCCTACAAAGATAACCAGATCTTGTGGTTGGGGCAAAGAAAGAGAGTGAAAAATTGACCTTCAGTGTGAGTATGACTGCTCTTCATGGTCTGTAAGAGGATCTATAAGTTACATTGCTTTTCAAAAAAAGGAATTATAATACAATATATTATAATTATAATATAAAAATATAAAAAGTTTGGAGCCCCAAAACTTTTTATAATGGGCTGCAAGCCCACCTATCCTTTGCCCCATAGGAACATATTATCTTTATTCTAATGAAAAAGAAAGAAATCTGCCCTTTGTTGTGAAGAGAGATCACTATCTCTTTCCAGGTTGCATACTATATACAACAATCCTTGAGAATATTGTTCTCATGATAAGCAAGAAAAGTGACACTCATGGAAAATTATCTTCCAAAAAACAACTTTTATGAGCTTCATTGATCCTCTTTATTTTTATTTTCTGTACCAGAATTGAATATTCTGTACTAATACATAAAAACACATATTACACCACCCCCATCTACATCCTACATCTGTGCCAATATAGTCTCCCATTATTTCCCTTATGAACTCTCCATACTCCTGTATAAGGTCAGCAACCCACTACTCTATCATCTTCTCTTGATTACAGGACTTCAATCTCTGCTGATTCACCAATTATTTCTTGCTTCTCTGGATTACTACTATTAGAATCACAAAACTACAGTATTTTTTCAGTTAAAAAATAAAAGCTACTTCTCTTGACTTTACATTCCATTTCAGGGCACCCTTACTATACTTTTCTTGATTTGTCTCTAACCATTTGTTATTTTTATGTTACATCTTTTTGATGTAGTAATTCCTTTACCATTATCTCTCTGTCTCTAGTAGTATAACTTGTCCTAATGCCTGATATTAATATATCTACTGAAGCTCACTATGCTTATTGTTTGCATGGTATGTGAGGTCTGTCTGGAAAAAGTCCAACCACTGTTAATATAATGAAAATGGTTTGGACATCGGTGTAAATTGGCAGCCAAAAAATATGGACTGGGTTGGACATGCATGAACAATGATGATTTCACTGTACTAGTCAGTGGAGGTGGTAGACATCATGAGTGAGCATGTGTACTGTATGGCTGTCACATTCAAAATAACTGATCGAGATAAATAATGAATCTGCATCAAATTTTTCATGAAGCTTGAAAATTTCAGTGAGGAAACTGTTCAGATGATTCAGAAGGCTACAGCTATGGGCACCTAGTAATTAAGAGCTTCATCATGACAATGTATCCGCACCTGCATCATGTATCATGAAGAGTTCTTTTGAAAAATATCAAATCACTTAGCTGGCTCAGCCCCACTAAAGCCCACATTTGGAGGCCAGCAACTTCTGAATTTTCTCAAAACTAAAACCAACTTTGAAAGAGAAGACAATTCAGATTGTCGATGAGATTCAGGAGAATACCCCAGGGCAGCTGATGGCAATTGGGATAACTGTGAGGTCCCAAGGTGTCTACTTTAAAGGAGACTCAGCCATCATTGTCCTATGTACAGTGATCCCTCACCTATCATGGGACTTACGTTCCAGAGACCCTTGTGATAGGTGAAAGTCCACAAAGTAGTGGTGTCATATTTATTTTATTATTTATATATATTTTAAGGCTTTATAAACCCTTCGCATACTCCTATAAACTTTTCCCACTCACTTATTAACCTTTCTCACACTCTTATAAATACTTCATATACTCTTAAACACTTTCTACACTCTTAAACCTATGTAACTTTAACAACATGTAAAATTTTATATGGGTACTCATCAGTGAAGTATACTACAGCATGAATGATGAAGATCATGAATTATGTAGCTGTGCAGTACTGATGGTGATGAAGGTGATGACGATGAGATAGATGAATGTACTGCACAGCCAAGAAGAGCATTACAGCTCTTCTGAAGGCACCACTTCATCAGGTGCTTCATCAGGTGGTGCAGTATCTTCACCCTGGGCCTTAACTTCTATTTCCATTAAAGGCATATGCATAACTGATCTCTTTTTCCAAATCATGAACATCGTTATGGGGAGTTGCTGGCACTGCTTTTTATCTTCAGAGGCAGCTTCTCCATGTAGAGAAACACTCTTGAGTCCAAAGTGTCTCTGAAATTTGTCAAACCAGCCCTTGCTGGCACTGAATGGGGTTGGTCTGGTGGGAGAAACGCTTGATGGTCCTGCTCCTGCATCATTGTCCTCATCTTCATCCTCATCATTATCATGAATTTCCATGCTTTCCATAAAACTATCATAAAGTTTCTTGGCCTTTGTCCAGATGGTGTTGGTATACAGCGAGATATTCTTCTTTCTGCAGTCATTTATCCACAGGGCCAATGCAGACTCCATCCTCACAATGGCCTTATTGTGGGAAGCAACCACCCTCTTTGCAGTCTTGTTAGAAGTCATTGTTGCCATAGACCTAATATTCTTTTTTTAAAATATTTTATTTATTTGTTTTTAGAGAGGGAAAGGAGGGAGAAAGAGAGACAGAGAGAGAAACATCAATATGCGGTTGCTGGGGGCCGTGGCCTGCAACCCAGGCATGTGCCCTGACTGGGAATCGAACCTGCAACAATTTGGTTTGCAGCCCGAGCTCAATCCACTGAGCTACGCCAGCCAGGACCCTGATATTCTTCTCATCTTTCTTTATGTAGTGAACAGTAGATTCGTTGATCCCGTAATGGCAGCCTACAGCCAAGTAGCTTTTGCGTTCCTTTAACATGTCGAGAAATTCCACCTTTTCTTTGATAGTAAGCATATTCCTCTGGCACTTGGGTTCACTGCCAGAAGCCTTAGAAGGTGCAGAACATTTGGGTAGCATCATAGGGCTTGAAATAAATTCAAACTTTTATGAAAATTTCACAACACAACACTGTAGAGCAACACTACATGCAATGATCAGATGTCGATGTGAAGTGGACAAGGAGAGATGCTGAACAAATGGGCACAGTGCGGGAGAGCAAACAGACTGATGCTACAGTCACTGAGCCAATCAGCGCCCAGGATACAGAACACAGTGCTGTGGCTGGTCGCCTTCCATTCTATCAGCCAGTAGTGTGCTGTGTACAATCTCATGTTTGCAAACTTGTGCAAGCAGTAGTGGCATATGCATTTCCATTGCGTACAGTACAGCATTCATCTGCTGATGAAATACATACTGTATTTTATTTTGATTTAACATTATTTTAATATGTTTGAATTAACACATTTTTATATTTTTTGTATTTTTTAAAATTTTAGGCAAAAATAATTAAAATTGTAAATATTATATAAATACCTATATACCAAAAAATCCCACGATACAGTGAAAACTCCGTGATGCAGAATTAGATATATATTTTTTTTAAAAAAACACGATACAATGAAGCAACAATAAGTGAACTGCGATATAGCTAGGGACAACTGTATAATGTTTTTTGTATCTTGTATCTTCTTCATAAGTGCCTCTATTTTTCACATTATATGGATGGATTCTTTCTGGACAGATCACATACTTTTTTTTTTTCGAGGCTGTGTTTGACTAAAACTTTATTAACAAAAACAAGTAGTGGGTTGATATGGTGGCTGTAGCTAACCCCACCTCCACTGAACTTTCTATTTAAAACTTTCCAAAAACTTATTCACAGCAGTTTCTGTTTTAGGACTAACAATCAATATTTGATTTCCTTTACTTTGTTTTTTGTATCTTAAATACTTTTTATTATTCTTCAATTATAGTTGCAATTCTCTCATTTTTCCCTATTACTCTCCCCCATCCTATGCAACCCCACTTCCCACATTCAGTCCTCTCCCCACTGTTGTCTTTGTCCATGTGCCCTTTATACCATGCCTTGACTAGACCTTTAACCTTCTTTCCCTCATTATAAAAACTTTAAGTCTGGTAACAGATTGTTTTTTATTTCCATTTCTCTGGATCTATTTTGCTTGCTTGTTTGTTTTGTTGACTGATTTGCAATTATGGATGAGATCATATGGTATTTGTCTTGCACCAACTTATTTGAGCTTATTTCATTTAGCATAATGTTCTCCAAGTCCATCCATGCTATCAAGAAGGGAGGAGTTCCCTCCTTCTTTCTGCTGCATAGTATCCCATTGAGTAAAGATACCACTGATTTTTGATCAACTCGTTTACCAATGGGCACTTAGACTATCTACAGCATTTGGCTATGGAAAATTACACTGCTATGAACATTGAGGTGCATAGGTTCTTTTGAGTTGGTTGTTTCAGGATTCCTACCATATAATCTCAGCAGTGGAATTGCCAGGTTAAAAGGCAGTTTCAGACCTGGTTGGTGTAGCTCAGTGGATTGAGTTTGGGCTGTGACGCAAAGGGTTGCTGGTTTGATTCCCAGTCAGGGCACATACCTGGTTGGTGGGCCAAGTCCCCCGTGGGGGCCACGTGATAGGAAAACACACATTGACATTTCTCTCTCTCTCTTTCTCCCACCCTCCCCCCTCTCTAAAAATAAATAAATAAAATCTGAAAAACATTTTTTTTAAAGAAAGGAAGTTCCATTTTTAGTTTTTTGACAAAATTCCATACGGTTTCCCACAATGGCTGTATCAGTCTGCATACCCACCACTAGTGCACTAGGGTTTCTGTTTCTCCACAACCTCTCCAGCACTTGTTATGTGTTGATTTATTTATTATGGCCATTCTGACTAGTGAGAAATGGTATCTCACTGTGGTTTTAATTTGTATCTCTCTGATGGCTACTGATGTTGAGCATTTTTTTCATGTGTCTATGGGACTTCTGTATGTCCTCCTTGTAAGAGTGTCTGTTCAGGTCCTTTGTCCATTTTCTAATTGGGTTGTTTACCTTCCTGGAGTAAAGTTATGTGAGTTCCTTATGTATCTTGAAGATCCAACCCTTGTCTGAGGTATCATTTACAAATATATTTTCCCATACAGTTTGTTCCCTTTTCATTTGCTGATGGTTTCTTTCATCATGCAGAAGATTTTTATTTTCATGAGATCCCATTTGTTTTGTTTTGTTTTTTTTCCTTTGTGTCCCTTATTCTAGGGACAATATCAGTGAAAATATTGCGGTGTTGACATATCAGTAAAAATGTTGCTGCATGAAATATCTGAGATTTTCCTGCCTATGTTATCCTCTAGGACTTTCATGGTTACATGGCTTATATTTAAGTCTTTTATCCACCTTGAATTTATTGTGTAAGTTGGTGCTTGAGTTTCATTTTTTTGCATGTAGCTGTCCAGTTCTCACAACACCATTTGTTGAACAGGCTATTTTTACTCCATTTTATGTTGCTACCCCTTTGTCAAATATTAATTGGCTGTAGAGACTTTGGCTTATTTCTGGTATCCCTATTCTGTTCCATTGGTCCATGTGCCTGTTTTTATGCCAGTACCAGGTTGTTTAGATTAGAGTGGACTTATAATAGAGTATGGTATCAGGTATTGTGATCCCTCCTATTTGCTGTTCTTTCTCAAAATTGCAGCAGCTATTTGGGGTCGTTTATGGTTCCATATAAATTTTTGAAAATTTTTTTCTATGTCTGTGAAATATGCCATGGGTACTTTAATAGGTATTGCATTGAATCTGTAAATTGCTTTGGGTAGTATGGACATTTTGATTATGTTAATTCTTCCAATCCATGAACACGGTATATGTTTCCATTTGTTTGTGTCTTCCTTGATTTCTTTCTTCAATGTTGTGTAGTTTTCTGTATATGGGTCTTTTACTTCCTTGGTTAGGTTTATTCCTATTTATTTTATTTTTCTTTTTGCTATATCAAATGGGATTTTTTTTTCTTGATTTATGCTTCTGCTGTTTCATCATTGGTGTACAAAAATGCCTTTGATTTTTGGATATTGACTCTGTATCCCGCAGTTTTGCCAAATTCTTTTATAAGGTCAAGCAGTTTTTTGGCTGAGTCTATAGGATTTTCTACTTACACTATCATATCATCTGCAAACAATGACAGATTCGTTTCCTCCTTTCCAATTTGGATGCCTTTTATTTCCTTTTCTTGTCTTATCACTGTGCCTAAAACTTCCAATACTATATTGAATAAAAGTGGTGAAAGTGGATACCCTTGTCGTGTTCCTGATCTTAGTGGAAAAGATTTTATTTTTTGCCCATTGAGTATGATGTTGGCTGTAGGTCTCTGATATATGGCCTTTATTATGTCAAGGAATGCTCCCTCTATTCCCACTTTGCTGAGTGTTTTTATCATTAACAGGTGCTGTACCTTATCAAATGTTTTTTTTTTTGCATCTATTGACATGATCATGTGATTTTTGTCTTTGCTTTTGTTATGTGATGTATTACATTTACTGATTTGCGAATATTGAACCATCCTTGCATCCCTGGGATGAATCCCACTTGGTCATGGTGTATGATCTTTTTAATGTATTGTTGGATGTGGTTTGCCCATATTTTGTTGAGGATTTTAGCGTCTATGTTCATCAGTGATATTGGCCTGAAGTTTTCTTTCTTTGTTGTGTCTTTATCTGGTTTTGGGATTGGGATAATGCTGGCTTCATAAAAAGAGTTTGGGAGTCTTCCATCATTCTGGATTTTTTGGAATAGTCTGTGAAGGATAGGGGTTAGCTCTTCTTTAAATGCTTTTTAGAATTCTCCTGTGAAACAATCTGTTCCGGACTTTTGTGTGTCGGGAGTTTTTTTTGTTACTGCTTAAATTTCATCTGCTGTTACTGGTCTGTTCAGGCTTTCTGCTTGTTTTCCATTGAGTTTTGGAAGATTATATTTTTCTGGAAATTTGTCCACATCACGTAGGTTTTCAAATTTCTTGGCATACAGTTTTTCGTAATGTCTTACAATTCTTTGTATTTCTGTGGTGTCTGTTGTAATCTCTCCTCTTTCATTTCTGATTGTGTTTATTTGTATCCTTTCTCATTTTTTCTTGATGAGCCTACTTAAAGGCTTGTAGATTTTGTATCTTTTCAAAGAACCAGAGCAAGGGATATAAAGGAAAGAATAACCAAATGGGATCTCATCAAAATAAAAGGCTTCTGCATGGCTAAAGAAAATAGTATCAAAATAAAAAGAGAATCAACTGCATGTGAAAACTTATTTGCCAGTGATACCTCAGACAAGGGTTTAATCTCCAAATTATATAAAGAACTTACACGACTCCACTCTAAGAAGACAAGCAACCCATGTAAAATATGGGCAAAGGACTTGAACAGACACTTCTCCAAGGAGAACATACAGAGGATCCAGAGACACATGTAAAGATGCCCAATATCTCTAGCTATCAGAGAGATGAAAATTAAAACCACAATGAGATACCACTTTACACCAGTCAGAATGGCCATCATAAACAAAGCAACAAACAAGTGTTGGAGAGGTTGTAAAGAAAAGGGGACCCTAGTGCACTATTGGCGGGATTGCACACTGGTACAACCACTATGGAAAACAGTATGGAATTTTCTCAGAAAACTAAAAATGGATTTGCCTTTTGACCCAGCAATTCCACTGCTAGGATTATATCCTAAGAACCCTGAAACGCCAATCCAAAAGAACCTATGCACCCCAATGTTCATAGCAGCACAATTTACAATAGCCAAGTGTTGGAAGCAACCTATGTGCCCATCAATAAATGAATGGATTAAAAAAACTATGGTACATTTACACAATGGAATTCTATGCAGCAGAAAGAAAGAAGGAGCTCCTACCCTTTGCAACAGCATGGATGCAAATGGAAAGCATTATGCTAAGTGAAATAAGCCAGGTGGTGAAAGACAAATGCCATATGATCTCACCTTCAACAGGAACCTAAAGAACAAAACAAAACAAAACAAAAACAAGCAAAGTATAACCAAAGACACTGAAATAGAGAACAGTCTGACAGTGTTCAGAGGGGAAAGGAGAGGGAATTTTAGGGGAAAAGGGGAAGGGTTTACAGGAACAAGTATAAAGGACACATGGATAAAAACTAGGGGAGGGTGGAAATGGGAGGGAGGAGGGGAGGGCTGGGTTGGTGATTTGTGATGGGAGTGAAAGATAGAAAATTGTACTACAACAAAAATTAAAATTAAAAAATGAAAAAAATGAAATAAAATTGAAACTGAAAAAAAGAGAAAATATTGCTGTGTTGAATATCAGATTTTCCTGCCTGTGTTCTCCTCTAGGAATTTTATGCTTTGTGGCTTATATTTTAGTGTTTTATCCACCTTGAATTTATTTTTGTGTATGTAGTAAGTTGGTGATAGAGATTCATTTGTTAGCACGTAGCTGTTCAGGTCTCCCAATATCATTTTTTGAAGAAGCTGTTTTTACTCTATTTGATGCTCCAACCCCCTTGGCTCAACACTAATTGACCATAGAGACACATGTTTATATGTGGGCTCTTTATTATGTTCCATTGATTTATGTGTCTGTTCCTATGCCAGTACCAGACTCTTTTGATTACTGTGACCTCATAATATAGTTTGACATCAGGTATTTTGATTGCTCCTACTTGGATCTTCTTTCTGAAAATCGTGGTGACTATTTTTGGGGTCATTTATGGTTCTACATACATGTTTGAAATGTTTGTTCTATATCTTCAAAATATGTCATTGGTATTTTAATAGGGATTGCATTGAATCTGTAAATTGTTTTGGGTAATATGGACATTTTGATGATGTTGATTCTTCCAATGCATGAACATGGTATATGCTTCCATTTATTTGTGTCTTCCTTAATTTCTTTTTTCAGTATTGTGTACTTTTTTATGTACAGTCCTTTCATCTCCTTGGTAAGGTTTATTCCTAAGTACTTTGTTTTTCTTGTTGCTATAGAAAATGGGATTTTTTTCCTGATTTCTGATTCTGATTTTTCATTGTGCATGTATAAAAGTGCCTTTGATTTTCTGAATCAAATGCCTTTTCTGAATATTGATTTTAAACACTGCTGCTTTACCAGATTCACTTATTAGGTCCAGTAGTTTGTTTTTTTTTTTTTTTGGTGGAGTCTGTAGGGTTTTCTATGTACAAGCATACCATTTGCAAACAATAACAGCTTCAATTCCTCCTTTCCAATTTGGATGCCTTTTATTTCTCTTTGTTGTCTGATTGATGTGGCTAGGAGTTCCAGTACTATATTGAATAGAAGTGGTGAAAGAGGACATCATTGTCTTGTTCCTGATTTTAGTGGGAATGATTTTGGTTTTTGTCCATTGAGTATGATGTTGGCTGTAGGTTTCTTGTATATGCCATTTAACAGTTGAGGAATACTCCCTTTACTCCCACTTTGCTGAGTGTTTTTATCATAAATGGTTGCTGTGCCTTATCAATTTTTTCTGCATCTACTGATATGATTGTGTTATTATTGTGTGATGTACTACATTTATTGATTTCTGAATGTTGTAACATCCTTGCATCCCTGGGATGAATGCCACTTGGTCATGTTGTATGATATTTTTAATGTGTTCCTGGATGTAGTTTGTCAATATTTTATTGAAGATTTTAGTGTCTATGTTCATGAATGATATTCTTTGTTGTGTCTTTATTTGGTTTTGGAATTAGGATGATGCTGGCCTCATAAAAAGTGTTTAGTGGTCTTCAGTCTTCTTGTTGGTTTTTTTTTTTAAGTCTGGGAAAGGTGTGTGTTAGCCCTTCCTTAAATGCTTTATAAAATTCTAATGTGAAACCGTCTGGTCCAGGGCTTTTGTGTGCCATGAGTTTTTTTATTACTGCTTCAATTTCACTAGCTGTTATAGATCTCTTAAGTATTCCTGCTTCTTCTTGGTTCAGTTTTGGAAGATGATATTTTTCTAAAAATGTGTCCATTTCACCCAGGTTTTCAAATTTCTTGGCATATAGTTTTCACAGTAATTTCTTACAATCCTTTGTGTTTCTGTGAGATCAGTTGTAATTTCTCCTCTTTCACATCTGGTTTTATTTATTTGGTTCCTTTACCTTTTTTATTCATGAGTCTGGTTAAGAGTTGTAGATTTTGTTTATCTTTTCAAAGATCCAGCTTCTGGATTTATTGATCTTTTGGCTTGTCCTTTTGGTCTCTATGTCATTTAATTCTGCTCTGACCTTTATTATTTCCTTCCTTCTATTCGCTCTGGGCTTTATTTGTTGTTTGTTCTTCTAGTTCTTGTAGATGTAGGGTGAGGTTGTTTAAAGGGTTTCTACCCTTTTTAGGCAGGTAGGTATTGCTAGGAGTTTCACTCTCAGGACTGTCTTTGCTGTTTCCCATAGGTTTTGGACTGTTGTGTGTTCATTTTCATTGTTTCCAGAAACTTTTTTTATTTCTTCCTTGGTCTCATTATTAATCCATTTATTGTTTAATAACATGCTATTCAGTCTCCATGAGTTTAAATGTTTTAAACTTATTTCCTTGAAGTTGCTTTCTAATTTCAGCCCCTTGTGGTCCAAGAAAATGCTTGATATGATGTCAATTTTCTTGAATTTGTAGAGGCTGGTTTTGTGTCTTATCATGTGGTCTCTCTTTAAAAATGTTCCATGTGGATTTGAGAAGCATGTGTATACACTTCTTTGGGACATATAAACTTTATACACACACACACGTGTATGTGTGTGTGTGTGTGTGTGTGTAATTGGGTGTTGATTGTTTTGGGGTTGTTCTTTGGTGAGTCCTTCCCTTCAGCTAGTTGACTTAGGGTCACTCTACATACCACGTTTTGTGTGCTCTCATGCAGGTACTGCAAGAACAAAACCATAAAGCCCAGGAAACAAAGTCCATTTGATCTAATGCAATATTCAGTTCCATAATATCTTTGTTGATATTTTGTTTGGAAGATATAGCCATTGTCAACAGCGGTGTGTTAAAATCCCTTACAATAATTGTGTTGCTGTCTATATTTTTCTTCAACTCTTCCAAGATTTTCCTTATATATTTGGGTCCTCCTATCTTGGTTGATATGTAATTACAATACTTATGTCTTATTTATGGGCACTTTCCTTTAGTATTATGAAGTGTCCTTTGGTGTCTCTTTTTATGGCCTTTGTTTTGAAGTATCTTTATCTGCTATTAGTATTGCTATCCGGACTTTTTTTTCCTGTCCATTTGTTTGAAAAAGTTTTTTTTCCAAAACTTCACATTTAGTCTCCATGGGTCTTTGTTTTAAGGTGGGTCTCTTGTAGGCAGCATATGTGCAGATCATGTTTTATTACCCATTGAGGTACCCAATGTATTTTGACTGGAGCATTTAATCTATTTACATTTCAGTTTATTATTGATATGTACTTATTCATTGCCATTTTACTCTCTTTGTACCTGTGTTCCTCTCTCTCTATCTCACTGCTTTTCTTCCTCTTCTTAAATCCATCCCTTTAGCATATCTTGCAATGCTGGTTTGATGGAGGTGTATTCTTTTACCTTCTTTTGTCTGGGAAACTCCTTGTTTGGCCTCCCATTTTAATTGAGACCCTTGTTGGGTAGAGTGGTCTTGGTTGCAGGCCTTTGGTTTTCATTACTTGGAATACTTCTTGCCATTCCTTTCTGTAAGGTTATTGTTGAGAAGTCATCTGCTAGCATTATATGGGCTCTCGTGTATGTTACTTCCTGTTTCTCCCTTGGTGTCTTTAAGATTCTCTCTTTGTCTTGGAATTTTGCCATTTTAATTATGATGTGTCTTGGAGTGGGGCTCTGCTTTCCTCTTGATTGGGATCCTGTGTGCTTCCTGTGGTACTTGTGTGGCATTTTCCTTTCATCAAATAGGAAAGTTTTCCATCATTACCTTTTCCAACAGGTTTTCTATCACTTGGTCCTCTTCTGCTCCTTCTGGCACTCCTATTGTATACATATTATTATGTTTCATGTTGTCCTGCAGTTCCTTTAATTCCTCTTAGGTCTTTTGTGTGTGTGTGTCTTTTTTCCTTTTCTTGTTCTTTCTGGGAGTGTTTTTCTACTTTGCCCTCCAGCTCACTGATTCAATCCTCTGCTTTATCTAGCCTGCTTTTGATTCTTTCTACTGTGTTCTTCAATTTAGAAATTGTGTTCTTCACTTCGCCTTGGCTCTTACTGATGTTTCTGTGTCCTTTTTCATGATGATATAGTTTGCAGTAAGTTCCTCATACTTTCCCCGAAGTTTTTGGTAATTTTCACTCAGCTTAATGAGCTTTCTCAAAACCAGGTTTTGGACTCAATATCTGATACTTCTTGCCTCTATTTCATTTAGCACTCTTTCTGAGATTCCTCCTTTCCTTTCATTTGGGAGTTATATCTTTCTATTCTCATTATTTGTCAGACTCTTCTTGTTTGCTTCTGCTTCCTAAAATGATCTCTTTTGAATCTCTGACTTTGTGGTGTGATCTTTTATGGTAGGGGATCAAATTATGGTGCAGTCTCTTTAATCTCCTGAACTTGATATTATTGGCATGCCCTTTATGGCATTTATGTTGGCTCTCTGGATATAAGTGGGTATTGTTTGTTTTTGGGTTGTTCTTTGGTGGGTCCTTCCCTTCAGCTGGTTAACTTAGGGTCACGCTACACACCATGTTTTGTGTGCTGTCATGCAGGTGCTGCAAGAACAAAACCATAAAGCCCAGGAAACAAAGCGACACTCACTAAAATAACTCCCATCCTGCATTCCACTATCAACAGCAAATGAACCAGTAATAAGGGTTTAAGGGATTAAGACCCTTATAAGAAAGGAGAGCAAATATGAGATAACCTACTGAAAAAAAAAATGATTTTGAGAAGGTAGAAGGAGGAGCACTAATAAGAGTTGGGAGTCAGAACAATGCAAGAGAGAAAGTAAAATTTACATCATGAATAAAAAAAGAGAATGAAGAAGGTGGAATGTGCACAAACTTGATGAACCGGAAATGAGTATTAAAAAGCTATCCAGGAAAGAAAATATCGCAACTCATGAACAGACCATGGTGGATTTCATCTCAACAATCTCTGGTACTTACCAATGTTTTTCTTTCTGGATCCACCTTGGCGATGCCAGATGTTGACCCCGTCTGACCGTAATCAGCCTATTCTAGACTTCCATGGATCTACTTTCTGAGGCTGTCTCCTTCAGTTGTTAATCTACTCACTCTACATTCAGCAGTCAGGTTTAAGAACCATAGAGTGGGCCAGAGACCCTCCTGGGGCTGGAGCTATTGTTTCCTCTCAGGCTACAGCCTCTCAGAGGGGAGCGTTCTGCCTGTGCAAGATGGCTACTGCCATATGGGGGATTACTAAGCACCAGGATCCCTGCTGCTATTATCTCAGTTCTCTCCCCAAAGTTTCCATCCCCAGTCTCTCCTCAGGCATCTCTAGCTTACTCTGTCCCTGCCTTTGCTGGAACCCAGGATAAGTGGCTGCTGTTGCGCGTGGGTCACCGGCCAGCAGTGACCATGGAACGCTGTGGATGGCTCGATGATAAACACGCGAGAAAAAACACACATACACAGAGACAAACTAGTTTCTGTGGGGAAGTAGGGATGGAATGGCCACCCCCCCTAGTGGGGAGCGCGCCGATTTACAGTCCATACCTGCTTTTATTGGGCTCATTCTGCATAATAATTCAGGTAAAGTACAGTACTCATTAGGGGGAAGTAAGGAACCATAAAAAACAAAGAACTCTGCTGGTCTATTGAGTTGGGGGTCAAAGAGCTGTAAGACTGAGGAACAAAATAACTTCCTCCTAAGACCCTTCTCATTCAACTGAGAGCACTCTAAACAAAGAAGGTTTCACAGTAATTTACATGTTCTTTCTTAGGCCTGATCACCCTGGGGAATCCGCACTTCTCAGTACGGAGCTGCACCACCCTGTCATTGTTTCAGGCTTAGGTGGAGCAAGGGAACTAAGGCAACTGGGAGACAAGGAGGTTTTTTCCCAGATGCTGAGAACTCAGGCTATGTCAAAGCCGAGGAGCGAGGGTCCATCACCCCCCTTTTGCTGCAGCCCCCCCAAGTCCTTCTTTTGGGGGGCCTCCCAAAGTGATCGTGCCTGTCTTAGGTCATTCCCTCCGTGGGGAATCTTACCCGTCTTTGGTTAACCGACCAAGCTTTTTGGGGTTCAGTCATGAATAAAGCAGCATTCCTGCCAAGAAGATAAGCTTTTGTGTCCTTGCTAGCTTATGGTTCCAAGGGCGTTCCCTTAGCCTTAGCCTAGGCGGGGGTTTCAGCTCCTGATACCAGTCAGGGCGGTTCCCAACATCTCCCCCTTTTTTAGTTTTTAAAATCAATTGTGGTTGTTAAGCCTGTGAAACCTACTTTTGCTGTTTTCGAATGCAAATCAAAAGAAAAGCAACATCTACATACATCATAAGGCAATAATAGAAATTAAAAAACTAAATTCTATGGGTTGTGAATACCTAAATTTCTAAATTCAGTGCAAGAAAACATATTAAGGGAAAAACAAAAGTAATAGGTCTGATTACATTTCAATCTTTTGGAGAAATTACATAGATATCAGGAAAGGCAAATTATAAGGCAGTTTGAGCATAATGCAAGCCTGACTTTTTATGAGAGGATTTCTTAACAGGTGCAGTTCTGTGCGCCAACTCATCACCTACTTTCTTACATGGGTGTTGAGTTTTAATTTTACACCTGCCAGAGTGGTTTTTCATACCTTCTCCCTTGTTTTCAGTTAGGACAGCTAAGGGTTCCATAAAGGTGGCTACTTGCTGGTCTCTGATATGACCCTGGGAAAACAATTTGCAAATACACCGAAGTACACAAATCAATATTACAATCAGTAAACAACCAGCAGCTCCAAAAACCCAAATTCTCAAATTAATTCCATCAAACCATGTTTTAGGATTTAGCCAACTAATATTTTCATTAAGGGCTCGAAAAATGTCCTGTTTGGTTAAACATTGAATGTCCTGCAGCTGCTGATGTAACTCCAACTGTAATTTATCAATTTGTCCTTTTAAGTTAGTGGAGAAAGCTCCCCTCAAGTGATGTTGTATATCAGTCCAAGTATGTTGGCTGGAATTTCATTGTAGCGGTGTGACGCACAGTTTGGAGAAACTAGGGTCACAGATTAGGTGCTGATGAATCACGAGAGCATCCTGGCATTCGCCAATCCAGTCCAGTGCTGATTCAACTGCAGAAAGGCGGGTCAGGACCTCTTGGTCTATTTGGGCCTGTTGGACTAATTCTAAAGTAGTATTGATTAAACCATAAGTGCAACCAGGTGTTAACAAACTGTCGGACTCATAAGGAGGGCAGTGCATTGTTAAATGCTATAATGCCATTGGATTCATTCATTTTTTGGTCATATTCTGGAGATGACAGATTTGGAAAGAGTTGGAAGGCACAATTAAATCATAACCACTATTAACGACTGGTCTTGTTAGATTTATGCAAAGAAACCTTATGTCATTACTTACTCCTTTAGAATGCCAAATTCTGGAGGGATCAGGTAGGGAGAAAAATATAAAGTGTGAAGGAAAATCCTTTTCCTTCTGATATCTACCAGGCTTCTTAAAACTTTCACTTCCACAGACCTTCTGCAACATTCACAAACTCTCTATTCTTTTTTTCATACCCCTTCTGATATCCACCAAGATTGCATCTCCATGCCTTACACCTTCCATCACTAACACACACCACATAATTCTTTCTTAAAATGTTTACTTCCACAGACTTTCTGCAACATTCACAAACTCTCTATTCTTTCTTTCATACACCTTCTGATATTCACCAAGATTAGATTTCCATGCCTTATACCTTCAATTATTAACTAACACCACACAGTTCCTCCCTTTAACTTTTACTTTTCTATTTATCTTTACAGTTTCCCATTTACATTCCTAGAGTGTGAAGTTTCAACCTTCCCTGGAATCCTCAATTTCCTTTTCAGAGCAGATACAGAGCAAAATCCATCCTTCTCTGTGGGGGTGAAGGTGGGGCCTCCGTGATCTGCTGACTCAATTTGCACACCATTTCACTGTCAGAATCAGATTCCTCCTTGTCTAGCTCTGTTTTCTTTGCCCAAATGAACTCGAGAGGATTCCTGACAAGCCTCGAGGTTACAAAGGTGTAAACACCAATAGATATACCACTGTTTTGCAAAGATTTCAACCTTTCACCCACTTTTTCCCAAACATCAATGTCTAACGTCCCTCTATCAGGAAATGAGTGACAATATTTTCTTATGGATTGCAAAAGCTGAACCAAATGCTTTTCTTTCACCTTATATTTTGCTTCTTTAAGAACTTGTTGTAATATCCACAGAAAAGCTTTCTGCCCTTTAGATAAATTACAACCCATGTTTACCCCTTTTTTTTTTAAAGAAAAAGCTTCCTTTTATTTATTTTTAGTTGGCCAAAATAAATCACCTGATTACTTTTTTCAAGGCAAATCGTTTGTTCCACCAAACTTGAGAATTAAATTACCATTTACCCAATTATAGGCAGTCGCAAAGAGAGAAACGACCTAGAAAAAAAGACCTACTTCCCTGAAAATTCAACGCATCCTACGACATGCCCGAGAAAGAGAACGGGGTCTTCAGCCCTTACCTGGGCTGTTAGCGTGCAAATCTACCTGAAGTTGATGCGTTGTCCACAGCGACGGCTCGTAGCCGCTGTTTCCAAGTGGTCTCGAACAGAGTCCCACCTCTGTGGTCCCGAATCGCTGCCCCACATTGTGTGCCAGCTGTTGCGCGTGGGTCACCGGCCAGCAGTGACCACGGAACGCTGTGGATGGCTCAACGATAAACACGTGAGAAAAAACACACATACACAGAGACAAACTAGTTTCTGTGGGGAAGTAGGGATGGAATGGCCACCCCCCCTAGTGGGGAGCGCGCCGATTTACAGTCCATACCTGCTTTTATTGGGCTCATTCTGCATAATAATTCAGGTAAAGTACAGTACTCATTAGGGGGAAGTAAGGAACCATAAAAAACAAAGAACTCTGCTGGTCTATTGAGTTGGGGGTCAAAGAGCTGTAAGACTGAGGAACAAAATAACTTCCTCCTAAGACCCTTCTCATTCAACTGAGAGCACTCTAAACAAAGAAGGTTTCACAGTAATTTACATGTTCTTTCTTAGGCCTGATCACCCTGGGGAATCCGCACTTCTCAGTACGGAGCTGCACCACCCTGTCATTGTTTCAGGCTTAGGTGGAGCAAGGGAACTAAGGCAACTGGGAGACAAGGAGGTTTTTTCCCAGACGCTGAGAACTCAGGCTATGTCAAAGCCGAGGAGCGAGGGTCCATCACCCCCTTTTGCTGCAGCCCCCCAAGTCCTTCTTTTGGGGGGCCTCCCAAAGTGATCGTGCCTGTCTTGGGTCGTTCCCTCCGTGGGGAATCTTACCCATCTTTGGTTAACCGACCAAGCTTTTTGGGGTTCAGTCATGAATAAAGCAGCATTCCTGCCAAGAAGATAAGCTTTTGTGTCCTTGCTAGCTTATGGTTCCAAGGGCGTTCCCTTAGCCTTAGCCTAGGCGGGGGTTTCAGCTCCTGATACCAGTCAGGGCGGTTCCCAACAAGCTGCAAGTTAAAATTTGTGTGTTGGCCCTTTTAACTGCTCTTTGTGTTTCTAGCTGTCCATCTCTGGCAAAGAGCAACCCTGCCAGTTTTCACAACTGGTTGTTATCTGTGTACTTTTTGGGCTCTGGTGCTCTAGACTGGGGATCCTAGCTTAGGGTTTAGACCCCACTCTTCTCAGGGGGATCCAACTGGCTGCTTAATTATCCCTCTGGCTCTGTCACTTGTGAACACCCGGACAGCCTTCTTGAGTTTCCAGTGCACTCCCCCTAGCCAAGTTGTGCTGAAGCTGATTCTTCTGTCTGTCCAAGATTATAAGGCTTTTCTCTCACTATTTTTCAGTTCCTTGTTCTGGGTGATTTCTCTACAATTGAGTTGTAATTCCAGATTGGTCCTGAGAGGACATTAGTGTGACTTCTATTCACTCCTCTGCCATCTATCCAAATTCCAGAATTTTGAAATCTTGAGGCACAAAACCAAAAGACAAATATCACAGCAAATGGAAAATACGCATAAGTAGTTTTAAACAAATAGATGTATGTGTTCTTTGTTTTTGGACAAGGATAAACATTTATAGTCTTTTTGTAAAATACATTTGAATTGTTATTTTTCCTCCCTGCTGGCAAAATAGATTAGTCTAGATGATTTCTGTCCATAAAAGGGTTTCTACTTTTGACTCAGCACTTGAACTGCTACCAAATTACCCTTTTCTACTAGCATTGCCCTGTCAAATTTAAGCAGAAATTTGCACTCATCATTTTGATTCTTTCTCACTTTAAACTGCTCTTATAATTTTCCCTTTTTCTAACTCTTTCCTTAGGAAACAGAACACAGCAGTAGAGAGGATTTTCCTTCTTGTGCCCTATCATCAATTTCTCCCTGCAGATAATGTGAAATGCAGTTTAAAATAATGCTGTTAAGTCCAAATAATATAAAGGAAGCAGATTATATTTGATATAATTCAGCATCATCTTTGTTGATTTTGTCCTTAGAGTTAGAACCCCTTGTACATGACTAATTTTACCAATAGGTGTGAATAAGACATATCAGGATACTGCAATTGAAATGTAAACAAAATATAGTAGTCCTTTAACACTGATTTGTTATATTCAAAATATTCATTTAAAGCATGTCCTTTGCTTCAACATGAGAAACACGTGCTAACCCAAAGCATAACCATCTATCATTTGAGGTGTTTTCCTTCCACCTACACACTGTTTCTTTATTGCCACAAAATAGATTGAAAAGGAAGGGTCATCAAGGAGCACATATAAAGGGCACATGGACAAAGACAACAGTGTTGGGGAGAGGACTGAATGTGGGAGCTGGGTGTGGGTAGGGCATGAGATAATAATGGAGGGAAAATAGGGACAACTGAAATTGAACAATAATTAAAATATAAATAAATAAATAAATAAATAAATAAATAAATAAATAACAAATTAATTTAAAAAAGAAAAATCAGTAGGGCCAAAGTGAAGTATGACATCAAAGTCATGGTGGCCTTTAGTTTAGTAAGGGAAAGCCTTGCTGTCCCATACTATGCATCTGTTGAATAGCTCACTGGGTATTTTATTAAAGCCACAAATGATGCAGAACACCTCTGGGATAGAGATGTGATCATTATTCACCATAATTTCCCTGATGACTATTCCAGTGTCTCTCAAAGAAGAAATCTTGAATAAATGATTGTAATGAATGAATGAATTATAAGGAACAAGTAAATAAATTGCTAATAAATCCTAAAAGGGTTCTAAATGTCTATCTAAAAATTAGATGGGATTTTTAAAAAGTATTTAACTAAGAAGAATGGTTAGAGGTACCACCATATCAGATTTCTGTCCTTAGCGGTTCAACCCTTTCCCTCTCTTGGACTCTCATAGGGCATAAATGCATCCTAATACAAATTGCAAAGAACAGAAAGGAAATTTTCATACTAGTGATCACAGGCAATAGTTTCAATATGTGATGGGCATTTAGATATGGTGCTGTTCTACAGATCTGCATCTAAGATAATACCAATCCATTCAAAGAAACACAAATTCAAAGAAAAACAGTTAAATCCATGCTTGTTTCAGTAAAACAGAATGAAAAGCAATGGAATGCACCAGATTAGGTGAAATAGCACCATATCATCCAAAGGCTAAAATTATACAACCTAACTAATTAAGATGTTTCTTCTCACTCCTCTGCCCACCTAATGGCTATTCAAATTGGCAGTTATTCAGTGGCTCCAACTTCTTATCTCATATTATATAGACATAGACATAGCTTAAACTGGCCCAGGCAGATTTGAAATGCTGACTTAGCATGTACTTTGCATGTTCTCTGCTTTAATCAACATTTTAATGAAAATATATATCAAGGTGTTCAGTGTTCAACATTTATCTGTGTAAAAAACCAGCTTAATGCACACATACAGATAATATGTAATCAAATTCTCTATTAGACTTTGAAAAATGCTATTAATGTGTTCTATGGCAAAAATTAAATGCAATTTGTTTTCTTTTTTTTCAAGTGAATTATTATCTGTAGTACATTCACAACTTTTGTTTGACAGATCAATTGCATTTTCTATATCTGGTAGCCCAATAGAAGAGGTAAAAACCCTTAAATTCATCAATCCTGAAACAATTTCACTTTTGAAATGATGTGTTTTAACAAAACATGATGATGATTAAAAATGCTAAGATGCTGAAAATAGAGAGGGCTACAGAAAAATGAGAGACAGAGTTTTTCTCAGAGAAAAAGTTAAACAATGAGAGATTACAGCAGATATTGATTAGGGAATGTAAAAAGACCAATCCTGAATGGAAATTTAGACATACTTACAGTTTGTTGTATTTTCTCAAATGGCTGCACATTATTCTAGTCAGAAAAGAAAAAATAAAGAGTTTTTGTTTGCAAATAAATTCACAAAGTTTTTCTTCTAATTTTCAAGGGGATATTTTATTCTTATTCTCCTGGTTGCTATAGACATGGTTTCTAGGGACCCAAGAATGAATCTCACCAAACTTATTATTTGTAGACAAGGGATAGAGTTGTACTTCTTTTCAATATCTTTGTTGCTGAATTCCTAATTGTCTGAATTATAAAAAGTTAGATGTATTGTTGGGATAGATGACCCTTCATATCCCTTCCAAACCCAATACTAAACATATCCATGATGTTATCCATAATAACATCCCAGTGTTACTTGCTTAGTAATATTGGAGAAACATGAAGCATAGAGATGGATCTCACCTCTTTTCCTAGAATTCAAGTTAGTGCCTAGCTATTAAAAAGAAATTCTATCACACAGAAGGAATAGCTTAAGGAGACCAAATGATACACATCTTTAAATGCTTTACTTTGGTTTCAAGCAGCTTCTCTAGAGAGGAAATGTTGCTTGGGAGTTTTTAGGGCACACGTACTTCTAACAAAAGCAGAGTTCATGATGATTAAGAGATTTTTGAAGGTGCAAATCAGATGACTAAAAAAAAAGAAGATATTAATTAAGCAACCAAAGGAAAAAGATGGGGCCTTAGAATAGTTTATTAAATACCCAAGTATTTAAGAGTGCTTTTGAGGAACTAGCAAAAATAAATAACAAAAATAATCTTTGGAAATGAAAATAATGAGTCTTAATAGAAAAGGTTTTGAACCCACACAAATTTTACCTACTAAAATTTTGGCTAAAAGCAGTTCAAAAGGCAAGGAATTACCATTTCAATATTATTATCTAGAGGAAAGGCAAATTATGAAGATAGAATTAATTTTTTGCTGTGATCTGATAATTTCAAGGGTCATCAGTGTTCACATTTTAACACATCATAATGCATACTCAATTTGTGTGCTGAATTCTATCAATAAATAAGTAGACCCTATTCTCTGAAAGTATTTGCTGAAGGGGAACCCTACTATGTAACAACATCTGTGTAATATTTACCTAAGAATTACACTAAAATTAAGCTATATTTATGTGAACATATCTTGGAACTCCAGAAATAGAAGTATGACAATTATTATCTTTGCTATATACAACAATCTCAAGAATTGTCTTTATCATCTTCATTTCTCTCATATTAACTCGGGACTTGAGTAAGAGGTCTCATGATTCTACTTAGTAATACAGACAAGCAGAAAAATGGGAAAATGCAAAACCCAAACAATGGTAGGGGCAAGTGTTGGGGGAACACTTCCAGCAATGAAGACTGAATTTGAAGGTACATCAAGATGAATACGGTAGTGTCAAAAAGCACAGAAGTCTCAATCCCAGTTGAGAAAATATGTAAGAACCAAAATGAAAGAGCAGGGTTCCAATAGGTAAACAGGGAACTAAATTAGAGAATTTATGAAAAATAGTCCTTAGACTTCTAGGCAGGAAGTAAAATATCATCCAAAAAAATGTGTCTATAAGTAACTGGGGTAGTAGACAGGAGAACAGGTTGAAATCTAGGAGTAGAGAACAAAGTTCCATAGGACTGATCTAATACTGAAAGATAAGGAGAGATGAAACTCAGAGTCAGCAGAGATAATCCCTGGGCATCTCCAATTTGGATCTTATTAATATAAAAAAGATGGGGTAGGGAGAACAATAAAGAATTCAATAAAATAGTGAGTAGATACTGATTAGCAGGGGTTGATGATGTTGGAATATATTAACTGAATGCTATATAATATTTAAGGCACATAAAATAATACGTCCATATGTATTGGGTACAATTGCATATAATAATAAAATAAGCACCTGAGACCTGACTATCCAATCTCATTGTTACAAGTTACAAAACCCATTGACTCTACTTATGTCCTTTTCCTTAAATCCCTGTCTTTCTCTGAGTAGTAACTTCATTTTCAATTTCATGTTTATTATTCACTTGCTTTTGAAAATAGTTTTATAACATGTTTATATTTTGTTAAACAAGTTAGTTGCCTGCTTTTTATCTTCATAAAAATGAGATCATACTGCATTATATATTTTGCAGTTACTTAAATTTTTACTGTTTTTCTCAGTTTTATCCAATTTTGGCTGTGAGTTGTAATTGGTTGTTTTTAATACTGTAAGATATTCTATTTTTCAATATACCAAATTTTTAATTCATTCTCTTAGCAATAGTATGAACAATGTTGCTAAAAATAATTTCTGTGCTATTCTCCTAGTGAACATGTATAACAGTTCCTCTAAAACTTACTCCTAATTGGAAATTCCTGGGTCAAAGGGTATACAAATGTTTCACTTTAAAAGATGATGCTGAATTGTCTTCTTTTCTCTATAAAGTATTTTTTATTGTTGTTCAAGTACAGTTTCCCCATTTCTCCCCCACCACTCTCCCCTGCCCCACCCACCCCCACCTCACACCCTCAATCCTATGCCCCTTTGGCTTTGTCCATGGATCCTTTGTACATGTTCCTTGACAACTCTCCCCTAAGTGTGTGTCAAATTTACTCTTTCTTCAGCAGATTCTAAGCATTTCTATTGATCCTTATTCTTGTCAACATTTAGCATTGATAATTCTAATTTTTCACATGCATAAAATGCTATTTAATGGCATTTTTAATTTGTACTTCCCTGATTAGTAATAAAGCAAACACTTCTTCATGTTTTTGTTCTCTTTATTTCATTCATCTTTAAAAAAAAATTTATAGTAACTTTTTCCATTTTAGCTATTTGGTTGTGGATTTTGCTTGATTATTTATAGTAGTTTCTAAAAATATACTCTACATATTAATCACTTTGCATACATAAACTATATATACTATATATTATATATGCTATATATTATATATACACTGTACATTATATAATATATACTATACTATATATAGTATATATATACTATATACTATACAATATAGTATATACTATAGTATGCTGTAGTATGCTGTAGTATACTATATACTATATATACACTATACTATATATACCATATATAGTATATATACTATATATACACTATATATGTAGTATAGTATATAGTATAGTATATATGGTATATATACTATGCATAGTATACTATACTATACTATACCTATACTATACTATACCTATACTATACTATACTATACTGTATATATAGTATATACTATACTATTAAGTATATATAGTATATACTATAGTATACTATATATATAGTAGTATACTACATATAGTATACTACAGTGTATAGTGTATAGTATAGTATATAGTATACTATATACTGTATAGTATATAGTATACTGTATATAGTATATAGTATACTATATAGTATACTATAGTATATAGTATAGTATATAGTATATAGTGTAATATAGTCTAGTATATGTAGTGTATACTATAGTATATACATATATAGCATTATCTCAATTTTAGGTTTTTTATTTCACTCTTGACAATGAACAAAAGTTCTCATTTTAATGGATTCTAATATATTTATCTTATATTTTCTTGTATTTTTGCATCTGCTAAAAATTCCTATACTAAGTTTATAAAAATATTATTTCATAGTTCTTTCCTAAATGTTAGTCTAACATTATTTTACAAGTCAGCCATGAAGACAGAGCTAAATTGAATGACATAAGGTAATTTCAATGATTTAGCAAATCCTTCTCAGTGATACAATATTCAAGTTATTATACTTGAAGCTGTGTCATTCATTGCTTCATTTATAATTACCTCTTTAAATACAATACTTATGTTTAATTCTCTACTGACTCATAAATCAGAAGTTTGCACTGATGATCATGACCAAGAAAGTGTTAAAAAGAAACCACACACCCAAAATAGAGTCACCTGTGGTAAGTCCAACCAAGACTTAATAGCTATAAAACTAACTTGAAAATTCCATCTCTCCCAGAAGTAGAATTTTAAACTAATTAGCCTGCAATGTCTGATCAACACTACTGAAGAAATGTGCCTGATAAGACCTCCCACCTTTCCCTAAGGGAAGTTGACTGAGCCTGAAATAATTCACTCTTTTCAATCTCTGTTCTCACCATCCTTCTGCCTACAAATATCTTGAATTTTGTACTTCTCGAGATCCCTCCTATTTACTACAAGTAATTCTGCACAAGTCATGAATCATTTAATATATAAATCATTTTATTATATCTTAAAATTTACTCCCTTGAAGTTTTTTTCTTTAACAAGAGTACTTAGAATAGATATCTTATATCCCATGCACCATTATTTAATTGGTGTTTAGTGCTCTGGTTCTATTATCCATCATTACCCACATTGCTACACTGCTAGGCCATGAATTTCTTAGAAGCATAATTTTCACAGAAAATTAAAACATTTTAATGCAAGGTAGAGACTATACATATGTAAAAAAATGCATTCCATGATTTACAAAATATATTGGGTTGGTCAAAAATTTAATTTGTTTTTTTCTTCTGTAAGACAGCTTTAGTAGTGCTTACTTGTCTTTAACTTCATTCAAAACAACTTTTTGCTAGATTGTATTGTGACAACTGTCATATCAGCATGTATGTAAAAGAACTTATCAAAATTGGTGAATTTTTGTGTAGCCATTTTAATATCAAATATGGAAGGAAATATGCCACATTTTTGGCATATTATGCTCTATTACTTCAATAAAGGTAAAATGCAACTAAAACACACACAAAAGGTTTGTGCAGTGTATAGAAAAGCATCTGCAACTGATTGTATCAAAAGTGGTTTGCAAAATTTTGAGCTAGAGATTTCTTGTTGGATGAAGCTCCACAGTCAGGCAAACCAGTTGAAGCTGATAGTAATCAAGTCAAGGTGTTAATTAAGAACAATTAGTGTTATACCATGTGGGAGATAGCTGACATACTCAAAATATCCAAATAAAGTTTTTGGTGAAAATGAAAAAAATGTCTTTTATTTTATGGAAAAAATCCACACAACTTTTGGGCCAATCCAATACTTCATTAATATTTGTTTGTAAGGAGAGATAAAGGACTACATGGTAATCTAAAATAACAACAAACAAAAAAACACTTTAGATTTTTTCTAGGAATTTTATTCAAGATAGTGGACTTGGTGCCCTATTTTCTTGCAAAAGCAATGCATCAAATCATTAAGCTCCTTTAACCCCCTGAGCTCCAGATAATATTCTAGGAAATTTTTAGATGGCAAAACAATAAAAGCAGTCACAGTGAAGCTACACATCTTTATTTCTTTATAATTCAGAGGTTACTACAATATTCTAGAGACATTTTCTATTAAAATAAGGTGTACCAGTATAAATATACAGTGATAGCTAGACAGAAGTGATAGAATATTTCAGAATAGTCTCTTGTCTGAAGAGGTGACTTCAAGTTCTGGGAGCTGGTAAGCATCCCTTATAAAATATTTATGATGTGGGCTTAAATTTTATTTGCTATGGATGTGTTCTAAATAGAAACCCCGAAGATGAAGTAATTACCTTCTTCTTGAGATTCTGGCATTTCTTTTTTCTATTTCTTTTCAAGTGCCTATTTGGCTTAGAAGCACAAGAATATAACCTCAACTTTTATATACTTATGAAATCATTAACAAACTATAAGTCAGACCATTGAACCTATTCAGATTTACTAATAAAAATTCATTGAATAGAAGTGGTTTAAGTGGACACCTTTGTCTTTTTCCTGATCTTAGGGGGAAAGCTTTTAGTTTTTGCCTGTTGAATATCATATTGGCTGTAGGTTTCTGGTATATGGCTTATATTATGTTGAGGTGTGCTCCCTCTACTCCCACCTTGCTGAATGTTTTTATCATAAACATGTGCCATACCTTATCAAATGCTTTTTCCACATCTATTGAAATGATCATTTGATTTCCATCTTTGCTTTTTGTTTATATGAGGTAGTATGTTTATTGATTTGCAAATATTGTACCATCCTTGCAACCCCAGGATAAATTCCACTTGATCATGGTGTATAATCTTTTTAATGTATTGCTGGATGCAGTTTGCTAATATTTTGTTGAGGATTTTAGCATCTATGTTAATCAGCTATGTTGGCCTCTAGTTTTCTTTCTTTGTTGTGTCTTTATCTGGCTTTATAATTAGGATGATTCTGGCCTCATAAAAAAGAGCTTGGGAGGCTTCATTCTTCTTGGAGTCTTTGGAATAGATAGAGAAGGGTAGGAGTTTGCTCTTCCCTAAATGTTTGGTAAAATACTCCTGTGAAGACCTCCAGTACAGGACTTTTAGTGCTGGGAGTTTTTTGATCACTGCTTTGATTTCACTAGCTGTTGTCTGTCTATACAGGCTTTCTGTTTCTTCCTGATTCACTTTTGGAGGATTATAAGTTTCTAGAAATGTGACTATTTCACCAAGGTTTTCAAATTTCTTGGCGTATAGTTCATAGTAATTTCTGACAATCCTTTCTATTTCTGTGGCATCAGTTGTAGTCTCTTCTCTTTCATTTCTGATTTTACTTGAGTCCTCTCTTTTTCTCTTGATAAGTCTGGTTAAAGGCTTGTCAATTTTGTTTATCTTTACAAATACTGTTTCCTGGATTTATAGATCCTTAGGATTGTTCTTTCAGTCTCTATGTCATTTAATTCTGCTCTAATTTTGATTATTTCCTTCCTCCTACTCACTCTGGGCTTTGTTTGTTGTTGTTTCTCCACTTCTTATAGATGTAGGGTTAAGTTGTTCATTTGAAATGTTTCTATATTTTTAGGTAGACTTGTATCATTATAAACTTCCCTCTCATGATTGTCTTTGCTTTTTCCCATTAGTTTCGGACTATTGTGTGTTCTTTTTCATTTGTTTCCAGAAACTTTTTGATTTCTTCCTTCATCTTGTTGTTTACTCGTTCATTGTTAAATAACATGTTTTTCAGTATCCATGAATTTGACTGTTTTTAAATTTTTTCCTTTAGGTTGATCTCTAGTTTCAAGAAACTGTGATCTGATAAAATGCTTGATATGTTTCTATTTTCTTGAATTTGTTGAGGCTTGTTTTATGTGCTATCATGTGGTCTATCTTAGAAAATATTCCATGTACTTTTAAAAGAATGTAGATTTTGCTTCTTAGAGGTGAAAGGCTCTGTATATATTGATAAAAATCCATTTGATCCAGAATGTTGCTCAGTGCCACAATATCCTTGTTGATTTTTGTTTGGAAGATCTATCTATTGTTGACAGTGGGATGTTAAAACCCCCTACTATAAATGTGTTTTTTTTTCTATAAAAAGGGAAACAACAGTATAATAATGTATTTGCCAATGATGCCTTGGACAAAGTTTTGACATCCAAAATATGTAAATGACTCACACAATTCCCCACCAAGCAATCCAATTTAAAAATGGGCAACAGATCTGAACAGATACTTCTCCCAAGAGGGAATACAGAAGGCCCAGAGATATATGAAAGGATGTTCAACATCACTAGCCATCAGATAGATGCAAATGAAAACCATAGTGAGATATCACTTCACACCAATGAGAATGGCCATCATAAACAAATCAACAAACAAGTGTTGGAGAGGATGTAGAGAAAAGGGAACCCTAGTGCACTGTTGGTGAGAATGCAGACTGGTGCAACCTCTATGGAAAACATTATGGAATTTCCTAAAAAAACTTAAAATGGAACTGCCTTTTGACCCAGGCATTCCACTGCTGGTATTATACCCTAAGAATCCTGAAACACCACTTCGAAAGACCCTATGCAATCCTATGTTCATAGCAGCTCAGTTTACAATATCCAGGTGCTAGAAACAGCCTAAGTGACTGCCAATCAGTAAATGAGTAGATAAAAATATTGTGGTACATTTACACAATGGAATGCTATGCAGCAGAAAGAAAGAAGGAGCTCCTACCCTTTGTGACTGCATGGATGGAACTGGAGAATATTATGCTAAGTGAAATAAGGCAGGAGGTGAAATACAAAAACCATATCATCTGACCTGTAAGTGGAACCTAATCAACCAAAAAACAAATGAGCCAAATAGAGTCAGAGACATGGAAATAAAAAACAAACTGACAGGGACCAGAGGAGAGGATGAGTGGGATAATGGGAGAAAGAATGGGAAGGACCAAATCAAGAAACATGTAAAAAAGACCCATGGACATGGACAACAAGGTGGATATTTAATGTGGGAGCAGAGCAGAGTGTGGGGAAGGCATGGGATAGCAACTAGGGAGGATTGCAATAACTAATTGAACAACAATAAAAACAGATTTATAAAAAATTAATGGAAGTCATAGAAAGGACTGTTTATGCTTGATGTTGGTAACTTTTGGCACAAATATGTATGGTTGTTTTATAATGCTAACACCATTGTCATCTATATTCAATGATACAATATTCAGAACTCATGCCTATAAAATTGACATGCATTCTAAGTAGAAGCCTCCTCAGAGTAACACTAACAGAACACTATCCTTCAGTCACAAGCCATGTTTGGTGCTTTATAAGGTTCATGGCTGTTCAAAAATGTCAGTTGATACCCATTGGTCATGTTCTCAATAATTTATATTATCTCCTGCCTTTTTTGCCATCATTATGCCATATTGTTTTGCAAGCCAGGTACATTGTATATTTACAATTTTTAATCCGTGTTTTGTGGTTGGTATGCTTCAGTTTACCACACAAATATCATCTACCTTCCACAGATAATAAGACACATGAAAAACCCAACAGGGATAAGGTTACTGATAAGATGCCAGCTTCTTTAAAATATAGGTTGTTTATTTTATTTTGTAAGCCATATTATTTTGTCACTAAAATGTTCTTGCACTGAAGAAACAACTTTTGTAATAATGACAATATGATTTTACATTTAGAAAATTCTATACAGTTTCTAAAGACATTTTGACATGTATTACCTAATCTGATTTCTGAAATAACTCTATGGTTAGTACCATAGGAATTGTGTCCTTCAATTAATAAGTGAGAAACTAATATCAAGAGAATGTTAAGTGATTTGCTCAGACAAAGAAATTTTTGTAAGTAGCTAGAGCAGACATAAGGACCAGCATTATCTTCCTTACTTCTTTAAAATATGGTATTTGAAACCATTTGTGTTTTCTCAACTTTTAATCCAAACCCCAGTATAACCAAAATGTTCCCACAAGAATGCATGAGACTGAGCCCTGGCTGGTGTAGCTCAGTGGATTGAGCGCGGGCTGGGAACCAAAGTGTCCTGGTTCGATTCCCAGCCAAGGTACATTTCTGGGTTGCAGGCCAAAACCCCCAGCAACCGCACATTGATGTTTCTCTCTCTCTCTCTCTCTCTCTCTCTCTCTCTCTCTCTCTCTCTCTCTCTCTCTCTCCCTTCCTTCCCTCTCTAAAATAAATAAATAAAATCTGTAAAAAAAAAGAAAAAAAGCTTGAGAAACTTTCACTGTCAAATATATTAATAAAAAAAAAAAAAAGAATGCATGAGACCTAAGACCTCAATCTCCACTTAAACCAGAGCAACCTTCTATTTTTCTAGCTGTTTTATATTTGGGCTCTGTGTAATATTTCTTGTGGGAAAATAGTGTTTGGATACAAAAAGAATAAAAAGGTTTAAAAACCTTATTTCCTCATCTGGCTTTCTTTCTATGATTAGTGAAGTGCTAATCAGTCAAAGGTCCATCTGTTACTCATTTTGACTTTATTGTTGCAGTATCATATTACTGTAACTTTGGTCCTTTAGGCATCTATAAGACAAAAATCATCCCATTTTCACCTGCAAGCATAAGTGTAAATTTCTAAACACACACACACACACACACACACACACACACACACACATTTGCTTTTGTTTTAGTGCCTGTGGGTTTGAATACCATGCTCACAGAATCTTACAAGTGACAGACAATCTAGTTTGCCCAATTCAATTTTAGTTGGTCAATGGTTCATAAGGGCAGCTAGTATACCTTTATTCCACACTAAGTTATATAAAATTATATAAGTGCTGATGATATTGGCTGCCATCAAGCTGTGGGGAAGGGAAGTGCAATGATTTAAGAAAAAATGTGAAGACTGAATAGATTTTCATGTGTGCTCAATGCCAATTATAATTTAGCAGTATTTTTAGTAGAAATATATAAGCTGACTCTAAAATTTATCTGGAAATATAAGGAATGTAAAATATGGAAAGATATTTTGAAAAATATAAATCTGTACATCTTACACAGCAGGACTTCAATATATACTATAGTGATTGAGAAATTATTCCATTGATATAGAAAAATGGACCAAGAACAGTTTTTGTGGGTCAGGAACCCAAGTACATCTCAACTGGGTCTTCTGCTTTGTGTTTCACAAGAGTGCAACCAAACTGTCACTCAGGATGCATTTTCACTTTAAAACTACACTGGGGATGAATCCACTTCAAATATCAATTAGGTTGTTGGAATAATTAATTTCCATGTGGTTATGGATCTGAAAACACCTTCTAGTTTACTGTTTACTGGAGGTCGCCTTTATCTCCTTGACATGTATTCTTCTCAACATGACTGCTTCTTTCTTCCAAGCTGGGTGGGGTGAGTGAGTCTCTAGAAGAAGATAACTAGCAAGGCAGAGACTTAAATAAGTAATCTAAAATCATGGGAGTGACATACCATCACTTTTCCTATATTCTGTTGGTTAGAAGCAAGTCACAGGAATTTCATACCCTGAAGGGAAGGGGATCAATTATACAAGCACAGCAACATCAGATAGTGAAGATTATGGCAGAACAACATAGAGTCTGCTCATCACAATGTTTACAGAGCTTTATTCTTTTTAAAAAGATTGTATGTATGTATGCATGTATGCATGTATTTATTTATTTATTTAGTTAGTTAGTTATTTGAGAGAGGGGAAGGGAAGGAGTAAGAGAGGGAGAAGAACATCAATGTGTGGTTGCCTCTCACATGCCCCTTCCTGGGGACCAGGCTCACAACCCAGACATGTGCCCTGACTGGGAATCAAACCAGCAACCCTTTGGTTCACAGGCCCATGCTAAATCCGCTGAGCCTTACTAGCCAAGGAAACAAGGGACTATTAATACATGCAACAATTCAAATAAATCTTAAATCATGTTGATTAGTGAAATAAAATTTTTACAAGATCACAGACTATATGTTGCCATGTATTTGAAATTTTACTACAAGAAAACTAATTTATAGTAAGAAAAACCAAAACAGTGGTTGTTCCTGGGAGGTGGAAATGGTATTGATTGGGAAAAAACAAAAAGAAACTTTCTGGAATGAAGTAATGTTCTATATAACTGTTATAAATCAGTGTGGCTGATTAGAGAACTCAATTTAAATCACTAACACAATGGGAATTATGCTGTGTCAGTGACACTAAAAGTTGTATAATACTTACTAAGGATTTCCTTTTTAAGATTTTATCTCTTAGTTTTAAAAAGTATTTCTTCTTAAGATAAATTAATATGAAACTTTGTATTATGAACCAATTTTGATAGTAAATATACAAAAGCTTCAGGGGTTTCTGGGTATAAATTAAAAGGAAATGCTCATCTTTAGTGCTGGAGTTCATGTGTGCCTTGAGATTGTACTGGAAAATAGAAATACAAACTGATGAATTAGAAGCTAATTACTCACATCTTAAATGGATTTATGATTTATAAGAATGATTTTAGTAAGACTAAAACAGCATAAAAGTAGCATGCCCCTACTTTGGTAGAATTTTTAACAAATGTTCACATCCTAGAGTATTAACAAAAGTCTGATTTACTCTAAGGAACACATCTGTTATGGTGGTAATTTACTGTTAGGAATAATCAAATCCTCTAGTATTGAGACAAGATTTCTTAAATCAAGTTCCTAGAAAGCATCCAGAGTTCCAGGTTGAAAAACTAGTCCTCATATCTCCCCCCACTTCTCCAGGGAGTCAGAAATGAAAGGCCCATGGAGAAACAGAAGTTTATGCTTTGCCCTTTAAAAAACACCAGAATCTATTCAAAGCTAATTAAATTTTATTTAAACTAAAAAAAATAAGGAATGATAAAATTTAAAAAGTTACTATTTTGCAACCCACAATGTAATATATTAATTTGGGTGATGCTTATTAACAGTAACTAAAACCATTGGGTAAAAGGATATTGGATAACAGAACACTCGAATATTTTCAAAATATCAGCCCTCAGATAACATACTGATTATAAAGTGGAGCAAGTATCTTACATTGGAGAAATATGGTGAAACCAACATCAAACAAGTAATCAAACAACATAAAGTAGAATAAAATGAACTAATTATACATGAATTTTATATGATGCAATAGAGACTATACAACATTGTCTATAGATTTTTCTTACCAAGGAAATGGATAAAAATGAATCTAAGCATGATGAGACAATCT
The DNA here is from genome assembly GCF_019186645.2 of Phyllostomus hastatus. Taxonomy (NCBI): domain Eukaryota; kingdom Metazoa; phylum Chordata; class Mammalia; order Chiroptera; family Phyllostomidae; genus Phyllostomus; species Phyllostomus hastatus. The sequence continues at coordinate 16,906,245 of NW_025334022.1, forward strand.
GTCATACATGGGTTGAACTCTTGTAAAATGTCAATTTTATAAAAAAAAGAAAGAGGCAAGGAGGGCTATTCTAGATCAAAGGATCTAGCTACAACAATCTAACTACATAAAAAGATATAACAATCAAACCCAAAGATAGACTATTGAATAAATCTTAGATTTTAAAATAAAATTCTAATAAAATACTAAAGAACTGTGAAGGAAGAGCTGAATACATTTTTTTAGACTATTTGTGTAAAACTTATAGAGAGTTGACTAATTTTATAGACTATTTGAGTAAAACCTATAGAGACTATTTGTGTAAAACCTGTAATAGTATACACTATTACTCCTTAAAAAATAAAATGAAATTCTAAGAAACTATGAGGGAAGAGTAGAATAAATTTTATAGACTATTAGATAATATTTCTTTAACAACATTAAATTCATAGATGTGACAGTGGTATTGTGGTTATTCAACATGATTTCAAAAAAAAACAATTAAGAAGATGGCAGCATAAATAAACAGTTTGCCTCTTTGCACAACCACATCAATATTACAACTTAACTATAAATAAACTATCATCCAGTACCATCATAAACTGAGCTGAATGGAAGTCTTACAACTATGGAATTAAAGAAGAAACCAATTATGGAATTAAAAAAAATTGAGGCTGGTAGGAAGGAAAAAGATGCAGAACTGTTTTATCCCACACCCATGTATGATAAATAAATGTTTGGAGAGATATTTCAGGAATAAAGGGTCTCAGCACCACACTAGGCCCCCATGCCCAGGGTTCCAGTGCCAGAAAGATAAATCTCCATAACTTCTGTCTTTAAACATTAGTGGGGATTAAGTCTGTGGAAGACAGAAACTTCTTGAGTCTCAAGCAGTACCTCTTAAAGGGTCCATGCACATATTTACTCGGACTCACTCCCTCTGAAATCCAGCATGAGGGCATCAATTTGAAAAACATCATAGACATACAATAAGGAACTAAGTTGTCTGACATCAAGGCAAGGGATGGGGGGGGCAGCCTTCTCCCAGACAGAAGTGCCAGCAAACAGCCATTGTTCTTCTGAGTGCTCCCCTCACAGAGCCTCAGATCCAGCAGGAAAGCACCATATCCGAGACTCCATTCACCTGTTTCACACTGGTTGCCCCATCATGGAGATTCTTTGAGGCCCAGCCCCGCCCCGCCCAACTTTTCACCCACTCAAGCTGTTAACATTGGCTCTTCCATATGAATAGCTTTTATTGGTCCATGCTTCAGATTTTCCCAAACTCTCTCAAACAAGCAGCCCCTGGTTTCAGTGAGCCCCATACCTCTTATTAAGTTGCCCCAGGACTGGCACTAGCAGCAACCAAACTTGGTTCACATCTTGGTCTCACCTGGGTACTTCCAAACACAGCACAAGTAGCAGCCATCTGCAGACTGCTTTGTAGCTATTTGTGAGACCCAGGATGGAACACATTCAGTGGCTGACCTTGGATTTACCAACAGCAATTGACTCAACTTCAATAGGAGGGTGTACACAGTTCACATGGTGGGTATAACTTGAGTACCTAGCTTGCGTAATAAGGTAGGCTGTCCCACTGGATTCTGTAGGAAACCTACTATATTAGGCCACTTTACTGAGCCTGGGAGATGTATCAGCTCTATGTAAAACATAGAAACAAACACATGGAGGCTGCCAAAAAGAGGAGACAAAGAAACATGGCTACAATGAAAGAACAGACTCCAGAAAAGAACAAAAGAAAATGGAGACAAGTGATGTACTAAACTCAGAGTTCAAATACTGATTGTAAGGATGCTCAAGGAACTTAGTGAAGACCTCAATAGCCTAAAAGTCTAGTCAGAACCAAAGGATACAAAATTGAAATAAAGAAAAATTTGCAATGAATCAATCAACAGTAGAGTGGATGAAGATGAGAATCAAATCAGTGATTTAGAATATAAGGAAGCAAAAAACAACCAATGAGAGCAACAAGAAGAAAAAACAACCCCAAAAAAATGAGGATAGTGTGAGAAGCCTCTGGGACAACTTCAAGAGTACCAACATTGACATCATGGGGGTGCCAGAAGGAGAAGAGACAGAGCAAGAAATTGGGAACCTATTAAAAAAAATGAAAACAAAACTTCCTTAACTCAGTGAAGGAAATAGACATGCAAGTCTAAGAAGCACAGAGAGTCCCAAACAAGATGAACTCAAAGAGACTCACACCAAGACACATCATAATTAAAATGCAGAAGGTTAAAAACAAAGAGAGAATCTTAAAAGCAGCAAAAAAGTATAGGTTAGTTACCTACAATGGACTTCCATAAGATGTCAGCTGGTTTCTCAAAAGAAAATTTTCAGTCTGGAAGGGACTTGACAAGAAATATTCAAAGTGATGAAAAGCAAAGACCTATAATGAAAATTACCCAGCAAATCTATCGTTTAGAATTGAAGGACAGATAAAGAACTTCTCAAACAAGAAGATGCTAAAGGAATACATCACCACCAATCCAGTATTATATGAAATGTTAGTCTTCTTTAAGAAGAAGACAAAAATATGAAAAATAAAATGGCAATAAATACATATCTATGAACAATTGTTTCTACAATACAAAATAAACAAGCAAAACAGAAACAGAATCATAGATGCAGAGAACATTTTGAAGGTTTCCAGATGGGAGGGCAGTCAGGGGTATGGGAAAAAAAAAGATGAGGGATTAAGGAATACAAATTGGTAGTTACAGAACTGTCATGGGAATGTAAAGTAAAGCATAAAGTATAGAGTAGCTAAAGAACATATATGCATGTCCCATGTACATGGACAATGGTGTGGGGATTGCCTGAACAAGTGAGGAGGGGGGCTTGATGGGGGTGGAAGGTGAAAAACTGGGACAAATGTATTAGCTTAACCAATAAAATATAATTAATAAAGATAATTTCTTTGTTCTCAGGAAATACTTGCTAAAATATTTAAAGGCAAGGTTCTATGCTATATGAAACTTTATTTCAGAAACTTTAACAAGTAATAGATAGATATGACGAAGACCCCTCCAAAAGAAGAATTATGTTCTGGAGACTGGACTCATTGCAGTACAGGTTTTCCCCACTAGGTGAGTGCTTTAGGAACCCATCTGTATCAGCGTACCAGCTGATGTTGTTGTAGAGGCTGCATTTGGCTTCAGTGAATTATTTTTCTGAAGGCTCTTTCAAAATAGTTGCCCATTTCATGATGGGTGATTTACCAGCACACTTGCCCCCACTGAGATGAGTATTCAGCAGTTTTTGACTAAAAATGGCATGACTCCCATGCCTCACCCTTCCTAATCACCCAATCTTGCCCAGAGTGACTTTTTTTCTTTGTTTGTTTCCCCAGATGAAAAAGAAGTTTTCAAAGGGAAACATTTTACTGATGTGGAAGAGGTGAAATAAACAAACAGTAGAATCACTAAAAAGCATCAAAACTGGGTTAAAACTGTTTTGCACAGTGGAAAGAATGTCTTGATAGATGTATTGCATCAAATGGAGAGTACTTTGAAGGTTAATGAAGTTTAAACATGTTAGCATAAATACATATTTTTAATAAATAAATTCTGGGTTTTTTGGGTCCTCCCTTTATAATAGATGGACCACATATAAATAGAAAAATGGATACATAGATCAACTTTGGCGAAATGATAATAATTGGTGAATCTAAGTTAAGAATATACATGCTCTTCTTTCAATTTTATGTGGGTACAAAATTGTTCAAGAAATTGGCAGAACTATAATTTCACTTTTAGTCATAATAGAGTACCTAGTACCAGACTAGCTCTCCCTCTGTAAGTAACTATAAAATTTGACAAGTATATGAAACTATTATGTTTAGATATTACACAAAAAAAACCAGTACAGGTTATCATTGCTGACTGGAAAAAGTGTAACAGAGCGCAGCCAAGAGGGGGACCCCAAATAGGGATTTGGAATGGGGTCCAGAACTCAAGGTGTTCAGGAAATATTAGGATGTCCTCACCACCACCCCCCCCCGCCCCCCGCCGCTACAGGTGTGGGTTGGGGGAAGGGACAAATGGAGCAGGGCCTTTGAGAGCTGTTTTGCATAGCAACAGCTTTGCAGCTAACCCCTGGTGTGGTCATTTAACACATCTATAACCTTTAACTGGTTGCTTAGATATGTTAAATAGCTGTAGTCCTGTTCTGAGCCAGGGGAATGGAAGTAACTTCCCCACCAAGATGTAACTGGGGCAGGTCCCCCAAGTTACAGCGCCTGTGTGGGAGCTTGGAGAAGATTGGCTCCATGACATGGGGCCACGCCTGCCCAGACTCACGATGGCAGCCCAGCAAAGCTGGAAGGATTTGAAAGTATTGGCAGGTGTAACTGATTGTAGGAGGAGTTGGAAATGGGGCTGCAGAGGAAGATTGGTGCAGGGATTTAAACCCAGATGCGGCAGCCATTGAGGGGGAGGACTACTCTTCTTTAGCAGAATGGGGACCCCTGCAGCCCTGTGAGAGAGAATCACCATGTGGCTTTATCTGAGAACTGCTACTCAGCTTTGGCAGAGTGGCGACCCCCACTCCTTGCAGCCACTGAGTGGGGAGAACCATGCAGTTTTGGCTGAGTGGAGACTCCCATGGCCATTGTGCAGAGAGGACCCCTCAGCTGTGGACATGGAAGAGAACCACACAGCTTTGGCAGAGTGGGGACTCCCATGGCCCTGGGAGAGAGAACGTCACAGCTTTGCCAGAGTGGGGACCCCTGCAGCTTTAGAAGGGGGAACCACCACCCGGCTTTAGCAGAGATCCCGGCAACACAGCTGATGGTGCCCGGAACTGAGGGAGGCCTACCAGCTGAGATGGATTACTGAGAACTGAGGGCTGCCTCAGCCATGGACTTCTATTTCTTTCCCTGAGATATGGTACCCCAGACTGGGCAAAGGGGGAAGGAAGGACTGTGTGTGTTTGTGGGTGGTTTAAGGGACTTTGGGATTTTGATAAAGACATTAGGTCACTACTTTAAGTTTGTATAGCATTAAATAAACATTTCCTTTCCTTTCACAAATCTCTGGCATTGAGAGACATCTTTCCTCTGGCAGCAGACATAACGAACCTGAGGGGTTCCTTTCAGGCAATGGTATATCATCCCTAGGACTCCCCTTCTGTTCTGTAACAAAAGTACACAGGAGATGAGCTCTACTTTCAGCCAAGACATACATTCCGGACTGCATCAACAAGAGGTAGAACACAGAGTATGGCAATCTTGCTGATTTCAGAGTTGGGTACTGTTAGGTGGCTGGAATTTATGAGTCAAAATAACAGAAATGGGGATCTGTTCAGAGAAGAAGTTCCAGAAATCTACAGAAGTGCCCCAATTAGTTTTTAGCTGAATACTAAGCTATATACGTGCATGACAGAAAACAACTATTAAGGATCCATCAAGTAAAAGGAAAATCGAGAATTTACAAAGTACTAAAAGGCATTCAAATTCTGATCTACACTACAGAAAAGACATTACTGAAAACCATGGACATTCAAATGAAACTTAGATGCAAGCCTCAAAAACATCAAGCAGATGCACAAGTAACCTAATTATCTGCCAGAAAGAAATTCAGTGTGCCTTAAAGGAACATAATAAACCTTAGACACTCAAAAATGTAGCATTATGTGTTCAACAGGTAATAATAATAATAAATGCTGAAACTGTAAATAATCTTGGAAATGTGACCTAAAATCAGAAGACAGAATCAATCATTAAAACTGCTATAGAAATGACACACGTGTTAGAATTACCAGAAAGTTTAACACTTCTATCACAAAGGAGTTCAAGGATTTAAAGGAAAAATGAGAATAATGAATAAACAGGTAGATAAGTCTTAACAGACAAAAGGGAATTAATAAAAATGAAAATTTGATAAATAAAAGTACCAAATGAAAGTTAAAAAATCAATACTTGTGTTCAACAGCAGATTTAATTCTAACTTGAAAATGAGGCAATAATACTACACAAATTAAAGCTGAGAGATATAAAAGTTAAACAACTAAAAAGGGTCTCAGTAACCTGAATAAAAATATTACACATTTAACAAAAAATATTACATGTTCAAATGCACATCTAACAGATTAGTTTTCCCAGAATGTTAGGAGAGACTTGGGACAGGAAAACATGTTAAAAGAAATAATGGCCAAAAGTTTTCCAAATTTTGTGAGAAAAATATGGGTGTGTATGTATACACACACACACACACACATATAGATCTCTCTCTCTCTCTCTATATATATATATATGTGTGTGTGTGTGTGTGTGTGTGTAGAGAGAGAGAGATACAGGTGTGTGTGTGTGTGTGTGTGTGTATTTTCAAGAGTCTAAGCAAGATAAGCACAACCATAACAACATTTAGGGACATCATAATAAAATGCTTGAAATTTAATATATAGAAAATAGACACATTATATATACAACAACAGTGAGAATGTTGATTTCCCATCAGAAACTATACAATTCAGATAACAATGGACTGACATGTTTAAATACTATTCGACTAGAATTTGATATTAAGTAAAATTACCTTTGAAAAATGAAGGCAAACTAAAGACATTTTCAAATAAATTTGACCTGTACCATAAGAAACTATAAAAAAGAATGATTCCAGCTGAATAGTCAGAGCTATAAAATGTAATAACTTTGGAAAGATAATTGTTTAAAGTACTAGCAATAATAGTAACAATAACAGCAATGCATTGTGTTTGATAACTATATAACAACAATAATAACAAAGAGTGAAAGAAAAGAAAAGGTAGTATAACATAAGTTTCTTATATTCTATGTGACATGATATACAATTGCTGAGTTATAGCAATCACTACAGCAACCAGTAAAAAAGTAAAACAAAGGGATATAAACTAAAAGGCAATAGGGAAGATAAAATTGAATACAGACAAAAAAATTTTTGGTTAACCTAAAAATAGGTAAAGAAGGAAGTAAAGAGAAGAAAAAATGGGTAGAAAACAAATAGTAAGAATTGTACCCAGTTTTATTAATACATAAATTAAGTGAAAATTGACACAATATTCAAAATAAAAGGCAGAGTTAGTTGATAAAAAATAAGACACAATGATATGCTATCTAAAACCGACACTTCTTAAACATGAAGACAGAAATACGATTACACTAAAAGATGCCAAAAGATGTACCATGCAAACCTTAATCAAACCAAAGTTGGAGTGGCTATAAAAACATTAAAAAAAGTAATCCTATGAACAGAACCATCACCAGGGAAAAATAGATATTTCATATTAATAAAAGTGTCAATGTACCAAGAAAACATAATATTCTCACCTGTCCATCCCTAATAATAAAACTCCTAACTATCTAAAGAAAAATTCACAGAACTATAGAAAGTAATAGACAAATCCCCAATTGTGCTGGAGACTCTAATACTTATTTCTCAATAATTGCTAAAACAACTAGACAAAAGTCAGTAAGGATGCAAATGATTTTAATAACACTTTCAACGAAGGCAACCAAATTTATATTTATAGAATACTATATATGACAATGGAGAATACGCACAAACACTCTTTTGAAGTACACATGTAACATTCATCACCCTAGACCATATTCTGGTCTTTAATGCAATACTCAATAAATATAAAATATTTGAAGTCCTACAGAGTACATGTTTTGATCATGGTGGAATTCAAATATAAAGCAACAAAAATCAATGACGAAACAAAAGATACACAGAAAATCTCCAAATACTTAGAAATTTAATAATATATTTTTAAATAACCTATTAGTTTAAAATAAATTATAAAAAATAAAAGTTTTTGAAATGTTGTCCTGGCCAGGTATCAGTTAGTTACAGCATTGTCCCAATATGCTAAGGTTATCAATTTGATCCCTGGTTAAGGCAAATACAAAGAGCAACCAACAAATGCATGAATTGGTGGAATAAGCAAGCTCCCTCTCTCTCTCTCTCCTCTTTATCTTTCTAAAATCAATAAATAAAAAAAAATTAGAAAGGCATGGTAATAAAAACAGCACACCCAAACTCATCAAGTATATCTAAAGCAAGGTCAAAAGAATAACTGATAGGTTTAAATTCTAATTTAAGAAAATAACAGGTTCTATGCAAGATGGAGCCATAGGTGGAAACCCTTTGCTTCCTCACACAAACAAAAGGAAGATAACAACTAATCTAAAAACAATAAACAACCAGAAGTGCCAGGTAATCAAACTGCATGGAACTCTGACAACCAAGGAGTTCAAGAAACATTCACCAGACTGGCAGGAGGGTGGATGGGCAGCTGGGTGGGTAGAGAGGATCCACAGCAAGGTAGAAGACCACACAGGCAAGGCACAGATTGCACAAACAAGGTGGGGCTGGCTTAGAAGAACTCTAGCAAGGCAGCAGACTACACCAGCTAGGTGGGGCTAGCTGAATGGTAAACTAAAGATTCAAGCTAGCTGTAAATTACTGCAGGGATTTGCCATGGTGGAACTACTGAGAAACTCCCAGTCTCACACTTCAGAGTTTGTTGGAAAGTGGAGCTAGAGCTCAGCAAGTGAGGTGCATTGTTCCTTTTCTGATCCTTCCCCCACAGATAGCACCACCATGCAGCAAACAGGGTTGCCTCACCCAAGCACCCAAGTGAATACCCAAGGTGACCCCCTACAACATAACAGGTGCATCAAGACAAAGAAATATGGCTCAAATGAAAAAACAGATCAAAATTCCCCCAAAAAGAGCTAAGTGATGAGGAGATAGCCAATCTATCTGATGCAGAGTTCAAAACACTGGTAATAAGGACGCTCATAAAATTGGTTGAGAATGGTTGCAAAATGAAGAAAAAAATGAAGGCTACCCAAAGTGAAATAAAGCAAAATATTCAGGGAACCAATAGCAAAGGGAAGGAAACCAGAACTCAAAACAATGATTTGGAACAAAAGGAAGAAATAAATATTAAACAGGAATAGAATGAAGAAACAAGCATTCCAAAAAATGAAGAGAAGCTTGGGAACCTCTGGGACAAGTTTAAATGTTCCAATATCCAAATTATAGGGGTGTCAGAAGGAGAACAAGAGCAAGAAATTGAAAACTTATTTCAACAAATAATGAAGGAGAACTTCTCCAATCTGGCAAAGGAAATAGACTTCCTGGAAGTCCAGGAAGCCCAGAGAGTCCCAAAGAAGTTGGACCCAAAGAGGAACACACCAAGGTACATCATCATTATGTTACCCATGATTAAAGATAAGGAGAGAATCTTAAAAGCAGCAAGAGGAAAAGGGAGAGTTACCTACAAAGCAGTTCCTATACGAGTATCAGCTGATTTCTCAGAAGAAATCTTACAAGCAAGAAGGGTCTGGAAAGAAGTATTTGAAGTTATAAAAGTCCAGGACCTACATCCAAGAATACTTTCTCCAACAACGTTATATTTTAGAATGGAAGGGCAGATAAACTGCTTCCCAGATAAGGTCAAGTTAAAGAAGTTCATCATCATCAAGCCCTTATTACATGAAATGTTAAAGGGACTTATCTAAGAAATTGAAGATCAAAAATGATGACCAGTAAAATGACAACAAACTCACAACTATCAACAACTGAACCTAAAAACAAAAGCAAAAATAAACTAAGCAAACAAATAGAACAGGAATAGAATCACAGAAATGGAGATCACATGGAGGGTTTTCAGTGGGGAGGAGGAGGGGAGGAATGTGGGGGAAGGTACAAGGAATGAAAAGCAGAATTGGTAGGCATAAAACAGACTGGGGGAGGTCAAGAATGGTATAGGAAACAGAGAATTTGATGAACTAGTATGTACAACCCATGGCATGAACTAAGGCTGGGGAATGCTAGAGGATTGGTGGGGTGCAGGGTGGAAGGAGGATAAATGGGGGAAAATTGGGAAACTGTAATAGCATAATCAATAAAATATACTTCAAAAAAGTTTACTTTTATTAGAGCAGGGAGCCTGAATTTAATTTGGATAAAACAACCTATCTGTCCCTCTGTTATTTGGAAATATATATGTGTTTAGTGTTTGATTCTAGGGCAATATAAAACAGGGTACATTTAAAAACACAATGCTGGGGTATCTAAAACACCATTGAAAAGATAAGTTTATTTGTGAAAATTTAGTAGGCAATTAGGCATGAGCAGAGTAGAAATGATAGGCCAAGTATAGAAAGTCACCTGGATGGAAATCCCTGGGTGCCTAGCCATAGACAGTTGTAAGCTAGGACTTCACCCACATGATGACCTTTTTCCCCCTAGCATATCACTGGTCATGTGGTTCACACTCTCCCCTGAACTTTCCTCCCCTGGCATGTGGCCAGCTATGTGGTAGACCCCCTTAGAGGAAGAATGAATGGGACCAGAGAGTAACTTCATACAACTCCCATACAAGCCCTTGCATGACCACTCCCTTAATCATTAAGCCCTAGAGTATAGGGAACCAATAAGCTTGGTGTGGTAAATGTAGCCCAGCCCTATCAGAAAACCGACAGGCACAAGTCGGTATACAGGAGCCAAACCCATGTATCAGCTTTCCTGTGAGAAACCAGGCTGCATTATACCTAGGATGCTTTGAGGCTTGCTCTTGCTAAAACTCCTTCACCCTGAGTTGAAGCAGAAAATGTTCACTGCATATCTTTAAAGTAACTTCCTAAAGTTTGTGTTAAACCTCCCAAGGACTGAGTGTAGCCAAACCAATCACTCTTATCATTCCCTTGCATTTGCAACATTTTTCCTTGTTAATCTATAAGTAGTCAGTAACATCCTTTCCTTTATCTGTAAAAGTAATCACCTAAAGCAAACCTGAGCATAATGAATGAAAACCTTTGATGTGGCCATGCTGTCCTTTTTTCTCCACAGGACTTTGGTAGTCCGTGTAAATTTGTTTGTCACATCCACAACACTGCGGACACCATTGGCCAGAATCCACATCACTGGGGATAACAGGTAGGTCTCACGTGTATTTTAGCTCCAGATTCAGAAAAGCAGCAAGGCCAGGTGAGGCAAAAACATGGTGAAAATCAGGACCAGCTTTGATGACTAATAATCCCCTTCCCTGGTGCCAAACAATCAGGGAAGACCAAGACTCTATAGGGACACATCTGGAAATCTGATGAATATTCCATTGAGATTCTCCTCTGAGACATCCAGAAAACTCCCTCAAGACAAAAGACCCAACACACAGCTGTCTTTCTGAAGCATGTTCAAGGCTTTCCCCATCTTCTTCCTATAGGTACATATATCCTTGCTTTTTTTCCTAAGCTCCAAGGGCCCTTCTTTTGCATCTGTAACTTGTCTTCTGAGCCCATGAAGTCCAGCTGGCTCACTTCTTCCACAGATCACTTATTCCACCTTTGTGACTTTCTAAATAAACCTTTTGCTTGCATTTGAGTCTCGGTTGTGAGTTCTCTGCCAGAACTCAATATGGCGGTGGCTGAACTGAGGTCCAATCACTGGCAATATTCTGGTGCCTTTCATTACCACCAACAATATGGACTTTTTTCATCAAAATATTTATTTTTAAGGGCTTTTTGAGGTTCAGTAGTCCATTGTTGCTCTTGTGATTTCTTTAGTATGATGAATCCAAGGTTTTATTTCTGCCATCTTCACCATGGTGGGGGCTGGTGAGGAGTATGTCCCAAGGTCCAATCCACTTTTGTTCTAGTTGGCTCTCTGGAAATCCTGTCTTCCAGGTCTTGAGTAGCACCTTGTCTCCAGGCTCAAAGGAGTGTAGTGAACCTGTTGAGGAGAAGTCTCTAATACAGGCAAGGTCATTAGTTACAACCTAATGTCTGACTTAAATGTTGTACATTTTCTTTATCTCCACTTCTTGTTCTACATACATATCTCCCACTCCAATTGTACACTGAGATGGTCACCTGTACATAATTTCATAAGGACTCGACTGAATCCCACCTCAAGGAGCCACCCTTATCCTGAGCGGGGCAATAGGTAACGCTTGATCCCAATGGAGATCAGTTTCTTGACACAGCTTGGCTATATTTTTCTTCAAGGTGTGATTCATCTGCTCTACCTTCCCATAAGCCTGAGGTCTCCATGCCATGTGGCATCTCCATTTGATTCCTAAGAATTTACTAACCCTCTGTGTAATTTCTGAAACAAAAGTGGATCCATTATCACTATGGATGCTGCTGAATCGACCAAAGTGAGAAATTATTTCCTTCAGTAAGCTTTTCACTATGTGTTGCCACCCTTAAAGGCCAGGAAGATTCATGGTATTTGTGCAGACAGAAAGGTATTCACCGAGCCATTGGGATGTCTGGCATGCCTTTATTCATGGGTGGGAGAGCCACACATGCTGCAAGCTGTGTATCTATCTGCATGTCTCATGCCATGGCCCCTGCTCCCCAGCATGGCACCCATAGTGGCACCTGTCCCCTTGTGTGTCTCTCATCATTGCCCCCAGCAGGGAGTCTCCATCTGTTTAAGTACTAGAGGGGAACAAAGCTAGCAAGATGCCAGAACATAACATAACATAACATAACATATCATAACATAACATAACATAAGTCTGCGCATGCGAGCCCACTTCATGTTATGGGAACAGTTTATTGGACACAGTCTCAAGGCTATGAGAACACTGGCTATCAGGCCCCTTCAAGGCTATGGAGAACACTGTTCCCCTTAGTTATACAGACACCTGCATGAGGAAGCCAGACTGCCTCCACTTACTCTATACACTGCCTCAAGGATTTCTATGTTCCAGCAGGATGGCTTTCTACTCATCCTGAAAAGTTGTCAATGAAGACTAGCAAATATTTCTACCCTTAGTCCCTTGGCATCTGGGTAAGGTCTATTTGCCAATTCTCAAATGCCATTGGTATTATTTCCCTTCTTTTGTGGAGGTCTTTCTAGGGGTTGTTCTTCTGGCACACGACACATCTAGCAATTACTTTTCATATGGCTTTAGAAATTCCAGGACCTGTGAGCCACAGTTTAATATACACAGTTAATGAGTCCCTTATGTAGTGAGTGGCCTTGTGCAAATGCTTCATGACTGGCTCTACTAAACATTCAGGAAGCAGTATAACTCCTTTGTTATTCTTTCTCCATCCACTATCAGTTCCTTCATCATCAAAACCCCAGCTCTCATATCAGCTTTCTCTAAGTCTGTAGTCAAATACTCAGGATTATATTGTGACAAGTCTAGAACAGGTACCAAAAGCATTGTAAACATTTTTTTAGTAGCCTCTTTCTCTGCTTGATCAGCCAGATTGTTTCCTCTAGGCACTTCAGTGACTTCTTTCTAATGCCCCAGGCAGTGCATAACTGCCACCTGTAAAGGTACCTGAACAGCCTCTAATAATTTTAAAGTTTCTACTGCATGCTTAATCTCCTTTTTATTGGAGTTAACAGTTCTTTTTCCTTCCAGATGGAATCATGTGATTGCAAAATTAAGGAAACTCACCTTGAGTTGATATACACATTCACTCTATTTCCATGTGAAAATTCCAGTGCCCTCATCAATGCAATCAGTTCAGCTTTCTGAGGAGAGGTTCCCAGCAGCAAGACCTGGACCTCTACTATTCCTTCAAGGATCACAACTGCATACCCAGCCCTTCTGTTTCCTTTGTCCATATAACCACTTCCATTTGCATGTAGAGTCCAATCTGCTTCTTCTAGAGGATGGTTCTATAAATCAATGCTGCTAGAATAGACTACATCAATTATCTCAGGACAGTCATGTATCAGTGCAGCTGTGTCTGGCTCCAGGAGAAGAGAGGCTGGATTTAACTTACGGTTTTGAGGAAGACATTGGGATTGTCAAGAAGAATGGCTTTGGTACCTGCCCCTTCTTCCAGCAGTGAGACACAAATTTCCCTTTTGCTCCAGTAGGCTCAATACTTGGTTGGGTGCATAAATGGTGTTTGGTTGTCCCAGGGAAAATGTTCATGTTCCTGTAAGCTCACAGATGGATGTTACAGCTCAGAAACAGGCTGGCCACCCTTGAACAGTGTGATCTAGTTTCCTTGACAAGTATGTGATTGGTTGTGAGCTTTCACTAAGCATCTGGGTGAAGACACCTGGAGCATTTCTCTTCCCTTCATGAATGTACAACTGAGAGGGCTTTAGTAGGTTTGGAAGCCCAAAGGCTGATGAGGAAGCCAGGTGTGTGGCTTCAGGGACTCAAGAAGCTGTGTGTACTCCTTCATCCATTCTAAAGTGGTATACTCTGGTCCTTTCAGAGTTTTTCTGGTTTAACATATCTGATGGAGAAAACAGATCATGTATGCGTAATCCAGCAGGCTGGCCTTCTGGCCCTACTTCCACTGGAAGTTTTCACAAAGGATATTGCCTGGCCCTGGTAGGGGCTTTTCCTCCACTGAATTTGGTTCCCTGACAGGTTTGAGACAGTGAGACCAGTTCAGGTTCACTTTCCCAGTTCTCTCAACCAAGTAAAGAGAAACATCCCCCAGGGCAGAATGGGAATCCTGACCACGTTCGTAGAAGCCATAATATTTAGATCTTCCTGGGCCCTCTCCTCTGAGTTTCTATCTTTCACAGGGAAATCCCCTTTTCTCTGGACCATTAATCTATTTCCTTTTAATCCTGCATCCTGATTATGTAAACTCATGAAAGTTTCTAGGTAGGGCATTTTGTCCCACTTCCCTGGTCTCTGACCAAACAACTTTAGTTGCAGTATAAAACAATAATTTAAAGGCCCATTCATCTGCCCACACTCTCCTGAGTCTAGATTATACAATACATAAGTCAAACAGTATTACAATAAAAACCACTTTCTTTTTAGTTATAGGTTTTTAAGCATAGGTCCATCAATTAGCCAAAACTTGCCCCAAAGTGCTGTTTCCCAGAATGGAGCCTCCCTCCCCCTCCATTTTACAAGACAAAGCTCAGTAATGTCACAAAATCCAGAAGGCACCTTAATTTAAACCAGAAGATGCTTTTTCACCAGACAGAACTCTGTAAAGCAGAAGGCACCTTAATTCCTGATGATCTAAATTGTGACCCGGAATTGTAATCCGGACCAGAAAGCACAGTGATTCAATCAAAAAAGCGAATATGATGGGAGGTGCTGAGACTCAGATAAGGGGAGTTCCTAAGTGAAATCACTTGGCAGCTTCTAGGGAGTCTCCAAATCTACACCCCAGGACCTCTCATTCCAGGCAAATGAGACTCCCCACCAAACACCCAGTCTTACAGACAGTCCTGGTGTGGAGTTGCCAGAATATGAAACCAGAAAACCTGGCATTTCTGCTGCCTGTCACTACCAGACCCAATAAGCAGAGCCAGAGATTAAATCTTTATGGGCACTTTATTCAAATGGCCGGTTATCTGAGAAGATAGCAGATTTGTACCTTAACGGACCATCTTCAATTCCATTTTTAACTGACCTGTTTTATAAGGAGAGGAAAGGTGTAGGTAAGGGGATTGGAATTCAGGAGAAAAGTTAATCAGATAAAAAGATGCAGCATTCTTTCATCTGTGCCCTGGGCAGTGGTCTTTATATGTATCCTGGTGGGGGGTGTCTCACCCTGGAGTACAATGGCTCAGGTACCATCTTGATTGCTTACAATCCTCCTGAAGCACAAAGGTGGAACTGCTTACGGTCTCCTGGAGTTAACATGAGTCATACCTTCAGTTCCTGAAACAATCGCTTTTTACATACACTGATTAATAAATAAGCTTATTAGCTGTTACCTAAAACTAACATTTCCCCACATTTGAGTCCCCCATCACTCCTACAGTGATATTTTATTCAGTATATAGCTTCCAATCCTTTAGTATCATGGCTCAAGTTTATTGAAAGGATAAGTTATATTGTTGAAATTATTAAAGAATAAAAATTTTGTCAAGTAACTTTAAAGATCTAATTGGCTTTATGGAACAATCCATGAATTTGGCAGCATCCCAGATAGTAAATAGAAAGGTGCTCTGAGAAACTGTACAAAGTGACAGGCTTTATAGGGAGAAACTTGGTGAGCCAAGTTATTAGCAAAGAAAAAGAAAGAATTGTCTCTGGCAATGGCATCTTTCTTTAATGACAGAGAAGATAGGGTATCATTAGCAAATTACCTCAGTAGTATTGATGAGGAAATTCCAGACTGATTGGTTTAAGGTCACATTCCTGGGTAGGCAGAAAAGGGTAATTAAGTCTTAGTTTGCTGTCCTGGGGGCAAACAACTTCATGTTTCTCATTCTTTTGTTTGTTTTTAACAATTCTCATCTTTGATCAGACTCTCAGACTAACTGAGAAATAAAAAGTTAAGACATTTGCACCACTCTCAGCTACCTCTCTGTAGGTCTTGTGGCTTCTACTGATTCTTTCAGTGAGGTCATGATGTTTTTGCTTAATGTCTGTGATACTCACAGGTTCATAATTGGTGAACCTGAGTGGGTTATTCTTTATTTTTGCTGTTGTTATTGTTCCAGTTGTCTGGAGGTCATGACTGTGATCATGAATTTAGAGCTTTTGAGAGCATACAATGTACTAGATTATTATGATAACTATAAGAAAGGAAATCCCATGTTTGGAGTGGACTTCAGACTCAAAGTTCACAAGACCCAAACCAATCAAAATCAAATAAGTCAAAGAAAGACCCCACTGAAGGTGTCACCTTTTAGGTGACTTGCTCAGTAATCTTATATAATTTAGTTTCAACTTTCACAGAAGTATTAATCTAGGAGCAGAAGATGTTATTGGTCATAGCTCAGATACCTCCTTGCTCAACTAAATATAATCTAGGGCTATCCTATCACCAAGAACAACTTTGTCTACGTAGTGTAGGGATTTGGCAAGGATGGGGGAGTCAGCTATTACTTTAACAGTAGGTTAATATTAACAGTAGCTCTTAGGATATTTTCAAGAACTAAGAAGTGGTTTCTGATTATAGCCTTATCTGTACTCATTCCTAACCAGAGAAATAGGGATTGCCCCCTATTAGACCTTTCCAGAAGAGTTATGGGCATAGTAATGTAATATAAGCATCATTGCCCAGGTATGTACAAATTATTTAGGCATTCACAGGCTCAAGAATAATGATAACCAACACAAAGATAAATCCTGTAAAGACACAAACCACTTACACTAAGGTTTCCCTGTTAATGAATTCATTTATAGGAATTACTGCATTTGTCTTCTTAAGCCAGGGGTCAGTTAGGTTTTCTCTTAGCCTGAATTAAAAGTTGTTCTGAATTACAGAGGTAACCCCCTTTACAATGGCCAAGGAGATATGAGTGATGGCATTATCTTTTCAGGTCAATGCCACAGTAAAGAAAAGAAAGATAAAATGGAATGGTTTCATGTTTAGCTAAAGTAGGAAGATGACCTGGTGTTTTGGGCAGAAGCAGCCTACTTTGATTTTAGTTTCTTCTCTTCCTTGCTATTTTGATTTGAAGGTCTCCAGCATCTACACAGGATTGCATGTCAGGTAGACTCTTCTTCATTTATGAAATAGGTACCCCAAATTCAAGTTTCTGAAGTTTAACTGTAGTCTGGCTAGCAAGGAGGACCTGGTATAGTAATTCACAGAGACTCAAGGGCAGTCTTTTTGATATTACTTATTTCAAATTAGAAGAGTGGGAGAAAATTGGAAGCCTTAGTTCAGAGACCCAGCTATGTGAGATCAGCTAGAAGAGCTCAGGATCCAGTCCATTTTACAGGTAGGTAACAAATTATCAAAGACAATTAATAAGACTATAATCTAATACAGACAAAAGGGTACACATAATATTTCTTTCCACATTTACTGACTTTTTAATCAAAGGTAATCTTAGTAAAACTTATTAGCATGATGGTTGGGCTGATTATTTATATTGACTATATAAACATTTTTAAGACTGCCTTGCTAAAACACTTTTAGCAAGATACCAAGTCCATTTTTCCAAGGGAGCTTATTGGCTACATAAACTCACACTCAGTTCCTTAAAACAATCTGGTCATTTTTGAGACTATGCACATCTCTCTCAAATATGAATGTCCAGTCAAAGATTTGGTCACACAGCTAATACTTCCAGTTGTATCCTGCTGCAAAAAGAACATATTTTTATTAAACTCATGAAAAAATATTCAAGAGTTTTCAAATTCTGGAAGGATCAGACAGGGATAAAAATTAAATGTTTTCTTCTTGCTTACAAAGATATATTTAAGCAAATTGCTGTGAGTCATAGCTTAAGAAAAAAAATCTCCTTAAAGTATGTTTCATGAATCACAAAAGCATCAGAGTAAAACAATAACACTCCATAAATGACAAGACTTAAAAAATGGCCATGCTTAAAAATCTGATGAGCATTCATTACAATTCAATGGACAAGGAAATTTGCTTATTTCTGTGATACACAGCATTTTAAAATAATTAACAAGAATAATGACTGATAACATTATATCAATATATGGCAGATTCCCAGGAATTTCACAGAATTTCTGAAATATATAACATTTACCTATACAGGAAAAAAATCAAGAAGACAGTTTTCATTTTATTTGACAAGGCTTCCTATGTAATTTAACATATAATGTATGGCTAATAAGTTTGGCATTTCCTTTTTTATAAGGAGAGGGAATAAATCCTTTGAAATGTTCCATAGGCCATCTTAAAAATATCAAAGTTGCAGTAATTAGAGGAGACATGACTTTGGGTTGTGAACACACAAAACAATGTATAGATGATGTACACAAATATGATATGATATGATTTATATGGTCAAATATGATCATAGGTCACTGTGAAAGAATGCTTAGTTATCTATTTAACCAAAATGATAATAGATGATGTTAAAGAAAAATATATGAAGTCAATATTTGTAAAAAAAAAAAAAAAGAAAGAAAACTTAGCTCTTTTTTTGTAGAGAATTTTCAGCCTCTGAACACAGAAAATTATTTTGGCAAAACAAAGAATGCTTGTTTTCCAGGCTGATTATTTTAAAAAGTTAAGTCTCTTATTATTTCTCCTCAAGAACAGATCAATATTCCAGGACAGTTTTATCTTTTAAGCAGATAGAAAACCAAGTTGAAAATTTACACTAGCTTATTTTTGATATTAAAACTAATTCACTTGATTAAATTCATTTCAATTCTTAGCCATTTCTGACCACAAACAAAATTATTTTCTCCTTGTTTATACTCACTTTAATTGCATATATTTGGATGACCGCTAGTGGGGGATAGAGGGATTGATCAAAAAGGAAATAAGACTCATGGACATGGACAACACTGTGGTGACTGATGGAAATTGTGGAGTATAAGAGGGATAAATAGTAATTGAAAAAATACAATAGAGATTAAATTTAAAAAATTTAACACTTAGAAACTTTTTGTTCCTAGTAAGATCTAAGAAGTAAACAGCAATAAACTGTTTTTTACATTAACATTTTCTGGATGGGCAGACTTGTACATATTTTCTTTTATAATTTCTAGAAACATGTGCTTTATCAAAGAAAATTTCACAGCATGACACAAAAGAATTACTAATAGACACATACATTTTTTACTGTTGTTCAGTTATAGTTGTCCTTTTCCTCAGAACACACCCCCTGTCCCAAATACCACCACCTCCAACAATCAACCCCACCACCACTTTGGCTTTGTCCATGGGTCCTTTATACATGTTCCTTGACAGCCCTTTCCCTTCATTACCCCCCATTATCAACCATCCCACTCCACTCTGGTTATAGTCAGGGTGTTCTTTATTTCAATGTCTCTGGTTTTATTTTGTTTGCTTGTTTGTTTTGATGATTAGGTCATACTTATAGGTGAGATCATATGGTATTTGTCTTTCACCACCTGGCTTGTTTCACTTAGCATAATGCTCTCCAGTTCCACCTATGCTGTCACAAAGGGTAGAGATTTGTTCCTTCTTTGTGCTGCATAGTATTCCATTGTATAAATGTACCATAGTTTTTTGGTCCACTCATTTACTGATGGGCAGCTAGGCTGTTTCCACAAAAGCACTAGGCTATTGTAAATTGAGCTGCTATGAACATTGAGGTGCATAGTTTCTTTTGAATTGGTGTTTCAGGATTCTTAGGATATAATCCTAGCAGTGGAATTGTCAGGTCAAAAGGCAGTTCCATGTTGGAAACCGCCCTGACTGATATCAGAAGCTGAAACCCCCACCTAGGCTAAGGCTAAGGGAACGCCCTTGGAACCATAAACCAGCAAGGAGACAAAAGCTTATCTTCTTGGCAGGAATGCTGCTTCTGCTGCTTTATTCATGACTGAACCCCAAAAAGCTTGGTCAGTTAGCCAAAGATGGGTAAGATTCTCCACAGGGGGAATGACCTAAGCCAGGCACGATCACTTTGGGAAGCCCCCCAAAAGAAGGACTTGGGGGACTGCAGCAAAAGGGGGTGATGGACCCTCGCTCCTCGGCTTTGACATAGCCTGAGTTCTCAGCATCTGGGAAAAAAACCTCCTTGTCTCCCAGTTGCCTTAATTCCCTTGCTCCACCTAAGCCTGAAACAATGACAGGGTGGTGCAGCTCCGTACTGAGAAGTGTGGATTCCCCGGGGCAATCAGGCCTAAGAAAGAACATGTAAATTACTGTGAAACCTTCTTTGTTTAGAATGCTCTCAGTTGAATGAAAAGGGTCTTAGGAGGAAGTTATTTTGTTCCTCAGTCTTACAGCTCTTTGACCCCCAACTCAATAGACTGGCAGAGTTCTTTGTTTTCTATGGTTCCTTACTTCCCCTAATGAGTACTGTACTTTACCTGAATTATTATGCAGAATGAGCCTAATAAAAGCGGGTATGGACAGTAAATCAGAGCGCTCCCCATGGGGGGGGTGGCCATTCTGTCCCTACTTCCCCACAGAAACTAGTCTGTCTCTGTGCATGTGTTGTTTTTTTCTCGCGTGTTTTCGTCGAGCCATCCACAGCGTTCCGTGGTCACTGCTGGCCGGTGACCCACGCGCAACAGTTCCATTTTTAGTTTTATGAGGAAATCCATACTGTTTTCCATAGTGGCTGCACCAGTCTGCATTTCCACCAAGAGTGTGCTGGGGTTCCCTTTTCTCCACAACCTGGCCAGCACTTGTTTGTTTATTTGTTCAGGATGGCCATTCCCACCAATGTGAAGTAGTGCCTCATTGTGGTTTTAATTTTCATCTTTCTGATGGCTAGGGATGCTGAGCATCCTTCCATATATCTCTGAGCCTTCTGTATGTCCTCCTTGGAGAAGTGTCTGTTCAGGTCCTTTGCCCAGTTTTTAAATGAATTGTTTCTATTCCTGGTGTGGAGTCATGATCATTCCCTTTTTTATCTTTGATTATTGTTGTTCAAGTAAAGTTGTCTTCTCCCCCCACCACTCCACCCTTCCCAGCCATCCGCACCTCCCATCCTCAATTCCATTCCCCTTCGGTTTTGTCCATGTGTCCGTTACAGAGAGTTGTTTATACATTTTGGAGATCAAACCCTTCTCTGAGGTATCAATGGCAAATGTATTTTCCCATATGTGTGGATCCCTTTTCATTTTATTAATGTTTTCTTTAGCCATGCAGAAGATTTTTATCTGATGAAATCCCATTTGTTTATTATTTATATTGTGTCCCTCTCTGTAGAGCACATATTGGTGAAAATATTGCTGCCTAGAATATCTGAGATTTTTCTGCCTATGTTCTCTTCTAGGACTTTTAGGGTGCCATGACTTATATTTAAGTCTTTTATACCCTTTTAGTTCATTTTTGTGTAGGTGTAAGATGGTGGTTGAGTTTCATTTTTTTGCATGTAGGTGTCCACATCGCCCAACACTATTTGTTGAAGAGGCTATTTTTGCTCCATTTTATGCTTCTTTCCCCTTGGTCAAATATTAATTGACCCAAAGACATAGGCTTATTTCCATGCCCTCTATTCTGTTCTATTGAGCTATGTGTCTGTTCTTATGCCAGTATCATGCTGTTTTGATTACAGTGGCCTTGCAATATACTTTAATATCAGCTATTGTAATCCTTCCAATTTTGTTTTTCTTTCTCAAAGCTGCTGTGGTTATATCCAGTTGTTTACATTCCATACAAATTTTTGAAGTATTTTTTCTATATCTGTGAAATATATCATTACTATTTTAATAAGAATTACATTGAATCTATAAATTGTTTTGTGTAGTATGGACATTTTGATGAACATAATTCTTCCAGTCCATGAATACAGTCAGAATGGCCATCATAATCAAATCAATAAACAACAAGTTCTGGCCAGGTTGATAGAAAAGGGAACCCCGTAGGAGACCATTCTGCATGGCATAGGCCCAGCTCCCACTTGGAGATACACAGGACCCATGTCCATGGATAGGTTCTCCCATGAGGAATCAGGTCTGCAATGTGCCTAGGCTGCTTTGAGTCTTGCTCTTGCTAAAAAACTCCCTCACCCTGAATTGAGGACATTTACTGTGAAGCAACTTCCTAAAATCCATGCCAAACCTTCCAAGGATGAGTATAACTGGTTCAATCACTTTTGCCTTTGCATTTGCAAATATCCTTCTTCTGTTATGTTATTAGTGCCATTGGCTCCTTTGTTTTCTGTAAAAGGTAACCACCTAAAGAGCATAGTAAAGGAGGACCATCATATAATGTGCCGAGAAACCCAATAAAGGCCAGTCATTGCAAGGGCCAAGGCTTTTTCTCCCCTTGAGAGAAAAGCCATGCTGTACCTTTTCCTCCACCAGACTTGGTAGTCCATGTGAATGTCTCATTTCATCCATAATGACATGGACACTGCGGGCTGGTGTCTGCATCAGAACCCTACTACACTGTTGGTGGGAATGCATACTGGTGTAGCCACTGTGGAAAACAGTATGGAATTTACTCAAAAAACTAATAATTGTACTGCATTTTGACCCAGTGATACCACTGCTGGTTTATACCATAAGAATCCTGAAACATCCATTCAAAGAACCTATGCATCCCAATGTTCGTAGAAGCACAATTTCCGATAGCCAAGTGCTGGAAGCAAACTAAGTGACCATCAGTAAATGAGTGGAACAAAAACTATGGTATATTTACACAGTGGAATACTACTCTCAGAAAGAAAGTAGGAACTCCTAACCTTTGTGTCAGCATGGATGGAATGGGAAAATATTATGCTAAGTGAAATAAGCCAGTCGGTAAATGGCAAATACCATATGATCTCACTTATAAGAGGAATCTAATAAACAAAAATAAGCTAACAAGAAAAATTGAACCGGAGACATAGAACAGACAGATTATGGCTAGAGGGGATGGGGAAAAGGAGTAATTGTGGAAAGAAGGTGAAGGGAGTAGTCAAAGAACATGTATGAATGACCCATGGACATGGACAATGGTGTGGGGATTAGCTGGTGAGTGGGGGTGGACTGGGCAGAGAAGGGGAAGGGGTGGGAATATGGACAACTGTAATAGAATAACAATAAAAAATAAAAATGATATAATTGACTAATATACACTTTACAAAAGAAACAATCAAACAATTTGGTTAAAAAAATGGGTAGAGGACTTGAGTAGACACTTTTCCAAAGAAGACATACAGACATAAGACATGGCCAAAAGACATAAAAAGATGCTCAACACTGCTAATCATAAGATAAATGAAAATTAACTTTATTAAGTGTGTTGGTATGATTTCCAGGGGTATTTCTTTTGGCATTTCAAAGGTGTTTTAAACTATATGCATAGTAACAATGTACAGGACTGGCTTAAAATCCTTTCACTAAAGAAGTTTTAGACCTGGGATATGACTACTCACCATGACATGCCCTTTTAGAAATTTATGCTTTATTATAGCATCCCTTTGTTGTCTGATTGATGATTTGGTCAGCAATGAACTGCAAGTATGACCATGATTCCATGAGATTATAATTGAGCTGAAAATTCTTATTTTCTGTTAATGTAATAGCCACCATAATATCATATTGAAATGCATTACTCACATATTGTGGTGATGAGGGTGTAAACAGATCTACCATGCCACCAGTCATATAAAAGTACAACACATACAATTATGTACTTGCCAATAATAACAATAAATGACTATGTCACTGGTTTATGGATTTATTAATACTCTACCATACTTTTTAATAATTTTAGAGAGTACTCTTTCTACTTTAACAAAAATTTGCTATGAAACAGTATACCCTGTTACACTGGCAGCAGCCTCATACATGTTGTGTTTGCCACATCTCTTGATTTCATTTTTTCCTCTTGTGCTTGATTTACTCTTGTGTTGTTTTGTGCAGTACTACGCTATATAGGCTTGTAGCCTATGAGCAATAAGCTATACCTTATAGCCTAGTTGTGTACCAGATTTGTGTAAGTGTACAGTATGATGCTCACACAAAGAAGGAATCACCTAATGACACATTTCTCAGAATGTATCCTCCTTACCAAGGAGCACATTACTGTACTTCATGTGAGCAATACCTCAGAAAAGTTTAAATTAAAAAAATAATGATTTCAAGGGAAACAATTTCTATAGGTAACCTTTTCATTTCTTTTTCATGCCAGTATTAAAAATAGTGCAAAGTGCCATTTAATTGCCTTAAAACTTTCACACTTATACAATGTGAAGTTCTAGAGAACCCTTCATTATATCTTTACCCCATTTTTAAAAAGTACTATTTTTCAGTGAATTGGCTGCCAGCCTGCCAACCAAAGTGTCGCCAGTTTGATTCCCAGTTTGGGGCACATGCTTAGGTTGCAGGACAGGTCCCCAGTTGGAGACCTGAGAGGCAACCACAAATTAATGTTTCTCTTACTCTCTTTCTCCCTCATTTCCCCTCTGTCTAAAAATAAATAAATAAAATCTTTGAAAAAATACTATTTTCCCTGGAAGTGTATAGCAATAGTTAGGCATCATCAGAATGCAAATCAAAGTGAAAGATTCTGTTGGAAAAATTGGAAGAAATAATTGTGTATACATTATTTTCCCTGGGATGAATATATTGATATATACTACCATATGATACTAAGACTTAAGAGTTACAAAATAATATAATAAGAAAATAACCCATTTATTAGCAAAAAATACAATTAGTAGGTGCCAGTTTGGAAATTATGAAAAGATAACACATATACTTAATTTTTTTCATAATCTGCAACTTTAAAATTTAATACACAGTGCTTCCCAAAACCCCAGGGATAGTTCACAACATTGTACTGTCAAGGTTCAAGAAAAAAAATTATGGTTTGGCTCAAAGACATAATACCTCACATAAAGCTTTTTGTCAAAATAACAAACAAAAGGACTGGTTTCATCAGTTGATATGGTGATTGCAATGCTACACAATTTTTAATAACCATTTCTTTTTTGGCATTTAGAATAGAGGTTTTAAACATTTCAAAAATAACAGTGAAACTTTTAATATAGAAAGTGATGTTTGAGTATTGCCTTTCTTCAATAACTGTATATAACACTTTGGAAAACTAAATATCAAATGAAGAATGGCCAAGGGTTGCCACTGGAACAAACTGAAGTAAATATTGAAGAAAAGAATGAGTTGTGTCAAGGTACAATCCATGTTGTCTCAAAGAGGCCGTAGACTGGAAAGCATGTGGTCATGTTTCCAGAAAAAAAAAAAATCATCCTAATCTTGCAGTCCTCACCCTGATATGGCCAAAGTTACTTTGGAAATGACAAGGAGGGATTGTGCAATATGAATCTCTGTCATAGAGCTGTGGGAATAACATTCAGGGTCAAGCCAGCACAGTCAAAATGCCTCCTATCAAAATAGCATACTTGGCTATATGATGCCCCCCAAAACTAAGAAGGTGGAATTGTGATTGTGAAAGCACTGCATGTTAATAAACAATTGACTTTATTTTTGGTCCCAAAGGGAATTGTAACAGGTCTCAGAGTGCCTAGGAAGCACTTATACCCAGGGACAATAAAGTGGGGTGGATAAAACAGAAGGGGCAGAATAAACAATAAGCCAGAGAGATTTTACAAGTCATTGTGAGGAAAAGTAGAAATACATGGTACATTTCTAGTCTTGTCATCAGCAACAGCAGTAATCCCCACAGTCCCTCAAGTTTGTATTAAAGCTTCAAAGGAGAATACCAAATCCTTTCACATGCTTTTTATTCCATGGTTATTTTAATTTTATTTGTGTTTTTTTTAACTGGATGAATGATATATCTGAAATTAAAACAAGAATTAAGGTAAAGAAGTACTAAAAGAAAGGAATGTTACAATTACAAACTCAACAATAGACTAGAAATGCAATAAAATAAAAATAAAATATATTTTAAAAAGAAAATTATAATTCAGCCACTTGAACTTGACTTTTCTAATGGTCAACTCTTTAAATCAGCATAAATGTATTATTTTTAATCACATGTTTTCTTAAAGCTATAATAGGGACAACAAACAGAGAACATTCCCTTATACAGTTTGGGTAAGGAAATTTAGCAACATCATTGATGAGGACCCTGGCCAGTGGGTTCCATGTGTTGTGGCTGCGATGAACAAATTCACATGGACTATAGAAGTCCTGTGGAGAAAAAGGAATGGCAGGGCCACATTCTGAGTGAGAGAGAGCCCTGATCCCTGGCTGGACAGGCTTTTATTGCTTTTCTGGGCACATTACATGGAGGATGGTCCTCATTTACTATGCATAGGTTAGCTTTAGTGGTTACCTTTTACAGAAAACAAAAGAGAGGATGTTGCTAATTACATCAAAGAATAAAGATATTTGCAATGCAAAGGGAAAAGTGGTTGAACTGGTTACACTCGTCCTTGGGAGGTTTAGCATAGATTTTAGGAAGTTACTTTAAAGATATGCAGTAAACAGTTGCTGC
Organism: Phyllostomus hastatus; assembly: GCF_019186645.2. Classification (NCBI taxonomy): domain Eukaryota; kingdom Metazoa; phylum Chordata; class Mammalia; order Chiroptera; family Phyllostomidae; genus Phyllostomus; species Phyllostomus hastatus. The sequence continues at coordinate 16,932,970 of NW_025334022.1, forward strand.
CTAAATTCAGGGTAAAGGAGTTTTAGCAAAAGCAAGCCTCAAAGCAGCCTAGGTACAATGCAAGCTTGATTCTCCATGGGACAACCTATCCATGGGCATGGGTCCTATGTGCCAACCTTGCTCCCCACCAGTTTTCTGAAATCAGAGTCTGGGCTACATTCCCCACTGCCACACGGAATGGCCCCCTATACACACTATCTATTAAGAATTTTTAAAAGATTGTATTTATTTATTTTTAGAGAGGGGGAGTGAGGGAAAAGGGAATGAGAGAAACATCAATGTGTGCTTGCCTCTTGCATGCTCCCTACTGGGAACCTGACCTGCAACCCAGGCATATGCTCTGATTGGGAATCAAATCGGCCACCCTTAGATTCACAGGCTGGCACTCAATCCACTGAGCCATGTAGCATCCAGCAAACTCGAGAACAAATATCAGAGACTTTCAGGGTATCAAAGATGTTACTTTATTGGCCAAGTTTAACCTGCGCAGGGGTGAACTCTCAAAGTGTACAGCGACACAGTGCCCACAAGGAGCTGCAAACGAGAGCCGCGCCGAGCGCTTACAACTACGTTCTTATATATGGGTGGGCAAGCAAGCGTTATACAGAAGCAGACGTGGCAGTTAGTAATTCGCTTACAAAGTCCGCGCGCGGGAATTTCAAACCAAGCATTCTTTCATAAGGCGGGAAGGCAGGATGTTTGTCCATTAACCTAGTAATCTCCTGGCTCTAGCTAGCTAGTTTTCTATTTTCTCATTAAAAACTACAAAGCACTGCTTATCTAGCCTACCCAGGGGAGAGCGTCTGCTAGACACAGGATGTTTGCTTTGACTGTACTTTGTCTCTTTTATCATTTCTTTTCAGCTACAATGTGGTTCTTGTCTATTAAGGTTAAAATTTAGTTCTTAATTTCCTTGTTCCCAACAAGCCACATCAGCCATAGCTCTATTAAGAATTTTTAAAGAAACCATAGTGCCAGAGTATTTCTGTAGGTTTGAAGAATGTATCTATTAAATGTATACATGGTAAAATAGGGTATTAAAGCTTTAGCTTATCACTTTACCTTGAAAAGTCAGTGCCAGATTCAAATGAGTTTAATGATTCTGGTTTTTTTCCTATCAAATGAAAAAAAGATGATATGGTAAGTGTTTGTTAAGATCTGTTCCACAAACTATTAGAATTTTCTGCTGGATTTGATTATGTTGTTGCTCATAGCATTCCACAAATCAGTTAAGAATCCTGAGTTGTTGGACTCAGAGCAAGCAGCATACCCATTTTTCATGCTATATAGATTTCCCACTTATCTCCTTTTGCTACTGTTTATCCTGCAGTGGGGAAAATGGTGAAATTATACACAGGAGTGCTATCTTATTTTTGTCCTTCAACTTTTTACACCATCAGTTTTTTTGTTCAAAAGTCATGCTCTAATTTGTGCTCAAGGGAGGTTGAATTTTCAGAATTATCTTCCTGCAAATGTCCTTCACATGGGAGTCTTCTTTGTCTAAGAAGCTCTCTTTTGTATCAATATAACACTTTTGATGTACACAGTAGCTGCTGTGTCTTTTTTCACTTTTGAGTAAGAACACCATATTTGTTGCTTGTAGTCTTCACAAAATTGTGTATAATATTTTTGGAAGATTATTCAGATTATTCTATACATGTTTGTTTGTACTTTACCTTGCTTGAATGAATGTATTAACCCATGTTGATTTCTACATTTGTATTTTCTCACACTTTTTTTCAACATATGAATTATTTATTTTGAGAAGATGGGATATTCTGTTAAATCAGGTGAGACAATCAGGGGATCTGTTTCTCAACAGCCTCAAAATAAGAGATTTATTCATTCACTCAAATTTTATTGGATTTTGTATTATACAGTTTACTATACATTAGAGATAAAATGTAATTAAGGTAAAAGATCTGTCTTATATGTGATAGTAGGCCCTGGCTGGCATAGCTCAGTGGATTGAGTGCAGGCTGCGAACCAAAGTGTCGCAGGTTCGATTCCCAGTCAGGGTACATGCCTGGGTTGAAGGCCATGACCCCCAGCAACTGCACATTGATGTTTCTCTCTCTTTCTTTCTCCCTCCCTTCTCTCTCTAATAAATAAATAAATAAATAAATAAATAATCTTAAAAAATAAGTGATAGTAAGTGATAAATGCTGTAATGAGTGATTATGAAGGATATATGTCTGCTTGGGGCAGGGGAAGTAGGATGAGACATCACGAAGAGGACACACTTAAAATGAGTGTTATAAGAAGAATATCTGAATGGTAGTAGAACATGCCACCATTGAATATGCCTTTCTGTCATTATGATTATTTTGAGCTGATTATTTTGAGAAATAGCAGAAACAGGAGAAGCCCAGAACCAGGAGTTTTCATTTGAAAGTGAAATTTATAGTTACACAGGAAATCAGCGTTTGTATGTTTTCTTTTCTGTAATAAGAATAATTCTTTTCTTTCAGTTTTTAAAGCAATCTTTATTTTTAATATATTTTATTGTTTATGCTATTACAGTTGTACCATTTTATTTCCCCCTTTTATTCCCCTCCACCCTGCACATGCCCTTGCACCTGCATGCCCCCACTTAGTTCATGTCCATGTGGTGTACATATAAATTCTTTGGCTTCTACATTTCCTATACTATTCTTAACCTCCTCTTGTCTATTTTCTACCTACCATTTATGCTACTTATTCCATATGCCTTTTCCCACATTCCTGAACTTCTCTGTAACAGAACAGACTGGGAGGTACAAATGATATACTATTACCTAATGGACCCACCCTGGTGCTCTGGGGGTCTCCCTCATATTAGGTTCTCCTCACCCGTGCCAGGGAAAGGCATCTCTAAATGCAGAGATTGGTGAAAAGGAAAGGAATTATTTATTTAAAAAGTTATACAAACTTAAGAGTAATGACTTAATGTCTTCATTGAGATCCCAATGTCCTTTAGAATACCCACAAATGCACAGTGCTTCCTTCTCCCTCTGCCCAATCTGGGGTACCATATCTCAGAAAAAGAAATAGAAGTCCATGGCGCTTATCTGCCTAAGCCACATTGTTCCCAAAAGACACCAAAGCCATGTGGCTGCAAAAAGACATCTGGTTCTTCTCTGCCCAAGCTGTCTGGTCCCAAAAAGGTGCCATTTGGCTACCATGCCTGGGTTTAAATCCCAATGCCAATCTTCGTCTGATAAACCATTTCCAACTCCTCCCACAATTGGCCACAGTTGCCAGCATTTACATAACTTTCCAGCTTTACTGGGCTGCCATAGTAAGTCTGGGCAGGTGTGGCCCTGTGGTGTGAAGCCAATAATCTCCAATCTCTTACACAGGCTCTGTAACCAGGGGGATTTGTCTCTCAATTACATCATGGGTCGAAGTCACTCCAATCTTGTGGGCTCAAAGCAGGACCACGGCTACTTAACATATCTATGAAACCAGTTAAAGGTTATAGATATGTTAAATGACCATTAAAAAGGTTATCTGCAAAACTGTTGCTATGCAAAACAGCTCTCAATGACCCTGCTCCATGTGTTCCATCCCCCAGCTCAGACTTGTGGGGGTAAAGTTATCCTATCTATATTTTTTTTCTAATATTTCCTGGACACTGAGCTCTGGACTCCATTACAAACCCTCATTTTCCCCCTCCTGGCTGCACCCTGTTACACCCTTCCCTGCTGGTAACCCTCCATGTGATGTCCATTTCTGTGATTCTGTTCCTGTTCTAGTTGTATGCTTAGTTCATTTTTGTTTTTGTTTTGGTTTAGGTTTGGTAGTTGATGGTGGTGAGTTTATTGTCATTTTACTGTTCATATTTTTGATCTTCTACTTTTCCTTAGATAAGTTCCATTAATATTTTATATAATAAGGACTTGGTGATGATGAACTCCTTTAACTTGACCTTATTTGGGAAGCAATTTATCTGCCCTTCCATTCTAAAGTATAGCTTTGCTGGATAGAGTAGTCGTGGATGTAGGTCCTTGCTTTTCATGATTTTGAATACTTCTTTCCAGCCCCTTCTTGCCTGTAAGATTTCTTTTGAGAAATCAGCTGATAGTCTTATGGGAACTCCTTTGTATGTAACTGTCTCCTTTCCCTTTGTTCCTTTTAAGATTCTCCCCTTACCCTTCATCTTGAGTAATGTAATTATGATGTGCCTTGGTGTGTGCTTCATCAGTTCCAATGTCTTTAGGACTCTCTGAGCTTCCTGGATTTCCTGGAAGTCTATTTACTTTGCCAGATTACAGAAGTTCTCCTTTATGTTTTCAAATCATTTTTAAACTTCTTGCTCTTCCTCTTCTCCTTCAGGCATCCCTGATTTGGATATTGGAATGTTTAAGGTTTAGGAACTCAGAGGTTCCTAAGCCTCTCCTCATTTTTTGAATTCTTGTTTCTTCATTCTGCTCTGGTTGAATGTTTATTTCTCCCTTCTCATCCACACCGTTGATTTGAATCTTGGTTTCCTTCCCATCACTTTTGCCTCCCTGTATATTTTCCTTTATTTTACTTTTCATAGGCTTCACTTTTTCCTTTATTTTGTGACCATACTCAACCAATTATGTGAACATCCTGGTTACCAGTGTTTTGAACTGTGTATCTGATAGGTTGGCTATCTCTTCATTGCTTAGTTGTATTTTTTCTCAAGCTTTGATCTGTTCTAACATTTGGGCCATTTTTTTGTCTCTGTGCACCTGTTACATAATAAGGGGCACAGCCTTGTTTGGGTCTGCCAGCACTGTGCTGTTTCTGCGGCCAGTAGCTCCCCCAGCCTTCTTCCCCTGCCCCCGGACCTCACAGTTCCTGAGCCAAACTGCGGCCTCTTGAATCATATTCTGTACTTTTCATGGTTCCTGTGGCACCCAGGGTCAGGGAGATGACAACCCCTTTCCCAGTATGTACCACAGTCCCTGGATCCTGACTTCTGGTGTCATCAGGGTGTGCAGCCTGTCAGCGTGGAAGGCACAGAGATACATCTGGGTGCTGAGATACATGCAGTCTGGAGGCTTCTTCCTGAGGGAGATATATTAATTCCCTCAGAATGGATCCTGCCCCAAATCTGCATAGCCAGAAGTGCCAAGTTAGGCAGCAGTGGCTGCTGCTGCTCTTAGATGAGCCCAGGCTGCCTGCTCCCCAGTGCCCTGCAGGCACATAGGCTCTTGCCCACTCATGCACATGCCTTGAACACTTGTCTGCATATACACTCACTCACACATGCTCTCACTCACTTTCAGTTGGATTTTCAAGTGAGATTGATTGATCTGTGGTTTAGCTGCAATACCAGTCCAGGTCTGGGAGCAAATGGATGGAACTTCCAGCTACTCTGTAGCCATATTGAATAATGAATCTAAATCTCTGGAAAATTTTTTTCTGTGGAAGATATAGAAAAGATAATTTATTTTGATGCTGAACATTTTCTACTTGTTCTTTATTTTTGTCAACCTTTGGTATTATTATTTTTTTTTAATTTTAGCAATTTTGGTGAGTTTGTTACTATCTCTTAATTGTGATATGTCTAAAAGTTCTGTTGTTTTATCTTTCAAATTTAGGTCTATGATCCATCTCAATTTGATTTTCGTATAAGGTGTGACATAGGGATCAAAGTTAATTTCTTCCTTATGCATATGCAATTACTCTGTCACCATTTATTAAAAAGACTATTCTGTATCCCACATAATTACAGTGGGATACAGGATGTAAATCAAGTGACTCTGTTTCTGTAGGCCTATTTTAGATTCCCTATCCTGCTCCACTGTCTTATTTATAAAATCTTTCACCAATACCTACTACCTTAACCATTATATGTTTATAGTTAGTCAGGAAATGCAGTACTATCAGCTTTCCAACTTTGTTTTTCTTCTTCATGATTATATTGACAGTCATAGACCTTTACATTTTGATACACATTTTATAATCAGCTTATCAATTTAAATATACCACACACACTCTGCAGTAATTTGATTAGGATTACATTTAATTTATAGTCATTTTTGGAAGAACTGACATCATAACACTATTGAGACTTCCAATCAGTCCATCAGCATCATGTGATTTTCCATTTATATAGCTGTTTTTCATTATCTCTCAGAATGTTTTGTTGTTTCAAGTATAATGGCTTTACATCTTTCATTAAATTTATTTATAAGTATTTTAAGTTTTTCCTTGCTACTTTAAATGACATTTTTATTGTATTTGAACAAAATTTTTTGTCAGTCTAAAGACATAAAAGTAACTTCTGTATCTTGAGTTATTCCAAGAAATTTAGATAAATTCAGCAATTAAATTGAATTGTCTTTGAAATTTTGCTTGTCCCTGAAATCCAAAAGTCTTAAAACAACTGAAGATATTATTGAGCTAGTATAGATTTAAGTAAATGCATAAACTAATGAGTATGAGAAGAGATTTTTAAAGTTTATTTACTTTTTATTGTTGTTCAAGTACAGTTGTCTCCATTTTACCCCCACAACTCCTCCCCACTCCAGCCATCCCCACCTCCCACCCTCAATCCTACCTCCCTTTGGCTTTCTCCATGTGTTCTTTACACATGTTCTTTGGCAATGCTTCCCTCCCCGCCCCGCACTATCCTCTTCCACCTCCCTTCTTAAGAAATATGTCAAAGATAGAATTCACAAAAAAATGAAATTTTTATGATAATACAAACTAAAGATCAGAAAAGATTGATCAGGTTTCTGTCTTGGTTGGATGAATGCTTAATGTTGCGATTTACCAATGTAGGAAATACAGACAGAAGAAAATTCTTTGGAAAAATACAGTAAGATTTGTTTTTTAACAAATTTCTTTGAATTGTCTAAAAGATCTAAGGGAAATTTTCCATTATGAAACTGAAAATTAGGACTTCCAGCCAAGATGGAAGCATGGGTAGACACACTGTGCTTCCTCGCACAACCAAAAAAGGGACAACAACAGTTTAAAAACAAAATAACAGCCAGAACTGACAGAAAGTTGAATTGTATGGAAATCTGACAAACAAGGAATTAAAATAGACACATTCATCCAGACCAGTGGGAGGGGCAGAGTTGGTGGCTGGGTGGAGTGGGGTTGTAACAAAAAAAAGTGGTGCCTTGAAGAACCTGGGCACACAGGGCAGCAGCTGACAGACCCCGGGTGCACAGGATGGCAGCTGGTAGACCCTGGGCATGCAGGTGGTGACTGGAAGACCCTGGGCTTGGGGTGGCAGCAGCAGACCCAGTGAGGTGGCAATTGTGAAGTGGGGCACAGCCCACAAGGAAGCTGGGTGACCAGGCGGTCCTATATTTGTGCACAGATAAACCAGGCAAAACTGGGGAGAGAGACACATCTTGCAACCCAGGGCTCCAGTGAGGGGAAATAAAGCCTCAAAACACCAATTGAAAATACCAGTGGGAATTGAGGTGCCTGGAGAGACTCCCAGCCTCACAGGATAGTTCATTGGAGAGACCTACAGGGTCTAGAACATACACAAGCCCACCCACATGGGAATCAGCACCAGAAAGGCCCAGTTTGCTTGGGAGAAGTGGCAGAAGGGACTGAAATGTGGCAGAGAGTGGAGCAAGGGCCATTGTTCCCTCTCTGACTACTGCCCCACAGATAGCGTCACAACCCAGTGACTGGGTTGACCCACCCTGGTGAACACCTAAGGCTCTGCCCCTCATATGTAACAAGCACATCAAGACAAAAAGAAATGGTGCAAATGGAAGAACAGATCAAAGCTCTAGAATAAATAACAACTAAGTGATGAAGAGATAGCCAACCTATCAGATGCACAGTTCAAAGCACTGGTGGTCAGGATGCTCACAGAATTGGTTGAACTTGGTTACAAATTAGATGAAAAAATGAAGGCTGCGCTAAGTGAAATGAAGGAAAATGCACAGAGAACCAACAGTGATGGGAAGGAAACTGGGACTCAAATCAATGGAGTGCACCAGAAGGAAGAAAGAAACAACCAAACAGAAAAGAATAAAGAAACAAGAATTCAAAAAAATGAGGAGAGGTTTAGGAACAACCAGGAAATATTTAAAAATGTTCCAATATCTGAATTGTAGAGGTACCAGAAGGGGAAGAGGAAGAGCAACAAGTAGAGAAGTTATTTGAACAAATAAACAAGAACTTTCCCAATCTGGCAAAGGAAATAGGCTTCCAGGAAGCCTGGGAAGCTCAGAGAGTCCCAAAGAAGTTGGATCTAAGGAGGAACACACCAAGGCACATCATAATTACATTATCCAAGATTAAAATGGAGAGAATCCTAGAAGCAGCAAGAGAAAAGGAGACAGTTACCTACAAAGGAGTTCCCATAAGACTATCAGCTGATTTCTCAAAAGGGACCTTGCAGGCAAGAAGGGGCTGGAAAGAAGTATTACAAGTCATGAAAGACAAGGACCTATATCCCAGATTACTGTATCCAGCAAAGCTTTCATTTAGAATGGAAGGGCAGATAAAGTGCTTCTCAGATAAGGTCAAGTTAAAGGAGTTCATCATCCCCAAGCCCTTATTTTATGAAATGTTAAAGGGACTTATCTAAGATAAAAAACATGTATAGTAAAATGACAGCAAACTCACAATTATTAACAACCACACCTAAAACAAAAACAAAAACCAACTAAACAAACAACTAGAACAGGAACAGAACCACAGAAATGGAGACCACATGGAGGGTTAGCAACAGGGGAGTGGGATGAGGAGAGAAGGGGAAAAGGTACAGAAAATAAGTAAGGTAGATGGTAGGTGGAAAATAGATGGGGGAGGGCAAGAATAGTATGGGAGATGTAGAAGTTAAAGAACTTATGACACATGAACATGAACTAGAGAGGGGAATGTGGGTGGGAGAGGGTATGCAGGGTGGAGGGGAGTGAAGGGGGAAATGGGACAACTCTAATAGCATTATCAATAAAATATATTTTTAAAAACCTTTAAAACAAAAAAAAGAAACTGAAAAATAGAAATCTGGACTTTAGCTATTAAAAGTTTTCAGAAGTATTGGTGACAGCTGAAGCAACAGAAATATAGATGAAAACATAAGAATAAGTGAAAAGAGAGCTAAAGATTTTAACACTGGAAAATGTCAATACTAAAGAAGCACTGAAGTGAGAAAAGCCAATAAAGGAGAACAAAAAACAAAGTTTAAGGAGACATGAGAAAACCAAGGAAAGGAAGCTTTTCAAGAAATAGAGCATGTTCAGCATTGCCAAGTGTTGCAATCACCAAATGGCCAAGTGATAAAGAGACTAAAATTGAAATTACCAATTTAAAAGTCATTAGTCATTTTTTCTAGAAATATACCAGCAACATGATAAGAATGCATGGTATATTGAAGGAGAATGAATTTGAGGTGTGAAAATCAATGATAATTAAGCAAAATAATTTTTGTAACACTGTGCATGTGACAAGGAAGAGAAGCTTCTGTATAAAAATAGAGAATATTTGATATTTGTATCTCTAGTGGAAAGACCCAGGGTTTGAGGTTATAAATGTAAGAGAAAGTAATTAATAGAATAGGATCTTGGAGTACAAAGGAAGAAAGTGGATTCTATAATAAAAACCACCTATATTAAACTAAACTGTCCTGTAATGGGATAAATAAAAACAAAAATACTTAGGTTTTATAGATGTTAGGATACAAAAGTTAGGTATAAGTTAAAACCTAGTTTTAGGTTTTATTTTCTCCCCACCTAGTTCCTCACATATTATTACAACTTAACAACTTTAATTGATTTCTAAGTTGTTCTCCAGTGAGTGAAAAAATTATGTTTTATTCAAACTCTACTTTCTTCACATGTACATTGCCATAAACACTTTGCAAACCCTCAGAAAGGATTTATTATATGGTGATATGCCTTCAAATATGCATGGAACAGTCAAGCTACAGATTTAAGTAACATGTGAAGGTAAGAACACATAAAGAGAAGGCATTCATTCTTTCTATCCCTTGTTACATAACCTACCATCCACCTTCACCTCCTCCAAAAACAAAATTCTAAATAGATTTACATTAATTGAAGAAAAATATATTCTCTGAAGTGTCGCAATCACCAACCAGCAGTTACTGCGGAACACTGCGATGGCTCATCGAAACACGAGAAAAACATACACAAAGACACTCAGGTGCTGTGGGGAAATAAGAATGGAATGGCCACTCTCTCTAGTGAGGAGCGTCATGGCCACCTTACCTAGGGGAGAGCACCCCTAAGGGAGAGCACCCATTCTCCCACCCAGGCAGGCCTTTTCTGGGTTCATTTGCATAGGAATTCAGGTGAAGCTCATTACTCACTACCAGGAAGTAAGGATCAAACAATAGAGGAAAGGGAACTCTGAGGGCCTATTTTGAGTCCAGGTCAGATAGCTAAAGAGCTGTACAAAACTTCAAGGAACAAACTTACTTCTTCCTTGGACCCTTAGAATTTCATTGAGAGAATTCTAAACAAAGCAGGTTTCACAGGATTTTACATATTCTTTCTTTAGCCCTGATCACCCAGGGAACCTGCCCTTTCCAGCACAGGGATGCACCACCCTCTGTCATTGTTTCAGGCTTAGGTGGAGCAAGGGAAGTAAATCAGCCAAGAGATTAGGAAATTTTCTCACAGACAATGAGGACTCAGGCTATGTCAAAGCCGAGGGGCGAGGGTACATCACCCCCTTTTGCCGTAACCCCCAAAGTCCTTCCTTGGGGGCCTCCCATGTGATCCTGCCTGTCTTAGATTGTTCCCCCCTTGGGGAATCTTACCCATCATTGGCTAACCGACCAAGCATTGGGGGCCAGTTATGGATGAAGTAAAAGGAGTAGAAGCAGAGCTCCTGCCAAGGAGATAGCTTTTGTCTCCTTAGTGGCTTATGGTCCAAGGTCATTCCCTCAGCCTTAGCCTTGGTGATGGTTACAGTTTCTGATACCAAGCAGGGCAGTTCCCAACACTGAAGTTTTATATTATAAGCTATTAGTTAAGAAGGTATGGATGCTTTTAAAGAAAGCACTGTCAATTACTTCCACTTAACACACTGAACATCAACAAAGAAGTAAATAGATTCTAGTGGAATATGACAAGTAGTTTACAGTATCTATGAGGATGTTGAGACATTTGGTAAATGGAGGTTTGTGATTATATTAATCAAAGGACACTTTGAAGGTAATAAATTAAAATTAACAGGTTTACATAAGCATAACAGAAAACGAGTGGTCAAGACAATTTTTAAAATAATTCCCCAATACATATGTAATACTAAGGTGGCATTATAAAATTCTGATTTGGTCCCTATGAACAAGAAAGTGAATATTTTAAAATGTTTCCTTTTGCATTTATTACAAAATACATAAAGCAATGGGTGGGAAGTTAATAAAAAGATAAGACTATGCATTCCTAAATTAATTATTAGTCTAATATACATGGAATATATTTTCTTTTCAGTGCACAAACATACATCATATTAGCATTAGAGGGAATAAGTTACACTTATATGGGAAACATATAGCAATCAACATGCAAAAGTCTAAGAGAACTCTTCATAAAGTATTTGTTTCATTGTTTATTGAAAAAACCTGTATGCATGACACCAAATGGAAACATTTATTATCTAATTTTTGATAGCTATGTGTTTTACATGGTATATGAAATGTATAAAATATTTATTGCATTTTATCCATAAAAAGGGAGTTAGCATTTGCTAGACACAAATCACATGCCAAGCATTATGCTAAGTCCCTGACAATTATAGGTATTGCCAGAAAAATCTGCGAACTCTTCCCCAAATTCAGTGGCTTAAAACAACCATTTATTCTCTTGAGTCTGTGGGTCAATTAAGCATTAGTTGTTAAATACTAGGCTCAGAGGAATAGGGAATTTGACAAGGGAAGCAAGAGGTTAGAGTGATTGAAGGAAGGGAATGCAGATAGCTTCTAGAAGCTAATGAGACAAGAAATGATTTCTGCCCTGAAGCTCCAAAAAAGAAACACTCTTGTATAAACCCTAATTTTAACCCCATAACATCATTTCCAACTTCTACTTCAAGAACTATATTTGGGATTAAAAAAATAAAATCCTAGAAATCCAAGATGGTGGTGGAGTAGTTGGAGACTAAACTCACTTCCTCCTAGGACCAAACTGGAATTACAACTAAGTTATAGAGCAATCATCCTAAATTACCAATTGAAGTCTAGCTGAAGAATAGCTTTATAACTAAGGATTTAAAGAAGCCACATTGAGACTGGTAGGAAGGGTAGAGATTCTAAAAAGACTGGATCTTCTCTCACAGGCAGTGGCTAAAGTTCTGGAAGGATATCTAGGCTGCACAGATTGCCCTGAGAAATGTGTGCTTTAAACCCACAGCATCAGAACCAGGAAAAGGTGCCCATATAATATCTGACTGTGAAAAGCAGTGTGGTTTCTGTCAGTAAAGGAAAGATAAGAGTCTGCTAGAGACACAAGGGACCTCTTAAACAGCCAACACACAAAATTTTGCTCACAGCCACTCACCCTGAGTTCCATTCAGTGGGAGGGTGGAGTAGACTAAGTTCATGTGAAAAGATTCTGGGCTTTGTGGCTCTAGGAAAACAACTGAAGGGACAGCTACCAGTTCCCTATGCCGAATCATTCTTCCACACCACAGACACCATCTGTCTTGGGTAGAACAATACCCTTCATTTTGCATCAGCTTGGAATAAAGCAATAACCTCACACTCTGGAACCCCTCTTTCCCCACCCTGCAAAATGTACACCTTGCTGAAGAGTCAGTTGACTTGGCCAGGATGTACAGGTCTGGGCAGAATCCAATCATGTCACTGAATGAGTTGTATGGCTTTGAGGTGGAATCCATTCTCTCCACTTTCCCATAAACCTGACTTTTGCTTCCCCCTCATAGGATACCCTGTAGACCTACAGTCAGGGATTATGGCAGACTTATTTTCCAGGCTTCAGAGGCCCCCACTTGACCCACTCAACCAACTCTTAGTTGCTCCATCTTGCTGAGGTTTGGGTAAAATACTGAAAAGACTGGGTGATATGGCTTTGGAGTAGGGCCCACAACCCTCACCTTCTCAAAACCTGACCAGCAACTTCCACCTCATGGGAACACCACTCATCCTAACACAATGCAACTTGAGTACTTCCAGAGGATCTTCCAAGGACTGAGCCTAACATGCAACTGGCACGTCTAGGTAAGTATAAGTACATCTCAGGGTGCCTAGGGACTTATGCTGACCTGCCATCAGGCCAAGTGCAGGTAAAAGTGAGCATAGCTGCATAGCTTGGTCCCTCCTATTCACATCAAGCCCAGAAGAAGAGGACAAAAACTGTGGATTGCTTATAGCTCCAAACAAGTTGGCAAGGCAATTCACAAGCATCATCTGACACTGGCCTGTACCAGAATCCCTCATAGATACCCAGAACCACACACCCAGAAGCTAGCTTCAGGCAAGACCAGAGCAGAACCAAAAAACCTTCATAAGTGGCATACCCAAATGAAAATTTTGGCAAGCACTAGACACTTCTGAGGCAATTTATTCTTTGTGTGGTCACCAACTGCACAGTAACTTGTACACCATGTTCAGGGTTCAGCCTTAACCTGAGTTCCACCATCCTGAGGGTCAATCAAAGGCAAAGATGGTCTAGTAGCACTAGAGCCTTAACTACATCAGGAAGGAGTGCTCACATAACACAAACAAGAGACATTCCTGGAGCACCCAGATCAGATAATCAAGGAAACTGTACCACTGGACCCCAAATAACACCTACTACATAAAGTCACCTTACAAAGACTAAGTAAGCATCATAGTAAATCTATGTAATACATAGAAATAAACACAAAGAGGCAGCTAAAATTGAGAGAAAAATAAAGAACCCCCCAAAAAAGCAAGAAAAAACTCCAAAAAGGAGATAAATTAAATGAAGACAAGCAATTTATCAGTTATAGAATTCAAATAATGGTTATAAGGATGCTCACCAGCATTAAAAAGAAACTTAAACCATAAAAAAGAACCAGTCAGAAATAGAGAATATGGAATATGAAATAAATAATAGTCTGGAAAGAATAACTAGTAGGCTGGATTAAGCAGAAGATCAAATCAGCAATTTGGAAGGTGAGGTAGAAAAAAATCAAAGAAATGAAAACAAAAAAAGATTTTAAAAATGAGGATAATATAAAGGATCTTTGAGACAAAATGAAGCTCAACAACATCCTCATCATAAGGACCCCAAAAAGAGAAGAGAGAGCAAGGGATTGAGAGACTACTTGAAGAAATAATGGTAAAAACTTCCTTAACTAAGTATAAGGAAAAGATATACAAGTCCAGGAAATACAGAGAGATGCCAACAAGAAGAACCCAAAGAGGCCCACACCAAGACACATCACAATTAAAATATCAAAGGCTAAAGAAAAAGAGAGAAACTTAAAAGCTGCAAAAGAAAGACAGTTACCTACAAGCTAGCTCCCATAAGACTGTTAACTGATTTCTCAAAAGTATCATTTCTGGCCAGAAGGAATTGACAGGAAATGTTCAAAGTGATGAAAGCAAAGACCTACAACCAAGTCTACTTTACCCAGAAAGGCTAACATTTAAAATTGAAAAAGAAATAAAGAGCTTTACAGATTCCCCCTCAAAAAAAGCTAAAGGTGTCTGTTGCTGCCAAACCAACCAGTATTATAATAAATTTTAAAGGACCTTAAGAAGAACAAGGATGAGGAGGAGAAGGAAGAGGAGGAGAAAATGTAGAAGAAGAACAACACAGGAACTTAGTTTAAATGATAAAATGCCAATAAATATACACCAGTCAAAATCCACTTAAAATGTAAATAGATAAAATGTACCAATAAAATGACATAGGGACAGCTGAATAGATAAGAAAACAAGACCCAGATATATGTTGACTCCAAAAGACCTACCTCAGATCAAAAGATACACAGAGACTAAAAGTAAAAGGCTGGGAAAAAATATTTCACACAAGTGGAAATGAAAAAGGAAAGCTGGAATAGCAATACATATGACTGGCAGCTAAAAAAAAAAAACAAAAACAAAAACAAACAAACAAACAAACAAAAAACCCCTGGAATTTATTTATACAAAATTGTGTATTTGTTCTTAGATGTTTAAACATCTGTAGCCTTCAAAGTATTCTCCATTTGCTATAATAAACTTATCCAGATTTTCTCCGCTGCTCAAAAATAGTTTTTGAACTTGTCGATTTTGATGTCTTTTAGTTCTGCTGTTTTTTGTTTCCCATTTTTCAAATTGGCAAAATGTTTCCATTTGAGTGTTGGGAACCGCCCTGACTGGTATCAGAGGCTGAAACCCCCGCCTAGGCTAAGGCTAAGGGAACGCCCTTGGAACTGTAAGCCAGCAAGGAGATAAAAGCTTATCTCCCTGGCAGGAATGCTGCTTCTGCTGCTTTATTCATGACTGAACCCCAAAAAGCTTGGTCGGTTAGCCAAAGACGGGTAAGATTCCCCACGGGGAGAACGACCTAAGACAGGCACGATCACTTTGGGAGGCCCCCCAAAAGAAGGACTTGGGGGGGCTGCAGCAAAAGGGGGGTGATGGACCCTCGCTCCTCGGCTTTGACATAGCCTGAGTTTTCAGCGTCTGGGAGAAAATCTCCTTATCTCTTGGTTGCCTTAGTTCCCTTGCTCCACCTAAGCCTAAAACAATGACAGGGTGGTACAGCTCGGTACTGAGAAGTGCGGATTTCCCGGGGTGATCAGGCCTAAGAAAGAATATGTAAATTACTGTGAAACCTTCTTTGTTTAGAATGCTCTCAGTTGAATGAGAAGGGTCTTAGAAGGAAGTTATTTTGTTCCTCAGTCTTACAGCTCTTTGACCCCCAACTCAATAGACGGGCAGAGTTCTTTGTTTTCTGTAGTTCCTTACTTCCCCTAATGAGTACTGTACTTTACCTGAATTATTATGTAGCATGAGCCCAATAAAAGCAAGTATGGACTGTAAATCGGCGCGTTCCCCACTAGGGGGGGTGGCCATTTCGTCCCTACTTCCCCACAGAAATTAGTTTGTCTCTGTGCATGTGCATGTTTTTTCTCACGTGTGTTTCGGCGAGCCATCCGCAGCGTTCCGTGGTCACTGCTGGCCGGTGACCCACGCGCAACATTTGAGGACTTTTTTCTCCTGGGAAAAAAGTCACTCAGGGTTACATCAAGTGAATAAGGAGGGTGGGGCATGGGAGTCATGATGCTTTTCATCAAAAACAGCTAAACACTCAGCTCAGTGTGGGTGGGTCCACTCATAAATCACCCATAATGAAATGGGCAACCACATTGAAAGAGTTCAAAAAAAAATAACTGAAGATGATAACATCCTTTCACAAAAATACCAGCTGGTATACTGACACAGATGGGTTTCTAGGACATTTAGTGGGAGAAGCCTGCACTACAAAGGGTACACCCTCAGAAAATAATTAGTTTTGGGGAACTCCCCTCGTGTAGCTGACAAAATACACTTTAAGACAAATGCTCTAATAAGAGACAATGAAGAACACTACATAATGATTATGGGAGCAATCCAACAAGAGGATATAATGCTTGTAAACATTAATGCACCCAACATAGAAGAAGCTAAATATGTAAAGCAAATATGCATGGACATATAGGGAGAAATTGACAGTAATACTAGCAGATTTTAACACCCCTTCGACACCAATAGATAAATTTTCCATAAAGAAAACTCAACAAGAAAATGGCAGCCTTAAATGAGACTTTACATCAGAAATATTTCATCCATATCTTCAGAGCATTTCACCCAAGAGCAGCAGAATATACATAATTTTCATGTACCCATAAAACATTTTCAAGGGTAAACCATATACTAAAGCACAAAACAAGTCTCAAAAACTTAAGAAGATTGAAATTGTATCAAGCATTACCTCTGATTAGAATGCTATGAAAATGCTATGAATGCTATGAGAAATCATTCACAAAAAATATATAAATACACAGAGGTATTTAGGCAAACAACATATTATTAAGTAATTAATGAGCTAACAATGTGATAGAGGAAGAAATCAAAAGGTATGTTAAAACAAATAAAAAATGAGAATACAATAATCTAAAACCCATGGAACACAGCAAAAGCAATACTAAGAGGGAAATACAAAACACTGCAGGCCTATCTCAGGAAACAAGAAAAATCTCAAAACCAATCTAATAATACATTTAAAGGACCTTGAGAAAGAACAACAAAGAAAGGCCAAAGTATGTACAGAAAAGGAAATAGTAAATATAAGAAGAGAAATAAATGAAGTAGAGTCTAAAAAATAATGGAAAAGAAAAATGAAACCAAGAGCAGTTCCTTTGAAAAGATAAACAAGAGAGTTCTGGCCAAGATGGAGACATAAGTAGAAACCTTTCACTCCCTTGCAAAACCAGAAGGAGGATAACAACCAATCTAAAAACAATAAACAAATAGAAGTGCCAGAAAATCAAACTGCATGAAAATCTGACAACCAAGGAATTAAAGAAACATTCACATACATCGGCAGCCCTACAACACAGCATACACGGTTAACTCACCCTGGTTAATACATAACACCCTGCCATCTACAACATAACAGGTGCCCTGAGACAAAGAAATATGGCCCAAATGAAAGAATAGATCAAAGCTCTAGAAAAAGAGCTAAGCAATGAAGAGATAGCCTACCTATCTGATGCAGAGTTCAAAACACAGGTAATCAGGATACTCACAGAACCTAGTGAGCTCAGTCACAAAATGAAGGAAGAAATGAAGGCTATGCAAAGTGAAATAAAGTAGAATGTTCAGGGAACCAACAGCAAAGGGAAGGAAACCAGAACTCAAATCAATGATTTGGAACAAAAGGAAGAAATAAATCTCCAACCAGAACAGAATGAAGAAACAAGAATTCAAAAACATGAGGGGAGGCTTAGGAACCACAAGAACAACTTTAAATGTTCCAATATCCAAACTATAGGGATGCCAGAAGGAGAAGAACAAGAGCAAGAAGTTGAAAACTTATTTCAACAAATAATAAAGAAAAACTTCCCCAATCTGGCAAAGGAAATAGACTTCCTGGAAGTCCAGGAAGCCCAGAGAGTCCCAAAGAAATTGGACCCAAAGAGGAACACACCCAGGCACATCATCAAGTTACCCAAGATTAAAGATAAAGAGAAGATCTTAAAAGCAGCAAGAGGAAAGGGGAGAGTTACTTACAAAGCAGTTCTTATATGATAATCAGCTGATTTCTCAAAAGAAACTTTACAAGCAAGAAGGGGATGGAAAGATTTGAAATCATGAAAGGCAGGAACCTACAACCAAGATTACTCTATCCAGAAAAGCTATACTTTAGAATGGAAGGGCAGATAAAGTGCTTCCCAGATAAGGTCAAGTTCCAGGAGTTCATCATCACCAAGCCCTTATTATATGAAATGTTAATGGAACTTATCTAAGAAATTGAAGATCAAAAATTGTGAACGTAAAATAACAACAAACTCACAACTGTCAACAACTCAACTTAAAAAAAATGAAAACAAGAACTAAGCAAACCACCAGAACAGGAACAGAACCACAGAAATTGACATCACAGGGAGGGTTTTTGGTGGGGAGGGGGAATAATAGCTAGGGAGGTACAGGGAATAAGAAGCATAATTGGTAGGCATAAAATAGACAGGGAGAGGTTACGAATGATATAGGAAACAGAGAAGTCAAAAAACTTACATGTACAACCCATGGACATGAACTGAGGGGTGGAATGCTGGACAGTTGAGGGGTGTAGGGTGCAGGGTGATAAAGGGGAAAAATTGGGAAACTGTAATAGCATAATGAATAAAATATACTTAAAAATATAAACAAGGTTGTTAAACTTTTAACCAGATTCATTAGAGAGAGAGAGAGAGAACCCAAATAAGTAAAATCAAAAATGAAAGAGTGGAAGTAACAACTTACACCAAAAAAGGAATATAAAAAAATATGAACAACTAAATACTATTAAAATGGATGAAGTGAAAAAATGATAAATTGCTAAAATGTTACATTTCTCCAAAACTAAATCTGGAAGAATCAGAGAATCTGAATAGACAGACTACAGGTAGTTAAATTGAAGCACTAATAAAAATAAGTAAATACATACATACATACGTGCATACTCCCAACAAACAAAAGTCCTAAAACAGATATCTTCACTGATGGATTTTACCAAACATTCAAAAAAGAAATAACATGTATCTTATTCTAACCATTCCAAAAAAAAATCAAAAGGAGGGAAGACTCCCAATATCATTTTACATGGCCAGCATTATCCTAATTTGAAAAACAGATAAAGGCATTACAAAAAATAAAATGATAGAATGGTGAGAAGTGGAAGCTACACTAATCTCCTCCCAGGAACAATCTGAAATTACAGGTAAATTGTAGAAATCATCCTGAATATCCAACTGAATATTAGGTGGAAAGAAGTCTTATAACCAAAGACAAACAGAAGAAACCACTTCACCACAACGACACTGGTAGGGAGTACTGAAGAGGCACAAGAGGACTGGATGGGCTCCTATAGGTGGTAGGTGAAAACCTGGAGGGATATTTCAGCAGCCAGGGAATTCCCCCTGATAAGTGTGGGATCTAATCCTCAAGCTTGCCTCCCCACTTACAGCACCAGAGCTGGAAAGAAGCCCAGGAAACACCCAGCTGTGAAAAGCAACAGGGTTCTGTCTGCCAGGGAGAAATGACTGGAGAAGTGGAGAGCATCTTAAAGGGCCAACATACACACACACACACACAAAAATTGTTTGCAGCTACTTACCCTGGACTCCAGCAGAGGGAGAGCAGAGTGCACTAGTGACACTTGAGGAAATTCAGAGGTTGGTGGTCTGGGGAGAGAAATGAAGGAACAGCCACAGCACCCCTGTGCTGAGTCATTCCCAACACTGCAGAAGTCATCTTTCTCAGGCAGAACACTCCTCTCAAAATAGCATCAGCTGGAGGGAAACAACAGACTCACCCACAGGAAATACTATGCCCCACCATGCAGTACTTAAGCCTGGTTGCTGAATACAGCTTGGAGCTATATCACTTATGGGTTTAACAATTAAGGTAGAAAATACAAAGAAGCAGCCAAAATGGGTAGATAAAGAAAGAGACACCCCCCCCCCAAAAAAAAAGAGAGAGAGAGAGAGAGAGAATTCTCCAGAAAATAAGTAGATGAAATGGAGGCAAGCAATTTATCAGAGAGAATTTTGACTAATGACTATAAGAATACTCAACAGCATGAAAAAATGCATAGAAACCATAGTAAAGAACCAATCAGAAATAAGAAATGCAATATCTGAAATAAATAATACACTGGAAGACATAAAAAATTAGGTTAGATGAAGCAGAGGATCAAATCAGTGATTTAGAAGACAAAGTATAAAAAACACCCAAGCAGAGCAGCAAAAAAATAAAAATAAATAAAAAATAAATGAGTAGAGTTTAAGGAAAATTTTGGACAATATGAAGCTTAATGACATCTGCCCCATAGGAATGCAAGAAGAAGAGAGCAAACAGGGGATAGAGAACCTATTTGAAGAAGTAATGACTGAAAACTTCCCTAGTCTGTGAAGGAAAAGACACACAAGATGAGGAAGCTCAGAGTCCCAAACAATTTGGGCCCAAAGAGATACATCCTACTTAAAATGACAAGTCTTAAAGACAGGAGATTTTAAAAGTTGCAAGAGAAAAGCAGGGAGTTACATACAAGGAAGTGCCAATTGGATGGGCATCAGATTTCTCAACAGAAATATTTCAGGCCAGAAGAGAGGTGCATGAAATATTTAAGGTGATGAAAAGCAAGAACATACAACCAAGACTACTTCAGACAGCAAGTCTATTATTTAAAACTGAAGGAGAAGTAAGGAACTTCCCAGACAAGATGAAACTAAAGGAATTTATTAAGACCAAGCCAATATGGCAACAAATGTTAAAGGATTTGGAAGAAAGAAGAAGAAGGAGGAGGACGGAGGGGGAGAGTGGGAGGGGAGGGGAGGGAGGAGGAGAGGAAGAGGAAGATAGAAGGAGAAGGAGGAGGAGAAGAGGAAGGAGAAGGAGAAGTTGTTGGAGAAGAAAAGAAACAGAGGAAAAGTCTAAAAAATGGCAATAAATATATATCTATCAAAAATCAACTTAAATGGGGAAGATGGCAGAGGTGGGAGCAGAGCCCACTTTCCCCTGCACACAGGTAGAACACTTAGCTGATATTTTGAGGGACAGAGTGAATAGCCAATGCAATCTCAACTTATATGAAGTTTGGAGGCCAAAATTGTAGAGGGCATTGAAAAACAGATGGTAAGGAGATTGCATTGGGACAGTAAGGTCCCTGGGACATGTGTGGGGCCAAGGCTGCTGAAAACCACTGCCCCAGCATCAGGAACCTTGGAACAGAGCCAAATCAACAGCTCCCTCCTCTTCAAAACAGGGAGGACAGAGCAACACCAGGGTAGACTTGGATGCTTGAAAGTCACTGTGGGGAATGAAGATGAAGTGGGAGATGCAAAGAGGTAGTATTCACCCACTGGGACTGTGGACACCGAGCAGGTCATTACCAGAGAAATTCAGGAGCTGGGTGACACCTGGAGAAGGGAGAAGAGTTGGACCATGATGGACCCTTACCCGGATAGTCTTTGGTCTGGTTAGAAATTTGGGCTGTGTGAAAAGCAAGCTGTTTGTTAAGAATGGCAGGCTTAAACAAGAGGATTTTACTCGAAAAAAAAAAAGCTGTCAGTCACTGTTTAAGGAACTCTCACACAGCAGCTGGCTTTCACAGTGCCTGGCTCAAGAAGAGGATGGAGGAGGTACCTTGCACAGACAGTTCAGAAGAGGGCAGCAGGACTGAGGGAGTTAGCGGTCCCCAGAAAGACTTAACTCAGTAGGGGAGATAGATGAACTACCCTGAAGAGACTCTGAGAGTTTGCAGCACCTAGGCCAGTAAAGAGGGAGAACATTGTTTGTGAGTTACCCTTAATTAGTGCACCTCATTGACTGCACAACTGGTGGATTAAAGGCACCACTCTGGTGCAGATAGACAGTGGGAGGTGGGCAGTGTATGGATGACCTGGGATGGAGGATGGGCAACTGTGAAGATTGCGGCCCAGACTTGGCCCCCATCCTTGCAAAAGCATAGAAAGGAAGAAAAGTGATCCCCAGCCCTCCTCAGCCTGAGGCATCCAGGAAGACCACCAGAACTTTCTTGGCAGTTTTAAAGTCAAAAGGAGGCTCCCCCCCCCCCCCAGTGAGACAATAAGACCTGGAGCTATGAAAGATCCAGAGACAGATCCAAAGAGGGAACACAAGGCTATCCCCAACAACTGAGAAACTGAGACAAATTTCAATTTGCTATCCTATAGAACTAGCATGATATTATTTATTTGTATTATTATCACTTTTTCATTATATTTACTTCTTTTTTGTTAGTCTTTTTTATTTCTCTTCTCTCTGTTTAGTTTTCTTTGATTTGCTTGTTTGTTTAATTGCATTGTTTGACTGGTTTTCCTTGTTCTCTCTTTCATGTTGTATTTTAATTTTCCTTTCCCTTCACTGGTGTTCCAATATCACATTACTCTTGGTTATATACTTTCTATTCTTGTGATTCAGATCATATATTTCTTGTCATATTATTGTTCCAGTATTTTTATAAATAATTGTTGCTCCATATAATTGTAAATACTATACAGCACCCCTCCCTGATCTTAGCCAATTTCACTATCTTCCTCAGCTTTCTTACTGTTGCAGTTAACTCTATTCTCTCACACACTACATCTAGTTTGTATACCTTACTCTCACTATATCTCATCATCTGACCTCACACAAGTGCTCTATTTTCTGGATTCAGCTCACAAGTCTACTCCCCTCTAAAAAGAGTCTTATCTCTTTTTTATCTTTTATAAAAAGTAGCTAGCTGGGTGAAATATACAGTTAATGCTGTATCTTCTGTACTTGTTGGAACTTAACATCTCATAGAATACTCTTTCTCTGTCACAATCTATTTTGCCTTCCCATTGCAACTGTTCCTACACAAGAGTGGGTAGGAACTGAGATCACCAATATACCTGCTGGAAGAGAGAACCCAACAACAAAGGAAACACCAAAAGGTAAAAACCCAAGTACAAAAAGAGAGCCCACACAAACAAAATAAAGGGCAATCCTAGAGCATCCTGATTAGAGGATCAAGAGACCACACCACTGAATCCCATAGAATTCTTGCCATAGCAGTTCACCCTACAAGACGGCTAGCAAAGTGGAACATCAGGAAGCACAGAAACAAAAGAGTCACCTAAGATGTGGAGACATAAAAAGAACCAGCACTCAAAAGGAATGGAAAACTCCCCACTAAAAATACTAAATGAAGAGGAGGTAAGCAAACTATCAGATGTAGAATTCAAAAAAAATGGTTAGAAGGATGATCAAGGAACTCACAGACAATTAAAAGGAACTGAGTGAGAATTACAACAGTATGAAGAAGGAGACAGAAACTATAACAAAAAAAAAACAGGAAGAAATGAAAAATACAATTTCTGAAATGAAACACACACTGGAATGAATCACAAGCAGGCTGGATGAAGCAGAGGATCAAATTTGTGAGCTGGAAGACAAAGTGGAAAGAAACAACCAGATAGAGTAGCTGCATAAAAAAAAAAGACTAAAAAAATCATGAAGACAGTTTAAGGGAACTCCAAGATAACATAAAATGCAACAACATTGGAACCATAGGGATACCAGAAGGAGAAGAAAAGGGACAAGGGATAGAAATCCTGCTTGAAAAAATAATGACAGAAAACTTCCCAAACCAAGAGAGGGAAAAACCATGAAACCGCAGGAGGCACAGAGAGTCCCAATCACAATGAACCCTAAGAGGTCTACTACAAGACATATCATAATTAAAATGACAAGTTTTAATGACAAAGAGAGAATCATAAAAGCATTAAGGGAGAAACATGTAGTAACATACAAGGGAGTTCCACAGAGGCTACCAGTTGATTACTAAACAGAAACATTACACGCCTGGTGGAAATGGCAAAAAAAAAAAAAATCCAAGTAATGAAAAGGAAAAGCTTATACCAAGACTATTCTATCCAGCAAGGCTTTCTTATAAAATGGAAAGCAGAATAAGGAGTTTCCCAGATTTAAAAAAAAAAAAGGCTAAAAGACTACATCTCAGCCCTGGCTGGCATAGCTCAGTGGATTGAGTGCAGGCTGCAAACCAAAGTGTTGCAGGTTCGATTTCTAGTCAGGGTACATGCCTGGGTTGCAGGCCATGACCCCCAGCAACTGCACATTGATGTTTCTCTCTCTCTCTCTATCTCCCTCCCTTCCTTCTCTAAAAAATAAATAAATAAAATCTTAAAAAAAATTTCCTTTTTAAAAAAAAAAAAGACTACATCTCCATCAAACCAGTACTGAAAGAGATGCCAAAGGGAATGCTTTAAAAAGATGAAGAAAAAGACAGAAAGAAGAGACACATGTACAAAGGGGGGAAATAAATAAATACCTATCATTAATAACCTTTCAAATTAATGGATTAATGATACAATCAGAAGACATACAGTAGCTGAGTAAATAAGAAAACATGCCTGACACATATGCTGCGTACAAGAGACCCACCTCAGAACAAAAGACCTACACAGACTGAAAGTGAAAGGATGATAAAAAATATTCCAAGCAAATGAACAGGGAAAAAATGCCAGGGTAGCAACATTCATATTAGATAAAATAGAATTCAAAATAAGGACCATTAAAAGAGACCCAGAAGAGCACTTCATGACACTCAAGGGAAGGACATATCATGAAGACATAAAAATTATAAACATATAAGCACCTTACATAGGAGCACCCAAATACGTAAGGGAAGTCTTGGCGAACTTCAAGAAAGACATGATAGCAACACAATTATAGTTAGAGATTTTAACACCACACTGTCAAAAATGCATAGATCTTTTGAATAAAATATCAAGAAAGATATTGTAGCATTGAACAATGCCCTAGACCAAATCAACTTAACAGATTAGATATAGATAGATATAGATATATAGATATAGATAAAGATATAGATAATATAGATATAGAGATAGAGATATGTAGATATAGAGATATAGAGATACAGATAGATATATAGAAACATGCATCCCAAAGAAGCAAAATACACATTCTTTTCCAATGCACATGGAACATTTTCAAAGATAGACCATGTGATAGAATACAAAACAACACTAAACAAATTCAAGAAATTTGAAATCATATCAAACACTTTCTCTGATCACAAGGGACTGAAACTAGAAACAAACCTCAAGAAAAAAATCCCAGAACACTCAACTCGTGGAGATTGAATAACATGGTATTAAACAATGAATGGGTTAAGTATGAGATCAAGGAAGAAATCAAAAAGTTTCTGGAAACAAATGAAAATGAACTCAAAACAGTCCAGAACTAATGAGACACAGCAAAGGCAGTCCTAAGAGGAAAGTTTATAGTGATACAGGCCTAACTAAAGATGATAGAAACATTTCAAATAAACAACCTAATGCTACCTCTAAAAGAACTAGTGGAACAAGAACAAAGACAGCCCAGAGCAAGTAGAAGGAAGGAAATAACCAAGATCAGAATAGAATTAAATGACATAGAGATTAAAATGACATAGAGATTATTATTAATCTTTAGAGATTTAAAAGATAACTATATCAAGGAGCTGGTTCTTTGATAAGATAAACTAAATTAAAAAAACCTTTATGCAGAATCATCAAGAAAAAAAGAGAGAAAACCCAAATACACACAGTCAAAAATGAAAGAGGAGAGATTACAACTGATACCACAGAAATAAAAAGGTTTGTAAGAAATTGCTATGAACAACTATGGGCCAAGAAATTTGAAAACCAGGGTGAATGGACAAATTTCTAGAAAAATATAATCTTCCAAAAATGAAAGAAGAAGGAGAAAGCCTGAACAGGCCAATGACAACTGAGGAAATCAAAGGACTATTCAAAGCACTCCTGGCACAAAAATGCCCTAGACAGGATGGTTTCACAGGAAAATTTTACAAAATATTTAAGAAGACCTAACCCCTTTCCCTTCACAGACTATTTCAAAAAATCCAAAAAGATAGAAAACTCCTAAACTCTTTCATAAAGCCAGCATCATCCTAATCACAAAACCAGATAAAGATACAATAATGAAAGAAAACTACAGGCCAATATCACTGATGATCATGGAAGCTACAGTCCTCAACAAAATATTGCCAAACTGCATCCAGCAATATATTAAAAACATCATACCTCATGATCAAGTAGGGATTCATCCTAGGGATGCAAGGATGGTACAACATTTACAAATCAATAAATGTAACACATAACATAAACAAAAGGAAAGAGAAAAATCACATGATCATATCAATAGATGTAGAAAAAATATTTGATAAGGCACAGCACCTATTTATGACAAAAAATGCTCAGCAAAGCAGGAAAAGAGGGAACAGTTTTCAATATGTTAAAAGTTATATATGAGAGAAGTACAGCCAACAACATACTCAATGGGCAAAAACTAAAATTTTTCCCACTATGATAGGGAACAAGACAAGGAGGTCTGCTTTCACCATTCCTATTCAACATACTAATGGAAGTCCTAGCCACAGCAATCAGACAAGAAAAATAAATAAATGGCATACGAATTTGAAAGGGGGAAGCAAAACTGCCATTTCGCAGATGACATGATAGTGTACATAGAAAATCCTATAGAGTACACAAAAAAACTACTCGACCTAATAAATGACTTGGGCAAAACAGCTGGACACAAAGTCAATATCCAGAAATCAAAGGCATTTTTGTACATGCACAATAAAAAACCAGAAACAGAAATCAGGGGGAAAATCCCATTTGCTATGGAAACAAGAAAAATAAAGGACATAGGAACAAACCTAATCAAGAAAGTAACAGGCCTGTACTCAGAAAACTGCACAACACTGAAGAAAGAGATTAAGGAAGACATAAACAAATGGAAGCAGGTACCATGCTCATGGATTGGAAGAGTCAACATCAAAATGTCCATACTACTCAAAGCAATTTGTAGAATCAGTGCAATCCCTATTAAAATATCAATGGCATATTTCACAGATACAGAACAAACATTTCAAAACATTATGTGGAACAATAAATGACCAAAAATAGCCACAGTAATTTTGAGAGGGAAGAACAAAGTAGGAGGGATCACAATACCTGATATCAAGTTGTATTACAAGGCCACTATAATCAAAACATCCTGGTACTGGCACAAGAACAGACACATATACCAATGGAACAGAACAGAGAGCCCAGAAAGAAACCCACATCTCTACACTACATTAATATTTGAAAAAGGGAACAGAAGCATAAACTGAAGCAAAAATAGCCTCTTCAACAAATGGTATTGGAAGAACTAGACAGCTACATGCAAAAAACATGAAACTCAATCACCAACTTACACCATACACAAAAAGTAAATTCAAGGTGGATAAAAGATTTAAATATAATTTGTGACACCATAAAAATCCTAGAGGAGAACACAGGCAGGAAAATCTCAGATATTCCATGCAGCAATATTTTCACCAATATATCCCCTAGAGTAAGGGACATAAAGGAGAGAATAAACAAATGAGACCCTATCAAATTAAAAAGCTTCTGCATGGCTAAAGAAAACAGCCTTAAAATGGAAAGAGAACCAAATGTAAGGGAAAACATATTTGGCAATGATACTTCAGACAAGGTTTTGATCTCCAAAATATATAAAGAACTCACATGACTCCACTCCAGGAAGACAAATAACCAATTAAAAAATGTGCAAAGGACTTGAACAGATACTTCTCCAAGGAGGACATAAAGAGGGACCAGAGACACATCAAAGGATGCTCAGCATCACTAGCAATGATAGAGATGCAAGTAAAACCACAATGAGATACCACTTCATACCAGTGAGAATGTTCATCAGAAACAAATCAACAAACAACAAGTGTTGGAGAGCATGTGGAATAACGGAAACCCCAGTGCCCTCTTGGTAGGATTGAGGACTGGTGCAGCCACTGTGGAAAACAGTTTGGAAATTCCTCAAAAAAACTAAAAATGGAACTGCCTTCTGACCCAGCAATTCCACAGCTGGGATTATATCCTAAAAACCCTGAAACACCAATCCAAAAGAACCTATGCACCCCAATGTTCATAGCAGCACAATTTACCATAGCCAAGTGTTGGAAGCAACCTAAGTGCCCATCAGTATATGAATGGATCAAAAAACTATGGTACATTTACACAATGGAATTCTATGCAGCAGAAAGAAAGAAGGAGCTCCTACCTTTTGCAATCTCATGGATGGAACTGGAGAGTGTTATGCTAAGTGAAATTAGTCAAGGTGAGGGACAAATACCATATGATCTCACATATCAGTGGAACTTAATCAACAAATCAAATAGGCAAGCAAAATATAACCAGGGTCATTGAAACTAAGAACAATCTGACAGTAACCAGAGGAGAGGTGAAGGGAGATAATGGGGGGAAGGGTTTTCAGGAACCAGCATAAAGGACTCATGGACAAAACCAAGGCAGTGAAGGTAGGTGGATATGGTTGGGGTGGGGTTTGTGTGGTGCAGGATAAATGCAGACAACTATACTTGAACAACCATGAAATAATTTGAAAAAGAAAAAAGAAATCAGAAAACAAAAACAAAAACAAAAACAAAATGGATTAAAGCTTAAATATTAGACCCAAAACCATAAAAATCCTAGAAGAAAACACAGGCAGCAAAATCTTGTACTTTGCTCATAGCAATTTTTTATCACATCTATCTCCACAGACAAGGGCAAGAAAAGAAAACATAAACAAATGGGACTACATCAAACTAAAACGTTTTGCACAGCAAAAATAGTCATCAACAAAATAAAACACAACCCACAGAATGGGAGAACATATTCATCAATATATCTGATAAGCAATTACTATCCAAAATTTAAAAAGAACTTACAGAACTCAACACCAAAAAAGAAAAAGAAAACAATTCAATTAAAAATCATCAAATGACCTGAATAGACATTTCTCCAAAAAGGGCACACAGATAGATGGCCAATAGACATATGAAAAGATGCTCAACATCACTAATCATTAGAGAAGTGCAAATTAAAACCACAATGAGATATAATTTTGTATCTATCAGAATGGCTATCATCAATAAATCAACAAACAAGTGCTGTCAAGTACGTGGAGAAAGGGGAAGCCTAATGCAACCACTATGGAAAGCAGTAAGGAGATACCTCAAAAAATTAAAAATGGATGTGCCTTTGACCCAGTGATCCTGTACGTGGGAATATATCTGAAGGAATCCAAGACACTAATTCAAAAGAACATAAGCACCCCAATGTTCACTACAGCATTATTTATATAGCCAAGATTTGGAAGCAACCCACGTGTCCATCAGTAGATGAACTGATCAAACAACTATGGGATGTTAACACAATATAATACTACTTGGAAATAAAAAAGAAGAAAATTTTACTCTTTTTGACTGCATGGATAGACTTGGAGAATATTATGCTAAGTGAAATAAGCCAGTTAGAGAAAGACAAATACCATATGATTTCACTTATATGGGGAATCTAATGAACAAACTAAGGTAACAAGCAAAATAGAGACAGACTCATAAATGGAGAGCAGAAATACAGCGATTGAGGTGGGACTTTAAATAGTGGAGGGATCGACCAGAAAGAAAAAAAGACTCATTCACATGGACAACAGCATGGTGGGTGCAGAGGAGAGGGGGATATAAGGAGTTAAATGATAATAGAAGAAATACAAAAAATGTTCTTGCTGTTGCTTCCAGTGTCAATGTATATAATGTGATCACAATGTGACTACATTTTTTAGCCTTTTTGTTAAATGAACATTCTACACTTCTTTTTTTAAAATATTTTATTTATTTTTAGCTAGGAAGGGAGGGAGAAAGAGAGGAAGAGAAATATCAATGAGTAGTTGCCTCTTGTGCCCCCTCCTGGGGACCTGACCCACAACCCAGGCACGTGCCCTGACTGGTAATCAAAGCCAGCACTCAATCCTCAGAGCCACACAAGCCAAGGCTACTTCTTAATCATTTAAAAAAGACACTTCAGTAATAAGCACCTCTTCCATTTAGGTTTTAGAACAAAACCATTTTTCTCCTTTTCACTGTGTAAATAAGAAACAGATGCAGCTCCTTGACAACCCTTTCTTCCCCTTCCAGGTTGGGTGGGGTGGGGAAAAGTGGTGGAGTGAAAATGGAAACAAACTGCACTTTAACAACAACAAAAGAAAATCAATTAACCATAAAAATAAAAAGAAACAGATACAGCCATGTAAAAACTGTTGCTCATGTTGGCAAAATTTAAAGTGATAGCTTTACAAATAGATTCTCAGTCTATTAAATATATTTGCACACACACATACCTTCTCTAATAAAGATAATGAACCAGGAAATTATTTTCCTTAATTGTGTTAGGAAAGCTTCTTGCTATTAGCTGAAAGAGTCCATATTACTTCACAGTGATTCACAAATTCACTTCTGCTTAGAGTACCCTCAAGAACTTTCTTCTATGCTTCTTCTATGCTCATTCAATTGTCTTTTCACAAATCAATTATGTATTGTTTGTTTACATGGTACAAGGAACCATACTGCAAAATGTGAGTGAGATTGTATATGCTACTAAGAATCTTAAGACCTAGAGAGATGAGATATGTACAAACATTCATTTATATTTTATGTAATGCTTTACCTAAGGCATTCATTAAAAATAGGGCCACTCCTTTTATTACCCAATAGAAGATCAATATCAAAGTCCTGACTGGCATAGCTCAGTGGATTGAGCATGGGCTGCGAACCAAAGTGTTGCAGGTTCGATTCCCAGTCAGGGTACATGCCTGGGTTGCAGGCCATGACTCCCAGCAACCACACATTGATGTTTCTCTCTCTCTCTCTCTCCCCCCTTCCCTCTCTAAAAAATAAATAAATAAAATCTTTTTAAAAAATCAGTATCACATGAAGCTTTGTTAATGACACACAAGCATGTGGGAACTATTTGTTGCCATCCAGTTTCACAAAGCTTGCACATCTGATCAGTTGATTACCTAGGGCATTGAAAATAAAAATGGTAGAATTTTTTTTCTATGCTGTTTTCTCTGATTCCACCCTCAACTACTAACATGTATTTCAGTCTAAAATAATGACTGTTTGATGAGGATGTTTCACTCTAACAGACTATACTCTTTATGAGAACATAGATCAGATTTTCTTATACATCACATTTCTGGCATTGCAATGCCTCTAACATAACAGATACTCAAGAAATATTTCTTGAATACTGAAAAATAAATGAATGGTGTAAATCAGCTCTAATATAAGTATCTCCTCCTCTAGCATAATTTTAGATATCCTCAAGTAAAATTCCCTTTCAGTCAAATGAGTAGGCATATACAAATAATATGCTATATATGATCATTGTTGGCATGGTTTCTTTGAGCAAAAGAGATGATTGAATTATTGTTAATTTCAAAGTTTGGATTAAAAAAATGATTGGCACAAAAAGATTTGATAAATATTTTTTAAATATCTCTTCACATTTTCCCTCTAAGTGGAACAGTGATGCTCACTCCAGCCCACAGTGTTCATGGCATTGTGGGTGAGATGAGACAAAGTCACATGGACTACTGAGTCCTGTGGAGGAAAAGGAACAGCACAGCCACCCTCTCAAGGGGAGAGTGCACCGACCCTTGCCTTGATAGGCTGTTGTTGGCTTTACTTTGCATAGAAATGCAGGGCATTATGGAAAACTCATCAATCATTGTCAGGCAGTAATGATCAAATAGATAACATCCAAAGAACTCTGAGAGCCCATTTTGAGTCAGGGTCAAATAACTAAAGGGCCATAAAACTTTGGGGAAACGAACTCATTTCATGCTTGGACCCTTATCATTTAAATTGAAGGTATTAGCAAAGCAGGTTTCACAGAATTTTATGTACTCTTTCTTAGGCCTGATTGCTCTGGGGGACTGGCCCTTTCCAGCACAGGGCTGCACCCACCTCCAGCATTGTTTCAGGCTTAGGTCAGGTGGGGAAAGTAAGGCAGCCAAGAGATTAGGAGACCTCTTGCAGGCAGAATGAAGACTCAGGCTATGTTGAAGCAAAGGGGCTAGGGTCCATCACCCCCTTCTCTGTAGGCCCCCAAGTCCTTCCCTGAGGGTCCCCTTGTGACCATGCCTGTCTTAGGTCATCCCTCCCTTGAGGAATCTTACCCATCATTGGCTAACTGATCATACACTTGGGACCAGGCAGAGTGAAGTAAAGTGGGCAGTGGCAGTGCTCCTGCCAGGGAGATAAGCTTTGTCTCCTTAGTAGCTTAGGGTCTCTCAAGGCCTTAGCTATGGCAGGGGTGGAGGGGTGCAGCTTTTGAATCCAGGCAGAGCAGTTCCCAACAGAACAGTATCCTTTTTCTAATACAAGTTGTATACCTGGTATAATGCAATATTTTCACTGTTGATTTGTATCAGATAACTAATTTTGATGTTCTTTGTCTTCATATACTCAAAATAATACTTAATAAGCTATGCCTAATTTTTCCTAAATGTACTAGAAGAATGAAGTGCTGCTCAGTCACTGTATAGCATAATTGCACCATATACATTTTATGGTTCACAAGTTAAAGAACATAGCAGGGTACCTCATTTTTTAAAATCTGCAAATGTATAATGTGGGATGTGAAGACATGTATAGATTTCAATGGAGAAAATG
Organism: Phyllostomus hastatus; assembly: GCF_019186645.2. NCBI lineage: Eukaryota > Metazoa > Chordata > Mammalia > Chiroptera > Phyllostomidae > Phyllostomus > Phyllostomus hastatus. The sequence continues at coordinate 16,965,708 of NW_025334022.1, forward strand.
ATCATGGATTGCTTACCAGATTTAAAAGACTTCAGCATTGACAAAAGACAATAAGCATAATTCAAATACAGAATCTTTCTTTAATCCTGAAAATAAAAGTTCTTTCAAAATAAAGTATAAATAAAAAAATAAACAGAAGTTTTTATTTCTAACAAAATAAAATCTGTCAATCTTTTAAAAAAATAAAAGAGAAGACTGAATGAACTATATAAATGCCTTCCAACTTCAGGATTCTATGAATCACTGGAATATTGAGACTTAAAGTTTTTCATATAAGATCTAGGTAGTTTTAAAAGTAGAAAATGGTAATGAAGTTAAAAAATTGTATAATGTTTACTCCAAAAGTAGCATTCATTGTCAAGAACCTAGATGTCAAAAAAAGCATGACAAACTGCACAATTATTGCAGCAGTGTATGTGAGAAGTTTATACAAGGAAAGTTATCTTCAGAGGAAACCATAAAGGATAATAGTTCAACTTGAAACACAGTAGCTAAAGAAGATAAGGATGCAAAGGAAATTGGTATTTTATTGACCTGTAGAGTATGTTTTAACTTTAGATTCCTGACTGTAAAGCTCACCAGTTACTACTATTATAAATATAATATGATCCCCCTGAAAGAGAAAGGACTTAAGAAATACCTCCCCATGCCACAGATAATTAGGGACAATGAAAGATCATAAAGACTATGTAGGGAAAAATAGACATGCCAGTGAACAGAATGTTATTGTGTTGACCATGTAAGAGATAGGATTCATATTAGGAAAACTTGGTGAAAAATATTTGAAGGGAAATTTTCCAATCTTATTAAGAAGCTTTAAACTAAAACTATACAAAGAAAGAAAAAATGCCTTTAAAAGATCATGTGCCCAAATTTAATGTATGACACTGCATGGGACAAAGAAAAAAAAAGCAGTTGGAAAAAGATCTCAGAAATTCTTTTTTTTGCTATTTTTAAATTTTATTTTAATTGTTTTTTTATGTACAGTTTTCTCTCTTTTACTCCCATCCCAGCCCACCCCCCAGCCCTCCCCACCTCCCTCCCATTTCCACTCCTCCTAGTTTTTGTCCATGTGTCCTTTATACTTGTTTCTGTAAACCCTTTCTTTTTTCCCCTGAAATTCCCTCCCCTCTCCCCTCTGGTCACTGTCAACCTGTTCTCTATGTCAGTGTCTTTGATTATATTTTTCTTGTTTGTTTGTTTCATTGTTTAGATTCCTGTTAAAGATGAAATCATATGAAATAAGCCAGGTGGTGAAAAAATTCTCATGAGAAAATAATAAGAAAGCTATTTAAAGGCCATAGTTTTAGCTTCAGATGTCTTATACCAATGGCAAGAATATAGATAATAAATGAAAGCAGCTTAAATTTCTCATAAAAAGACTTAAAGAGTTGAATAACTGTCACTCAGGCTTGCTTGGATGATACTCAATAAAAATTGCAATTAAAAGGTAATAATTTGTTTAAAAATACATGTTTAAAATCTTTTTTTCCTAAAGGTTTTATTTATTTATTTTTATAGAGAAGGTATGGGTAGGAGAAAGAGAGGGAGGGAAATATCTATGTGTGATTGCCTCTCACATGCCCCCTACTGGGGACCTGGCCCACAACCCAGGCATGTTCCCTGGCTGGGAAAAAAAAAACAGTGACCCTTTATTTTTCAGGCCAGTGCTCAGTCCACTGAACCACACCAGCCAGGGCTCATAATATATTTAACAGGAGAGAGATAATCATATATTGTGAAGACACATAATGGAAAATAAATTTATGAATCTAGAGGCACAAGCATATTAAGGATAACTATCAAAATAATATCATAGTGGGAGTTTTGTACAACTTGTTTGGCAACATGGAGGACATGAATGATACTTTCTAATAGCTATCACACAACTGGAACAATGGCAAAAAAATCTTAATGGAGACTTCGATTTCAAAAATATGCTTAAAGTCTCAGTATTTTGAAAGCATTTGATAAATTAACTTGCTTAACAATTTTATCTAATAGGTACTCGAAGAAGCAAGGAAGGAAAGGGAATTGGAATTTTCAAGAATATGCATTGTTTACATGCAAAGTATGTTGATTTCAGCAAAAAATAAAACAAAAATGCCCCATGATTATTTTATGGATAAGATGCTTAAATATGGATATGGATCATACCATCCAGTGGATTCTGAGAAGACTGGGCAAGATGATAAACAAACAGTGTTATACTGATGCAAGACAACATTTATTTTGGGGGATAGAACAGTTGCCTTTTAGTATCTTAAATAGCCATTAGTCATATGAGTTTCATAAACACTGAAATGCATAAACAAATAAATAAGTTTTATCCCTAGAAAACAAAACATTAAGTGTCACGGTAATTACTTCAGCTAAGTATGACTCTCTAAAAAAAATAGACTTTAACCTACTACCTAAAAAAGCAAGAGTGCAAAGTTTAGGCAATCAAAATCCAGCAGCAAAGAACAAGTTAAAAGGATGTCAGACATCCACAGATTTGTATGGATAGATCCTCTTTTTGCAACTTCTTATTGGTCAAACAACTTTAAAGCCAAGCAACTAACCTAAATCCTCAAGGGATCTAGGCTGTTCTCATCTTTTATGTGGTCACCAGCAAAATTATGAACTTCTTATTGACCAAATAGAAAGATAATTCTGGCAACCATCTACATTAGCTACCAGTGGAATACTTATTGCAGAGCAAAGAAGGAGGCAAATTTTCAGACAATTTATCAAAATAATCACAGGAAAACACTTTCATTAAAAATAAATTGGTATAATTATAATAGAATCATAGCTCCTTTGCAAGTTCTTCTGCATATACTCCATCTTTGTTACCTTTAACAATTGATTTGACATTCCATTAAAATTAAGTGCTTTTTCCACAATGTGGGGGAATTCTGATTTATTGTTTCATTCAATTCTTAGCCTAATGGGAAATGATGCAGAATTGGTTAATTTAGAAAAAGATTATCTCTAACCTTGTTGAATTTTATCCACCTTCTGCAGCTAAATAATGTAGAAAAAATAAGACAGGTAGACTTGTCAAAGTGTAACCAAAAGTTTCTTTCCTATAGGAAAAAAGAAATACTAAAAATTAAAGTAAAAAGAAAGAGGAGCTGAAAGAGTTTTAAAAAAACTAATAGGATTTTCAGCTATAATAAAACTCAGTTCATAGTACTTTTTAAAAACCAAATATTTACTTTTTTAAAGGTTTTATTTATTTATTTTTAGAGAGTGGGAATAGAGGAAGAGAGGGAGAGAAGCATAAATGTGTGAGAGAAACATCAATTGATTGTCTTTTGGTCCGCACCTCAACTAGGGCCCAAACCCACAACCCAGGCATGTGTCCTGACTGGAAAGGAACTGGTGACATTTTGCTTTGTGGGAGAGTGCTCAACCAATTGACCTGCAATGGTCAGAGAAAAACCTAAATATTTCTTTTTGGTCTTTAAATATATTTTATTCATTATGCTATTACAGTTGTCCAAATTTTTCTCCCCTTTATTCTCCTCTGCTCTGCATCTCCCTCCCACCAGCATTCCCCCAACTTAGTTCATGTCCATTGGTCATACATATAAGTTCTTTGGTTTCTACATTTCCTACACTATGTGTAGCCTCCCCCTGTCTATTTTATGCCTACCAATTATGCTTCTTATCCCCTGTACTCTCCCCATTGTATTATTCCCCCTCCCCACCGAAAACCCTTCATGTGATGTCCATTTCTCTGATTCTGTTCCTGTTCTGGTTGTTTGCTTAGTTTTTGTTTTCTTTTTTTTTTTTTTTAGGTTCAATTGTTGACAGTTGTGAGTGTGTTGTCAATTTACTGTTTATAGTTTTTCACCTTATTCTGTTTCTTAGGTAAGTCCCTTTAACATTTCACATAGTAAGGGCTTGGTAATGATGAACTCATTTAACTTGACCTTATCTGGGAAGCACTTTATCTGCCCTCCCATTCTACATGATAACTTTGCTGGATAGAGTAATCTTGGTTGTAGGTCCTTGCCTTTCAGGACTTTGAATATTTCTTTCCAGCCCCTTCTTACCTGTAAGCTGTCTTTTGAGAAATCAGCTGATGCTTGTTTAGGAACTGCTTTGTAGGTAACTCTCTTCTCTTGTTGCTTTGAAGATTCTCTCCTTATCATTTATATTGGGTAATTTAATTATGATGTGCTTTGCTGTATGCTTCCTTGGGTCTACATTCTTTGGGACTCTCTGAGCTTCCTGGACTTCCTAGAAGTCTATTTCCTTTGGCAGAATGGGGAAGGTTTCCTTCATTATTTTTTCAAATAAATTTATAATTTCTTGCTCTTCCTCTTTTCCTTCTGGCACTCCTATGATTCAGATGTTGGAACATTTAAAATTCTCCCAGAGGTTCCTAAGCTTCTCTTCATCTTTTTTTTTCTTCTGAATTCTTGTTTCTTTTTTCTGTCCTGGTTGAAGGTTTATTTCTTCCTTCTAGTCCAAATAATTGATTTGAGTCCCAGTTTCCTTCCTGTCACTGTTGGTACATTTTCCTTTATTCCACTTTGCTTAGTCTTCACTTCTTTCTGTATTTTGTGACTGTACTCGACTATTTCTGTGAGCATCCTGATTACCAGTATTTTGAACCCTGCATCTGTTGGGTTGGCTGTCTCTTAATTACTTAGTTCTGTTTTTGGAGCTTTCATCTTCTCTTTCATTGGGGCCATTTATTTTTTGTCTCGGAGAGCCTGCTACATAGTAAGGGGCAGAGACTTAGATATTAGGCAGGGTGGAGCAACCCACCTTGCTGCAGTGTGGTAGTGTATGTGGGGGAGGGGTCTGAGAAGGAACAATGCCACTGGGTCTGCTCTCAGTTGGCTTTCAGTCAGTTCCCTCAGTACCCACAAGGAAATTGGGCCCTTCTAGTGCTGATTCCCAGGTGGCTGGATCTATGTACCTTCTAGGACCCTGTGGGTCTCTCCAACTAAGTCTTCTGTTGAGGCTGGGAATTTCTCTCACTGCCACTGCCATCCCCCACAGGTTTTTACAGCTCTGAGTCTTTATTTCCCTAAGCTGGAACCCTAGATTACATGGTTTGTCTCGCTCCCCAGTTGTCCTTCCTGGGCAAATATTTTTTGATCCCCAAACACTTTTTCTACAAAGGTTTTAAAAGGGAACATAAAGAGTTGCTTTTCATAATTGTGCTTTGCAGTCCTTCAAAATAAGCTAAGAGCCGATAAGATGTGCACTATCATAAATGTACACACATGTCCATGTTAAAAGTAAAACAAAGAAGCTGTAAGGAGTCATGATACTCAAAATATGTAAAACCTCAAAAGTAAGCATTTCTGAAACAATTTCCCAAGTAGAAGAGTTCACAGATTCAGCTCTTACTATTATTTTCAATCAATAATTCATACTGTTAAACAGAAACTTTATTTTCCCAGAATAATTCCATCTTGAATGACTTTTCTCTTTTTCTCAAGATTCCCTAAGTATATTTTCTTTATGTGTCTTCTATATATTAAGTATCAAGTGCAATTAAATTTCTACTTTGAATTAGACCTCCTTGCTATTTAAGCCTTCTAAAAAATAAAAAATTGAAATCTTTAAAAATAATAAGTGAATTCATGTGTTGAATTTCATTTAGAACAATTTCTAAACATCAAAATTAATGAAAACCACAAAGTAGATAACACTTTTATTTAAATGCTTTACAAGTAACAAGTTATTTGCATTTTCTTCTTCCCATTTTCCAGATGGGGTAGTTGACATTCGGCAACAAATTTTCCTGCCCAAGGGCACATGACATATGTGCACTTACCTTATAAAATTGGTTTAATGTGGTAACTTCTAATTATGCAAATCCAGAATTTAGAAAACATCTCAGAAGAACTTTGATGATGACAGCATAATGTTAAGTGAAAAAGTAATTAAACTTAATAGTGGGGAAAATGATGCCAACTAATTCCCTGACACACAAAGAAATTATAATTCTTGCATGTATCATAATAGCTTGATTTACATAAACTTAATGAATAAATAAGTAAGTAAATAAATAAGAATTAAAATATTTTTCTTGAGCCCTGGTTGGTGTGGTTCAGTGAATTGGCTGCCAGCCTTTGAACCAAAAGTTTGCCAGTTCAATTCTAGTCAGGGCACATGCCTGGGTTGTGTGCCAGGTTTCCAGTCAGGGGCATGCAAGAGACTTCAGATCCATATATCTCTTCCATATTGATGTTTCTCTCCCTCTCTATCTCCATCCCTTACTCTCTCTTTAAAAGTAAATAAATAAAATCTTTAAAAATATTTTTCTTGAATTTATCGTACTTAAGAAACCATTAATAATGTGTGGGTGCAAATTATAGAACCCTGGGAAGGAAGGATGCAGATGGGGGGCTAATTTGATGAAATTAATGAAGCACATGACTTATGAACTTAACTCTGATTTACAAAATTATTGAGATTTGATTTGGAGACAATATAGTGGTAACCTAGATTTGTGGGTCTGACCCCTGACCTATTAAATTAGAATTGAGAAAGATGAGGCTGCTGCTCCATGGATGAAAATGTGGGAAGCCCTGACATCCTCCATCCTATATGCCACTGCAAAATCCCCCCTACAATGTTTCCATTATATTGTCATCTACAATGTACACCTCTAGTGACAAGGAGCTTATGACTTCAAAAAGCAACATACTTCATTTTTTAAAAGTTCTAATTGCTAACTAAATTCAAATTGACAACCATATACCTTATTGAACACCTACTTTATTCCAGGCACTTTATATACATTATTTCTGACTCTCACAATAATTCTATCAAAAGGTACTATTGACCTCATTTGTAGATTAGGAAAATGAAATTCAGAACAGCTGAATGGCTTGCCCAAGTTCACATAACTAAGTGGCAAAACTGAGATTAAAACCTTATACTGCCTCTAGTAGACATTATTGTGTTTGATTCTTAAAAATCCATTATTTTCCCTAATTTACAAATGAGAAAACCAAAGATGGGAGATATTAAGTGATTATTCAAGGTGAAACAGATAGCTTTTGACAGACTAGTAATTCAAACTCAGTTCCATTTGAATTCCAAAAGCTGTGATCTTAAGCATTAGATCTTAGCCTTAGTCCTTCTCAAACCTTTGAATATAATACAGGGTCCAGCATAAGTAATGCCTGCTTGAGTGTGGTTGGTAGGGTAAAAATATGGGTGTAATAATTTATAGTTTTAATTTGAACATTTCACCTAAAATGTCGCCTAAAATGGTGTGCTTAAGTGTAGCATTGTTATGTTACAGATTTACATACTTATGATTTAGTAAAAAAGCATTTTGTAATAAAAAATTAACATTATTTGTGCTGGACCCTATACATGGCAATAAATTAAAAAAATCAAAATAGCATAGAGAAAAGGGTAACCAAATCTAGTTACAAAAGGGATCTGTTCAGCTTTCCAGGTGAGGTGCTCTGTAATGTTGGTTTCAAAAGGTAAACAAAGATGGTCCAGGCAAACACAGGAGAGCACATAGGGACAGATGAGGATGTGGAAAAGTGTATAGCTAGAATACATAACAATTACAATCTGCCTGCATAACAATTGCAATTTACCCTCCATCTAGCACTCTCTGGACTGATGTTCATTTTTTACATTATTCCATCTGTCACTTTACATTTTTGTTTCTTCAGAGTATTGATAACAATAATGGGTATTATTAATTGAATACTTATTATATGCCAGACACTGTCCACAGAACTTTACATGGGATGACTCATTTAACTCTTACAAACTGAGTTAGGAACTACTAATATGCCCATTTTATATTTGAGAAAACTGAGGTACAGAAAGAGTAGCTAATGTACATCGTCACAGAGTCAGTTAGCAGATGAGTGAGTATTTGAAGCCAGGCAGTCTAGTTCCAGAGATTGCTTTTTAGAAGCACTATCCTGCCTCTCTAGCTGGCATCATATTATGTAATCATTTTTTCTGTTTATCATTTCTCCTTTCACTGTAATGTAAATACCACAAGCACATGGACTATATCTATTTTGTTCAATGCTCTATTTTCAGCACCTAAAGTTATACCTAGAACATATAAGATACTAAGAAAATAATTGTTCTAGGTATTAAAATTACAGAGAGAGTCTAATCCTTCTTCTATAAGATAGCTTTTCAAAGAAATAAAAGCAGGTTTTAGATATCTTTTAAATTTCTTCTCCTCTAGAATTAATATTCCTATATTGTTTCATCATTTCTCATGTGGCATAATATTATTAGGCTTTCCCCTCTGGACCGTAGTAGATCATCAATAAAAATAAACCACACAAAACTTACAGAGTGCTTTAGAAATGTGTGACCTGCCTTTTCCTGTACTCTTTGATTCTTTTAATAGATCCCAAGCTTCTCTCACAGTTGCACTGTATTGTTAGCCTTTATACAGCCAGTAATAAAATGAAAGGCCCCCAGTCTTTTAAATAATAATGATACTAAGCTATTCCGTTTTGAATTGTGCAATAGAAATTCTATGAATGTTTCTATTTTTAAATCAATTTGAAGAACTTCATAATTACCCCAATTAAATTTCCTGTCATTATTATTATATAGGTTGGGAATTGTTTCAACCTATAAGTAAGTTTGAATCTTGAGATTTTGATCCATCTTACTTGTTATCCATCTCAGAATTGAATCATCAGCAAATTCTGCAAGCAAGAATATTATGTCTTCATTCAGATAATGGCTCAATACATCAAAAGGAACAGAAACAAATATAGAGTTCTGTGGCAAGGCACTACAGATCTTTCTTCTGATTAACAAAGTTTCACCAATCAAGGTTGGTGCAGTGCACTTCGGTGCGGTGCACATTGCCACTGAGTGCAAGTGCACCGCTGCACCCTCTGGTAGGTCCTGTAGGTACAGGAAGCCATCCCATATATAGTGCAGGTCTGTCAGGGGGTTGGCGGCCAGGCTGGGATCCCAAAACCTGTCTCTCATCTCATTTTTAATACTGAAAAGATATCCCAAGTAATATCTAATGGAACCTGGGTGAGAAGGAAAGAAGAGGATGTTTCTAAAGGTGCAGAAGGTAAATTAAATCTGTAAATGACAAAATAGAAAAAAATGGCATGTTTATAAAAGTTCTTACATGTAATAAACCAAATGCCTAGCTGTGGAAAAAAAAATTTCACCAGTCAAGAATTTGGGTTCTGTTATTCATCAAGTTATGAATATAAACCCACCTTTACATTATGATTCATATCTCTATTTTAACATTTAATCCACAAAATAATCACATCATTTTTTCTCTATGTTTTTCTGAAATCAAATACCTTACTTGCAATGCCTGTTGTAGAATCCTTATTTCAGAAAAATCCTTCCATTTCTCAAATAATGTGAAGTAAAATTGTCCAGTAAGACAAGAATTCATCATATGTTCTGCTTTCAGAACTCTGAGACATTAGTTATATGGTTCTTGCTATTGTGCCAGTTGTGAGATAACAACAGGGTGGGGATTGGCTGAGGAAATGGGATGGGGTTCAGGGCAAGGGAGAGCAATGAGGTTAAAATTGGGACATTGGTAATTGAACAAGAAATAAAGAACAAACTGACAGTGATCAGAGAGAAGGAGGGAGAGGTATAATGGGGGGTAATAGGGGAAGGGCCATCAGGAACATGTATAAAGGACATGTGGACAAAGCCAAATGGGGTAGGATCCAGGGTGGGAGGTGGGGATGGGTGGAGCAAGGGGCAAAGGTGGGGGGGCAGTGGAGACAACTGTACTGGAAAGACTAAAATAAAATCAAAATTAAATTAAATTAAATTAAAAATTTTATTCAGATTTAAGAAATGAAACAAAAAATGTAGCATCCATGTCCTTCATTTGACCAAACCAGTCATAGGAGATTCCAATGGTTAGTCTGGTATTTTTTTCCCCAGCATATTTTGGCCTCTGGACTCATGAAGTTTTTTGCCACTCTCTGCAACATCTAGTGCTCTTTCTCTTGTTAAATTGTTTTTTGAATAGATTATTACTTTTAATTGTAGTTTTTTTTTCATTGAGTGCCATCCCATCAAGTCTTGGTGATATCTATATGATTATGTTTAACTTATTCGAGTTAAAATTTCAAGTTGATCTCCCAAAAGTTTTGCCAGCATATTTTAAAGTGAGATGTCCCATTTTCAACATAAAAATAAATGCACAAAAAACTAGCATTAATGTAGTCTCATTCATTTTCTTTATATATACTGAAACTCCGGGACTATTTTGCTGGCTTCCTTTACCTTCATGCTTTTCTAATACTATCTCAAACTCCACCTAAGATGTATACATTTCCAAAGAGACAAACAGGCCATCCTGGCATATATACTAAGTATTTTTCTTACAGAAGGAAGACCATTGATCTTACTCAAAAATCACTGCCCTGTTCACTATCCCCGTGCTGCTCATGAAATAAACTAGAGTTTAGTGGAGGAAATTTGAAAATTATATTGTTTTCATATTGATTATAATGTACTCATATATTAGTTAATATGGATTGTAAAGTAAACAAATTAGTGGAAACTTAAAATGAAAGAAAGCTAAAAATTTTTATGTGCTTTTATCTGGAAAAATATGTCTAAGGGTAATAATTAGCATGAGCCTCATTAATGTATAGTACTATTGCTCAAATAGATATTATACTGCAGTTAATTGTATTACTAATTAAGACAGAAGATATACATTCTAGCTTGAATAAAAAGCTTTAAAATAATCATTTCAAAAATGGGAAATAACGTGAATAATTTTGTTTAAAAAATTTGTCCTTTGAACTTCCATCTACTTAACTTCTGAAATGCTTATTAAAACTGAGTCCTTGTTCAGTACATTTTAAACTTCAGATAATTATACCATCCAGTGTTCATTTCTGTAAAACATCAGGAACTGACAATATTATTCCACAAAACATTTATATTATACTATTGTTCTTACATGTCAAAAATAAAAAATAAATCAAAGCTTTGTTAATAAGGTGACAAACTGAATGAAGCCTTAGAACTAATGACAGTAATGTCTTAAAAGTTGATAAAGAAAATTGATACATTCTTTGATTGTTATTCTATTTGCCAGTTGGTCAGATACATATGTAATGAGAAAGTGAGATCCTTTCTGGAGTACTTTCAACTCAAAAATGCTACCTGAACACCTATTTCTAAATTGAGCCTTAAAGAAGCTACAACAACCTTGTCATCATAAGTTAACCCTTCCAACTCAGTTATTAATATTAAAAAATTTAAATTGTTGAGTTCTATTGCCAAACTCTTTATTAATGTGTACCAATACTATCCTTATTTCATATGGACAAACGCAACGACCTTAGACACACACACACACACACACACACACACACACACACACATGCAATCTCATAAAACAACTGGATTAAAGAAAACATGGGAAATGAAAAATGTACATAATAAATGTCAATATCATCATTTGGGAAATACAGTGCTCAGGTGGTTCTAAAGGTTGCACAAAAGTCAGAAGTATATGGGCAAAGGAATGAAGGCAAACCCAATGCTATCCATTGGAAGAGAGATTAAGCATAAAATGAGTATATCTCCTACTTCAGTTCATAATTTAGCTCTCTACCCAAATGCCCCAGCTGGAAACCAAATTGTTTAAAAACTTTTATTTAATATATATTATTGAATGCCAGTTATAAACAAGTGAAAGGGTAAGAAACAATACCTTTTTTCACATACTGAAAAGAGAAGCAGGGAAGATACATGAATAAGTAGCCATAAAGAGTAGAAAGTGCCACTATAGGGGATTAGGGGAAGGGTTACCTAGGAGTGTTCTGTGAAAAATTACATTGACAGTGAGATCTGAAGCTTAAGCAGAAGTTTCAGATGGTAACTGTACCAGGTACAGAGGAAACAAGGTCCTTGCCCTTCACATGACATGGTCCAAGTATTCACCATTTTTTATCTGAATTACATAATAATTGTGTAGTTCAGTCCTTTACTCTAGTTTTCCTTTAGTCCAACCTCTATGTAACAATCAAGGCAATTTTTAAAAATTTTTTATTGTTGTTCGAGTACAGTTGTCTCCATTTCTCCCCACCATTCCTGCTCTGCCCAGCCATCCCCACTTTCCACCCTTGATCCACCTTTGCCTTTGTCCATGTGTTCTTTATACACATTCCTGAACCCTTCCCCTTCCCTCCCCCCATTATCCCCTCACACCTATCCTGTGGTTGCTCTCAGTTTGTTCCTTATTTCAATGTCTCTGTTTATGTATCACTTGCTTGTTTGCCTTGTTGATTAGGTTCCACTTATAGGTGAGATCATATGGTATTTCTCTTTCACTAACTGGCTCATTTCACTTAGCATAATGCTCTTCAGATCCATCCATGCATTTGTGAAGGGTAGGAACTCCTTCTTTGATTCTGCTACATAGTATTCCATTGTGTAAATGTACCATGGTTTTTTGACCCACTCATTTACTGATGGGCAATTAGGTTGCTTCCAGCACTTAGCTATTATAATTGTGCTGCTATGAACATTGGAATGCATAGGTTCTTTGGGATCAGTGTTTCATGATCCTCAGGGTATAATCCCAACAGTGGTATTGCTAGGTCAAAAGGCAGTTGCATTTTTGGTTTTCTGAGGAGATCCCATACTGCTTTCTACAGTGGCTGTACCAGTCTGCATTCCCACTAACAGTGCACTAGGGTTTCCTTTTCTTCACAAACTTTCCAACACTTGTTGATTACCGATTTGTTTATGCTGGCCATAGTCACCGGTGTGAAGTGGTAACTCATTGTGTCTTTAATTTGTATTTCCCTGATAGCCAGCATCTTTTCATATGTCTCTGGGCCCTCTGTATGCCCTCCTTGGAGAATTGTCTGTTCAAGCCCTTTGCACATTTTTTAATTGGGCTGTTTGTCTTCCTGGAGTGGAGTCATGTGAGTTCTTTATATATTTTGGAGATCAAAACCTTGTCTGAAGTATCATTGCCAAATATGTTTTCCCTTACATTTGGTTCTCTTTCCATTTTAAGGCTGTTTTTCTTTAGCCATGCAGAAGCTTTTTAATTTGATAGGGTCTCATTTGTTTATTCTCTCCTTTATGTCCCTTACTCTAGGGGATATATTGGTGAAAATATTGCTGCATGGAATATCTGAGATTTTCCTGCCTGTGTTCTCCTCTAGGATTTTTATGGTGTCACAAATTATATTTAAATCTTTTATCCACCTTGAATTTACTTTTGTGTATGGTGTAAGTTGGTGATTGAGTTTCATGTTTTTGCATGTAGCTGTCTAGTTCTTCCAATACCATTTGTTGAAGAGGCTATTTTTGCTTCAGTTTATGCTTCTGTTCCCTTTTTCAAATATTAATGTAGTGTAGAGATGTGGGTTTCTTTCTGGGCTCTCTGTTCTGTTCCATTGGTATATGTGTCTGTTCTTGTGCCAGTACCAGGATGTTTTGATTATAGTGGCCTTGTAATACAACTTGATATCAGGTATTGTGATCCCTCCTACTTTGTTCTTCCCTCTCAAAATTACTGTGGCTATTTTTGGTCATTTATTGTTCCACATAATGTTTTGAAATATTTGTTCTGTATCTGTGAAATATGCCATTGATATTTTAATAGGGATTGCACTGATTCTACAAATTGCTTTGGGTAGTATGGACATTTTGATAATGTTGACTCTTCCAACCCATGAGCATTGTATATGCTTCCATTATTTGTGTCTTCCTTAATCTCCTTCTTTAATTTTGTGTAGTTTTCTGAGTACAGGTCTTTTGCCTCCTTGGTTAGGTTTATTCCAAGGTACTTTATTTTTGTTGCTATCACAAATGGGATTTTTTTTCCTGATTTCTGATTCTGATCGTTCATTGTTGATGTATAAAAATGACTTTGACTAAGAATATTGACTTTGAACCCTGTTGTATTCCCAAATTCACTTATTTAGTTGAGTAGTTTTTTGGTGGGGTCTGTAAGATTTTCTATGTACACAATCATATCATCTGCAAACAGACAGTTTTACTTCCTCCTTTCCAAATTTGGATCCCTTTATTTCTCTTTCTTGTCTGATCATTGTGGTTAGGACTTCTAATACTATGTTGAATAGAAGGGGTGAAATTAGACATTTTTGTCCTGTTCCTGATCTTAGTGGGAAAGCTTTTACTTTTTGCCCATTGAGTATGTTGGCTATAGGTCTCTCGTATATGTCCTTTATTATGTTGAGGAATGCTCCCTCTACTCCCACTTTACTTTGTGTTTTTTATCATAAGTGGGTACCGTACTTTATGAAATGGTTTTTCCGCATCTATTAATATGATCATGTGATTTTTGTCTTTCATTTTGTTTATGTGATGTATTATGTTTGTTGATTTGCAAATGTTGTACAATCCTTGCATCCCTGGGATGAATCCCACTTGATCATGGTGTATGATATTTCTAATATATTGCTGGATGTGGCTTGCCAATATTTTGTTGAGGATCTTTTCTTCTATGTTCATCAGCAATATTGGCCTGATGATTTCTCTTTGTAGTGTCCTTATCTAGTTTTGGAATTAGGATGATGCTGGCTTCTTAAAAATAGTTTGGGAGTCTTCCTTCTTTTTGGATTTTTTTGGAATAATCTACAAAGTATAGGCATCAGCTCTTCCTTAAAGCTTTTGTAAAATTCTCTGAAACCATCCCCTCCAGGGATTTTGCATCCCAGGACATTTTTTATTACTGCTTCATTTTTGCCAGCTTTGATTGGTCTGTTCAGGTTTTCTGCTTTTCCATTGTTTTGGGAGATAATATTTTTCTAGAAATTTCTCCATTTCACCCAGCTTTTCAAATTTCTTGACATAACTGAAGTAATTTTAAGTTACTACAAGTTCCTCTTAGTAATTTCTTACAATCCTTTGTATCTCTGTGGTATCAGTTATAATCTCTCCTCTTTCATTTATAATTGTGTTTATTTGGGTCTTCTCTCTCTTTTCTTTTTTTAAAGATTTTATTTATTTATTTTTAGAGAGGGAAGGGAGGGAGAAAGAGAGAGAGAAAAAAACATCAATGTGTGGTTGTTGGGGGCCATGTCCTGAAACCCAGGCATGTGCCCTGACTGGGAATCAAACCTGAGATACTTTGGTTCGCAGCCCATGCTCAATCCACTGAGCTACACCAGCCAGTGGCTCTTTTTTTGATGATTCTGATTAAAGGCTGGTTGATTTTGTTTCTGTTTTCAAAAAACCAGCTCCTGAATTTATTGAACCTTTAGATGGTTGGTTTGGTTTCTTTGACATTTAATTCTGCTCTGATCTTGGTTATTCCTTTCCTTTTACTCACACCGGGCTTTGTTTGTTGTCATTCCTCCAGTTCTTGTTGATGTAGGGTTAAGTTATTTATTTGAAATGCTTCTGTCTTTTTTAGGTAGGCTTGTATTGCTATGAACTTCCCTCTCAGGACTGCCCTTGCTGTGTCCCATAAATTTGGGACTCTGTCTGTTAATTTTCATTTCTTTCCAGAAACTTTTTAATTTTTTCCTTGACCTCATTATTATTCTACTTATTGTTTAATAGCATGGTATTCAGTCTGAAAGAGAAGGGGGAGGGAGAGAGAGAGAGAGAGAGAGAGAGAGAGAGAGAGAGAGAGAGAGAGAGAGAGAGAGAGAGAGAGAGAGAAAGAAAGAGGGAGAGAGACTTTCTTGAGCTTGGTTTCTCATTTCAGTCCCTTGTGGTCCAAGAAAAGGCATGATATGTTTTGAATTTTCTTGAATTTGTTGAGGTTGGTTTGTGTCCTATCATGAGGTCTATCTTTGAAAATGTTCCATATGCATTTGCAAAGAATGTGTACTTTGCTTTTTTGGGATGAAAGGTTCTATACATATCAGTTAAGTCCATTTGACCTAGGGCATTATTCAATGCTGCAATATCCTTGTCAATATTCTGTTTGGAAGATCTCCATTTTTGACACTGGGGTATTAAAATCCCTGAGTATAAGTGTGTTGCTGTCTATATCTTTCTTGAAGCCCACCAAGATTTTCCTTATGTATGTGGGTGTTCCTATGTTGAGTCCATATATGTTTACAATGTTTATGTCTTCTTGATGAATTCTTCCCTTGAGTATTATGAAGTGTCCTTCAATGTCTCTTTTTATGGTTTTTGTTTTGAAGTCTATTTTGCCTGATGTAAGTGTTGCTACTCCCATTTTCTTTTCCTGTCCATTTCTTTGGAACACTTTTTTGAACACCCTTGGCAGTGTGTTCAAAGCTACAAGCAATCCACAGTTTGTGGCTCTTTCCTCTGGGATTGGCTGTTGGCAGGATCTGCCAAGCTACTCAGTAAAGCTGGGTTTTATCAACACTGGGTCCAGTGGTGGGTCTGCAAACAACCCAAGTGACCACTGTATCTACCTCTGTCTGTCTCTGCCTGCTGGCCTGCTCTTAGCCTTAGACTAGTTGTAGTACTGATTGTTTCTGAGAGGGCTTTTTTGGGATTGGTGGGATGGGGCTCTTGAACTTCCCATGGCAGACTTCAGGGAAGATGCAGTGTGTGTTTCCCTGCTTCCTCAACACTAGTTTGAATATGGTCAGGATTACTTCGCTGTACTCAATAAGATGGGATCCCTAGTATGCTAATGAGTGCGACTTTTAGAGTCCTGGGTTTGGGTCTTCTGGAAACCAGAAGGGTGTTTCTATGGCTTTCCTGAGAGGGGTAATTGTCAATTTGTTTCCTGGCAGAGCGTATGGTATGACTGTGCCCTATAGCCAGTCTCTGACACCCCATGGGCCTGCGTATGTTGCTGTCTCCTCAGCATAGATTAAGATGCAGGGTGAGAGAAAAGGAAGAACAACAGAAATAATGCAGAAAACCCTAAAAACCCCACAAACCCTACAAACTTTACAAAACCCTACAAACCCAACAAATCGAATAAAAGTGGAAAAAGATGCAGGGTAGAGCAAGCAGGATTCCAGAGGGAGAGTAGGGTAAGTGATATGCCACGGGGTAACATAATGCCTTCCCCCTGGGAAGGGTTTGCTTTTCCCAAGAAAAATTGCTGCTGTGGAATCCATGTATATCACAGCACCCAAAGCCCCACAGCCAATCCCCCACATATTTCCCCAGTGCCTCCCACTCTAGATTCTCTTGTGTGACTGCAGTCTGTGCTGCCTTCCCTTTGTTGGGGCCCAGGGTGAGTGGTTACAAACAAAAATACCATGTGTTGGCCCCTTAAAGAATTTTAAAAAATAGTGGATTTGTCTCCAGCAGGTTTCATCTTCCCCAGCAAAGAAATACCCTTTGGCCTTTCAGCACTGGATGCTGCATTGTCAGCTGATCCTGGCACTGGCACTCTGTGCTTGTGATACCCATTTGTGGAACCAGCTTCTCTCTTCTCATGGGGAAGCTCCCACATCCTTGCTGCCATCTCAGCCACCCATCCATGTGAATGGGGCCAACCTTTTAATCCAGAATGCCTTTCCTACTTGTCCCAAGGTGATTAAAGATCTATTTTTTAGGTGGCCTTTGATTTATTTCAGGTGACTGCTCCCCTCTTTATTTTTATTTCCAGTTTAGTTCTAGGAGGAGATACATTACCTACCCTCCTCTTCCACCACCATCTTGCTTCCCCCCTTGATATTTACCTTTTAATATATTTGTGTACACATGTAAATTACAATCCATACCCTGTATCTGTATTAAAAATGGCTGGAACTCAAAATATCAATGACCTGGACTTCACATTTTCATTTCTGTGAAAACAGCCATTGGTTTGTGGCTAAAGCTGTTGTTTGCAGAGCCTGCATAAATCAATAGTTTCCTTTGTATTTTCTAGAATACTCAAAAATACTACCCCAGTTTTGTTTTTTCCACTGTTGGTTGATCTATCTGCTGCTAATACTTACCTGTAATCCATAAGCAAACTTTATTACTTAAGTTTTTTCTAGGTACTTTGTTGTATATCTTAAATCTTTATTCATTTCATCCACTCTATATTTGGCATGTACTGGTATTTACTTCATCTATTACTCTATGTATAGTCAATCTTGTTCCTATGTACAAACTAAGAAGAAATCCATAATCTATACAATATTGTTTGAGGGCCCTAAAAAGTATCCCTGACTGAATTAACAGCAATTCAATATATAAAACAACTTGTTAAAATACAAATCCTTCCTGGAAAAAAAAGATAATTCTTTCAAAATGTTAATTCCTTAGCTTGATTTGTATTTTATCTCACTATCCATAAATAAAACATGACTGAAAAGTGAAATATACAGAATGGGTGAATATTAATGGAAAAGATTAAGGGAGAAAAAAATCCAGGACATTCTGCTGCCTGGCAGAATTGATTCCCATGATATTTTGCAGTGTAGGTTCTGGGTACTCAGAAGACAACATAGGGTGCTAGATACCTGGGACAAATGAGCTATAAAAGTACTGAAGAAAGGTATCTCCTATTCATAATTTTACATTGAGCTGACCATCCTTGCTGCCATCTGCTTCAGATGTCCTCATAGCATTGGCATAGGAGTTGGTTCAATGTTGGAAATCTGGATACATTCTAGCATGTTATTGTTGCTATTTAATTATGAATATGACTCATAGGTGCTATTGATTAAAAATACATGAATTTAAAGAGCAAGACATTTTGCCTTCAGTGGGTAATGTGTAGAGGATAGTAGAACTACTGACATATAGTCTTTGTTAGCTGATCTTATCTAATGCAAAAATTAAATAGATTGTAAGGGAGAAACCAATGCATTGCATAACATTTTTCAAAGAAAAATAATCCATAATAAGATGGAGTATTTACAAATGCATCATACTACAGTATTCAAAACTGAAATTTCTTTTATGGCCAAATTTTTTTTGTCTAGTTTTATGTATAAAATTTCCTATATAAGAATCTGACCCCCTATTACCAAATGCTGGGTTTCTACATAGGGCTTAAGCCAGACTCAAAGGTGTCTTCAAATTCAGTCCCTGTAAATGTCTAACAGGAAGGGAAAATGTAATTTGGTCATCTGGGCAAGTTACTCTTTTCCCCTCTTTTTAGACTTACCTGGTCTTCTTTATTTATGTTGCCCAGACTCCATGTGGTGATTGAACATTGTCCAAGCTGTGCTGCTATTCAAAACCAAACTCATGTTGAGCTTGTGCAACTGGAATGAGAAAGTGTTTGGGAACACAGTTTTCTAATTCATATGACTATGTACCAGGCACTGGGAGGCTTGGGATATGAGACAGGCAAAAACAACCTGTCAATTGTAGCTTTTTCTTCAACTCTGAGGTAAGTCTTGAAATAAATCTTTACTCCCTGACATTTGTTATAACAAAACTAGATGTTTGCCAGATGTGGCATAGCAAAAATCAACAACCCCTTCCACTGTTGCTAGCACAAGAAATTACTAATTATAAACAGCACTTTGAGATGACTCTCATTTTAAACTGGGTTCATGCAAGGAGTACTCAAAGGTTTGTTGTTTGTTTGTTTGTTTGTTTGTTTGTTTGTTTGTTAAAAACCTTTAAATGAGCCTTGTTAAAGGCCAAATCCAAACATTTTTCCAAATAGCTTTAAGCTCTTGTTCTTACTTTCTCTATATGTGTCATTCTTAATGACTTTTTCCTTTTTTATTGAATTTATTGAAGTGACACTGGTTAACAAAATTATATAGGTTTCAGGTGTACAATTCTAAAATACATCATCTGTACACTGTACTGTGTTCTCAACACCCCAAGTCAAGGTTCGTTCCAACACCACTTATTCTCCCCATATCCTCATCCACCTCCACCCACCCACTCTTCCACAGGCAATAACCACACTGTTGTTCATGTCCATAAGGAGAAAAGGAAACCTTTGTTCACTATTAGTGGGAATGCAGATTGGTGCAGCCACAGTGGCAAACAGTATGGAGTTACCCCAAAATATTACAAATGGAACTTCCTTGTGACCTTGCAATTCTACTTCTAGGAATTTATCCCCCAAATCCCTAAAACACGAATTCTAAAGAATATATGCACCCCTATGTCCTTTATGACTTTTAAAAACAACTTTATTGACATAAAATTCACATACCATACAATTCACTCATTTCAAATGGATATGATAATTCAATAATTTTGTGTACTCATGAAGTAATGCAACTGTAAGCACAGTCTAATTTTAGAAGATTATTATCAACCTAGAAGGAATCCATTAACAATCATTCTGCATTTCCCCCCGAAATTTCAAGCCCTGAGCACCCACTAGTCTACTTGTTATCTTTACAGCCTCCTTATGACACTTATAATGCTAACTTTAAGTATGATGTTTCTAGGATAATAATAACTGCTATTTACTGAAAGCACTGTACATGTATTATCTTTAATTCACACAGCCATCTTACAAAGCAAGTATTAGTCTCCTCAATTTACAGATAAATAAACTAAGGATCAAAATCTATGGTACATTTACACAATGGAATATTATACAGCAGAAAGAAAGAAGCTCCTACCTTCATGACAGCAAGGATGGAACTGCAGAACATTAGGTTAAATGAAGTAAACCAGGCAGTGAAAAACAAATACCATATGATATCACCTATAAGTTAAACCTAATCAACAAAACACACAAGCAAGCAAAATATAACCAGAGACACTGAAATAAAGAACAAACTGACAGTAACCAGAGGGGAAGGGGAGGGGGATAAAAGGAAAGAAGGGAAGGAGTTGTCAAGGAACATGTATAAAGGACACATGGACAAAACTAAATGTGGTAGGATAAAGGGTGGGTGGAGGGAGTGGGTGGGGTATGGGAAAGTGGTAGTGGGAAAATGGAGACAACTGTACTTGAACAACGATATTTTTTTTTAAAGAAACTAAGCTCAGATAGGCTGATACTTTCCCAAAGTCACTTGGGAGAGCTGGAATTTTAAACCAGTTCTATTTGCTTTTAGCTCCAGTATGCTCCAGTTTTGTCCAGTATGCTAAAGTGAGGTGAGTTAGAGTGAACCATCTGAAATTTCCAGTATTAAATGATTTTTCTCCTGTAAGAATGGCAATTTCAAATGATTTTCTCTTGGAATTGACCTTAAAAGAATGATCATTGTACTGGTCCACAAAATACTTTTACTTTACTTAGTTGGGATCTACAAGTGCCAATACAGCTTGTATGTGCTGCTGAACCTCTTCCTTTCCTTCTTCCTAAAGAAAACTTAAAACACCTTATGCCCATGAAGGAATTCACCTGGCTCCAAGTTTGTCTCTTAAAACAATTGTAGGTGTATTATTTTTAATGTTAAATTTCTTATAAGAGAAGGCAAGGACTGTGGAGTTATTTACAAACCAAGATTCATTATCGGTCAAACTTGAATATAGTAGGAGCCCAGAGTCTATTTCAAAGCTTCACTTTGTTCCTTATCAGCAGTGAGGAACTGGGTTGGGATAAAGCTCAGGAATATGGAACTGCTCAAGGAAGAAATAAAAATGGAGACAACTGTATTAAACAACAATAAAAATTAAAAAGGAAAAAAAAGAAAGAAGAATGTTTTTCACATTATTTTGTAATGGCTACATCTCAGCAATGACGTCCAAATGTACAGGCTTCAAGACATAAGTGACTCTATAGGCATAGGATAAAAAGTAGAATCATCATTAATATAGAGCTATGAGCTTCTATTTTGACTTATCAAGGAACCACACACTTATAATTGTAAGCAATACCTAAAGGGAAAAAAATGCCGGTAGTGGCATGTTTTATATCTGGAAGAGCTGTTGACCTTATTCTCACTGACTTTAAACACACACAAAGTGATAATTGTATATTTTGGTACAGGGGCTGGGGCTTTGTTGGGGGGGTTGCTCTATTTTGCTCTTTTCTGTAGAACAGGATTATTATAAACTTACTTCTTTTAGAGGACTGCTTACGGTGGTTTACTTATATTTAGCTCTTTATCCTTCTTAAGAATACCTGATAGATAATTCTTATGTGAAAGAACCACACCATTAAAAATAAATAACTGCCAAACAAGTTATATTATTGTCTAATTTCTAACAATTGACTCTGTATGGCATCAGTAAATACTATAAACAAGAAACTCAGCAAACTATTTTATTCCTTTATATTAATTTTGGCAACAAATAGTTACTCTAACTTCAATTAGGTATCATGTTATCTTGTCAATATTGCCAGATGATAGAAAGTAAAAAATAAAAGTTTAAATGCAAGAAAGTTCTAAATTACCTCATAGGTCTTTGTTCTCTTTCATCTTCCTTTTAAATATCTATCATTTCAAGGAAAGTAAATAGAAGGTTGTATTATGATAAGTTAGCATTGGCAGATCCATAGCTGGGCATACTAAGACAGTTATTGGAAGCCAAAGTTCTTGAGAATTATTTACATATTTTGCCCAAGTCACCTGTGTCTATTAAGACTGGTGATAATCTTCCTTCTCAATAAGTTTATCAGATATCTCTAGGGGCTTTCTCAAAAGAAGTGCTGCTTTTCTGTTGATTTAGAGACCTACATGTTTGAATTACAACTGCATCCAAGCTACACAAACTCTTCCTCTGTGTATATTTTGGTTAAAACTTGATATCATTGTATGGACTTCTGTTTAGGTATAAATCTGAACAAAGGTGCCAACAGCAAACTGTTGTCATAGTTATTCCAAATCCATGTCAACCATTGTGCTTAATTTCTGAACAAATTCCTCAGTGAGGTTCTTTTAAGGTCCTCAACACACATTTTTTTAAATTTCCTTTTAATTATGCCCCTTTAAAGTGCTCTCCCTAGGGTCTGCTTAGAAGGAAATGACACTTCTGTTAGGCTTCCACAAGTATGAGAATTTGCAGTCACTGAAGAAATCTTCTGCTTTTTTTTAAGATTAAAATAAATTTTATTATTTCATAGTATAATTCATTCTTTAACATGATGTACAGTTCTCATTTGTTTCCTCTTTTTTCCTTTTTTATTTTTATATATTTTTATTTTAATTGTTGTTCAAGTACAGTTTTCTGTCTTTTACTCCCACCCCAGCCGACCCTTCAGCCCTCCCTACCTCCCTCCCATTTCCAGCCCTCCCTAGTTTTTGTCCATGTGTCTTTTATACTTGTTCCTGTGAACCCTTCCACTTTTCCCCTGAAATTCCCTCCCCTCTCCCCTCTGGTCACTGTCAGCCTGTTCTCTATTTCAGTGTCTTTGGTTATATTTTGCTTGTTTGTTTGTTTTGGTTTAGGTTCCTGTTAAAGTTAAGATCATATGGTATTTGTCTTTCATGGACTGGCTTATTTTGCTTAGTATAATGCTTTCCAGTTCCATCCATGCTGTTGCAAAGTATAGGAGCTCCTTCTTTCTTTCTGCTGCATAGAATTCCATTGTGTGAATGTACCATAGTTTTTTGATCCATTCATTTACTGATGGGTGCCCATCAGAAATCCTCCGCTTTATTCCAGTTTCTTTGCCTCTAATTCAGAATCTTATAGATAAATATTAAATTATTTCTGCTAAATATATAAATCTTCTGGGAACTCTTCCACTAACATTATATAGAGGGATTCTTTCCTTCTGGAGGTTGAACTAGCAGGTCATAATTTATCCAGTACAATTAGCATCCTAAAATTTTGTCATGCAGACTCCCATTAGCTTAAAAATATCTCATCATTATATTATACAGAAGTCCTGACTTCAGGCTGAACTGTCTCTTTATCCAGTTATAATCTATGGGGTCTGTCTTGAAAGAGATCAGCCATTATTAATGTAACGAGAATGGTTTGCATGACATTGATGCAATCTGCCAACCAAGGAGCGTGGGTTGGAATGCACATACACAAACAATGACAACCTCACTGTACTAATCAGTGAGGATAGTAGAAGCCATTGAGTGAGCATTTGTACTGTGTGGCCATCACATTCAAAATGACTGAGCAAATAGAGCAACAAATTTCCATCAAATTTTGCATTAAGCTTGAACATTCCTCCATGGAAACTATCCAGATGATTCAGAAGGGTGAAGCTATGGGCAACTGGTGATGGGCAGCTTCACCATGACAACATGACTGCTCACATATCATGTATCAAGCAGAGGTTTTTTGCAACACATCAAACCACCCAGGTGACTCAACTACCCTAACAGCCCATATTTGGTGCCCTACTTCTTCTGGCTTTTCCCCAAACTAAAATCACCTTTGAAAGGGAAGAGATTTCAGACCATTGATGAGATTCAGAAAAATATGATGAGACAGCTGATGGTGATTAAGAGAACTGTGTGAGGTCCCAAGGTGCCTACTTTTAAGAGGACTGAGACATCATTGTCTTGTGTACAATATTTTGTGTATGTTCTGTCTTCTTTTATAAATGTCTTTATTTTTCATATTGCATGGCTGGATACCTTCTGGACAGATATTGTATGCCTAGGGAGTGACATTTTAGGATCAATATGTTACACCTAGAATAAACCTGCTCTTCTAATCAAAACTGATTATTTCCTTGAGAAACACTAATATGTAAATTATTTTTTACTGATAACTTGAGTCAGGGCTGTATATACCACAGCAACTAGATAACCTCCATGTTGGATACCTTCCAACCCAGTTCCTAATATATTTCTAAACCTCTCAGAATTTCATTTTGTTTCTGTCACTAACACTTATATGCAGTTACAAATGAGATCACAAATGAGATGAACGTTAGTATACTGTGTGAGTAATGATAACTATAACTTTGAAAGCAATATTGTGGTCAGTTAGCTACTTACTTTTTACTCTTTTTAAAAAAATATCTTCAAAAGACATTTTTAATATGCTCTGAACATCCCAATGGGGTTAAATGTTTGTGTACCAAAATAATTCAAATGTTATAGTGAGGAAAATAAATTTTAAATCTTTAGTAAAGTTTATAGCTACTAGAAAGGAAGTTTTATGGTTACCTATCACCCCCAATAGAATGAAATAAATGGCTTCTTTTCATTTTAAGATATTTTATTTATTTATTTTTATTTTTAAAAGATTTTATTTATTTATTTTTAGAGAGATGGGAAGAGAGGGAGAAAACATAGAAGTATGAGAAATACATCAACTCATTGCCTCTCGCATTCTTCCAACTGGGGACCTGGCCTGAAACCATGTGCCCTGACTGGAAATCCAAGCTATGACTTATTGGTTCACAGGCCAGCACTCAATGCTCTGAGTAGTCACACCAGCCAGGGCTCATTTTTAAGCAATGGAAACCATACAAATTACAAAGATGCACTGAGATCTGGGATTGAGCTCAGGGGAAGATAGACTATCTGTAAGGAAGAGTTTGCAAATCAAAAGTTGGCATTCATTGAAGACAGCCATTTTTAGTTACCTTGTTTTATGACATTCTGCATAAAATTGGAAAAATAACTTAACTTGTATGTGTTGCATGAACACAGTGAAAGATGGTGAAGAAAAGTCCTTAGGTGGTTAACATTGGTAACCTTCAAGAAAAGAGACAGGAAGTGGGAGTGGAAAGAGATTTTTTAAAATATATTTTAGAGCAGTTTTGGGTCTATAACAAAAAGAGGAAGTGACAGAGATTTGCCATATAACCTCTGCCCCCACACCTACACGGACACTTTCATTTTCAATATTGCTCAACAGAATGGTACATTTCTTGCCATGGATGAATTTAAATTGACACATCAAAATCATCCAAAACCTATAGTTATCCTTAGTGTTCATTCTTAGTGTAATACATTCTATGAATTTGGACAAATGGATAATGATATATACCCATCATTACAGTATCATACAAAGTAGATTCACTGCAATGCCCTAAAAACCCTTTGTGTTCCACCTATTCATCTTCCAGACACCAAAAACTACTGATATCTTTATTGTCTCCATAGTTTTGCCTTTTCAGAATGGCATGCAGTTGGAATCTTATAGTTGTAACCTTCTCAGATCAGTTACTTTCACTTAGCAATATCAATTTGTTGTTTTACAGCCTGATAGCTCATGTCTTGTTCCCCGCCCCCAATCTTATTAAGATACAATTGGTAGCCATGGCTGGTGTGGCTTAGTGGATTGAGCACTGGCCTGAGAAATAAAAGATCATTGGTTCCATTCCCAATCAGAGCACATGCCTGAGTTGCGGGCAAGGTCCCTAGTAGGGGGTGTGTAAGTGGACACTACACATTGATGATTCTCTCCCTCTCTTTCTCCCTCCTTCCCACTATGTCTAAAAATAAATAAATTCTTTAAAAAAGATACAATTGACATATAACATTGTATTAATTTCATATGCACAACATAATCACTTCATTTATGTATGTATTACAAAATGATTACTACAATAAATTGAGTTTAACATATATTAATTCACATAATGTTACAAATATAAATTTTTTGTGATGAGAACTTTTAAGATCTACTCTCATAACAACTTTCATATATACAATACACTACTGTTAACTATTTCTTCATTTCTTTTTAGCACTGAATAATATTGCATCTTTTGGATGTTCCACAGCTTATTTACTCATTCACAGTTAAAGGGCATCTTGAATGCTTTCAAGTTTTAACAGTTCTGAATAAAGATACTGTAAGCATTTTTATGCAGGTTTTTGTATGGACATAAGTTTTTAACTTCTTTTGGTAAATTTCAAAGTTGTGTAACTTCTGAATTACATGGTAAGAGTGTGTTTAGTTTTTGAAGAAACTCTCAGGATATCAGAAGATGGCACCAAGGTATGTTGGAGTGGAGCCCACTTCCCCCTGAACATAGATGGAACACCTAGCTGATCTTCTGAGGGACAGAGTGAACAGTCAATGGAATCCCAGGTTATATGAAGTTTGGAGGCCAAATTATAGAAAACGTTGAAAAACAGACGCTAAGGAGACTGCATTTGGAAAGTAAGGTCCCTGGGATCACCGTGGAGACCATGGCTGCTATGGCCTCCAGCCTGGCGCTTGCCACAAGATCTTTGGAAAACAGCCAAATCAACAGCTTCCTCCCCTACGAAACAGGAAGGACAGAGCAGCACCAAGATTGACCTCAATTCTTAAAGTCACTGGGGGAATAAAGACAAAGCGGGAGACACACAGAGACTCTGTTCACCCACTGGGACTGTGGATGCCAGCTGGGTCATTACCAGAGTAATTGGGGAGCTGGGTGACACCTGGAAAAGGGAGAAGAGTTGGGTTGTAATGGAGTCTGACCCGAACAGTCTCCAGTCTAGTTGGGAATTTGGGCTATGTGAAAAGCCAGGCTCTTGTTAAGAACGCTGGGCTTAAAGAAGAGGATTTTATTTTTTTTAAAGGCTTTCAGTTACTGTTTAAAGAACTCTCTCACTGCAGCCAGCCTCCTGCCACCATGGCCAACACTGCACCACCCTCATCACCAACTCAACCCTGCCCCCAACATTACAGCCACCCTCCCCCATCCTGCAAAGCGGCTGGCCTGCTAAGAGGAAGGAAGAGGCTCCTAGCAAAGACCTGCAGAAGAGGCAGCAGGGCTTTAGGAGTTAGGAAGTCTCCAGAAAAATTTAATTCAGTGAGGGAGCTGAACTACCCCAAACAGACTTTGAGAGGGCCCAGCACCTACAAAAACAAAGAGGGAGAAGGTGTAGTGAGAGTTGTCTGTAATTAGTGTACCTCAAGGATGACACAACTGGTGGATTAAAGGCACTGGCCTGGTGCAGGTAGACAGTGGAGGCTCAACAGCACATGGAGGGCCTGAGCTTGAGGCTTGGAAACTGTGAAGATTGCAGCACAGAACTGGCTTCCAATATCACAATCATAGGAGGGGAGAAAAATGAAGCCCAACACCCCTCAGCCTGCAGCCTCCAGGAAGACTAGAAAAATTCACTTAGTGGGTTTAAAGTAAGCAGGACTCATTTTTTTTCCCTCACCCAAGTAAGACAATAAGACCTGGAGCTGTGAAAGTTCCAGAAACAGACCCAAAAAGGGACCACAAAGCTAATCCCAACAACTGAGAAACTGAGACAAATTTCATTTTGTTTTCTAGAGAAAATGTATGTTATTTTTTATTTGTATTATTATTTTTTCATTATTTTTACTTCTTTTGTTTTATTAGTTTTTTTCCTCTTCTTTTTGTCCAGTTTTCTTTGTTTTATTTGTTTTTTAATTGCATTGTTTGGTTTTCCTCGTTCTCTCTTTCATATTGTAATTTAATTTTCCTTCTTTCACTTCATTTGTGTTCTAATACCACACTGCCCTTGGTCATCTACTTCCTATTCTTGTTATTTGAATCATATAGTTCTTGTCATATTGTTGTTCCAGTATTGTTGTAAATAATTGTTGTTCCATATAATTGTAAATACAACATAGTATGCCTCCCTGATCTTAGCCCATTTCACTATCTTCCAGAGCTTGATTACTGTTGTTGTTAACTCTATTATCTCACACACTATGCCTACTTTCTATCTTTTACTTTCACTATATCTCATGATCTTACCTTTAACAAGCACTCTGTTTTCTAGATTCATCTCACAAGGCTTTCCTTTTCTAACAAGAGCCTTTTCTCTTTTCCACATTTTATAAAAAGTGGCTAGTTGGGTAAAAAAAATCATGGTTCATGTTATACTTGCCCAAAGGATCCCCTATCTCTTCTCTACTTGTTAGTTCTTTAAATCTGGTAGAATACTTTCCCACTGTCTTAATTCATTTGCCTTCCCCTGCATGATCATGTATAAGGGTAGGTGGGAGAAGTGAACACCAATATGCCTTCTGAAAGAGAGAGCCCACCAACAAAGGAATCACCAACAGATAATAAAGGAAGATGGTGGAGGAGTGAGTGGAAGCCACACTAACCTCCTCCCAGGACCAATCTGGAAATACACTTAAACTGTGGAGAAATTACTCAGAATAAATAACAGAACAATAGTGAGAGAGAAGCTTTATAACCTTGGACAGACAAAACAACCAAAGTCAGCACAACCTGTCTGCACCTAAATAACAGCATACAAAACTCAAGAGGAAGACTGACACTCAGGCAACAAATTGGAGGAAAGGACCAACCAATGAATGATCCAACAACAATCAAAACCTGAAAAGATACAGAGAGCCAACATAAACTGCATCCCCAAACCAACAAGTTCTGGAGATCAAGGAGAATGCACCACTGAATCTCACAGGTCTCCTACCACAGAAATTCACACCACAAGACTAGGGAGTCAAAACAGATCAATTTAAGAAACACAGGCTAACAAGTAGAGTCTCACAAACAATAGGAAGACTAAACACAAATGCCAAATGAAGGGAAAGAAAGAAACCTCAGAAAGAATGCTAAATGAAACAGAGGAAAGTCAACTACCAGATATTGAGTTCAAAGCAATGGTTATAAGGAAGCTCAATGAGCTCACTGAGAATTATCAAAAACTACAGAAAAACTATGATGAACTCACTGCAAATTATACCAACATGAAAAAGGAAATAGAGACTATTAACAGGAGTCAACAGGAAATTAAGAATACAATTTCTGAATGGAAGAACACAGCAGAAGGAATCAAAAGCAGGATAGATGAACCACGTGATCAAATCAGTGAGCTTGAGGAGAAGATAGAAAAAAACTCTCAGTAAGAGCAAGAAAAGGAAAAAAGACTCTGAAAGAATGAAGAAGTGTTAAGGGAACTAAAAGACAACATGAATTGTAATACTATACTCATAATATGGATATGAGAGGGAGAAGAAAAAGAGCAAGGGATAAAAAACCTGATACAAAAAGTAATAATGGAAAACTTCCCTAGTTTGATGAATGAAAAAGCCACACAAATCTAGGATTCACAGAGCGTCCCAATTAAAAGGAACCCAAAGAAGCCCACTTTGAGACACATAATGATTAAAATGGCAAAATTCCAAGACAAAGAAAGAATCTTAAAATCAGCAAGTGAAAAACAGGAAGCAACACACAAAGGGAGCCCTGGAAAGACAGAAGATGACTTCACAATGGAAACACTCCAAGCTAAAAGGGAATGGCAAGAAACATACCAAGTAATGAAAACCAAAGGCCTGCAACCAAGAATACTCTAGCCAGCAAGGCTCTTAATTAAAATGGAAGGTGAAATGATGACTTTTCCAGATGAAAGAAGGCTCAAAGAATACACTTCCACCAAACCAGCACTGCAAGACATATAAAGGGACTCCTTTAGAAAAGGAAGAAAAAGAGTGAGAGAGAGGAACACAGGAATGACAGAAGTAAAATGGCAATGAATAAGTACCTATCAATAATAACCTTAAATGTAAATGGATTAAATGCTCCAATCAAAAGACATAGAATAGCTGAATGGATAAGAAAGCATGACCCACACATATGCTGCCTACAAGAGACCCACCTCAGAACAAAAGAACTACACAGACTTAAAGTGAAGAGCTGGAAACAAATCTTCCAAGCAAATTAACAGGGAAAAAAGGAGAGGCAGCAATACTCATATCAGCCAAAATAGACTTCACAAAAAGTGCCACAAGAGATCCAGAATGTGTCTTCATAATACTAAAGGGAACAATCCATCAAGAAGACATAAATGTTGTAAATATATATGCACCCAACATAGGAGCACCCAAATACATAAAGAAATTCTTGGAAGACTTCAAGAAGATATTGACAGCAGCACAGTGATACTATGGGATTTTAACACCTCACTATAAAAAATAGATGGATCTTCCAAACAAAATATCAATGAAGATATTACAGCATTTAACAATGTCCTAGATCAAATGAACTTAACCGATTATATATATAAACTTGCACCCCAAAGAAGCAAAGTACACATTCATTTCAAATGCACATGGAACATTTTCAAAGATAGACCACATGATAGGACACAAAACAAGCCTCAACAAATTCAAGAAAATTGAAATCATATCAAGCATTTTTTCTGACCACAAGGGACTGAAACTAGAAACCAACCTCAAGGACAAAACTCACAAACACTCAAACTCATGGAGATCAAATAGCATGGTATTAAACAATGAATGGGCCAAGAATGAGATCAAGGAAGAAATAAAAAAATTCTGGAAACAAATGAAAATGAATTCACAACAATCCAAAACTTCTGGGACACAGCAAAGGTAGTCCTGAGAGGGAAGTTCATAGTGATAAAGGCCTACCTAAAAAAAATAGAAACATTTCAAAGAAAGAACCTAACTCTAAGCCTATAAGAACTGGAGGAATAACAACAAGCAAAGCCCAGAGCAAGTACAAGAAAGGAAATAGTCCAGATCAGAGCAGAATTTAATGATAGAGAGACTAAAAGCAAGATTCTAAGGTTCAATAAATCTTGGAGCTTGTTCTTTGAAAAGGTAAACAAAATTGACAAACCTTTAAGCAGACTCATCAAGAAAAAAAGAGAGAAGACACCAATAAGCACAATCAGAACTGAAAGAGGAGAGGTTACAACTGATACCACAGAGATACAATGGATTTTTAAAAATTACTATGAACAACTATATGCCACAATATTTAAAAACCAGGGTGAAATGGAAAAATTTCTAGAAAAATGAAATCTTCCAAAACTGAAAGAAGAAGCAGAAAGCCTGAATAGAACAATAACAGTTGTTGAAATTGAAGCAGTAAAATTTCCAGGCACACAAAAGTCCTGGACCAGATGTTTTCACCAAATTTTACAAAACTGTTAAGGAAGAACTATGCCCTATCCTTTGCAAATTATTCCAAAAAATCCAGAAGACATAAGACTCCTGAACTCTTTTGATGAATCCAGCATCATGCTAATCCCAAAATCAGATAAGATACAACAAAGAATGAAAATTAGAGGCCAATATTGCTGATGAACATAAGTGTTGAAATTATCAACAAAATATTGGCAAACCACATCCAGAAATACATGAAAAAGATCATACATCATGATCAAGTCAGATTCATCCCAGGGATGCAAGGATGGTACAACATTCACAAATCAATAAACATAATGAATCACATAAAGTAAAGGAAAGACAAAAATTACATGAGCATATCAATAGATGTGGAGAAAGCATTTGATAAGTTACAGCACCCATTTATGATAAAAAAAAAAACACAAAGTAAAGTGGGAGTACAGGGAGCACTACTAAGCATGAAAATAGCCACATATGAGAAACATACAGTCAACATCATACTTAATGGGCAAAACCTAAAAGCTTTCCCAATGAAATCACCGTCTCTGTTTTGCAGATGATATGATTGTGTACATAGAAAATCCTATAGAATCCACCAAAAAAATTACTCAACCAAATAAATGAATTTGGGAAAACAGCAGAGTTCAAAATCAATATTCGAAAATCAAAGGAATTTTTACACATCAACAATGAAAGATCAGAATAAAAAATCAGGAATAAAATCATATTTGCTATAGCAACAAGAAAAATAAAGTACCTAGGAATAAACCTAACCAAGGAGGTAAAAGACCTGTACTCAGAAAACTACACAACCCTGAAGAAAGAAATTAAGGAAGACACAAACAAATGGAAGCATGTACCTTGTTCCTGTATTAGAAGAATTAACATAAAAATGTGCTTACTACCCAAAGTAATTTACAGATTCAACACAATCCCTATTAAAGTACCAATGACATATTTCACAGATATAGAAGAAACAATTCAAAAATTTATGTGGAACTGTAAATGACCTCGAATAGCCTCAGCAATTTTGAGAAAGAACAAAGTAGGAAGGATCACAATGGCTGATATCAAGCTGTATTACAAGGCCACTGTAATCAAAATAGCCTGGTATTGGCATAAGAACAGGCACATGAACCAATGGAACAGAACAGAGAGGCCAGAAATAAATCCAAGTATCTATGGTCAATTAATATTTGACAGAGAGGGCAAACGCATAAAGTGAAGTAAAAATAGTCTCTTCAACAAATGGTGTTGGGAGATCTGGAGAGCTACATGCAAAAAAAAAATGAAACTTGATCACCAAATTACACCATACACAAAAGTAAATTCAGGTGTCTAAAGACTTAAATATAAGTCATAACACCGTAAAAGTCTTAGAGGGAACATAGGCACAAAAATCTTAGATATTGCATGCAGCAATATTTTCACCAATATGTCTCCTAGAGAAAAGGACATAAAGGAAAGAAAAAACAAATAAGGTCTCATCTTGTAGAAAGTTTCTACAAAGCTAAATGAAACAGTATTAAAATGAAAAGACAACCAACTGTAAAGGAAAATATATTTGCCAATGATAACTTGGACAATGGTTTGATCTCCAAAATATGTAAAGAACTCACACAACTCCACTCCAGGAAGACAAACACCCCAATTAAAAAATGGGCTAAAGACCTGAACCGACAGTTATCCAAGGAGGACATACAGAGGACCCAGAGACATATGAAAAGATGCTCAATATCACTAGTCATCAGAGAATGCAAATTAAAACCACAATGAGATGCCACTTTACACCAGTGAGAATGGCCATCATAAACAAATCAAGAAACAAGAAGTGATGGAGGAGATGTGGAGAAAGGGGAACTCTAGTGCACTGTTAGTAGGAATGCAGAGTGGTGCATCCACAATTGGAAACAGTATGGAATTTCCTCAGAAAACCAGAAATAGAACTGAATTTGACCCAGAATTTCCACTTCTGGGATTATATACTAAGAATCCTGAAACACCAATCCAAAAGAATCCATCCACCCCAATGTTCATAGCAGTACAATTTACAATAGCCAAGTGCTGAAAACAATCTAAATGCCCATCAGTGAATGAATGGATCAAAAAACTGTGGTACATTTACACAATGTAATGCTATGCAGCAGAAAGGAAAAAAGGAGCCCCTATATTTTCACAACAGCAAGGATGAAACTGGAGAGCATTATGCTAAGTGAAATAAGTCAGGTGGTAAAAGACAAACACCATATGATCTCACCTATCAGTGGAACCTAATCAACAAAACAAACAAACAAGGGAAATATAACCAGAGACATTGAAATTAAGAACAAACTGACAGTAACCAGTGGGGAGGTGTGAGGGGATGATGGTGGGGGAGTGGGAAGTGTTTTCAGGAACATCTATAAAGGACACATGGACTAAACCAAAAGGTCTGGAGTCAGGCTTGGGAGGTGGGGATGGCTGGGGTCAGGGGGAGTGGTTGGGGGAAAATGGAGGCAACCGTACTTGAACAACCATAAAGAAAAAAGAAAAAAAGAAACTGTTAGACAGTCTTCCAAAATGGCTGTACCATTTTGTATTCCCACCAGCAGTGACTTAGAATTTCTATAGTTCCACGTTCTCTCCAGCATTTGGTGTTGTCAGTGTTTTTGATTTTGGTTGTTCTAATATGTTTCTAGTGGTGTCTTTTTATTGTTTTATTTTGCATTATTTGATGACATGATGTGGATAATCTTTTCATATATTTATTTTTCACCTCTATGTCTTCTTTGGTGAGGTTCTTGTTAAAGTCTTTGGCCCATTTTTTATTTGGGATTTTGTTTTCTTATTATTGTATTTTAATTGTCATTTTTATATTTTGAATAACAATCCTTTATCATTGGTATCTTTTGTAAATATTTTCTCTTGATCTGTGGTTTGTCTTCAAATTCTCTTGATATTATCTTTCACATAGCAGAAATTTTAAATTTTAATAAATTCCTGCTTATCAATTATTTT
This sequence comes from Phyllostomus hastatus, assembly GCF_019186645.2. NCBI lineage: Eukaryota > Metazoa > Chordata > Mammalia > Chiroptera > Phyllostomidae > Phyllostomus > Phyllostomus hastatus. Next base: position 17,000,226 of record NW_025334022.1, read on the forward strand.
TTCAAACAACATGTCTTTGATGTTGTATCCAGAAAGATATCACCATGCCCAAGGTCATCTAGGTTTTCTCTTTTGTTACAATATAATCTAGGAATTTTATTGTTTTGCATTTTGTATTATGGTCAATCATCTATTTTGAGTTAATTTCTGTGTACTGTTGAAGATCTGCAACTAGTTTCTTTTTTTGTATATGGTTGTTCATGTTTAAGTTTTTTTGTGTATCTTTTTGTTGTTTCTCTTATTATAACACACATTTATTACCATTAAAAATTTTTAAAAATCAAAATGTATTTTTAGTGAACTTATTTTTAATAAAATACGTGTCTAAATCTTTGCCCCTAACAATGCAATAGGTAGTAGACTTTTCATTAAGCTCTATTTGGATTAACAAGCATGAGCCATTGTAGGTCGTGTAGCAACCAAAAAATTGCAGATGTGGTTTCAAGGTTGTTCCCATACTTTGTGTCTCAGTATAACTGAGAACCCCCAAACCACAAAAGTGATTGCCCACACCTCTAAAACTGGTGAAAATATGCTTTGCCTACTACAAGATCATATGAGTAACACTACTAAGGTTAAATGGGGAGATGCACTGGCTAATGTGGCTCAGTGCATTGAGTACAGGACTCCAAACCAAAGGATCGCCAGTTGAATTCCCAGTCAGGGCACATGCCTGGAATACAGGCCAGGTCCCCAGTAGGGGGTATGGTAGAATCAACCACACATTGATGTTTCTTCTTTCTCCTTCCCTTCTTCTCTTCAAAAAAATAAGTAAAATATTTTAAAAATGATTAAATGGAGACTTATTCCTCTGGTTTATTTTCTTTTACTAAAGAAAGAAGAATTTTAGGAAAATAAAACAAAATATATAGATATGAATCCTTTCCCATGGTAATTTTTATACTCTGCATGATAACACCATAAGTGTTAAACTTCATCTTAGAAAGAATCAGTGTGGTAGCACAATTCATTCCAAATCATTCAGCCTACAGAAAGAATTGTATGTGGTTGGTTGTAGTAAGCATTATATATTACTTCCAAAAATCACATAGGTTTCTGCTTAATTTGTATTACTTCTTTTATTTCCTTTGTAAATGCTTACCATTTTCCTTCCATCTTAAATGTATTGAATACCCAGTCATTTCTCATCATAAACCATATCTTGCTTTTAACTGAAAATGTATAACAAAATATGCACCATTTATTAAATCTGAATTATGAGCCAATTATTAGACCTTTTACATGGTATATCATTTACTTCCCACAACAAACCTGTAACACAGCTATTATTTCCTACATTTAGTAGATGAAAAACTGAAGCTGAAAGAAAGTAACTTGCCCAAAATTATATATTTACTGAAAGGTTGAGCCAGAATTTGATCCTTAATCTTTCAGAGGCTGAAGCAAAGTTTATGCTCTTTTTACTGTATTATATTTCCTCCCTAAGAAAATCATGTCATCTTAGATTTACAGTGTGACCTTACCAACAAATTCCAAAGTTATTTCTGATTTGGGCCTTACCATAAGAAATTCTTCATCAACATAACTTGCTTACCAAAAGGGCCATGCATTATCAGCTTGTATCCATCTATTTGTATCCATCTACTTCCACATCTCTCAAGAGCCTTACCAAATTCCTGGCCTCTTTTGCCTTTTTCCAACAGCTCTTTTCTCTGCATGCCCAAATGCTTTTGGATTCTCCTAATTATTTCATTCTTCTTTTCTAGAAGACATTGATTCAATTCTTATGGGGCAATCCTTCTGCCCACTGAAAAGCTTCAGTTGTGTAAGACCTCTTTTTCTCAGAATCTCTTGTTTATGAAGATCCTTTATTTTTAATTCCACGAGTCTGGCTTTGAGTGTCTTAATGTTCTTTACTGTTTTGGCTTCACCATCTGCGGAAAAAAGTTTTGTTCCTTTTGTGGAGTTCTAGGAAAAAAATTCTTTTTTCTTTTCCCTTCTCATTATTCTCTTATTACTAGTTTTGTTTCCCTTCTCCCTCTCACACTATAATATCAGGTGTCCTTTATATGCTGTTTTCTTTATTTTCTCTAAAGTCTATTTAGGAGTTTTGGAAATCTGGAATGTCAAAAGATATTGTGTAAGCTTACTTTCTCCCTTATCATGGTGGATAAAGGACATTTTATATTTTTAATTTAAAAAAATATTTGTTTAATTACAGCTGACATACAGTATTATATTACTTTCAGCTGTACAACATAGTAATTAGATATTTATACAACTTATGACATGATCATCCCAATAAGTCTAGTACCCATATAGCACCATACATAGCTATTATAATATCATTCACTATGTTTCCTATGCTGTACTTTACATTCCCATGACTATTTTTATAATTGCCAATTTTTACTTTTTAATTTCTTTAATTTTTTTACCCATCCACCCAATCTTTCTCCCATGTGGTGGCAATCAATATGTTCTCTGCATCAATAATTTTGTTTCTGTTTTATTTATTCATTTATTTTATTTTTCGCATTCTACATATAGGTGAAATTATATGGTATTTGTCTTTCTTTGTCTGGTTTCTTTCACTTAGCATAATAACCTCTACATCCATCCATATTTCTGCAAATGGCAAAACCTCATTCTTTTTATGCCTGAGTAATATTCTATTGTGTATATGTGCCACATCTCCTTTGCCTAAAGTACATGTAATATTCATACATATGAGTTTTCCCTCTGGAAAGAAAGATAAATACAACAAACTCCCTGCAGTTAAATAAAACAAGTCCATTCGTGTTTCACCCTCATTTGTATATAATTAGATTCATAAGTGCAACAATAGTCTTTTGTAATTTCCCTTCATAGTTGTCTCAGTGAAGTGGTAATTGTGCTGACTTCTGCCCTCTCTGGGCTTTGAGAATTCTTTTTTTTTTCTCATTTATTTTCCTGTAGTATACCAAATACCACCAGTTACCAGTTGCTGGTGCAATATTAGTAAATTTTTACTTACCATCATGTGTATCTTGAAGCAGCTAGAGAATTATAACCAACCCACAGAAATAGAGAAAAAATCCTAGAAAAAAATTAGGTCATAAATTTCTTAGTTGTGACTTGCAGTCTTTGTTGTAAGGCTAAGATTTACTTATTCACCTTCAGACAGCTGACTGTTGTTTAAGGAAATTGAATATAATAGACAACAGTCAGATGTAATCTCTGAGGTCATGTTTCTAAAACTTCTAATAGAATGATGCAACCTTCTATGGAAAAAAAAGATACATTTTAAAATAAAAAATTGTTATGGTCAACTTTCTCCTTTTCTGAGTACAAGCAACAAATGCCAACATTTGGGGAAAAGTAGGATATAATATTATGATTTTGAAATGAGTGATGCAATTTTAACCATCTTAATTTTGTTTTATCTAAACATTAGGGACTTTATCTTCACCTATAAGGACAAAGCTTTTAGGGGTTAATATTGGAATACTAGTGATAATCCACTGAAATAGAAAAGGAGCACATGTAACTGTGTATGTAGACAGATTGTCCCACTATAACATATTTTGGGAAAGTGGGGAAAATGCCTTGCCAAAAGAAAGGTATTAATTAAGGCATAGAAATGTAGTGTGAAACTAAGTTGTCTAGCTCTTAATTAAGAGCAAGTCACTCAGAAGCAGTTGGTTCACTTTCAAGTTTTTGATCTGTTTTTAAAATAACACAATCCAAAAATTTATATTCCAGCAAGTTGGACGACCTAGGCAAAAATGGATAAATTCCTAGAAACATACAATCTTCCAAAACTGAATCAGGATGATTCAGATAACCTGAATGGAGCTATTACAACTAATGAGTTCAAAGTAGGAATCAAGTAACTCCCAGCAAACAAAAGTGCTGTACCAAATGGCTTCACAGGTGCAATTTACCAAACATACAAAGAAGAACTATGAATTTAAAGATGGCTGCAGAGTAAGTAGAAGCTACACTCACCTGCTCCCAGGCCCAAATCAGATTTACAGCTAAACTATAATACAATCAACATGAATAACCAACTGAAGGCTAGCTGAATTGCAGTATTATAACCAAGGATTTACAAAAGTAGCCACATAGGAACTGCTAGGAAAGAAAGAGATGCATAAAAGTCTGGCCCCCACATCCATGTGCAGTGGCTGAGAAGCCAGAGGGATGTCTCAGCTGCAAAACTTCCTCCCCAGGAACATAGGATCTTAATCCTATGCAAGGATCCCCCAACCCAGAGTAACAGAGGTGGGAAGAGGAGCCCTCATAGCATCTGGTGGTAAAAATCAGTTTGAATTCAGTCCACCTAGAGACCCAAATACCACCTTGCCAGGGTTGAGCATTCCTATTGTTACAGCACCAGCTAATGGAGTGCACTGCTCAGTTTTATAACTACTGGTAACACCAGCTTGTCATGCTTTGGTCCAGCAGAGGAGACTTCTGGCTGCACTCAGCAGAAAACTTTGGGTTGCACTTTTTCTGAAGAATTTCTTGCCAGAGATTCAGACAGTGATTGAACTGTGTATCTGGAAAGTGGACCATTTTCCCCCATATGGAGCATAGAGTCAGTGCCAACCCTCCCCCCCAACCTCTTAAATCACTTGGGCTACCCTAGCACTCTGTGGCTCCACCTTGCTGAGTTCCGTCACGCAGGGGAATCAAAGTGCTGTACAGAGCTGGGACTTTCAAACTGTTATCTTCTAGGGAGACTTTTGTCCAGGAATCAGATGAGCAGTCACTGGGTTGTGTGGCTACACTGCAAGGAGGCCACTGTTATCTCCCCTGCAAGCTCTGCCTACGTTATGCTGGAAAGGGAAGGAGTTGTGTCTCCCTTCTTTTAGTCTTGTCAACAACACCCACAACAAGACACTGTTTGGGTCTGCCCCCAAAGATCTGGTATTTGATCCTTGCTGAGGACAGTTCTGTGGGGGAAAGGAGGGTTGCTCAAAGCCAGGATATTTGGAGTGTGTATCCTTTGAAGGCTATTTTCTGGGACCAGGACAAAGTGTTTGGCCCTGTCCTATGGACTCAGCTAGCACCACCTTCAAAGAAAGACTCTTTTGATTTCTTCTCCACCTCCAGCCCCAGAGGTTCTGCCCAGCTGAGCTTGTTCCTGCAGAGGGACTAACTGGCTGCACCCAACCTGAACCTGCCACATGCTCCTCCTGGGGGAACTACAGATGGACACGCTGGCAGAGACTGAGTGGTTTGGCTCTGGAGTAGGGATCACTTTGCCCTCATTGAGTTCCTAAACATGCAGCTTCCAAGTAGGGTACTCACTAGCCACATACTCCTGAACTCAGTCACCCTGCCCTACTGAGCTCACAACCTGTGGAACAGTGTACATATAACTGCCAGCCTGGGTCCACTCTACAGTCTTTATTTGGAAGGCTGTGGAAGAACACCAGGCAACCTCAAGGAAAGCTGAAATAGCTGACAGGTGGAAGCAGACCTCAGACAGCCTTGGGCATTTTACATCTCTTTCCCCAGCTCTATGCTGGAGGAAGCAAACCCTTACACAAAGATTGGCTCTTGCCATGCATACCCACATCCATTAAATGCACCAAAAACATGAATAGTATGGTAGCTCCTGACAGATAGCCCAAGGCTGTTTACAAACAACACCTGACATCAGGCTGTACCTGAACCCTACCAAAGTGGATGCAGATCCAACACAACCAGTGTTATGTTGGCTTCAGACCACACAAGAGCTTAACCAAACTAGCCACACAAGTGACATGCCTAAAGGGGAATTCTGGCAGACACCAGAGTTTACTGGAAACAACTCTACCTCAGGGGGTAGACCTTGGAGAGCAACTCATACACAATTATAGAGATTTATCCATATAGTTAGTCAGCCTGAGGGTTAACTACACCCACAAAGGGGCTAACAGCATTTAAGACTCAACTACAACAGGAGGGTGCACATAACCCACAGAAACATTCCTGGAGCACTGAGCTCAATTGATATGGGAGATTTTTCCACTGAGCCTAACAACACACCTACATCATAAAACCATCACAACAAGTTTGGGAGTCAGAGAAGATCTACCTAGTACACAGAGACAAAATGGGAAGATAAAGAAATGTGCTCCAAATAAAAGAACAAGGGAAATTACCAGAAAAAAAACAAGATTAAATGAAATAAAAGCAACCAAGATACCAGATTGACAGTTTCAAACTGTGGTTATGCTCTGGCTGGTGTGGCTCAGTGTACTGAGAGGCAGCCTGATAACCAAGGCATCAGCAGTTCAATTCCTAGCAAGGGTATGTGACTGGGTTGTGGCCCAGATCCCCAGTTAGGGGCACATGAAAGGCAACCACACAATTGATGTTTCTCTCCCTCTCTTTTAAGGATGCTCAAGAACTTAAGGGAAGAATGAATAAATGTCAATGAGAACTTAAATGAAGAAACAGTCACCATTAAAAAGGAAATAGAAACCATGAGAATCTAGTCAGAAATGAAGAACAAACACACCATCTGAAATAAAGAACACAGAAGGAATCAACAGCAGGTTAGATTAAGCAAAGGATCAAATCAGTGATTTAGATTAGAGGACTAGGCAACAGTAATCACTCAAGCAAAACATCAAAGACAGAAAAGAATTTTAAAACTGAAGAAAGTCTAAGGGCACTTGAAACAACATCAAGCATAACATCTGCATCATAGGGGTACTAGAAGGATAAAGGAGTGAGCAAGGGATAGACAATCTGTTTGAAGAAATAATGGCTGAAAACTTCCCTAAGCTGGTGAAGGAAAAAGTCACACAAGTTCAGGAAGCACAGAGAGTCTCAATCAAAATGAACCCAAAAAGGCCAAAACCAAGACACATCAAAATTAAAATTCCAAAGTGTTAAGACAAAGACAGAATCTTAAAAGCAGCAATGGAGAGACAATTAGTTACCTAAAAGGCAGTACCCATTAGGATGTCAATGGTTTCTCAACAGAAACATTTCAGTCCAGAAGGGATTGGCAGGAAATATTCAAAGTGATGAAAGGCAAGGACTTACAACTTGTCTATCCAGCCAAGTATATCTAAGAGTTGTCTAAGACAACTCTATCCAGCCAAGACTACTCTATCAGTAAGGCTTTCATTTTAAATTGAAGACCAAATAAAGAGCTTCTGAGACAAAAACCAACCAACCAAACAAAAACTAAAGGAGTTCATTACCAGCAAACCAGTGTTGCAAGAACATTAAAAGGCTTTATTTGTTAAGAAGAAGGAAAAAATAGAGAGGAACACAGGTATAAAGGACAAAATGACAATAAATAAGTACCTATCAACACTAACTTTAGTTTTTAAAAAGGCTTTATTTACTTATTTTTAGAGAGGGAAAGGGAGGGACAAAGAGAGGGAAACATCAACATGTGGTTGCCTCTCTCATGCCCCCTACTAGGGACCTGGCCTGCAACCCAAGCATGTGCTCTGACTGGGAATCAAGCCAGCAATTTTTTTGGTTAGCAGTTCTGTAATCAATCCACTGAGCCACACTAGCCAAGGCTCAATAATAACTTTAAATGTAAACAAATTAAACACTTCAATGAAAATAAAAAGAGTAGATGAATGGAAAAAAAAATCATGACCTATCAACTTTCTGTCTACAAGAGACCCTCCTCAGAACAAAACAAAAACAACAACAACAACAACAACAGCAACAACAACAACAACAATGACTGAGAGGGAAGGGATGGAAGAAAATATTTCCTGCAAATAGAAACCAAGAAAAAGCTGGGATAGGAATACTTATATCAGAGAAAATAGACTTCAAAACAAAGGCCATAACAAGAGACAAAGAAGATCAATACATAATACTAAAGAGATCTATCCAACAAGAGGATATAACCCTTGTAAACATATATGCACCCAACATAGGATCACCTAAATATATAAAGGAAATCTTGGTGAAGAACAAGGCAGAGATAAACAATACAGACATATGAAGGAATTTTAATACCCTACTGACATCAATGAATTGATCTTTGAGACAAAAAATCAACAAGGCAACAGTCCCTTTAAATAACACCCTGGATTGGTTACATTTAATTGATATTTACAGAACATTTCATCCCAAAACAGCAGAATATACATTCTCCTCAAGTGTACATTGAATATTCTCAAAGGTAGATCACATGTTAGGACACAAAAAGTTCAGGAAGATTAAAATCACATCAAGCATCTTTTCTGACCACAATAGTGTAAAACCAGAAATCAACTACATTAAAAAAAACTTAAAAAACATTCAAACACATCAAGCCTGAACAGCGTGTTCTTTAACAATGAATAGTTTAACAGTGATATCTAAAACAAAATTAAAAGTTATTTGGAAACAAATGAAAGGAGCACACAACAAACCAAAATCTATGGGACACAGTGAAAGCAGTACTGAAATTAAAGTTCATAGCATTACAGGATTACCTTAAGAAACAAGAAAAATCTCAAATAAGCATTCTAACTCTACACCAAAAAGTACTAGAAAAAACAACAAACAAATCCCAGAGTAAGTAGAAGGAAGGAAATACTATTAGAGGGGAAATAAATGATATTGAAAAAATCTTTAAAAATTATATAAAAGATAAATGAAACCACGAGCAGATCCTTTGAAAAGACAAAGAAGATTGATGAAGCTGTAACCAGACTTATAAAAAAGATGACCCAAATAAATAAAATAAGAAATGAAAGAGGAGAAGTAAAAACTGAAACCACAGAAACACAAAGGATTTTAATAAAATACTATGGAAAACAGTGTGGAATTTCCTCAGTAAACTAAAAATGGAACTGCTTTTTGACCTGGCCATTCCACTGTTGGGATTATATCTTAAGAACCCTAAAATACCAATCCAAAAGAACCAATGCACCCCAATGTTCATAGCAGCATAATTTACAATAGTCACGTGCTGCAGGCAACTTAAGTGCCCACCATTAAATGAATGGATCAAAAAACTATGGTACATTTACACAATGGAATACTATGTGAAGGGAACTGGTTTGTTTTGGTCTGGCAAATGTGACTCAACTCTACATGGAAAACCTATAGAAGTAATGTGGTAGGCAGGAGCAGACCCTCAAACCAGGTTTTCCCATGAGAATCAGGCCTAAAAAATGCATACAGACTGTTATGGATTGCACTTGCTAAAACTCTCTCACCCTGGTCTGAAATAGTATATGTTTATTGTCTATCTTCCAGGTAGTTTCCAAAGCCTGTGTAAATTTTCCCAAGGACAGAGCTAATTAGCTCACTGCCTTTCCCTTCTGCATGTGTTATTTTCATTTCTTTGGTTGTACTAAAAATGTAGACAACAATATTCTATGTAATAGATAATAAATCCTTCTTTGATGTAAAACCTGAGAAAAACAATAAAAGCTTGTCTAGGCAAGGGTTGGTGCACTCTCCTCTTGAGAGAGTGGCTGAAGCACTCAGAGGTGCTCTCCCCTTGAGAGAGTGGCCATGCCGTCCTTTTTCTCCACAGGATTGCTGTAGACCATGCATTTTTTTCATCTTCAGTCTCAACAGGCAGACTCTGTGGGCCAGAGTCTGCCACAAGTGCACAGCAGAAAGAAGGAAGTAGCTTCTACCCTTTGTGACAGCATGGATGGATTTGGAGACCATTATGCTAAGTGAAATAATCCAGGTAGTGAAAGACAAATATCATATGGTCTCATCTGTAAGTGGAACCTCATTAACAAAATAAACAAGCAAGCAAAATACAACCAGAGACATTGAAACTAGCAACTAACTGACAGTAACTAGAGGGGAGGTAGGAGGGGATGATGGAGGGAAAAGAGGGAACATTTTTCAAGAACAGCTATACAGGATACAGGAACAAAATCAATGTGGTGGGATCAGGAGTGGGTGGTGGTGGTGGCTGGGTGGGAGGGGGAAATGGAGACTGTGCTCAAACAACAGTAAAAAAAGTGAAAAAGAGAAAATATATGACAGTTATAAGTCACTAAATTGAACAACTTGGGTGAAATGGATAAATTCCTAGAAACATACAGTCTTCCGAAACTAAATGAGAACGAATCCGAAAACCTGAATAGACCAATTACAACTAATGAAATTGAAACCGTAATCAAGAAACTCCCAGAAAACAAAAGTGTTAGACTGGATGGCTCAACAAAATGATAGCAAACCGAATCCAGCAATATATTAAAAAGATTATACACCATGTTCAAGTGGGATTTATTTTGAGGATGCAAAGTTGGTACAATATCTGCAAATCAATAAACATGATACATCACATAAACAGCAAGAAAGGTACAATCAAAAGATCATATCAATAGATGCAGAAAAAGCATTTGAAAACATCCAACACCAATTTATGATTTAAAAGTCCCAGCAAAGTGGGAATAAAAGCATCATACATCAACAAATAAAGGCCACATATGACAAACTCAAAACCAACATCATATTCAATGGGAAAAATCAAAAACTTTCCTTTAAGATCAGGAACAAGACAGGGATGTCCATTATTACCACTTTTATTCAACATAGTAAGGGAAGTTCTAGTTACAGCAATCAACAAGAAGAAATAAACAGTGTACAACCTGGAAAGGAGGAAGTAAAACTGTCATTGTTTGTAGATAACATGATAGTGTATATAGAAAATCCTAAAGACTCAACAACAACAACAACAAAAAACAACTATTAGATCAAATAAGTGAATTTGGCAAACTAGCAGGATGCCAAATTAACATTCAGAAATTGGTGACATTTTTATACACCAATAATAAAATATCAGAGAAATTCCCTTTTCAGGGTAGCTCAGTTGGTTAGAGCATCTTCCCATATACATTAGGTAGTGCATTTGATTCCCAGTCAAGGCACAGACCTACATTGTGGGTTTGAGCCCTAATCAGGGCTACTATGGGTAGCAATCAATGGGTGTTTCTCTCTCACATCAATGCCCTACTGTCTTTCTAAAAATCAATTTTAGAAAATATATCCTTGGATGAGAATTTTTTTAAAGATGGAAATTAAGAAAACAATCCCATTTACTATTGCAACAGAAAAAATATGTGGTACCTAGAAATAACTAAATTTAACCAAGGAAGTAAAAGACCTGTATTCAAAAAATTATAAAATACTGAGCAAAGAAATTGTGGAAGATACAAATAAGTGGAAACATATGCCATGCTCATGAATAGAAAAAAGTTAACATCATTAAAATGTTCATACTACCAAAAGCAATCTACAGATTCAATGCAATTCCTATCAAGATACCAATGGTGTATTTCATGGAACTAGAACAAATATTCCAAAAATATCTATGAAATCACAAAAGACCCCTAAAATGTACAGTGGGAAATCTTGAGAAAGCACAAATATGGAGGAGTCAGACTGTCTGACATTAAACTCTACTAGAAAGGCATAGTAATCAAAACAGGGTGGTACTGTCATAAAAACAGACATATAGGTTAATGGAAAAAAATAGAGAGCTCAGAAATAAACCCATCCCTTTATAGTCAATTAATATTTGACAAGGGAGGCAAGAACTTACAACAAGAATGTACAATGGAGTAAAGAAAATCATTTCAATAAATGGTGTCAGGCAAACTGGACAGGTACTGGCAAAAAGAATTAAACTAGACCACCAACTTACACCATAAACAAGAATAAACTCAAAATAGATTTAAGACTTAAAAGTAAGCCAAAAAATAGAAAAATCCTAGAAGAAAATACAGGCAATAAAGATTCAGACATCTCACATAGCAGTATTTTTGTCATTGTATCTATTCAGGCAAGGGATACAAAATGAAAAAATAAACAAATGGGGCTACATCAAAGAAAAAGCTTTTGCACAGCAAAAGAAACCATCAACAAAATTAAAATGAAACTCATAGAATGGGAGAACATATTAGCCAATGATACATTGGATAAGGGGTGAATTTCTAAAACATATAAATAGCTTATACAACTTCATACAAAGAAGACAAACAATCCAATTAAAAAAGGGATGAAGTATATGAATAGACACTTCTCCAAAGGGAAAATACAGATAGACAATAGACATAAGAAAAAAATGTTCACCATCACTAAAAATCTGAGAGATGCAAATTAAAACCACAATGATATATTATCTCACGCCTGTCAAAATGGTATCATCAATAAATCCATGAACAAGTTTTAGTGAGGATGTGGAGAAAATGGAACCCTCATGCACTGCAGGTGGGAATGCAGACTGCTACAGCCACTAAGGAAAATAGCATAGAGTTTACTTAAAAAAATGGACCACAGTTTTTTGTGTTATTTTTTATCTACTCACTTAACTTAGAGACACTTAGGTTGTTTCCAACACTTGGCTAATGTACATTGTGCTGCTATGAACATTGGGGTGCATAGGTTCTTTTGAATTTTTGTTTCAGGATTCTTAGGGTATAATCCCAGTAGTGGAATTGCCAGGTCAAAAGGAAGTTCCATTTTTAGTTTTCTGAAGAAACTCACTAAAAAAAAAAGAACACACTAAAACTTAAAAAAATTTTAACTGAAAAAAAATGGAACTGCCTTATGATCCAGTGACCCTGTTTCTGGGAATATAATAGAAAAAAACCTGAAACACTAATAAAGAATATATGCACCCTTTTGCTTATTGTGGAGTTAGTTACAATAGCTAATATCTGGAAACAGCCAAAGTGGCCAGTAGTAGATGAGTGGATTAACTTTGATGGTGTGGATGTCCTGTCAAAGTCAAGGTCCTTCCTTACAGATTTAAACACCCTTGACTCAGGAGTCAGGGAGCTGAAAGGTGGATCCTGCAGTAGATGGATCACTTGCAGGCCCAGCTGCAGTGTCATGCCAGTGATGTGAGCTAGCAGATAAACAACAATGTTAATTATATGTGAGCTACAAAATATAATGAGAACCAGACCTGCTGCAGTAGCTTGGTTAAAACTGCATCCTGAAACACCAGGGTTGTGGGTTTGATCCCTAATCAGGGTATATGTGGGAGGCAACCAATGAATACATGTATGGGTGGAATAATATGTCAATCTTTCTCTTCTCTCTCTCTCTCTGTTCCTCTAAAATCAATAAATATTTTTTTAATTTTATTTTCATCATTATTCAAGTATAGGTTTCTCCCTTTTACTCCCAATCCAGCCCCCTCCCAACCCTCCCCACTTCCCTCCCATTACTACCCTCCCCCTAGTTTTTGTCCATGTGTCCTTTAAATTTGTTCCCATGAACCCTTCCATTGTCCCCTGAAATTCCCTCTTCTCTTCCCTCTGGTCACTGTCAGCCTGTCCTCTACTTCAGTGTCTTTGGTTATATTTTGCTTGTTTCTTTGTTTTGTTGTTTAGGTTCCTGTTAAAGATGAGATCATATGGTATTTGTCTTTCATTGCCTGGGTTGTTTCACTTAGCATAATATTTTCCAGCTCCATCCAAGCTATTGCAAAGGGCAGGAGCTCCTTCTTTCTTTCTGCTGCATAGAATTCCATTGTGTAAATGTACCATAGATTTTTGATCCATTCATTTACTGATGGGCAACTTGGTTGCTTCCAGCATCTAGCTATTGTAAATTGTGCTGCTATGAACATTGGGATGCATAGGTTCTTTTGGATTGGCGTTTTAGTATTCTTAGTATAGACTCCCAACAGTGGAACTGCTGGGTCAAAAGGCAGATCCATTTGTAGTTTTCTGAGGAAGTTCCATATTGCTTTCCATAGTGGCTGTACCAGTCTGCAGTCCCACCAACAGTGCACTAGGGACCCCTTTCCTCCACAACCTCTCCAAAACCTGTTTGTTGATTTGTTTATGATGGCCATTCTGACTGGTGTGAAGTGGTATCTCATTGTGGTTTTAATTTGCATCTCTCTGATAGCTAGAGATATTGAACATCGTTTCATGTGTCTTTGCATTTTCTGTATGTCCTCCTTGGAGAAGTGTCTGTTCAAGTCCTTTGCCCATTTTTTAATTGGATTCCTTGTCTTCCTAGAGAGCAGTCGTGTAAGTTCTTTATACATTTTGGAGATTAAACCCTTGTCTGAGGTTTCATGGGCAAATATGTTTTCCCATACAGTTGGTTCTCTTTTAATTTTGATACTGTTTTATTTAGTTGTGCAGAAGCTTTTAATTTCGATAAGGTTCCATTTGTTTATTCTTTCCTTTATGTCCCTTGCTCTAGGGGACAAGTCAGTAAAAAAGTTCCTTGGTGAAATATCTGAGATTTTCCTACCTACGTTCTCCTCTAGGACTTTAATGGTGTCACGGTTTATATTTAAGTCTTTTATCCACCTTGACATTATTTTGGTATATAGGGTAAGTTGGTGCTCGAGTTTTATTTTTTTGCACGTGGCTGTCCAGTTCTCCCAGCACCATTTGTCGAAGAGGCTATTTTTACTCCATTTTATGTCACTGCCTCCTTTGTCAAATATTAATTGACCATAGAGACTTGGGTTTATTTCTGGGCTCTCTGTTCTGTTCCATTGGTCTATGTGCCTGCTTTTATGCCAGTACCAGGCTGTTTTGATTACAGTGGCTTTGTAGTATAGTTTAGTGGCAGCTATGGTGATCCCTCCTACTTTACTTTTCCTTCTCAAAATTGCAGCAGCTATTCAGTGTCGTTTTTGATTCCATATAAATTTTTGAAGTGTTTGTTCTATGTCTGCGAAATAAGACATTGGTACTTTAGTAGGAATTGCATTGAATGTGTAAATTGCTATGGGTAGTATGGACATTTTGGTGATATTAATTCTTCCAATCCATGAATACGGTATATATTTCCATTTGATTGTGTCTTCCTTGATTTCTTTCCTCAGTGTTATGTTGTTTTCTAAATACAGGTCTTTACCTCTTTAGTTAAGTTTCTTCCTAGATATTTTATTTTTCTTTTTGCTATTTCAAATGGGATTTTTTCCTTGATTTCTGCTTCTGCTGTTTCATGTGGGTATACAGAAATGCCTTTGATTTCTGGATATTGACTCTGCATCCCGCTGTTTCGCCATATTCATTTAGTAGGTCAAGCAGTTTTTTGGCCGAGTCTCTAAGATTTTCTATGTATACTATCATGTCATCTGTAAACAGTGACAGCTTTGTTTCCTCCTTTCCGATTTGGATGCCTTTTATCTCTTTTTTCTGTCTGATCACTGTGGCTAAAACTTCCAGTACTATATTGAATAGAAGTGGTGAAAGTGGACAGCCTTGTCTTGTTCCTGATCTTAGTGGAAAAGATTTTAATTTTTGCCCATTGAGTATGATGTTGGCTGTAGGTCTCTCATATATGGCCTTTATTATGTTGAGGAATGCTCCCTCTATTCCCACTTTGCTGAGGGTTTTCATCATAAATGGGTGCTGTACCTTATCAAATGCATTTTCTGCATCTATTGATATGATCATGTGGTTTTTGTCTTTGCTTTTGTTTATGTGATGTATTACACTTACTGATTTGCGAATATTGTACCATCCTTGCATCCCTGGAATGAATCCCACTTGGTCATGGTGTATGATCTTTTTAATGTATTGTTGGATGTGGTTTGCCAGTATTTTGTTGAGGATTTTAGCATCAATGTTCATCAGTGATATTGGCCTGAAGTTTTCTTTCTTTGTTGTGTCTTTATCTGGTTTTGGAATTACGATGATGTTGGCCTCACAAAAAAAGTTTGGGAGTCTCCCATCTTTTTGGATTTTTTGGAATAGCCTGTGAAGGATAGGGGTTAGCTCTTCCTTAAATGCTTTATAGATTTCTATGAAACCATCTGGTCCAGGGCTTTTGTGTGTTGGGAGTTTTTTTATTACTGCTTCAATTTCTTTTGTTGTTATTGGTCTGTTCAGGCTTTCTGCTTCTTCTTCATTGAGTTTTGGAAGATTATACTTTTCTAGAAATTTGGCCATTTCGCCTAGGTTTTCAAATTTCTTGGCATACAGTTCTTCGTAGTAATTTCTTACAATCCTTTGTATTTCTGTGGTATCAGTTGTAATCTCTCCTCTTTCATTTATGATTGTATTTATTTGGGTCTTCTCTCTTTTTCTTCATGAGTCTGCTTAAAGGCTTGTCGATTTTGTTTATCTTTTCAAAGAACCAGCTCTTGAATTCATTGATCCTTAGAATGGTGCTTTTAGTCTCTATGTCATTTAATTCTGCTCTGATCTTGGTTATTTCCTTCCTTCTGCTTGCTCTGGGCTGCCTTTGTGGTTGTTCCACGAGTTCTTGTAGACGTAGGGTTAGGTTGTTTGTTTGAAATGTTTCTAACTTTTTTAGGTGGGCCTGTATCACTATGAACTTCCCTCTCAGGACTGCCTTTGCTGTGTCCCATAAGTTTTGGGTTGTTGTGAGTTTGTTTTCATTTGTTTCCAGAAGCCTTTTGACTTGTTCCCTAATATCATTCTTGACCCATTCATTGTTTAATACCATTCTATTTAATCTCCATGATTTTGAGTGTTTTTGTTTTTTTTCCTTGGGGTTGGTTTCTAGCTTCAGTCCCTTGTGATCCGAGAAACTGCTTGGTATGATTTCAATTTTCTCAAAATTGTTGAGGCTTGTTTTGTGTCCTATCATGCAGTCAGTCTTTGAAAATGTTCCGTGTACTTTGAAAAGAATGTGTATTTAGCTTCTTTTGGATGGAGGGTTCTGTATACATCAGTTATGTCTATTTCATCAAGGGTATTGTTCAATGCCACAATATCTTTGTTGATATTTTGTTTGGAAGATCTGCCCATTTTTGACAGTGGGGTGTTAAAATCCCCCACTATAATTGTGTTGCTGTCTATACCTTTCTCAAAGTCCTCTAAGATTTTCTTTATGTATTTGGGTGCTCCTATGTTGGGTGCATATTTATTTACAATATTTATGTCTTCCTGGTGGATTCTTCCCTTGAGTATTATGAAGTGACCTTCTGGGTCTCTCGTTATGGACCTTTTTTGGAAGCCTATTTTGTCTGATATGTGTATTGCTACCCCGGCTTTTTTTTTCCTGTCTATTTGCTTGGAAGATTTGGTTCCAGCCTTTCACTTTCAGGTTGTGAAGGTCTTTTATCCTGAGGTGGGTCTCTTGTAGTCAGCATATATGTGGTTCCTTTTTTCTTATCCATTCAGCTAGCCCATGTCTTTTGATAGGAACATTTAATCCATTTACATAAGGTTATTATTGATAGGTACTTATTCATTGTCTTTTATGTACGAGTGTTCCTCTCTCTCTCTCTCTCTCTCTCTCTTTTCCTTCCCTTCCTTAAAGCAGTCCCTTTCAAATCTCTTGGAGAGCTGGTTTGGTAGAGGTGTATTCTTTTAGACTTCTTTTGTCTGGAAACCTTATTATTTGGCCTTCTATTTTGATTGAGAGCCTTGCTGGATAAAGTAGCCTTGGTTGCAGACCTGTGGTTCTCATTACTTGGAATATTCCTTGCCATTCTCTTCTGGCTTGAAGTTTTTCCATTGAAGTCAGCTGTTAGCCTTATTGGGGCTCCCTTGTATGTTACTTCCTGTTTCTCAGTTGCTGCCTTTAATATTCTCTCTTTGTCTTGAAATCTTGCCATTTTAATTATGATGTTTCTTGAGGTGGGCCTCTTTGGGTTCCTCTTGATTGGGGCTCTCTGTGTTTCCTGGATTTGTGTGACTTTCTCTCATCAAATTAGGGAGGTTTTCCATCATTACTTTTTCAGATAGGTTTTTGATCCCTTGGTCTTCTTCTTCTCCTTCTGGTATGCCTATTATACGGATATTATTGCATTTCCTATTGTCTTGCATTTCTCTTAATCCCTATTCATTCTTTCTGAGTCTCTTTTTCTTTGCTCTTTCTGGGTGTTGTTTTCTACTTTTTCCTCTAGCTTGCTGATTTGATCTTCTGCTTCATCAATCCTGCTTTTCATTCCTTCTACTGTGTTCCTCAGTTCAGAAATGGCATTCTTCATTTCCTCTTGGCCTTTGTTGAGGGTTTCTATTTCCTTTTTCATGTTTATATAGTTTGAAGTGAGATTGTTGTAGCTTCCCTCTAGTTTCTGATAGCTCACTGTGAGTTCATTGAACTTCCTGATAATCATTGTTTTGAACTCACTATCTGATAGTTGAGTTGCCTCTATTTCATTTAGCATTTTTCCTGAGGCTTCCTCCTTTCCCTTCAATTGGGGGTTGTTTCTTTGTTTTCTCATTCTTTGTGGGTTTCTTGTTGTTAGCCTCTGTTTCTTAAATTGATCTGTTCTGGTTCCCTGTAATTATGGTGTGAACTTCTGTGGTAGAATACTTGTGAGATTCAGTGGTGCAGTCTCCTTCATGTATCCTGGTGTTCACAACTTCCCCCTACTCTTTTTTGTGATCAGTTGCAGGAGTTAGGCAAAATGGTTTAAGACAGCAAGACAGTATACTATGATATTTACATTAGCAGCTAGTAGAGAAGAGATGGGTTATCCTTTGGCTCCTTATAGTGTTAACCATGGCCCTCCACCCCACTAGCCACGTTTTAGAAAGGATGGAAAGAAGATAAGACTCTTATTGGGGACGAAAGGATTGTTAGTTGGAACTAGCAAGCTGTGAGGCTGTGGGAGATCAGATTCTAAGGTAGCGTCAGAATGAAGAGTACTAAATAGGAGTAGTGTGTAAAAGAATAGGACAGCCCCCACAATAGTATAGTTCAGGAAATTGTAAAGTGGGGTGAGATCAGGTAGGGGTGTTGAGTAGTATTTACAATTGTATGAACTAGATCTTATTAACAGTAATAATGAAGCAACAGTCTTGTGGAAGAATCGATGAGATCTAGATAACAAGAATAAGGAGTATAGACCCTTGAGAGGTGTATTAATGGAACACAGATGAAGGATAGTAAATTATCAACACACTGTGACTGAGATACCAGGGGGAACCTATCAAATGACAGTATAACCAGCCAAGCAAAGAACATTATACAGAAAGAAAAAGAATACAAAATACTATTAAAATAAAAAATGTCAGAAAAGTGAGAAAAAGATAATACAAATTTGCAGTAACTTGCAAGATCAAAAAAAGGGAAAAAAAGCAGAAGATGGGGTGCAGGAGAGATAAATTTGGAGTGGAAGGAATAATACTAGGATGAATGGAAGAAAAACATAAGGTATTGAGAGATATAAAAATAAGAAGAATTGAAAAATAAAATGTCACTTAAAACACAAGATAAAATCAATCAACCAACAACAGCCACAAAAACAAAACAAAACAAAACAAAACAAAACAAAACAAAACAACCTCTTGTTGGTTTCTTACTGGCCAGACCCGTTTTTCTGCTCTTGCTGGCTTCAGCTGGCTGAGGGAGTTTTGAAATGCTTATCACTGTTCCCAGCCAAACCTCAGTAAGTCTCTCAGGTACTATCCCCAGGGCCAATCTGACTTTCCCTGACAGGACCCTGTGTGCTCCCGAGCACACTTGCTCTCCAGAGCTCGCTGCCATGTTCTCCTGGGCTCCAGGGTCCCTGCAGGGTTCCAGCTCTATGACCTCAGGAGGCACCTGCGACTTTTTGGGATTCACTGCACCATCTCTGGTGATCATAAAAGGGCGTGCCCATCCACCAAATTTTTGAGTTTCGGGCTCTAGGAATGCACTAAGTGCAGCATCCCTTCCGGGTTTCACAACGTGAGAGTCAGGATTCCAGATGGGGCGCACACTTCCACAGTTCAGTGCTGCAGGCTCCAGAAACCTGAGAACTCTGCACCCTTTCCTGGATCAGGGTTGCAATGTCTGGGTTTTCTACCGATCCACACTCCCACTGGGCTAGGGGTGCGGGCGCTCTTCCAGACCACCCCTGGTCATGCCGGCTAGAGGCACTCACTTCTCCCACTGCTCTGGGTGGGTGTTCACAGACCCTGGGTGATTTTTTCTCCAGTCCAACAGGCCTTTCTGTGCCTTCAGGCAACAAGGTCTTCCCTGGTATTGCTCAACCCTGTATTCCCCAGAGGGAGCAGCTACTCCCCTCTCCCGGGAGCCCTGAGGCAGACCCGGGAGCACCGGGCCTGGGGACTGCAACCGCCCTGGTCCCCACGCTGATCCCTGGGTCCCTTTTGTCCTGAAGCAGCCTCCTTACCATCTGGTTTTTTAATGATAGCAATAATTTTTGATGTCCTGTTTTCAAAAATGTTTTGGTAACCTAGGCCACTTGCTGTGTTTCTCCAACAATCTGTGAGTTTCCCTCCTCTTCACAGAAGCTGAGAAACATGCTGCCTAGAGTAAAGCCTCCATCTTTCCAGGTCCAAAAAATCTTTTTAAAATAAAAAATAATAAAATAAAAAAGTAGTGGTACACTTACAAAATGGAATACTATTCAGCCATCTAAAAGAAGGAAATCTTATCTTTTGTGACAGCATGGATGGACCTGGAGAGCATTATGATAAGTGAAACAAGCCAGTGAGAGAAAGACAAGTACCATATAATCTCTTTTATATGTGGAACCTAGTGAACAAAATAAACTGATGAACAAAGTATAATGAAGCAGAAATAAGCATGGATGCATGGAGCAGACTGACAGCTGTCACAGGAGGTGGGAGAGTGACTGGATGAAAGAAAATAAAGGGATTAAGCAAATATGTATACATATGTATATATGTATGTGTGTATATACATATATGTGTGTGTATACACACATGTGTATATATGTATGTGTGTATACATATATATGTATGCGTGTATACACACATACATATATGTGTGTGTGTATATATATACACACACATATATATAAAATCTCCAGTGCCAATCTGTTTTGATTTACAATGACTTGCTTGATTTTTTTTGGTATTGAGTTTTGTGAGTTTGTTTTTAAAAATAAATCTTGTGTATTAACCCCTTAACAGATGTACTAGGTCTGTCCAGAAAGTATCCATCCATGTAGCATGAAAAATAGAGACATTTATTGAAGAAGTTACATGACACAAAATACATTGTATATAGGACAATGATGCCTCAGTCCCCTTCAAAGTAGGCAGTTTGGGACCTTACACAGTTTTTCCAGCATCTCTTCTACTGTTCAAACCACTCTACAAAATCCTTTATTGGAACCACCATCAGCTCTCCCCATTGTATTTTCCAGAATCTTATTGGTGGTCTGAAATCTCTTCCCTTTCAATGGTGATTTAATTTGGAAAAGCCAGAAGTCACAGGGTGCTAAATCTGGTTCATTGATGGGTTTTCAATCAAGTCATTAGCAACTGCAGCACAATGTTCCTTCTGCTCTCGTATCAGAAGCCACAGAATGAATTTTTGCTGCATTTCATGCCAAGATCCTGTGTCAAAGTCTTAGACACAATAGCTTTGGGATTCCCCAGATTAGATTCTACATTTCTCATTGTCAGTCATCCATCTTTGATGATTGCATCCATACTTGTTGAACATTCTCAAGTGTTCTGCTTGTTATAGGCCTTCCAGCATGTGGATCACTTTCAGCATATTCTTGACCATCTTGAAGCATTTGTGTCACACATTTATTTGTGCTGAATTAACTTCAATTTCCCCAAAAACCTTCTGAATCCTCTGAATAATTTCCACAAAAGAGTATTCAAGCTTAATGAAAAATTTCATGCAGATTTGTTGCTCTACTCACTCAGTCATTTTGAATGTGATGCCCACAGAGTACACATGCTCATTCAATGGCATCAACCACCCTCACTGACTAGTACAGTGAAGTCTTCATCATTCATGCACATAAGCATTCCACTACACTCTTCCTGGCTGCCAGTTTACATCAATGTTGCACAAACCATTCTCATTATATTAACAACGGCTGGACTTTTTTCAGACAGACCTTTTGTGTGTGTGTGTGTGTGTGTGTGTGTGTGTGTGTGTGTGTATTTACACCAGCAGATAATAATAGGCACTGGAAGATTATGAACACTAGTCAGTTTCAATCATCTACCAAGAGATGATGAATCTTTTCCAGCATACTCAAGAGCAAATCTATTCTATGTAATTTCACTTTCTCTGTTTTTTCCACAGCCTTGTTTCAGATGTGAAATAGAAATTATTATTGCCTTCAAAACATTATTCACTTTAGTTGAGAGTCTTCTTTAAAGGATACTAATCATTTGAGATTGATAAGCTTTTTTGACATTGTTGATCATAAGAAGCCCATTGATCTACGTGGTACCTCCATGGCTGATATCAAGCCCAAAAGGACTCCGGGAAGCAGGATGGGCAAACAAGCATTTGTCAGTACCTCAGTGTTATAAGCCCTATGTGGTTTTGCTCAGTGGATTGAGCACTGGCCTGTGAAACAAAAGGTCACCAGTTCAATCCCCAGTCAGGGCACATGATTGGGTTGTGGGCCAGGTCCCCAGTTGGGCATATGTGAGAGGTAATCAATGTTTGCCTCAAATTTTGATGTTTCCTTCACTCTCTTTTCCTCTCCTTTCCCTCTTCTTTAAAAATAAATAAATAAAATATTTTGAAAATAAAATCTGTTGGACATTTTCTTATCCCATGCCATGTTTGTTACCAGCATGCCAATGCCCTCTATCTACTAGTATTTCATGTCTTAAACATGAGTTTTTACAAAAAGTTTTGCTTTAACTGTGACCACAACTATAAAAATTTATTATAGAAAAAAACCTGTCAGAAATCCATCAAGGTTAAGCTTAGGTTCATTTTGAAAAATTTGGAAGATGCAGCAATGAATCAAACTGCTTCTCTCATGAAAGAGTAAAAGTTTAAAATATAAACATGATCTTCAAAGCAGGACTCATAACAGTTCTAAGGTAACTTTGGGCTTCAAAGACCTCCTTTTGTTTTTGAGCTAGCCATAGGCCTGTCTGCTTTGATAAAGTGGAAAGGACTTCACAGTGGGAATCCTTGGTGAGTTTTCATTCATTTTGAATCATTAAATCATTTTATCTGGACCTAACACAGCTAGATAAAAGTTGCAGTAGTATACAATGAAGCAGCATGACTTTCTGGAAACCCAGATTACTAATATCATATCACACAGGTTTTTACTTTCTATGTGATTTAATTATATAATATTAATTTGATTCAATACTTGGATGATCTCAGGAGCTTTAAGGAAACTCATAATGAGGAAAAAGAAAAAATATTATTCTGTAGGAAGGACACTAGACTGAATATATTCAAAGAAGGTTCCATAAAAGCAAAGTGTTTGACTTAGAAACAGATCTCTCTTAAAGAAAATGGTCCTGTTTTTGTTTCTTTCTTTGCCCTTGTCATTGTGCATCCGGCGTGTATATCAGAGCTAAAAACAATCTTGCTAGTTTCACTCCAGTGGGTTGGACCAGGAATTAGTAGGGTATCTAAAGAAAATCACTATAGATTTTGAACAGGGTGTGGTGGGGATACACTTAATTATGAGCTTGTTTTGGTAGTGCACATTACATGTTGGCCAAACCATGCCCTGGCTGGTGTAGCTCAGTGGATTGAACAAGGCTGTGAATCAAAGGGTCAAAGTGTCACTGGTTCAATTCCCAGTCACAGCACATGCCTGGGTTGCAGGCTGGGTCCCCAGTGGGGGCCCCATGAGAGGCAACCACACATTGATGTTTCTCTCCTCTCTTTTTCCCTCCTTTCCCTGCTGTCTAAAAATAAATAAATAAAATCTAATAAATAAATAAATAAATGCAAAACCAACCCAATCTGATCCTCTATTTTGAGAAGTACAAGTGTTAGGTGAAAAAGAGAATGCA
This sequence comes from Phyllostomus hastatus, assembly GCF_019186645.2. Classification (NCBI taxonomy): domain Eukaryota; kingdom Metazoa; phylum Chordata; class Mammalia; order Chiroptera; family Phyllostomidae; genus Phyllostomus; species Phyllostomus hastatus. The sequence goes on from NW_025334022.1 coordinate 17,023,784, forward strand.
AATAATTTGACCTCAGAAAGTTATCCTGATTAACATTCAGCTATATTCTTATTTTCTAAGTCATGTGAATAAGAACTACAATTGCAGCAACAACTACTATTATTATTACCATTATTGCTGCTGCTGCTGATACAAAGTAAGTACCATTTACTGAGAATCTATCATGGTCAGGTACTGGAATAAGCACTTTACATGCATTATCTTTGTTTAATCCTCATTCACCTCTAGGAGGTGGATTTATCTATTATATATAAAGACTCTTGGACACTAAGAGCTTCAGTGACTTGCCCAAGGTCACACTGTTTGAAAGTGGCAGAGCCAGAATTCAAATCAAGTCAAATATTCAAACCTTAGAAACATCAGTTACCAAAGTGACTCTGAAACTAATGAGTGACCATACTACCTTATTTTCTCATGAATCCTTTCAATAAACCTCTATCCATGAGAGTAATTGGAGTCTGTCTTTTTCATGAAACTTTAAAGATCCTAATACCACCATTTACCACTCTTGTGTTTAGTCATGTTATATTTTTTAAATTTTGTTTTAATCATCCCATTTTCCGTCCTTTACTCCCATTCCAAACCACCCACCCATCCCTTCCCATCTCTCTCCCATTTCCATCCCCCCTACTGTTTGTCCATGTGTCCTTTATATTTGTTCCTGTAAACCCTTCCCATTCTGCCCTGAAATTCCCTCCCCTCTCCCCTCTGGTCACTGTCAGCATGTCCTCTATTTCAGTGTCTTTGGCTATATTTTCCTTATTTCTTAGTTTTGTTGTTTAGGTTCCTGTTAAAGGTGAGATCATATGGTATTTATCTTTCACCACCTGGTTTATTTCACTTAGCATAATGCTTTCCAGCTCCATCCAAGCTTTTGAAAAGAATTCCTTTCTTTCTGCTGCATAGAATTCCATTGTGTAAATGTACCATAGTTTTTTGATCCATTCATTTACTGATGGGCACATAGGTTGCTTCCAGCACTTAGCTATTGTAAATTGTGCTGCTATGAACATTGGGGTGCATAGGTACTTTTAGATTGGTGTTTCAGGGTTCTAGGGATATAATCCTAGCAGTGGAATTGCTGGGTCAAAAGAAGATCCATTCTTAGTTTTCTGAGGAAGTTCCATACTATTTTCCATAGTGGTTGTACCAGTCTGCAGTCCCACCAACAGTGCATTAGGGTCCCCTTTTATCCACAACCTCTCCAACACTTGTTGTTTGTTGCTTGGTTTATGAGGGTCATTCTAACTGGTGTGAAGTAGTATCTCATTGTGGTTTGAATTTGCATCTTTCTGATAGCTAGCAATATTGAAAATCTTTTCATGTGCCTTTGGATCCTTTGCATGTCCTTCTTGGAGAAGTGTCTGTTCAAGTCCTTTGCCCATCTTTTAATTGGGTTGCTTGTCTTCTTAGAGTGGAGTCATGTAAGGCCTTTATATATTTTGGAGATTAAACCCTTGTCTGAGGTTTCATTGGCAAATATGTTTTACCATACAGCTGGTTTTCTTTTAATTTTAATACTGTTTTCTTTAGCTGTGCAGAAGCTTTTTATTTTTATGAGATCCTATTTGATTTTTCTTTCCTTTATGTCCCTTGCTCTAGAGGACATGTTAGTAGAAACGTTTCTACATGAAATATTTGAGATTTTCCTACCTACGTTCTCCTCTAGGACTTTAATGGTGTCACAGTTTATATTTAAGTTTTTATCCACCTTGAATTTATTTTTGTGTATGGTGTAAGTTGGTGCTCGAATTTCATTTTTTTGCATGTAGCTGTCCAGTTCTCCCAACACCATTTGTTGAACAGTCTATTTTTACTAAATTTTTTGTTTCTTGCCCTCTTTGTCAAATATTAATTGACCATAGAGACTTGGGCTTATTTCTGGGCTCTCTGTTCTGTTCCATTGGTCCATGTGCCTGCTTTTATGCCAATACCAGGCTCTATTGCTTATAGTGTCCATGCAATGGTGTTTAATATCAGGTATTGTTATCCCTCCTACTTTACTCTTCTTTCTCAAAATTGCAGCAGATATTTGGGGTCATTAATAGTTTCATATAAATTTTTGAAGTGTTCGTTCTATGTCTGTGAAATAAGCCATTGGTACTTTAATAGGTATTGCATTGAATCTGTAAATTGCTTTCGGTAGTATGGACATTTTGATGATGTTAATTCTTCCAATCCATGAACACGATATATGTTTCCATTTGTTTGTGTCTTCCTTGATTTCTTTCTTCAGTGTTATGTAGTTTTTTGAATACAGGTCTTTTGCCTCTTTGGTTAGGTTTATTCCTAGGTATTTTATTTTTCAATTTGCTATATAAAATGTAATTTTTTTCTTGATTTCTGCTTCTGCTGTTTCATTAATGGTGTACAGAAATGCCTTTGATTTCTGGATATTAACTTTGCATCCTGCTGTTTTGCCATATTCGTTTAGTAAGTCAAGCAGTTTTTTGGCCGAGTCTATAAGATTTTCTATGTACACTATCATGTCATCTGCAAACAGTGACAGTTTTGTTTCCTCCATTGTGATTTGTATGCCTTTTACTTCTTTTTCTTGTATGATCTCTGTGGCTAAAATTTCTAGTACTATATTGAATAGAAGTGGTGAAAGTGGACAGCCTTATCTTGTTCCTGATCTTAGTGGAAAAGATTTTAATTTTTGCCCATTGAGTATGATGTTGGCTGTAGGTCTTTCATATATGGCCTTTATTATGTTGAGGAATGCTCCTTCCATTCCCACTTTACTGAGTGTTTTTATCATAAATGGGTGCTATACCTTAGCAAATTTTTTTCTGCATCTATTGATATGATCATGTGATTTTTGTCTTTCCTGTTGTTTATGTGATGTATTACACTTACTGATTTGCGAATATTGTACCATCCTTGCATCCCTGGGATGAATCCCACTTGGTCATGGTGTATGATCTTTTTAATGTATTGTTTGATGTAGTTTGCCAATATTTTTTGAGGATTTTAGTGTCTATGTTCATCAGCGATATTGGCCTGAAGTTTTCTTTCTTTGTTGTGTCTTTATCTGGTTTTGGGTTTAGGATGATGCTGGTTTCATAAAATGAGTTTGGGTATCTTTTATCTTTTTAGATTTTTTGGAATAGTCTGTGAAGGATAGGGGTTATCTCTTCCTTAAATGCTGTGTAGAATTCTCCTGTGAAACCATCTCGTTCAGGGCTTTTGTGTGTCAGGAGTTCTTTGATTACTGATTCAATTTCATCTGTTGTTATTGGTCTGTTTAGGTTTTTGCTTCTTCTTCATTGAGTTTTGGAAGATTATATTTTTCTAGAAATTTGTACATTTCACCTAGGTTTTCAAATTTTGTGCCATACAGTTCTTTGTAGTAATTTCTTACAATCCTCTGTATTTCTGTAATCAGTTGTAATCTCTCCTCTTTCATTTCTGATTGTGCTTATTTGGGTCTTCTCTCTTTTTTCTTGATGAGTCTCCTTAAAGGCTTGTTGATTTTGTTTATCTTTTCAAAGAACCAGCTCTTAGATTCATTGATCCTTAGAATTGTACTTTCAGTCTCTTTTTCATTTAATTCTGCTCTGATCTTGGTTATTCCCTTCCTTGTGCTTGTTCTGGGCTGTCTTTGTTGTTTTTCCTCGAGTTCTTGTAGACGCAGTGTTAGGATGTTTGTTTGGAATGTTTCTATCTTTTCTATGTTGGCCTGTATAGCTATTAACTTCCCTCTCAGAACTGCCTTCACTGTGTCCCATAAGTTTCAGGCTATTGTGAGTTCATTTTCATTTGTTTCCAGAAAATTTTTTATTTCTTCCCTAATTTCATTCTTGACCCATTCATTTTTTAATAGCATTCTATTTAATCTCCACGATTTTGAGTGTTATGGATTTTTTTCCTTGGTGTTGGTTTCAGTCCCTTGTGATCTGAGAATATGCTTGGTATGATTTCAATTTTCTTAAATTAGTTGAGGCTTGTTTTGTGTCCTATCATGTGGTCTGTCTTTGAAAGTGTTCCATGTGCATTTGAAAACAATGTGTATCTAGCTTCTTTGGGATGGAGGGTTTTATATATATATATATATATGATCATATGTGTTTGTGTGTGTGTGTGTGTGTGTGTGTGTGTGTGTGTGTGTGTAATCAGTGAAGTCCATTTGATCTAGGGCATTTTTCAGTGCCACAGTATCTTTTTTGATACTTTGTTTGGAAGATCTGTCCATTTTTGACAGTGGGATGTTGAAATCCTCCACTATAATTGTGTTACTGTCAATATGTTTTTCAAGTCCTCTAAGATGTTCTCTATGCATTTGGGTGCTCCTTTTTTGGGGTGTGTATATGTTTTCAATGTTTATGTCTTTTTACAGGATTCTTCCCTTGAGTATTATGAAGTGACCTTCCGGGTCTCTCTTTATGGCACTTTTTTGGAAGCCTATTTTGCCTGATATGAGTATTGCTACCCCAGCTTTTTTTCCTGTCCATTTGCTTAGAAAATTTGTCTCCAGTCCTTCACTTTCAGACTGTGCAGGTCGTTTATCCTGAGGTTGGTCTCTTGTAGGCAGCATATGTGTGGATCATGCTTTCTTATCCATTCAGCTATTCTATGTCTTTTGATTGGAGCATTTAATGCATTTATGGTTAAGGTTATTATTGATAGGTACTTATTCGTTACCATTTACATGCCTGTGTTTCTCTCTCTCTCTCTCTCTCTCTCTCTCTCTCTCTCTCTCTCTCTCTCTTCCTTCCTTTCCTTAAAGCAGTCCCTTTAGTATCTCTTGCAGAGCTGTTTTGGTGGAGGTGTATTCCTTTAGACTTGTTTTGTCTTGGAAGCTTTTTATTTGGCCTTCTATCTTGATTGAGAGCCTCGATTGGTACAGTAGACTTGGATGCATACCTCTGGTTCTCATTACTTGGAATAATTCCTGCTATTCCTTTCTGGCTTGGAGCATTTCCATTGAGAAGTCATTTAGAAGCTGCTAGCCTTATTGGGGCTCCCTTGTGTGTTACTTCCTGTTTCTCCCTTGCTGCCTTCAAGATTCTCTGTTTGTCTTGAAATTTTGTCATTTTAATTATGATGTGTCTTGAGGTGGGCCTCTTTGGGTTCCTCTTGATTGGAACTCTCTGTGTTTCCTGGATTTGTGTACCTATTTCTCTCATCAAATTAGGGAAGTTTTCCATCATTGCTTTTTCAAATAGGTTTTCTATCCCTTGCTCTTCTTCTTCTCTTTGTGGTTTCCCTATTACATGGATATTATTATGTTTCATATTGTCTTGCATTTCTATGAATTCTTCTTCATTCTTTCTGAGTCTCTTTTCTTCTTCTTGCTCTTTCTGGGTGTTTTTTTCTATTTTGTCTTCCAATTCACTGATCCGATCTTCTGTTTCATCGATTCTGCTTTTCCTTCATTCTACTGTGTTCTTCAGTTCAGAAATTGTATTCTTCATTTCCTCTTGACCCCTGTTGATAATTTCTGTTTCCTTTTTCATTTTGATATAGTTTGCAGTGAGTTTACTGTAGCTTTCCTGTAGTTTCTTGTAGCTCATTGTTAGCTCATTCAGCGTCCTGATACCATTGCTTTGAACTCAATATCTAATAGTTGAGTTGCCTCTATTTCATTTAGCATTCTTTCTGAGGTTTCCCCCTTTCCCTTCATTTCGGGATTGTTTCTTTGTCTTCGCATTGTTCATGAGACTCTTCTTGTTAGCCTCTGTTTCTTACATTGATCTGTTCTAGTTCCTTCAGTTTATCGTGTGATCTTCTGTGGTAGAATACTTGTGAGATTCACTGGTGCAGTCTCCTTCGGGTATCATTGTGTTCACAGCTTCTTCTACTCTTTTTTGTGATCCTTTGGAGTGGTAAGGTAAAATGGTTTAAGAAAGCAATAGAGTATTGTATGATATTTACAGTAGCATCCAGTAGAGAAGAGATAGGAGATCCTTTGACTATGTATAGTGTTAACTGTGATCTCCCATCCCACTAGTCACATTTTAGAAAGGATGGAAAGAAGATAAGACTCTTGTTGGGGAGGAAAGTATTGTGAGTTCGATCTAGAAAGCAGTGAGGTGGTGGGAGGTCAGATTTTGAGGTAGGGTGAGAGTAAAGAATAGTAAATAGGTGTAGTGTGTGAGAGAATAGAGTTAGCCACTACAGTGATAGAGTTTGGGAAACTGTGAAGTAAGCTAAGATCTGGGAGGTGTTTTGTGTAGTATTTACAATTGTATGGAATAGGTCTTATTTACAGTAATATTAGAGCAACAATCATATGACAGAATCTATGAGATCTAGATAATAAGAATAGGGAGTATAGAACCTTGAGTAGTGTACTAATGGAACACAAATGAAGGACAGTAAATTAGCAATACACTATGAATGAGATAACAGGGGAAACCTATCAAATGATACATTATGACCAGCCAAGCAAAGAAGAATATATAGAAATAAGAGGAATTCCAAAATACTATTAAAATAAGAAATGTAAGAATAATGAAAAAATGTAATACAAATATGTAATAACTTGCAGGGTCAAAAAAAGGAAAAAAAACAGAAGATGGAATGAAGAAGAGATAAATTTGTAAAGGAAGGAATAACACTAGAGTGAAACAAAGAAAATCATAAGTAATTGAGAGATATAAAAACAATAAGATTTAAAAAATAAAATGTTATTAAAAAAAGATAAAATCAAACAATCAAAAAAAACCCTTCTTGTTGGTATCTAACTAGCCAAACCAGTTTTTCTGGTCTTGCTGGCTTCAGCAGGCTGAGGGGTGAATGGAATCACTTTTCTCCCTTCTGGATCAGAACGCAGTCAGCCTCTTGCATACTGTCCCCAGGGCTAGCCTCAAATTCTCCCCAGAGCCAATCTGGTACCTCTCTGAAGGGCCCTGGGTATGGGTCTGGGCACTCCTAAGCACGCTGTCTGGAGCTTACCACCACAGGCTCTGGGATCCCGTGGAGGACCTGCCCCTTTTCCTGGTTCATGTGAGCTCTGGGAATCCCAAGGGGCGCACACTTCCCCCGAGTTTATGACCTGGGCACTGCGGATCCTGTGGAGTGCCCATGCCTTTTCCTTGTTCAAGGCTGTGGGGTCTGGGTCTTCCAGAAAAACAACACTCTCTCCTGGTGGGGGGCATGGGCACACAGCCAGGCCGCCCTTGGTCGCACAGGCTGGGGCACATGCTCTTCCCAGGGCTATGCATGGGTGCTTACAGCCCCTGTGTGATTGTCTCTCAGTCCTCACTCCCCTCTCTTTGCCTTCAAGGAATGAGGCCTCCCCTAGTACTGCTCAATCCTTGTTTGGCCGTGGAGGGAGCAGTTGACCCAGCTTTCTCCCGAGTACCCTGAGGCAGACCCAGGAGTACTGGGCCTGGGGCTGCAACCTCCCAGGTCCCCACGCTGATCCCTGAGCCCTTATTATCCTGAAGCACTCTTCTTATCATCTGGTTTTTCAGTGTCCGCTATAATTTTTGATCTCCTATTTTTATAAATAAAGTGATATTGTTGGCTTTTTGCTCTGTTCCTTCGTAGATCATTTTGTTTTTCTCCTGCATGCAGGAGGAAATGGAATCTGCTCCCTCCTACCACACTGCCACCTTCCTCCTAATCATGTTCTATTTTAAAATGAAATAAAATCCTCTCTAGTGTGAATCAATGCGAATTAGTAAAAAAAATGAATACATATTGAATAACTGCTTAATTCAAGATATTCTTCTAGGGTATGTAGAGCATAGTATACAAACAAACATTATATGTATTCTCTGGCTTCATGGAATTTACAATCCTGGTAAAGTGTGCAATGTATATTGTTTATAAGAAGAGAAAACTCACAATATAAGATGTTTTGAGAATAATGTTAATAGTTTAAATTTAATAAGCACTTATGTGTTGGATACTAATTGTAGTACTTAATGTCTTTTATCATATTTAATTCTTACATGAACACAAGATAAGTACTATTGTTATCTCATATTTACAGATGAGAAAACTGAGGGTCAACAGCTTCCTAGCTAGTAAGCAACAGAACCAGACCTAAAATCCAGCCTGTGTAACTTCAGAGACTGAGCACTTCACCAATAAAGGCCAATTGCTCTTATGGCAAATATCTAAATAAATGGCATAGTCAGTAAATATTTGGGAGTACCTAGAAAGAATTAAAATTTTTCTCTAGGCTAAAAATTGGTGTAAGTTTCCATTATTATGGAAAGGTTAGTTTACTTTGGAGTAAGCAAACTTGATATATTAAAATGGAAACTTGCAAAATAAAAACATTAGAATATGAACATTTGCATTACCAAGGTTTATTTGCCTCATAAAGAATCATCACAGTTTTCTTTTAAATAAAAGTCTCCCTTATTGTGCTCAGAATATAATTGGATTCACACACACACATAAAGTAAATGAAAGAAAGAAATGAATATACACAACACTTGTCTAATGTGACTATTTTATAAAATAAGATACAACTTTACCAGATTTCATATGCAAACTCTCAAGCTTCCAACAAAGACCATCACTTATACAATAAAAGCATCACTTACTCATCTTCTTGTCTGGCTCTCTCATTTTACAGATGAGAAAATGAAAATTCAAGAGAAGTGATTTAGCCAGGGTTACACAACTAGTTAGTGGCACCCTCATTAGTGGTTTGCAAGACTCATGTTCTTTGGTTCCCAGCCTCATTTTCTTTAACCTATACCAGTTCACTGTTCTTTAATAAGAAGCAAAAAATTATGTCAAAAATTTTGAGTCAAATATCATTAGTTCTTTATTGTTATAATTCATAGACAATTGTAACCCTGAATACAAGATAGAGAAGCAGTGAAGTAGCTCACATTAACTTGGATAGTTCTATCACAATAATTCAGGTTTCACTAATTTCTCTCAACTTGTTAAGGGCCAGCAGGATAAATGCCATTCACATATCTGAGAGCTAAAAAGGTAGTTGGATGACTCTGACTACATTTAAATTTCTTTATCAGTAGAGCTTTACATGCTTTCAGAGTGGCATCAAATGAACATAGTGATTTAGCATAAGTGGTTCAGAAAAGCTTTCTCTACCAATTCACCAGGGCTAATAGATAGATATACTATACAACTTCCTGGAGTAATACTTTTAAAAGTGTTAATGTGAAATGCTCTGTTTTCACTGTGATTTGTTGGAAGAGTGGTATAAGCAGTAAATAAGCAAGGTCTGCAAATAAGCAATAAAGTTCCAAGAAGAATTTTCATGTGGATAATCATAGATGAAGAACAAGCATTTATTCTCCTGAACTGTGATGGATCCAATAGCCTGTAGCCTATGTGATCAGAATTTCTACCAAGTCAATACTCAGTCTTTATTCTCAGGGGTGTTTAACTCAGACTATTTAAATTTTGTTCTGGTTCATTAAACATGTAATTTATTGGTTATTAAAATGCCCTGAAGTATTTTTCAATTACAGAAAAAATATAAAAAGTGATTTATGCTTGTGGGTAAGTTGATACATGTCATAAAGACAAGAGTTGTAATTTGTTTCCAAATAGCACTTCTTTACTATCAGAATTGGTTACAGCTTTCAAAGGCTAATCACAGCAAAAACTTGGTTAAATCTGTCAGTTGTATGCAAAAAGCTCCTTTCATAAAATCCATGGCTCTAGACAGTGTGTACTACTCTTTTAGCTTTGGTCACAGTGTGTGCCAATGCAGGTTGACACATAAAAGTGGACAAATTAAGAAAGAGAAAGCTGCCTGGCCCACATGAGGTTACCTATTTCATGCTTACTTTTTGCAATAGTCATTCCTAGCTGCAGGGCAGACAAGACTAAAGACAAATGGTGAATCAAAAGAAGGACAAAATGAAATGAAAATGGAGAACAAAGATGATAGGATATCTGCAAGGGATAGCTCTTTGATGTTCTGTCTATTGATCATAAACCAAAATCCAAGCCCAGAAGTCATGGCTTTGGATAATCAAACCTCATCAGAGTAGCTGTCTGCACTATTCTTCCCTAAATACCAATGTTTGCTTGTTCTAAACATAATATTTATCACTTTAAAACAGATAATTATCATTTCAGGAAAAGGTCAAGTATGGATGAAAATCCCTTGCAGTACTGATGACTTTTTCAATCAGATTTCCCTTTTGAATATATATAGCTTTGTTCCCTCTGGAATGTCTCTTGTTTTGTTTCAGCTGCTCTCTGGCTTGCAATTCTAGAGCTGTGTATGCATGATTCTAAGAAACATAGGGGCTTGTCATTTCAGAGTCATTAATTTTAGTAAATAATCATTTGTTGCGTTTTAACTATTTTATCATTAAATTTACCATATATTTGGTGGTTTTTTACTATGAGTAATATTTTGTAGGGGAATTTTAATATCACTTAGACTCCATTTTCATAAATAAACACCAGCAATATTTTTAAGAGCTGCAAATTTTGCTACTTCACCTTCCACAGCCATAAACTCATTCACTCTATCCATCCTAATGGAGCTGGATTAATGAAGCTCTCAAAAGTGCAACATTTGGTGAAAATTGTGGAAGTACCTGATACACTGGTTATTTGCAGATTCACTAGCAAATAATGATGTGATTTTGGCTGCTGACTAGTATGTATGTAATATCTTACTGTAGTGCCTCCAAGGTGCACTGAATTCCACTTTCTGTGATCACACTAATTAAGAGGAGCAATGAAACTGATAATGGAAAGCAGCAGGTTACTCGCTGATCTCCTCATTAATCTGGGGAGTAGAGACAAAGGTATGTAGGAGCTGCCACAGGAAAGTAGTACACCTTATATTTTTCTTCCAAGGGTAACCATAAAAAATTCAAATGCAAATAATTTGTCTTTGAAAACTGCCCACCTTGCCCATTTTCTTGTTTTTCAAGAACTAGTATCCCCACTTATCTTTTCGCTGCCCCGGACCCCCACAGAGCTATTTTTAATGTTCTCTCCAAGTGCCTATGCTCTGCATGTTTCCTTACTCTAATACCCATCCCAAATAAAATCATGCCTGCTCTGTGTTTCATTTCATTTTATCACACATGCTTTCCAAGGTGACATAGTACACATGTTGCCATTCTGATCCCCAGCATGACCACAGAAGACCACATTAAACATGTATTCTACTTTTTTGTTACTAAAACCAGAGTCAACTTCATAGCCTTTCTCAACCATCCTAGCAAACATTATCACATCAATAAAACAAAAAATAAGATGATATGATTTAACTAAAAATATAGTTTCATAGTTTAATAAAAGGTATTACATGTGTTAATAGTGAAACACTAGACATCTTTCCAATAAAGTCAGAAGGATACCACAAGGTTTTTTACTATCACTGCTGTTTTCAACATTGGAAGGGCGATAATAAAACTAAAGCATTCAAAAGTATTTATGTAGTTCAAATGGAGCATAACAATGTTGACTGATTTTAGAATTTGCTGTGTTAAAATAAACATATTAAAATAGCCAGTAATCACCGACATTTAAAAAAAAATCAGTCAGTCCAAAAGATTACCAGACCTAAAGGACATAGAAAAAAGACAAACAGAAAATACATAAGATAATTTAAGTATATACAAATATCCAGTAATTACTACAAACATAAATGGACTAAAGTCTCCAGCTAAAAGACAAAGACTGTTCTACTAGACTTTTAAAAATCCAATTATATACTTTACAAGAGTATATAAGAAGATGAAAGTTAAAGAATAAAAACATTACATTATGCAACATTAACCCAAGGTAAGTGGCTATAGATACATTAGTACCAGAAAAATAGACATTGGCAATTAAAAAATAAAACATTAAAAAATCCTGTACTAGGGATAAGAGGGGTCATTACATAACAGACACCTAATTACCAAAATGATAAAGCAATTCTAAACTTGTTTTAACCAATTGATATAGCCCCCAAAACATAAAATAATGACAGAAGTACAGAGAGAAGTTGAAAAATAAATCATCATTATAAGATACTAAACTATAGCTATCTCTGTAGTTGACAATTAGGGTAGATCATAAAAATAAATAGTAGTATAAAAGATATGAACTGTCAAATTTGAAAAAAATTATCATCATACAAACCATATTCTTTGACTGTCAAAGTTAAATATTTTATAAGGGTAATGTCATTTCACTTTTCTAGATTTATTGAGGTGTAATATACAAATATAAACTATACAATTTAAGTTATACAGTGGGATGATTTGATATATGTATACATTGTGAAAGAATTACCACAATCAAGTTGATTAATGCATTTATCACCTCATGGTTTGTTTTATTTTGCTTTTAGTTTGTTTTGATACGGTGATCATACTTAAGATCTACTCTTTTAGCAAATTTCAAGTATATAATACAGTATTATTAACTATAGTCACCATGCTATACATTAGATCCCCAGATCTTATCATTGAAAATTTGTTTGCTTTGACCAACTTGTCCCTCATAAACAATGTTCTTTTCTCTGGTTTTTTGAGTTTAACATTTTTAGATTCTTCATACCTATTAGGATGGTTATTATAAAAAATACAAGAGATAACAAGTGTTGGTGACAGTGGGGAGAAAAGGAAACACTTATGCATTGTTAGTAGCAATGTAAATTGGTACAAACATTATAAGAAAGAGTATGGAGCCTGGTCAAGAAATTAAAAATGCAATTACCACATCTAACAATCCCATCATTGAGCACTGAGTATATATACAAAGGAAATTAAATCATGTATATTTTTATACAAGAAAAATTCATTATTGAACATTAAAAACAAACAAATGAAATACCTAGTAGGTCATATATCAAAGAAAACTTCATAATAAAAATGTGTAAATATTTAGAAATAAATGATCACAAAAACTTTGTACATCTAAACACAAGGGTGTACCTAAAGTGTTATTTTGAAGAAACTTTAAGGCCTTAAATTGGTATAAAATGAAAGAAGCAAAGTTTAAATAATGATTAGATAATCCATTTCAAGAAGTCAGAAAAAATACCAAAGTAAATCAAAAGAAAGTAGAAAGGAAAAATAGTAATATTTAATTAAATAGAAAGTAAACATAAAATAAAAGATCAACAAAGGTGTAAGTTGGCTCTTCGATAAGACTTTTTTTTAATGATGAACTTCTAATGATGAAGTTACTGAAAGAAAAAAGAAAGGGCATGCTATGTACCATAATAAGAGTGTGAGGGCCCTGGCTGGTGTGGCAGTCAGTGAATTGACTGCTGGTCTGAGAAGCAAAGGGTTGCCTGTTCAATTCCCAGTCAGAGCATGTCCCTGGGTTGTGGGACAGGTTCCCAGTGGGGGTGCTTAAGAGGCAACCATACATTGATGTCTCTCTCCCTCTCTTTCTCCTTCCCTTCCCCTCTCTCTAAGAATAAATAAATAAAATCCTTTAAAAAAGAATGAGAGTGAAAAGGTACAAATAAACAATATTAAGAATAAAAAATTAAATATAACTATAGATGTTGATATTAAACAGATAAGAGGATAATATAAAGAACTTTTATAGTAATTTTGCAAACATAAATAAATGAGTACATTTCTAGAAAAATATAATTTATCAAAACTGACTCAAGAAGAAATAGGAAACTGAATAACTTAATGGACATCAAATAAATTCAACTGACAGTTAAAAATATCTTCCAGTGAAGAAAACACCAGAGTTTAAAAGAGTTACAGAGAAATTTAAGAAACATATTATTTTTCTTACTCAAATTTTTCAATAATATAAAAGAAAAGCACTCTAAATTCATTTTACATGGCTAACATAGTACTTATATAACTAGACAATAGCCAAAGAAGATTCTATATGCTTCTCCTGAGAGTGTACTGTGTTCCCACCACATTGTGAAATAAATATAAAGTATATATATTTATTTATATATAAATTATATAATATTTAAATTATAATGCATTATATATTACATATTGCAAATTATATGTATTACATAATATATGTTATATATACAATTATGTATGTTCTCATGGATGAGTTGTGTTATCAATTATAGAAATTATTATTTCTGATAACTTTATTTTGAGAAATAGAAAAAATTATAAACTTGAAACCAAGTTCTAGCCTGAGTATCTTATAATAGTGAACCAAGACAATTGCATTGTGATTTAGAAAATGGTGATTAGTTTTCTTTCCCATTCCTCTCAGTGGCTAATTCAAACTTTTAAGAATGTGCTTTTCAAGCTCACTTTCCTTCCTTTTCCTTCTACCTTCACTTCCTTATTCAGAGATAATATAGAGGCTATTGGGCCCAAAATTTGTCAACATTATTCCCTCCCAAATTATTGCAATTTATCTATTATACATCTGTACCAATAATTAGTCTCTTGTCCCATTACAGAGAAAGCAACTAAGGTAATGCTTCCACTTGAGTTGTTTCTCATCTCTTCCAACAGTTTATTCCATCAGTTTTTCCCATTCTTTCCTGTATATTAAACATCGTTTTTTCTATTCATTCTTTTACTTCATCCAATTTTTATTAATAACACCATCATCCATCCTCACATCTAGGCAAATTAAAACATGGGAGAGTTTCCTGAGTTCTTATACCCTCTTGGTCTTCCCCACTCCAAATCTACACAGTAACCAAAGTTTTGTTGTGTATTATATTCTTTGAATAGCTATCACATTTTTCTTTTCTTCCCAATCTTATGGATACTGTGTTGATTCAGGCCTTTATCATTCACTTCTAGATTGATACAGTGCCTCCTAAGAGATTGTATGGTCTTAAAGAAAAGCATGAATTGTAGAGTCAGCATGTTTTCAGATGCCAACAATATATTTTCTAATTGTGACTTTTGACAAATTAACCTCTCTAAGCTTTATTTTCCTCAGCAACAAAATGGAAGAGATAATGTTTTTCCTTCCATGTTATTGTGGTCATATTAAATATAGAAAACATTCAATACTGTGCCATGCATATAGTAGTCATTCAAAAAATAATCATCTCTCTCCTTATAGTTTATTCTTCTCCAGTCCCTTTTGCATACTGCTATACTGGTGACCTTAACACAAATCTAATCATGTCACTTCCCTATTGTATATCATTTGGAAGTTTTAATTTGTCCCTGTGTTAAAAACCAAACCTTATTAACATTAACTATAAGGCTCTCCATTGATTGGCTCTTCACCCTTGTTTTCACTCCTGCCTCAAATTCATGAACTCTTTGAATACACAAAAGGAATTCATCTTATCCATCTTTAAGTCCCGAGGGGCTAACAACAGTTTTATGTTCAAAATAAATACAGTTAAAATAGAATAAATGCTTATATAGATACATGTCTAAATTTTTAATGGAATTCACTTCACAACTATAAAATAGTGGATGTTTGGAAATATCTTGAGTGGATTTTTATGGGCAGTGTAAGTTGCTCTTAAATTTTTTTTAGGGATGATATTTCTGTTTTGAAATGTTTGTTATTTTGTAATCAAGGCATAATCAATTTTCATTTACTCTGAAGTTTCTTAAGTTGACAGGATAATATCAAATATCAGTATTAGGAAAATCATACCAAAGTTAATTGTGAAGGGATGGATCAAAGGGAAATTAAAGGCACATAATGCAGGGGTCAAACAAAAAGGCAACATAAAAAATCTCACATAGCTTAATTTTATATGACAATCACAGTACCTTCACTTTGTGTTTAAAAAAGAACTTTGCTTCAAAGATCTCAAAGTACTTTGAACCCATTATCTTGTTTTGACTCACAAAGTCCTTGGGAGATAAACAGGAATTATACATTAAGTAAATAAAACTTGCTTTGAACCCTTCATATTTTCTTTCTTTTTAAATGTCAAATGATTGTGGTTTAACTGTAGACTGCTGAGCACTGTTGGTGAAAATCATACAACTGGACATATAGCTACCACTACATTTCACCCTTGAAAAACATGGGTTTAAACTGCACAGGTCCACTTACACACAGATCTTTTTCAATAAATACCTGTGCTATGTTCTATCTGCATCTGGAAGTTTGTAGATATAAGGGCTGATTGTGTGCATTGATCCATTACATTTTATATAAGGGATTTGAGCATACACAGATTTTGGTATTCACCAGGGTTCTAGAATCAATCCTCTGTACATACTGAGGAAAAACTGGTGTAGTTAAGTTTTGAGGGAGTCAAAATTATACATAGATTTTTGACTATGCAGAGGTCAGTGCCCAAAACCTCCCATTGGTAAAGGATCAACTATATATTCATGGTAACCACTGATCCCTAAATTGCCTTATAATTTCATTGTTTCTTTATCAACTCACAGGATATATTTCTTTAGCTACTTCAAATTTTCCCCATTATTCTAAAACTTCTGTGACTTTTCATCTACAAATCTTTCTTCAGACTCTGCAAATAACTTTCTGTTTTTCTTTCACATACCACACACACAGATACTTACACAGTTATCTGTACATATTCTTTATATTTATTTTCTGTAATAAAAGAAAAGGTGGGTTTTCTCATGCTTAAAGTCAAGCCCTCCACCTCTATTGTGGTTCCCACCCCTGTCATGAGTCAGGATTTTTCACTTCTGATTATCCTCTCCCCTTTTTCTATCTTCATTTTCTCATTCTCTACTGGAGACTTTCCATTTTCATTTACATGCACTCAAGTCCTAAATACATCTTAACCCCATATTTCCCTCTTAATATCACCCTATGCCTCTCCTCACATTTCCTGAAAAAGTTATCTATATTGTCTGTCACAATCCCCCCATGTTTCACTAAATTCCCAAATCACTTAAACTTAGTTTTTCTCCATCGTTCCATAAAAATATCATAAAATCACTAATGACTTCCTTATCACCAAATCCAATGTACATTTTTCTCTTATCTTACTGGAAGTTTACATAGCAATTGACAATATTAACCACAGACATTTTTAACACCTTTTTTTCTCCTCCTAGAATATCAAGAGAATCTTTTTCATAATTTGCTCCTTATTTTCTCATCTTTGCTTATTAATTCTCTTGTTTCCTTGTCCTCAGATTTGTGTCCTAGACCTTTTCTCCTCTCTGGTCTCCCTTTTCCTCTTTTCCTTCTCCATCACACTTCTCTAAGATGGTCTAATATAGTTCCATATTTTCTGTTGTTATCTACATACCAATGAATCTTAAGTTGATATCTCGAAACTCCAAACCAAAGCTATTTCCTGCACTCTAGATCTGAAAATCCAAAATACCAATTAGTCACCTGCATTAACATATCTCACTGAAACATCATATCAAAGGCTAATATCAATATCAAATTGAACCCATCATCTCATACTACCTCTCTCCATAAACTAATTATCCTCTATTTTTTCCCAGTTAAAGCACATGGCACTATTAATCCACTGAGTTGATCAAACCCCAAATCAGTGATTATTTTTGTGTATTTCCTTACCTCAAAATTCCCATACATCTAAGGCATTAACAAATTCTTTCAGCTTCAACTCCAAAGCATATCTTGAAATCATCTACTCTTCTTCATCTCCACTGCAACCCTAGTCTAGTCTTTCATATTTTTCTCCTTAATTACTGCCAAAGCTTTCTATCTACATATTCATTCTGCTTCTAAACTTCCTCCCCTACAACCAATTATAGGAAACAATTAGTAGAAAAATGCAGCAGAAAGTTGCCTTATTAATTAATTACCTTGTAAATATGTTTGTATATATCTCTAAAAATACAAAGTATTTTAAAAACATAACTACCACATCATTTTCACGTCTATAAAATTACTAGTTATTCCTTCATATTGTTAAATATCCCATTGCTGTTCAGATATATTAAGAGTATGAAGATGTTTATCATTTTTGTTTGAATCACAGTAAAAACAAGGTTCTCTCATTGCATTTGGTTGATGTTTCCCTTAAAGCTCCTCTTGCTCTATAGGTTTCTTCTTCATATTCCTATTTCTTAGAGTTTATTTCCTGAATACTTTGAGTCTTCCATCTTATAGAGTTCCCAACAGTCTTGATTTTCTTGATTATATTCCACTGGTGTCACTGCACATATTCTTCTGTTCTCCTTCATTTCTATAAACCCATAGTTACAACTAGAGGCTTGATCTGATTTACATTTATTTTTTTGTATAAATATGTCATAGATGGTCTTGCATACATAATTCCCAGTGCCTCTTTCTTATGTTAGGAACATTTGTGATTTTTAAAAATATTTATTTATTTATTTATTTATTTATTTATTTTTAGAGAGGGAAGGAAGGGAGATAGGGAGAGAGAGAGAGAGAAACATCAATGTGCGGTTGCTGGGGGTTATGGCCTGCAACCCAGGCATGTGCCCTGGCTGGGAATCGAACCTGCGGCACTTTGGTTCACAGCCCGTGCTCAATCCACTGAGCTACACCAGCCAGGTATTTATGATCTTTTAAAGACTGATTTTATGATAAGTGTCTGAAAATTATTCTAATTATATTAACAAGGTGATTTTTTATAAATATACATATACGATCCAAAGTGGCAGAGGAGTAAGTGGAAGCTACACTAACCTCCTCCCAGGACCAACCTGGAATTACAACTAAATTGTAGAGAAATCATCTAGAATAAACAACTGAACAATAGCAGGCGAGAAGCCTTATAACCATGGACAGATAGAAGAAACAGCTTCACCACAATGTGACTGGTATGGAGTGTGGAATTGTGAGAGAGATGGCTGTGATCCCACTGGCAGCAGCTGAAGTACCAGAAGAATATTTCAGTAGCTGAGGTGTTCCTTATGAGAAGTGTGGGATCTAAACCCCAAGCTGGGCTGCCTAGCTTCCAGCACCAGAGCCTGAAAAGAACCCAGATAACATGCAGCTGTGAAAAGCAGCAGGGATTCTCTGCCAGGAACAGATGGCTGGAGTCACAGAAAGCCTTTTAAAGGATTAATGCATAACATTTCATTTGTAGCCACTTACTGTGGACTCTGGCAAAGGGGGGGGGTAGAGTAGACTAGAGACACTTAAGGAGAGACTGTAGATAGTGGCTTTGCATAGAGAACTGAGGAAATAACTGGCAAGATCCCATTGCTGAGTCATCTCCCACACTGCAGGAACCATGTTGCTCAGGCAGACCACTCCCCTCCCAGTGGAATCAACCTGAAGAGAAGCAATAGCCTGGCCCACAGGAATTACTCTGCTCTACTGTATGATGCTTAAGCATGACTCCTGATTACAGAGTAACTCGGTTAGCAACTAAAAGAGTCAGCCATGGACAGTTGATCCTTGGTAGTCTCAAACAGGCTGCCTAAGGCAAGACTAGGACACTATTTGACATCACCAGAGGTGGATCCAAAAAGAAAAAAAAAACAGTGGTAATTACTATATGCTACCAAGATGAATTCCAATGCACACTTCTTCACGATTTATGATATTTTCTCTCCTGCATAGCTTTTTAATATTCATTTCTTGCCCTACAAGATTGTGCATATTGTCATTAGATTTTATATTAGAGTTTATTTCAAGTCTCATATTTTTCTCCTCCCTTCTCTTAGTCCATTTTATCTTCTTCTTTCTACTTCTTATTGTTGTTTTAAATTTTGTTTTCTCTCTTCTTATGACTTGTTTCCATTTTGAACTCTTATTATTTCTCCACCCTCCACCTTCTCAAAACCACTGTTCTTGTTATTGGTTATCTCACATTCTTTTTCTTGTTTTTAAAATACCTTTGTTCTCTCTCCACTTTTATCAATCCGTGCTTATTGGTTATGGATAGGGTTGTTGTTGCTGCATTTCTTCAAGTCTATCTCTAGATGTTCAGTATTTCGGTATGTCAAATCTTAAATTTTACTGTTCCCCTCATCTACTCCATTCTGCCTTTCTCCTGCTCTATCTGTTTTTTTTTGTCCCACATTTGAATTTTCCCTGGCTTAACCTGTTTTTTGTTCTTCACTCTTAGCATTCCTTCTCCCTTTGTTATCTCAAAATCACTTCCCTTTCCCCTTGACAACTCTTAAGCTTTTTTATTTCTTTTTTTTCCCTCTTATTCATTCCTATCCCACCTACATTAATCTTAGCTCATTTATTGATGATAGGGCTGTGGTGGAGTTTTGTCTCCAATTTGGTTCCTATATATTTTTAAAAGATTTAATTTGTTCATTTTTAGAATAAGGGAAAGGGATGAAAAAAGAGAGGGAGAGAAACATCAAAGCATGGCTGCTTCTCACATATCGCCCCACTGGGGACCTGGCCTAGAACCCAACCATGTGCCCTTACTAGGAATCAAACCAGTGACCCTCCATTCACATGCCAGTGCCCAATCCACTGAGCCACACCAGCCAGCACTAGTTCCTATATTTTCATTTATTTACTTATTTTTTAACTTTTCTTTCTATCACTGCACCTTTTAAAATTTTCTGTTTAAAACTAATACTATATGCTTACCTTCTCTTGCTCCATTCCACCTTCTTCATTCTGTTTTTTATTTATGGTGTACATTTTCTCTATTTGCCTTATCTCTATTCCCTATTCTTATTATTGTTCCTCCTTCCTCTATTGTCCTAGAATCATTTTTCTTTAAGTTAATCATCTCATATTCACTTCACCATTTTAATAATAGTCTTAATCTCTTTACATCCTTGTTAAAACTGACTCATTTGCTGTGGACAATGTGATTATGGGTGAGGGTTATTTTTGCAGGTGGGTGTTTGTTTCCCTGGGCTGTTTGGTTTTCCTCTGGCAGCACATGCACAACAGCATACAAGATCACAAACCAAAGACAAGGAGTGAAAGCAGATCAATCTAAAAAGTAGGAAAAAAAAAACAAGAAGAGTACCTAAAATGGGGAGACAAAGAAAGAATACCTAATTCTTTTCAAAGGAGAGGAAGAATCTCCAGAAAGTGGGTTAAATGAAATAGGGACAAGTAAGCTATCAGACACTGGGCTGAAAATAATGGTTAAAAGGAAGCTCAATGGGCTCAGTGAGAACCACAAAGAATTATAAGAAAGCTACAAGAAACTTAATGTATATTGCATCATCATGAAAAAGGGCATAAAAACTATAAATAAGAGCCAGAAGGAAATAAAGGACACAATTCCTAAACTGAAGAACACGGTAGAAGGAATTAAAAACAGTCTAGATGAAGCAGAAGATTGAATCAGCGAACTGGAGGAAAAGGTAGAAAAAAATTCACAGAGAATGCAACAAAAGGAAAAGAGAGACAAAAAGAATAAAGATGGTTAAAAGGAGCCATGGAACAATGTGAAATGTAATATACCCATATCATAAGGCACACCAGAATGAGAAGAACAGGGGCAAATCATTGAAAACCTATTTGGGAAAAAAATGACAGAAAACTTCTCTGTGTTAATGAGAGAAAAAGTTAGCCAAATCCAGGATGCAGACCCAATCAATATGAATCCAAAGAGGCCTACCCCAAGACACAACACAATAAAAATGGTAAAATTCCAAGACAAAAAGAGAATCTCAAAGGCAGCAAAGGACAAACAGGAAGTAACATACAAAGGAGCTCCAATGAGGCCAGTAGCTGACTTCTCAATGGAACAATACTGGCCAGAAGGGAATGGCAAGAAATATTCCAAGTAATGAAAAGCAAGGCCTGCAACTAAATCTACTCTACACAACAAGACTCTCATTTAAAATGTAAAGCAAAATAAGGAGCTACCCAGATTTCAAAAAAGAAGGCTAAAAGAACACATATCCACCAAACCACCATTGCAAGAGATGCTATATGGAATTCTTTAAGAAGATGAAGATGGAGAGAGAGAGAGAGAGAGAGAGAGAGAGAGAGAGAGAGAGAGAGAGAGAGAGAGAGAGAGAGAGAGAACACAAGTACCAAGGGAAAAATGGGAATGAATAAGTACCTGTCCATAATACTCTTAAATATACATGGATTAAATTCTACAATAAAAAGGCATAGAGTAGCTGAACCAGCAGTTCCACTGCTGGGATTATATACTAAGAACCCTGAAACACCAATCCAAAAGAACCTATGAACCCCAATGTTCATAGCAGCACCATTTAAAAAAACCAAGTGCTGGAAACAACCTAAGTGCCCATCAGTATTTGAGTGGATCAAACAAATATGGTACAAGTTCTGGCCAAGATGTAGGCATAGGCAGAAACCCTTTGCTTCCTCACACAACCAAAAGGACAAAAACAACCCATATAAAATGAGTAAACAGCCAGAAGTGCCAGAAAATCAAACTGCATGGAACTCCCACAACCACAGAATTAAAGAAACAGTCAAAGAGAACAAGCAACCTGGTTAGGTTGTAGACATACAGAAACTGCAGTGAGGTGGTGTACCATGGGGGTGGGGCTGGCTGTGGTGCAGAGGCAGGCTGCAAGGGAGGGGCTGACTTAAGGGGAAACAGATTCAGAGGTGGTTGTGGACTACGGAAGTTGCTGCACTACGAGAATCTCCCAGTCTCAAATGAGAGTTTGTTGAAAAGTGTACTAGAGATGAGCAGGTGAGCTGCATTGTTCCCTCTCTGTCCCCTCCCCCACAGGCAACATCACAGCACAGCAAGGAGGTTTGCCTGGCTTGGGTGAATACTGAAGACCCATCCAGTTACAACTTATCAGGGGTCCCAAACGAAGAAAAAGGGACAAAATGAAAGAACAGTGCAAAACCTCAGAAAGACAGCTAAGTGAGGGGGATATAGCCAACCTAGCTGCTGGAGAATTTAAAGCCCTGGTAATCAAAATGCTGAAAGAACTGACTGAGCTTGGTTGAAAAATGAAAGAACAAAAAAAAAAGATACCCAAAATAAGATAAAGAAAAATATTCAGGGAACCAGAAGTGACAGGAAGGAAACCAGGACTCAAAGGAACTATTTGGAACAAAAAAAAGAAGAAATAAACATCCAACAGGAACATAATGAAGAAACAAGAATAAAAAAAAAAAATAAGAGAGGCTGAGGAATCTCTGGGACAACCTGAAATGTTCCAATATCCAAATTATAAGGGTTCTAGAAGAAGAAGAAAAAAAGCAAGAAATTGAAAACTTATTTGAACAAATAATGAAGGAAATCTTCCCCAATCTGCTGAAGGACATAGAGCTTTAGGAATTCCAGGAAGCCCAGAGAGTCCCAAAGAAGTTGGACCCAAAGAAGAACACACCAAGGCACATCATCATTAAGTTACTCGAGATTAAAAACAGAGAAACAATTTTAAAAGCAGCAAGAGGGAAGAAGAGAGTTACCTACAAAGGGGTGCCCATAAGATTATCAGCTGATTTCTCAAAGAAACCTTGCAGGCAAGAAGGGGATGGAAAGAAGTATTTGAACTCATGAAAGACAAGGACCTACATCAAAGAATACTCTCTCCAACAACGTTATATTTTAGAATGGAAGGGCAGATAAAGTGCTTCCCAGATGAGGTCCAGTTAAAAGAGTTCATCATCACCAAGCCATTATTATATAAAAAGTTAAAGGGACTTATCTAAGAAAAGGAAGATCAAAACTATGAAGAGTAAAATGACAATAAACTCATAACTATCAACAAATGAACCTAAAAAAAATAAAACAAAGAAAAACAACAAAAACTAAAACTAAGCCAACACTAGATTAGGAACAGAATCAGAGAAATTAGTATCACATGGAGGGTTTTCAGTTGGGAGGGGGAATGGGGGGGCACAGGGAAGAAGAAGCATAACTTGTACGCATTAAACAGACAGGGAGAGGTCAAAAATGGTATAGAAAACAGAGAACTCAAAGAACTTATATATACAACCCATGGGCATGAACTAAGGGGAGATGCTGGACAGTTGGGGGTACAGGGTGGAGGGGGGATAAGGGGGGAATTGGGAAAAGTTTAATAGCATAATCAATAAAATATAATTTTAAAATATGGTACATTTACACAATGGAATACTATGCAGCAGAGAGAAAGAAGGATCTCCTACCCTGTGAGACAGCATGGACAGAACTGAAGAGAATTATGCTAAGTGAAATAAGCCAACCAGTGAGGAACAAATACCATATGATCTCACCTTTAACTGGAACATAATCAACAAAAGAGAAAAGTAAGCAAAATATTACCAGAGACATTGAAAGTAAGAACATCTGACAGTAGCCAGAGGGGAGGTGGGAAGGGATAATGAGTTGAAGGGTTTTCAGAAAGTACTATAAATGACACATGGACAAAATCAAGGGGGAGGGTAGGAGCAAGGGAGGGAGAGGGACTTGGCTGGTGTAGGGTGATTGGTGGGGGGAAAATGCAGACAACTGTAATACAACAATAAAATATTTTAATTAAAAAAAAAACATGATCCCCATATATGCTGTCTACAAAAGACACACCTCAGAACAAAAAATCCTACACTGGCTGGAAGTTAAGAGTTGGAAATATTCCAAGCAAACAAGAAAATATTCCAAGCAAACAACAAAAATAGCTGGGGCAGCCATACTTATATCAGACAAAATAGATTTCAGAACAAAAGCCAAAAGAGAGACAAAGGAGGACACAATACAATACTTAAGGGAAGATTCCATTAAGAAGCTATTACCCTAGTAAACATATATGCATCCAACATAGGAGCACTAAAATATATAAGGAAAATCTTAGAGGACTTCAAGAAAAATATCAACAATAACACACTCATAGTAAGAGATTCTAACCCCATTGTCTGCAATGGACAGATCTTCCAAGCAAAGAATTAACAAGAATATTGTGGCATTGAACAACACTCAAGATAAAATGGACTAAATTGATATGTACAGAATTTTTCACGACAAAGAAGCAAAATATACATTCTTTTCACATGTACATGGAACATTTCCAAATATAGACCATATGGTAGGTCTCCAAGGGAGCCTCAACAAAATCAATAAGAATTAAATTATATCAAGCATTTTCTCAGATCACAATGGCTCAAAACTAGAAACCAGCAGCAAGGAAGAAACTGAAAAACATTCAAATTCATGGAGATTGAATAAACTGCTATTAAATTATTAATCAATAACAGTGGGATTAAGGAAGAAATCAAAATGTATGTAAACAAATGAAAATGAACTCACAACAACCCAAAACCTATGAGATACAAGGAAGGCAGTACAGAGAGAGAAGTTCATAGCAATACAGGCCTACCTAGGAAAGGGAGAAAAATATCAAATAAATTACTTAACCCTACATCTACAAGAAGTAGAGAAACAACAACAAACAATGTCCAGTGCAAGTAGAAGGAAGGGAATTATCCAGACCACTGCAGAATTAAATGACATAGCGACTAAAAAACCATTGAAAGGATCAAAACGTCTAGTAGCTGATTCTTTGCAAACATAAGCAAACTCAACAAACCTTTAACCAGATTCATCAAGAATAGAAAGATAGAGGACCCCCCAAAAAGTAATACGAGAGAAAAAAAGATGAGAAATTACAACCAATACCACAGAAATACAAAAAATTGCAAGAAATTACAGCAAACAACTATATGACAAGAAATTTGACAAGCTTGGTGAAATTCACACATTTCTAGAAAAAGGTAATCTTCCAAAACTGAATGAAGAAGTTGAAAGCCTAAACAGATCAATAACAGCTAGTTAATTTGCAACAGTAATCAGAAAAATTGTGTCACACAAAAGCTCTGGGCTGGAAGGCTTCACAGGTGAATTTTACCAAACATTTAGGGAGGAGATAACAACTATCCTTGTCAAACTATTGCAAAAAAATTCAAGAAGAGGGAAGACTACAAAACTCTTTTTATGAGGCCAGCTTCATCCTAAATTTTAAAACTAGGTAAATACACAAGAAAGGAAACTACAGGTCAATATCGCTTATCGCTGATGAACATAGATGTCAAAATGCTCAACAAAATATTGGCAACCTGCATCCAGAAATACATTAGAAAGATCATACACCATGATCAAGTGGGATTCATCCCAGGGATACTAGGATAGTACAGTATTCACAAAACAAAACACATAATACATCATGTAAATAATCTTTCATTTTATTGATCATGATCATATCAATAGACTCTGGAAAAAACATTTGATAAAGTACACCACCCATTTATGATAAGAATGCTCAGGAATGTGGGAATAGAGAGAGCATGCCTCAACATAATAAAAACCATATATGAGAAAACTCCAGCCAATATCACACTCAAACGGCAAATATTAAAGGATTCCCCATAAAATTAGGAACAATACAAAGATGTCTACTTTCACCACTTTTATTCAATATAGTATTGGAACTTGTAGCAATCAGACAAGAAAAATAAATAAAAAGGCATCCAAATTGGAAAGGAGGAAATAAAACTGTCATTTTTTGCAGATGACATGATATTGTACATAGAAAATTCTATAGGCTCCACCTAAAACTAATTGACTTAATAAGTGAATATGGCAAAACAGCAGGATACAAAGTCATATTCAGAAATTGAAGGCATTTTTGTACACCAACAATGAAATAATACAAATAATAACTAGGAAATAATCTCCCTTAGTGTAGCTACAAAAAAAGATAAACTACCTAGGAATAAACTTAACCAAAGAAGTAAATGAATTGTAATAAAAAACTACAGAAAACTGAAGATGGAAATTAGGGAATATATAAACAAATGGAAGCATATGCTGTATTCATGGATTGGAACAAACAACATCATTTAAATGTCCACACTACCTAAAGCATATAATAGATTCAATCTAATCCCTATAAAATACTAATGACATATTTCAAAGATTTAGAACAACTATTTCAAAAATTTATATGGAGCCAGAAATGACCCCAAAATAGCCTCAGCATCTTGAGAAACAAGAACACAGTAGGAGAGATCACAATTCCTGATATCAAACTGAACTACAAGGCAACTGTAATCAAAACAGTCTGGTAATAACATAAGAAAAGACACAAAGATTAATGTAACAGAATATAAAGCCCAGGAATAAAACAATGTATCTGTCATCAGTTAACATTTGACAAAGTGGGCAGAAGCATAATATGGAGTGAAAATAGAATGTTCAACAAATGGTACTGAGAGATGTGGAATGGTATATGCAAAGAAAAATTAAACTAAGCCACCAACTTACACCATACACCAAAATAAACTCAGAATAAATGGATAAAAGACTTAAATATGAACCATGACATCATAAAAGTCCAAGAGGAAAACATAGGCAGTAAAAATTCAGATATCCCACATAGCAATATTTTCATTGATACATCCTTTAGGGCAAGAGAAATAAAATAAAGAAAGAATAAATAAATGGGACTACATCAAATTACAAACCTCTTTATAGCTAAACAAAACATCACCAAAATGAAAAGAGAATCAACAGTATGGAAAAACCTATTTGCCAATGATACATCAAACAATAGTTTGATCTTCAAAATATACAAAGAACACATATAACTCAATGCCAGGAAGACAAAAAATTCAATTTAAAAATGAGTAAATGACCTGAGAAAACACCTCCCTAAGGAGGACATACAGAGTGCCCACAGGCAGATGAAAGGATGTTCAACATCACTAGCCATGAGAGAGATGAAAATTAAAACCCAATGAGATTCCACCTCACACCAGACAGAATGATCATTATTAAAAAATCAACAGACAAGTGCTGACAAGACTGTGGAGAAAAGGGAACCCTATTTCACTATTGGTGGGAATTCTGAATGGTGCAGCCACTGTGGAAAACAGTATGGAAATTCCTCAGAAAACTAAACATGGAACTGCCTTTTGACCCAGTGATTCCACTCCTGGGATTATACCCTAAGAATCCTAAAATACCAAATCAAAAGACCCAATGCACCCCAATGTTCATAGCAACATTAGTTATAATAGCCAAGTCCTGGAAACAGCCTGAATGCCCATTAGAAAATGAGTGCATCAAAAATATATGGTACATTTACAAGTTGGAATACTATGCAGCAGAAAGAAACCTTTTTGTGACAGGATTGATGGATCTGGAGAGTATCACTGTAAGTGAAATAAGCCAGGTGGCTAAACAAAAATACCATATGGCCTAACTTATAACAGGAACCTAATGAGAAAAATAAACAAATGAGCCAAATATAACCAGAGGCATGGAAATAAGAACAAACTGGCAGGGACCACCGTTATAAGTGGAGGGGTATAAGGGAAGAAAGAAAGGGAAAAATCTAGTAAAGGACAAGTATAAATAGCCCATAGATAGGGAAAACAGGTTAGGGATTGACTGTAGGAGCAGTGGAGTGGATGGGACAGGGGAGAGTAACAGGGGGAAATTGGTACAACTGCAATATAACAACAAAAAATAAAATGATAAAATAAAATAAAATATAAAGTAAAATAAAATAATATAATATAATATAAAATAATATATATGCATATAAACATGTATAGTGCCCTGGCTTGTGTGGCTCAGTGGATTGAGCACCAGCCTGTGAACTGAAGAGTTACTGGTTTGATTCCCAGTCAAGGAACATGCCTGGGTTTTGGGCCAGGTCCCTGGGTGGATGGTACAAGAGAGGCAATCACACACTGATGTTTCTCTCCCTCTCTTTTTCCCTCCCTTCCCCTCTCTCTAACAATAAATAAATAAAATAATACATAAATAAATATGTATAAATGTTTACTATCCTGTGTAAACCCTTCAACTTCCATTTTTGTTGGGATAAAACCCAATTCTTTTTGAAAAAAACTTGTATTTTACTGTCTATGCTATAATAGTCTCTCAAATTTTTCCTCCATGTTCAGTCTACTCAGCTGCCCCCACTCCCTCAGGTAGTCACACTATTGTCCATGTCTATGAGTCATGCATATATGTTCTTTGGCTACTGTATTCTCTATGCTTTAGTTTACATCCCCATGACTATTCTGTAATTACTGATTTGTACTTCTTAATCCCTTCGCTTTTTCACTCATTCTACTACCCACTCCCATCTGGCACCATCAAAACATTCTGTGTCTATGGTGTGTTTACATTCTGCTTATTAATTTTTTTGGAATTAATTGTTGATAGATACATATTTATTGCCAATTTATTGTTCATATTTTTTACCTTCTTCTTCCTCTTAGAGAAGATCCTTTAACATTTCATATAATATGATGTGGTGGTGGTGATGAAGTCCTTTAGCTTTTTTTTTTTTTCTTGGAAACTCTTTATCTGTCCTTCAATTCTAAATGATAACTTTGCTAGGTAGAGTACCTTGGTTTTAGGTCCTTGCTTTTTAGCACTTTGAATATTTCTTGCCAACCTCTTCTATCCTGAAATATTTCTTTTGAAAATTCAACTGACAATTTTATGGGAGCTCCCTTGTAGGTACTAACTGCTTTTATCCTGCTGCTTTGAAGATCTCTCTTTGTCTTCTCCTTTGGTATTTTTATTATGATATGTCTTGGTGTGGGCCTATTTGGATTCATCTTGTTTGGGATGCTCAGCACTTTCTGGATTTGTATGTTTATTTTCTTCACCAGGTTGGGGAAATTTTTTGTCATTATTTTTTCAAATAGGTTTCTAATTTCTTATTCTGTCTCTTCTCCTTCTGGCACCCCTATGATGCAGATGTTTAATAACTGAAGTTGTTCCAGAGGCTAATTTCACAATCCTCATTTTTTTATTGTTTTCTTATTGCTGTTCTGATTGGTTATTTTTTGCTTCCTTATATTACAAATTGCTGATTTCATTCTCAACTTCCTCCACTCTATGGTTGATTCCCTGTAGATTATTTATTTCAATTAGTGTATCTTCGTTTCTGACCAGATTTTCTTATGCTTGTTGAGGCCCTCAGTAATGTCTTTCAGCACCCTTATAACCAGTGTTTTGAACTCTATCTAGTAGATCGCTTATCTCCATTTTGTTTAGTTCTTTTTCTGGAGTTTTGTTCTGTTCTTTCACTTGCACCATGTTTCTTCATCTCCTAATTTGACAACCTTCATGGGTTTGTTTCTATATATTAAGTAGAGTTGTTACATCTCCCAGGCTTGGTAGAGTTAACTAATGTAGTTGGTGTCCCAGATATTCCAGTAGCACAGCCTCCCTTATTACACAAGCTGGATACTCAAGATGTACCCACCTTATGGGTTGTGTACACCCTACTGTTGTGGCTGAGCCTTAATTTCTGTTGGCACCTCCAAGGTCATCCACTGCCTGTGTTCTGTCCAAGATCATACAGTATAAGCTACAAAGCAATCTGCAGATGGTTGATATTTATGCTGGGCTTACAAATGACCAGGTGAAGTCGAGCTGTGAACCATAGTCTGATGCTGCTTGTGCTGGGTCTGGAGGAACTTAGCAAGAGTTATGGGGATCATTGAAGCCAGATGCTACTTGTTTGAGAGAATTTAGGAAAATCTGAAGCATGGGCCAAGACAATCTTTTCACATGGAAAAGCCACTGGAAACAGCTTGGCTGGGTGCAAAAGTTGGGTTCAGCAAGGAATCAGGAAATCACTAGGGTGGGGCAAACAGTGTGAGCCAGGTTGATGATGTCTCAGGTATGGCACCTGCCAGTCACCTCTGTGGTTCTGTGATGGGAGGGCTCAGAAAAAGAACAATCACCCCTACCAGCACTTCTGTCTGGGAGAAACCTGCTCCTGAGCTCTAGCCCTGATACTAGACAATTCAGTCCTTCCCTGTGAGTCCCTGATACCTTTCAATCTTCTATGTCCATGCTGGAACTCAGAGGGAGTAAGTCTGAGTAAGTCTGTGTTGGGGCCCTTTGAGAGGAACTACCTGGGACTCCAGAAGTCTCTGTCTTCCACAGCCTCAATCCCTGGTGGTTTCTACAGCCAGAAGTTATTGGGACTTATCTTCCTGGCACTGAAACCATGGCATGGGGAGCTTAGCATGGGGCTAAGACCCTCACTACTGAGATATCACTCCTGATTTTTATCTGCTATACATAAGTGTAGGACCAGCCCATTTCATATCTTCATCTCTCCTACAAGTCTCCATATGGTTTCTTCTTTAATCCATACTTTCAGGACTTCCATTCAGTTCTATTTCTAATGGTTCTGACTGATGGTTGTTCTATAGTCCAGTTGTAATTTCGATGTAGTTGTGCAAGAAAATGGGCCAAGTTTACCTACACTGCCATCTTACAGGACATTTCCAACATAAATTCTTACAAACTTATCAACTGGCAGCTGCCTGTCACTAAAGCCTTATTTTATGCCACAGTCTGCCTCATACTTTGGAAGCAGACATTGACTTTATTGTCCAGTCCTCAATGCGTCTTACTTTTGACTACTTCAGGAAATTCATGTGTGCTGGATTGTCAGTTAAAGCTCTTTTCTTTTGCTTAGCCTTTTTAAAAAAAAATATATATATATATAATCTTTATTATATATTCCATTATCATTTAGTCCTCTTATACCCCTTCTCCCCAATAATAACCACCCTGTTGTCCATGTCCATGAGTCCTTTTTTTTTCTTTTGCTCAATCCCTTTACCTGCTAACCTCCACCCCCACTAGCTGTTGTCTGTTCTCCATCTATGAGTCTGTTTATTTTTTGCTTCTTAGTTCAGTTTGTTCAATAGATTCCACATATGACTGAAATCATATGGTATTTGTCCTTCTTTGACTGGCTTATTTCACTTAGCATAAAATGTTCTCCAGGTCAATCCATATTATTGTAAAAAGTAATATTTTATTCTTTCTTACTGCCAAGTAAAATTCAATTGTGTAAATGTCCCATAGTTGTTTTATCCACTCATCTATTGGCTGATGCTTGGGAGGCTTCCATATCTTAGAAACTGTAAAATAATGGTGCAAGGAACATAGGGGAGCTTATGTTTTCTTGAATTAATGTTTTGGGTTCCTTAAGATATATTCACAGAAGTGGGATCACAGGGTCAAAAGGAGATCCATTTTTAATTTTTTGAAGTATCTCCATACTACTTTCCATAGTGGCTGCAACAGTGTGCATTTCCATCTACACTACAAAAGGGTTGTCCTTTCTCCTCATCTTTGCCAGCACTTTTTGTTTGTTGACTTATTCATGACAGTCATTCTGACAGGTGTGAGATGGTATCTCTTTATGGTTTTAATTTGCATTTCCCTGATGATTAGCGACATTGATCATCTTTTCATATGCCTATTGGTCATCTGTATGTATTCTTTGGAGAAGTGTTTATTCTGGTCCTTTCCCCATTTTTTAATTGGATTGTTTGTTTTTTGGTGTTGAGTTTTGTAGGTAATTTATAAATTTTGAATATTAGCCTCTTATCAGATGTATCAATGAATATGTTTTCCCATTCTGTGTGTTGTCTTTCTATTTTGTTGATGATTTCCTTGCTATTTTGTTGATGATTTTCTTTGCAAAAACTTTTTAATTTGATGAAGTCCTCTTTGTTTATTTGTTCTTTTGTTTCCCTTTTCTAGGGAAATATATCTGATAAAAATTTGTATGAACAATATCCAAGATTTTGCTGCCTATGTTTTCTCCTGGAATATTTGTTGGGAACTGTCTTGCCTGGTTTCAGAAGCTGTAACCCCACCAACAGGTGAAAAGGCCCTGTGGCTACGGGACTTTGAGACTGTAAGCCAGTAAGGAGACAAAACTTATCCTCCCAGAAGGGGCACAGTCTCTGCTCCCTTTATTTCACCCTGCTTGGCCTCTGGAGGATAGCTGGATAGTCCATGATGGGTAAGATTCCTCAAGGAAGGAACAACCTAAGATAGGCACAGCTGAAAAGGGGCCATCAGGGAAGGGCTTAAGGGGTTGTGGAGGAAGGACAAAAGACCCTCACCCTTTAGCTTTATCATAGCCTGAGTCCTCAGTCTATCTGTAAAAAGTCTCCTAATCTCTTGGCTGCCTTGCTTCCCCCACCTGATTCAGGCCTGAAAAAATGCCAAAGGGTGGGTGCAGCCCTGTGTCAGAACTGGTGGTTCCCAATGGGGGAGGGGTGATCAGGCCTGAGAAAGAATGCATCAAATCCTGTGAAACCTGATTTTCTAAGAATGCTTTCAATTTAGATTTTAAGGGTTCAAGCACAAAATAACTTTATTTCCTAAGGTTTTCCGGTCAATTGGCATCACCCTGTCTATCAGCCCCTGACTCAAAGGGACACCCGTGATCCCAGAAATGTACTCTGTAAATCATACCTCCTTTCTTTGATATGCATCCCTATGCAAGCTAAACTCAATAAAAGCCAATTGAGAGAGATACTTGAGACTTTTCTCCTCTGAGAGACTAGTCAGCCTTTCCTCTCCAAGAAGATCATGTCTTGGTAGACTTATTCTCATCTGCGGCAGCCAGGAGGGCTCTGCTGGACAAAGCTCCCCCACAGATACTTACGGTTTCAGGTCTAACATTTAACTCTTTGCTCCATTTTGAATTTATTCTTTTGTGTGGTATAAGAAGGTTGTCTAGTTTCATTTCTCTGCATGTATCTGTCCAATATCCACAACACCATTTATTCAATAAACTATCTTTAACCCATTGTATGTGCTTGCTTCCTCTGTTGAATATTAATTGATTATAAAATTGTAGGTTTATTTCTGGGATCTGTATTCTGTTCCATTGATATATGTGTCTCTTTTTATGGCAGTATCATGCTGTTTTTATTACTGTAGACTTGCGGTATAGTTTGATATTAGGCAGCATAATTTCTCCAACTTTGTTCTTCTTTATCAAGATCACTGTTGCCATGTGGGGCCTTTTGTGCTTCCATATGAATTTTTGAAATATTTGTTCTGCTTCTATGAAATATGTCATTGGAATCTTGATAAGAATTGCATTGACTTTATAGATTGCTTTGGGTAGGATGGACATTTTAATGATGTTAATTCATTCTATCCATGAACACTATATATACTTCCACTTATTTGTATCTTCTTCAATTTCTTCCTTCAGTGTCTTAATTTTCAAAGTACAGGTCTTTTACATGCTTGGTTAGGTTTATTTTAGGTATTTTATTCTTTTTGAACCAATTGTAATTGGACTTTTTTCCTTAATTAGCCTTTCTGTTAGTTTGCTATTGGCATATAAAAAATGCAACTGATTTCTGAATATTAATTTTTTATCCTGCTATTTTGCTAAATTCATTTATCAATTTAGTACTTTCCTGGCTGGTATAATTTTTGGGGTTCTCTGTGTACAGTATCATGTCATCTGTAAATAAGAACAGTTTTACTTCTTCCTTTCCAATTTAGACATCTTTTATTTTTCTTCTTGACTGATTGCTGTTTCTATGACTCCCAGTACTATGTTGAAAAAAGTGGTGAAAGTGGACATCCCTGTCTTGTACCTGATCTTAAGGACAACACTTATAGTTTGTGCCCATTGAGTATGATGCTGGCAGCGAGTTTGTTATACATGGCCTTTATTATGTTTAGGTATGTTCCCTCTATCCCCACCTTGCTGAGAATTTTTATTATAAATGAGTGCTGGATTTTATCAAAATGTTTTTCTGCATCTATTGACATGATCACGAGGTTTTTATCCTTCATTCTGTTTATGTGGTGAATCACATTTACTTATTTGTGAATATTGTATGAAACTTGCACTTCTGGAATAAATCCCACTTGATCATGGTGTATGATCTTTTTGATGCATTGCATTATTCAGTTCATTTTTTGAGGATTTTAGTGTCTGCATTCATCACTTAGCTAACTTATCATTTCTTATACCTCAATATAAGTATCGGTGATTTAGGAAGACATCAAAAGTCTAAAGCTATGTTAACCTCACTTGTTATATGATCCTACTGCAATCTATACTATATTTCTCCCTTCATTAAACTCTTAACATTTTAAGCAGTCTCTGCTACAATCTGTTTTTTCATCATTGCCCCACACCTGAAGAGTTCCTAGTACATAGCAGGTGTTTAGTATTTGTTTAATGAACTTATGACTCTAAAGTTCAGATTTTCTTTTTGAATTGATAATGAAAAGTGTTCATGTTCAATCTCATAAAACATTTTTTTATTTTTTAAATTTATTTATTTTAGAGAGGGGGGAAGAGAAGAAGAAAGAGAGGGAGAGAAACATCAATGTGTGGTCACCTCTCACACACCACCAACTGGGGACCTGGCCCACAGCCCAGACATGTTCCCTGATAAGGAATTGAACCAGTGACCCTTTAGTTTGTAGGCCAGTGCTCAATCCACTGAGCTACAGCAGCCAGGGCTAAAGCATTCTTATTTTTTCATCCTCACTTGAGGATATGTTTTTATTGATTTTAGAGAGAAAGAAGGGAGAGAGAGAGAGAGAGAAACATCAAGCAGCCACTTACCAAATGTGCCCCAACTGGAGATCAAACCCACAATCTAGGTATGTGCCCTGACTGGGAATGAAACCTGCAATATTTTTGTGTATGAGACAGTGCTCCAAACAACTGAGCTACCCAGCCAGGGCTAAAGCATTCTTATGTAAACCATTACATTAAACACCACAAAATCATAATGAATACAAAAGAAATAAACTGCCTTCATTGTATTTCTTCTCTACTTATGTGAATTATGATGTGAACATATTTACCATGACATTCTGCCATCTTGAATTAATAAGTTCTGAAATTTATACTTATTTATTTCTTCTCTTTCATATCTGGAACTCTAACATCTAAAAGAGCTCTCTCAGACCTAAATCAGGAATGTGAAGGATTTATGTTGTTTAATGAAACTTTATCATATCTGTTATATCTAAGTGGCTGACTGCTTCATGCACTGCCTCAGCATCAACCTCTCCAGGCAGTCTTCCCTAAGCCTGATCCCAATAGATTTAATGACACCTCTGTGGGGTCTATATTAGAACTATTTACGTACTTGTAATATTACACATACTATTTTTGTCTATATCACACCTGTTAGACTGTGATCTTATGAGGATGAGTACTAAGCTTTATCCATTTCCATATATCAAAAGCTTAGTACAGTGTCTGGTACCAAGTAGATTCTCACTTCACAATTGCTGTATCATTGACTTGTATTAACATGCCCTCTTGTGTACAATTAATTCTCGTATAATAAACATGGTTAGGTAAGTTTGCTGTGGTACTAGTGGTGGTGGTTACCTTGAAAAATGAATGGAATCAGGATTCCTGGTCAAATTACAATAATAGCAAAACAAATTATTTAAATGTTGGACCCCAAGGAGGATTCAGTTAGATGGTAAATTGTATATAGGTATCTAGTTGTAATCCCCCCAAACCCCTCTAAAATTCAGGTAAAAACTTTTTAAATATATAAACCCAAAAGTCCTGGAAGACCATTAGAATAGATGAAAGCAATGTTCCTGAAGTGGAAAACAGATGAATTAGTGTTAGTGGACTTAATAAACCTGAAATGGTAGAGACCTCAGGAAGTAGTGGAGAATGCTGAGAAATAACACAATTTATAATTCAATGTTCTCATCAGAGTCAGAAAGTGACAATTCCAGGTACCTATAGAACTGAAAGGCATAGGGGAAACAGCTAAACTTTGAAGGTTTTGCTAAAACTATTTGAAAAGTTATTTTTAATATTTAAATCAATGCACTCCTTTTTTATTTTATTTTTAATTTTTATTTATTGATTTCAGAGTGAAATATGAAGGAGGAGAGAAAAAAAGGATTTGTTGTTGCATTTATTTATACATTCATTGGTTGCTTCTTATATGTACCCTGACTGGGAATTGAACCTATGAGCTTGGTATATTAGGATGATGCTCTAATCAACTGAGCTACCTGGCCAAGGATATGAAAAACTATTTAATCTAAAATAATCATCTCCCTCATTCCAAAGAACTAGATAAATACTTTTCCTCCATGCCCACAAAAGTCTTGAGGTTTATTATTCAGCTATGGGTAAAAAATAGAGGGTCACTGAATTGGAAGACACCAGGCACACTGAACCTGTACACTATCTAAAATAAGGGAATTGGACAGCTATCTGCATTATAAATTGAATGTTTCCCCTACTAAGCTTGCAGAAGACTGGCATCACCCTCTAGGAAAAAGATTGCAAAAGTCTTATCTAGAGAATCTTATGAGCCCAGGAAAGAAAAGTAAATATGCAGACAGCAGAGGGTTACAGATGAGCAGTCTGCCCATGCACTGAATAAACAAGCTGCATCCTAGACTCTGAGTTACAATCAGCACTCTTAAATATGAGCAGACAACCAACAGTTAGCAAACCCTGTGGAAAGTATCCAACACATAAGTTAGAGACAAAACTAAAAACTAAAACAACTTATAAAAATAAAAATATTTACAACAGAACAAAAAGAAAACTGAAATAAGTGAAGACATGCAAGAAGAACACTTAAAAAAAGCAATCAATGATATACTCAGAAAAGGCATTATGTATGTATGAAGAGCAGGATGCTTTAAAAAGGAATATTCATAGAATAGTGATAAAAGAACTCTTGGAAACTAAACAAATGATAACAGATAGAGATGTTTCGAGTAATTAACTTTAAAACTAGGCATTTTTTTCTGGGTTTTTGTGATGTTCAAGGTATATGTCACTTTTTTCTCCTTTTAAAATATATTTTACTGATTATGCTATTACAGCTGTGCCATTCCCCCTCTTTACCCCCCTCTGCCCTGCACCCACCCTCCCTCCAGTATCCCCCCCCATACTCTATGTGGATGGGTCATAACGAATAAATTCTTTAGCTTCTCCATTTCCTATACTATTCTTAACCTCCCCCTATATATTTCATGCCTACTAACTATGTTTCTTATTCCCTGTGCCTTTTTTCCCATCATTCCCCACACCCTCCCCATCGATAACCCTCCATGTGATTTCCATTTCTATGATTCTGTTCCTATTCTAGTTGGTTGCTTAATTTGTTTTTGTTTTTGTTTTATGCTCAATTGTTGACAGTTGTGAGTTTGTTGTAATTTTACTGTTCATAGTTTCTATCTTATTTTTCTTAGATAAGTCTCTTTAACAAT
This sequence comes from Phyllostomus hastatus, assembly GCF_019186645.2. Classification (NCBI taxonomy): domain Eukaryota; kingdom Metazoa; phylum Chordata; class Mammalia; order Chiroptera; family Phyllostomidae; genus Phyllostomus; species Phyllostomus hastatus. The sequence continues at coordinate 17,061,504 of NW_025334022.1, forward strand.
TCATATAAAAGGGTGTGGCAATGATGTACTCCTTTAACTTTACCTTATCTGGGAAGCATTTTATCTACCCTTCCATTCTAAATGAAAGCTTTGCTGGGTAGAGTAATCTAGGTTGTGGGTTCTTGCTTTTTATGACTTTGAATACTTCTTTCCAGCTCCTTCTTGCATGCAAGATTTCTTTTGAGAAATCAACTGATAGTCTTATGGTAACTCCTTTGTAGGTAACTTTCTTCTTTTCTTTTCCTGATTTTAAGACTCTCTCCTTATTTTTAATTGTAGATAATTTAATTATTATACATATTAGTGTGTTTCTTCTTGGATCCATCTTCTTTGGAGCTCTCTGAGATTCCTCGGCTTGCATGTCTAGTTCCTTCTCCAGATTGGGGAGTGATCCTCCATTATTTTCTCAAGTAATGTTTCAATTTCTTGCTCTTCTTCTTCTCCTTCTGACACTATTATGATTCAGATGTTAGAATATTTAAAATTGTCCCAGAGGCTCCTAAGCCTCTCCTCATTTTTTGGAATTCTTGTCCCTTCATTCTGTTCTGGATGAATGTTTATTTCTTCCTTCTGTTCCAAATCTTTGATTTAAGACCCGATTTCCTTCCCTTCACTGTTGGTCCCTGTATATTTTTCTTTATTTCACTTTGCATAGCCTTCACTTCTTCCTCTATTTTATGTCCATACTCAATTGTTGCTGTGAGAATCCTGATTACCAGTATTTTGAACTCTACATCTGATAGGTTGGCTATTTTTTCATCACTTAATTCTTCTTCTGGAGCTTTGATCTGTTCCTGCATTTGGGCCATATTCCTTTGTCTCAGAGCACCTGTTACATTGTGAGCAGCAGAGCCTTAGGTATTTGGTAGGGTAGGACAACCCACTTCCCAGTGCTGTGGTGCTGTATGTGGGGGAGGGGTCAGAGAGAGAATAATGCTGCTTGCTTGGCTCTTGCCCAACTTTCAGTCACTTCCCACAAGTGGATTATTCCCTTTCAGGTGCTGATTCCCATGTGGATGGGCTTGTGTATGTTCTAGGATCCTGTGGGCCTCCTCAATGGACTCTTCTGTGAGACTAGGAGTTTCTCCTGCTATCACAACTCCCACAGGTTTTTACAGTCCAAGCTTCTGTGGTTTTAGTTTCCCACACTGGAACCCTGGGTTGCTCAGTCTACCTTGTTCCCCAGTTGTTCCTCCTGGGTTATCCACACATGAAACTGGGATATCTCTGTCTGCCAGCCACTGGCTTGTTGTGCATGCTTGTTGCCCCAGCTTCCTGTCTCTGCCCCTCTTACCAGTGTGGATGAATATTTCTTTAACTCTTTGGTTGTCTTGACTTCCATACAGTTCAATTTTTGGTAGTTCTGGTTTGTTTCTGTCTTTAGATTGTTTGTTATCCTTCTTTTGGTTCTGTGATGATGTGAAGCATATCTACCTATGCCTCCATCTTGGTTGGAAGATAGAAAGAGCAATATTTGGCCCTTTTAAAGGAAAATAAACAGCTACCTGTATGCGTGTTTAACATTTGTAAATTTTGTAATTGTTTATCTCATTATAAACAAATATTCCCATTTTACCAAATATTCAATTCTGTTTTTGTAATTGTGTGTTCATTTTTCTGAGGTAGGCCTCCACATTGTATAGAAACTTTAGGCTTCTCAATACCTGTGTCTGTCCCAATGGCAAATCCACATTTTCAGTTGCTCATGTCAGAACTATTGAAGTTAGTTCTGACTCTTTCTCTTTCACTCATATACCATGCTCAAACTGTTAGATCTTGTTGGCTCTGACTTCGGAATATATGTGTAACTGAACTACAGCTACTACCCTGATCCAAACTATCTGAATTTTGGAACAACCCACTTAATCTTGTTTTCACCCATGTCTTAATACTGTACAAGAATTATTTTCAGCTGTCAGATAATTACTTTCTTAAACCCTAAGTCAGCCCTGGGCAATGGGACTCAGTAGGAGCATTGTTCAGTAATCAAAAGGAATGGAGATTAGATTCTCTGTCAGGATATACCTAGGTTGCAGGTTCCATCCCCAGCCAGGGCACATATGGAAGGCAACAAATCGATGTTTCTCCCATATTGATGTTTCTGTCTCTTCCTTCCTCTCTCTCTAAAAGCAATTTTAAAAATGTCCTCAGGTGAGGATAAAAAAAAAAACAACTTAAGTCAGATAATGTCATTCTTCTGATCAAACCTCCCCCATGTCTCTCCATTCATGTAAACTGATTCTAAATTTCTTCTCTGACCTTCTATGGAACTATTTTCTCTTTGTTTCACTCTGATCCAGTCACACCGAACCTTCTGGTATTCCTAAAGGATACCAGGCATGATGCTGTTACCTTAAGGCTTTAAAACTGACCATTCCCTCTTCTTGAAGTGCTCCAGATATCTGCAAGATAATCTAAAACTCTTTCAAGTCTGCATAAACGTTACTTTCTCAAGGAGTCCCATTCTCTTTGAAATTCCAACACAGTCTTCTTATCCTGCTCCATGCCTGGCACTCCAAACTGTGCTTTCTCTGCCCTCTTTATTTAATAGCACAGTTTACCTACTAACATATTATATAGTGGATTTATTATGCTTGTGGTTTATTGTATGTGTATTCCCATTATAATGACAGCTACATGTGAGTAAGGATTTTGTTTGGTTCATTGATATATCACAACACCTATAATAGCGTATGGTACACTGAAGGGGCTCAGTAAATATGTGATGAATTGGAATATAATATACAGATATATTAATATATATACATATATGTGCATATATATGCATGCTATGAAGATATGACTGCACAAATGCACATACACATACTGTGAACACAAACAATATCTCTGGAAAGATAGACAAGAAAGAAATAACCCTGATTGCTTCTGAAAAGAAGGCCTGGGTAGCAGGGAAAGAGATAGAATGTTCTTCATTGTATGCCCTTTTGCACTGTTTTAAATTTAAACCACATGAATGAACTATCTTTTCCATAAATGACTAAAAGAACAAATTAAGTTGAATTTTATAACATGGTTTTCCCCATGGTGGGACCTCAGAAATATTATGGTTATCTCAAATTCAATTTTTACTCTAATGTAAATGTTGACATAATTCTTTGAAACACATGTATAAGATTCATGGGCAATTGAAAAAGACAGAGTGCAATGCCCTCAAAAGAAGCTTGGCTAAAACAAAATGACTGTACTTGGAAATCAGGTGCCCATAATACTAACACAATTCAATATATATAGTAAGTGAAAAAGAAAAAAATCTAGTCACAAAATTAAATATATATTATCCTATTTATATTTTAAAACATCTCTATGTGATGTATACATAGAAAAAATCTGGATAATGGGAGTTTTCAATGTTTATTTTTTCAACTTTTTTTGGAAATAATCTCAAGCTTAACGAAAGTTGCAAGAATAACAATAGTATAAAGAACACCCACCTATCTTTTATATAGCTTGACATATTAGCATTTTACTCCATTTGCTTCATTGTCGGCTATTTCTTTTCCATATAAATGTGCATCTACATATATTTACACACCCATATTTAACATTTTTCTGAAACAGTGGAGAGTAAATTGTATAAAGCTCTCTACCCTTAAATAGTTCAGTGAGCATTTCATCTAAATAATATTTCTACCAATACAGTTATCAATCTTTGGGAAACTTAACATTGATATAATTCTTTAATCTATATCAACCATAAGCCAAATTTTTAGTTGACTTAGTCATTTAACATTGTATTATTCTGTGTTGGCTCACAAAGAGCATAGATTGCTTCCATAATCTAAAAACGATTTTAATTGTTGTAATTATCTAGAGAGGTAAAATAAGAAAAATACAAACATGAGATTTAACTTCTTGGGCTTTAGGTAAAACACCTTGAGATGGTTACTTTTCACAGGGCCACCATACACTTATGGGTTCTAAGGATGACTGCTTTCTTTTTCTAGCAATCTCTAAGCCATTTCTAGCTACTTCATATTCTTGACTGAATATTAGGATGATGACTGGTACTAAATACTGAGATAGCCTGACACTTACAGGGCCATAGGCAAGAAAGGTAAGATTTGTTTGTCAGTATCTTCTGCAATCTCTCATAGAATATGGAATCTTCTAGTCAAGGTAGGAATGATCCTTGAAAAATTTGTTGTTGGTTTTTGTTTGTTTGTTTGTTTGTTTGATCTAAAAAGCTAGTTTTGTTGTCCTAATATATTGTGTGGTGTTTCTCCTTTCACAAAAAAAAGTAGCATGAACACTTAAAGAAGTACTGGAATCCATTTTTTCCAGCCTTTTTTAAGCCAATGTAAATTAATTTTCCCTGTTGTCTTTTATTTCCTGCATTGCTCATGGACCTGCGTCACTGCAACATTGTTTAAGTAATGCACTCCATCAGTGTTCCAAACATAATCACTAGAGAGCCTGAGCAAACCACTGGAAACAAATAAAGGCAAAACATTAACAGAGCTTAAGAAATATACTTTTCCTTCAAAAAGGCCTTTTTAAATTTTTATGTGTAAATAAGTATTGTTGTGCAGTTAACAAAAGTCTCAATTCTGGAATTATTTTTTTTTATTTTAAAAGAGCTGTTATGTTTTTTTCTAAAATAAATAAAACCAATTCTTGACTCCAACATTTAAAGATGAACTTATTTGGAGTAAATTTTTCAGGGCTTAAAACTACCATATAGGCACTTTGAAAAATAAGTTTAAAAATTTATTCATAGCATATTAAGAACATGTTCATTGAGCCATTTGGGGATAATCAGTAAAATCACTAGCCATTTTTACAAAACCTCACTTCAGAAAAGTGGAGACTAAAGTCACTAAAAAAGCATTATTACCACAATTTAAAACAACAAATGTATAGTATATATTAGCTATTTTCATTAGGAAAATTATGCTATTATCCATACAGCACATAACACAAATTAAGGTCATTATTGCAAATTTTACAACATTATATTGATAGAAAAATAAATTTGAATTTAACCACCTACAATGTACTCTGCTGAGCCATAGCATAGTGGGTATCGAAAGTGGAAAATGATGTTGAAAAGCAATTGAATTCTCACTTGTGCCTTCAGGCAGGAGTGGCAATATGTAATCAGCAGATTTCCCCATATTAATAAGACATTACACACTAGTGGGGTGGGGAATGGAGGCCATAAACAGTTACCTGGATTATGCTGTAAGACATTTTAAAATACAAAGAATATAAAACCTTGCATATTAATAATTCACATTATTATATCTCGGAAGGTGCAAATGGAGCTTTCAGATGATCACTTTTCTTCTTCCTGTCTTTCACCAAGTTGTTTTTTTTCTTGCCAGTGTTTGTTACCTTCACTTTACTCGGGGAGCAGAAAGAGGCTATGATAAAAGGAAACTTAAATGATAGAAAGTTAAAGGTAGACTATTGAATGGTAGTCAAAAAAATCCTGTTTTGCATGTGAAGAAATTTATTTTCCCCAACAATGACTATAATGCTAGAATGATGCTTATTAAATCCACACACGATAATACATTAAGGTTAAGTAGGTGCTCAAGTCTGAGAGAGAGACACACAGAGGCAGAGAGACAGAAAGAGAAAGAGGCAGAAAGAGAAAGCAAGCCAAAAAGATCAGGAATACCAAATGAGTATAAAAACTATACTGAGTTATACAATATTTTTACTTTTATGATCCCCTTCTTGTCACACCATCCCACCACTACCACCTCCTCCCCATAAAATACAGGGTCCAGCACAAATAGCACCCCTTGTATTACATAAAATATTTTATTACAAAATCATAAGCATATAGTTTTGTAACATAACAATATCACACTCAAGCACACCATATGTGGCATTTTAGGTGAAATGTTCAAGTTGCTGTCCATCTTCTGTGGGACATTCACATACCTTACCCATCACATTCAAGCAAACCTTACTTCTGCTGGACCCTGTATTTTACTACAGACAAAAGGGAAGACCTATAACTGCTCAAAGGTGGTCACAGAAAACCATTAAAAGTTTAATGACAGAATTTGAAGCAGGACAAATTTGCACTACATTCTCCTTTCACTTGAGAAATTTTTGTCATGATATATATTAGATGGATACCAGCCACTAACAAAATCCACAGATAGTTAAAATGATTTTATATAACTTATGCAAAATTAGGTGTTCAGCCTTCTTTTCTTTAGCAAAATAAATATAAATATTTTAATGAATTAAACTTAAATATTCATTTTAAATTTAAGCATATAAATTTTTAACAATTTCAACTAATTCAACAGAGCGTCAAGTATGCATTGCAAAAAAAAGTAAATCTCAAGAGAATATTTAAACCCTGTCAACAAATAAACAGAAAACTGAAACATTTGGATTGCATACTCAATTATTGCATTTTCTTCATATTTATTTGGAAACTTTGGTGAATTAAAAAGCTTTTTTGAATTTTCAATTTCTAACTAAATTCTCATTTCAGAGTGAAATAAGAGAAAGAAAATTCTACTTAAAGTTTTATTATCACTTTACTATTTCAGTAATATATGAGAACTCTATTATTATCTATACTCTAAACCTAAAAATAGCCACATGCTGCTATTTAAAGTAACTAATTTATTAATAATTAAATTTTAGTTTCTATTGCACACTACTCTTATTTTAAGATCTAATAGCAACACATGATTAGTAGTTATCATAATAGACAGTGCAGACTCAGAACATTTCTAACTTCACAGGAAGTTCTGCTAGGCAATTCCAGCCATTCCATTCTAGATGCTTAAGTGAATTTTAAATGATCAGTGATAAAGTGTTTGAGCTTCATTAAAAAGTATACATTTCATTAAGGATCAAGCATTCTCCTAACATTTATTATTGCTAGTTGTGGAGAGATGATTCAGATGCCCATGTATTAAAAACAATCTGACTAACTGCAATGACAAATACAGAGAATACTGACAAGAAAATGGGAGACTTCCCACCAAGATGGAGGTGTAGGTAGACACACTGTGCCTCCTCACACAACCAAAAGAAGAACAACAGCAAATTTAAAACAACAACAACAAAAAAACAGAACTGACAGAAAATCAAACTGTATAGAAGTCTAATACCCAAGGAATTAAAGAAGAAACATTCATTCAGAGCGGCAGGCAGGGTGGAGATGGGCAGCTGGGTGGAGAGGACTCATGGCAAGGTGGAGGCTGTCGAACTAGATGAGGCAGTGGCTTGGAGACTTGTATGTTCCACATTCGAGTGCAGATAAACCAGGAGGAACAATTGGGAAGCAGGATAGACCACGCAACCCAGGGTTCGAGCACAGGGAAATAAAGCCTCAAAGCCTCTGGCTAAAAACACCTGTGGGGGTTGAGGCGGCAGCAGGAGAAACTCCCTGGCTCACAGGAGAGATTGTTAGAGAGACCCACAGGGTCCTAGAATGTACAAAAACCCAGCCACCCAGGAATCAGAACCAGAAAGGACCAATTTGATTGTGGATAGCTGGGGAAGTAACTGAAACCCAGCAGAGAGAGTAGTAAGTGGCACTGTTCCCTCTCAGAACCCTCACCCACATACAGCATCACAAAGTAGTAACATGGGGTCCCTCGCCCTGGTGAACACCTAAGGCTCCACCCCTTACTATGTAACAGGTGTGCCAAAACAACAACAAAAAAAAGTCGTCCCAATGAAAGAACAGTTCAAAGCTCCAGAAAAAAATACAACTAAGTGATAAAGAGATAGCCAACGTATGAGATGCACAGTTCAAAACACTGGTTATCAGGATGCTGCAGGATCTCACTGGGTACCTCAATAGCATAAAAAAGACACAGGCAGCAATGAAGGTTGCATTATGTGAAATAAATAAAAATCTACAGGGAGCCAACAGTGACAGGAACAGAACCAGGACTCAAATCAATGGATTGGACCAGAAGGAATAAATAAACATCCAACCAGAACAGAATGAAGAAACAAGAATTCAAAAAAATGAGGAGAGGCTTAGGAACCTCCAAGACATCTTTAAACATTCCAACATCCAAATCATAGGGATTCCAGAAGGAGAAGAGTAAGAGCAAGAAATTGAAAGCTTATTTAAACAAATAGTGAAGGAGAATTTCCTGAATCTGGCCAAGGAAATAGACTTTCAGGAAGTCCAGGAAGCTCAAAGAGTCCCAAAGAAGTTGGACTCAAGGAGGAACACACTAATGTACATCATAATTACATTAGCCAAGATTAAAGATAAAGAGAGAACCTTAAAAGCAGCAAGAGAAAAAAAAAAGAGAATTATCTAAAAAGGAGTTCCCATAAGACTATCAGCTGATTTCTCAAAAGAAAGTTTACAGGCAAGAAGGGGATGGAAAGAAGTATTCGAAGTCAAGAAAGGCAAGGACCTACATCCAAGATTACTTTATCCAGCAAAGCTATCATTTAGAGTAGAAGGGAAGATAAAGTGTTTCCCAAATAATGTCAAGGTAAAGGAGTTCATCATCACCCAGCCCTTAATATATGAAATGTTAAAGAGACTTATCTAAGAAAAAGAAGGCCAAATATGTGAACAGTAAAATGACAACAAACTCACAGCTATTAACAACCAAACCTAAACAAAAACAAAAACAAACTAATTGAACAACTAGAACAGGAACAGAATCGCAGAAATGGAGATCACATGGAGGGTTATCAGCAGGGGAGAGGGAGTGATAGAGAGATGGAAAAAGTACAGAGAATAAGTAGTATAAATGGTAGGTAGAAAATAGATAGGGGAAGGTTAAGAATGATATAGGAAATGTAGAAGCCAAAGAACTTATATGTAAAACCCATGGATATGAACTAAAGCGGGGGCGAATGCAGGTGGGAGTGGGTGTCCAGTGCAGAGGGGAATAAAGGAAGGAAAAAGGGACAACTGTAGTAGCATAATCAATAAAATATATTTTTAAAATTAAAAAGAAACATTTGATTCAGGGAAAGATAAAATTATCAACATTAACAGAAGTTTGGAAGAAGTTGACATCAATCCTCACAATAATTTTGAGGGGTTCAGGACATCAGTGGAGGACATAACTGCACAGGTGGTGGAAATAGCAAGAAAATAAAAATTAGGAATGGGCCCTGAAGTCATGACTGAATTGCTGCAATCTTATATCGAAACTTTAAGGGATGAAGAGTTGATTTTAATGGACAGTTAAAAAAAAAACACGTTTGTTGAGATGCTGTGGAGATGTTGTGAACATTGTTGAAATGACCATTAAAAAAGGATTTAGAATATTACATAAACTTAGTTGATAAAACAGTGTCATTGTTTGATAAATTTGAATTCAAGTTTGAAAATTCTACTGTGGGTGAAATGCTATCAAACAGCATTGCATCAAACAGAAAAATTGCTTCTGAAAGGAAGAGTCAATCAATGTGTCAAACATCATTGTTGTCTTATTTAAAAAATTGTCCATAGCCACTACAACCTTGAGCAACCACCACTCTGTTGTGTTCTGTCAGCAGCAATCAATATCATGGCAGGACCCTCCACCAGCAATAAGAATACAGACACCTGGGGACTCAGATGACGCCTAGCATTTTTTAAGCAATAAAGTAGTTAAAAATTGAAAAAAAGAGAAAATGAACACAAAGTATCATTTTATCTATTATAATACATGTTTCTCTAAAAATATTACATGACTATATTATTTCAAACTGTATAGGCATTATTTTAATCATTGTTCAAGTACAGTTTTCTCCCTTTTACTTCGATTCCAGCCTAACCACCAATCCCTCCACACTTCCCTCCCATTACCACCCTCCCCCTAGTTTTTATCCATGTGTCCTTTAAATTTGTTCCTGTAAACCCTACCCATTCTCCCCTGAAATTCCCTCTTCTCTCCGCTCTGATCACTGTAAGTCTGTCCTATATTTCAGTGTCTTTGGTTATATTTTGCTTGTTTCTTTATTTAGTTGTTTAGGTTCCTGTAAAAGGTGAGATTATATGGTATTTGTCTTTCACTGCCTGGCTTGTTTCGCTTAGCATAATGCTTTCCAGCTCCATCCAAGCTGTTACAAAGGGTAGGAGCTCCTTCTTTCTTTATGCTGCATAGAATTCCATTGTGTAAATGTACCATAGTTTTTTGATCCATCCATTTACTGATGGGCATCTTGGTTGCTTCCAACACTTTGCTATTGTAAATTGTGCTGCTATGAACATCGGGGTGCATAGGTTCTTTGGGATTGGTGTTTTAGTGTTCTTAGGATATAGTGCCAGCAGTGAAATTTCTGGATCAAAAGGGAGATCCATTTTTAGTTTTCTGAGGAAGTTCCATACTATTTTCCATAGTGGTTGTACCAGTCTGCAGTCCCACCAACAGTACACTAGGGACCCCTTTTTCTCCACAACCTCTCCAACACTTGTTGTTTATTGCTTTGTTGGTTTGTTTATGGAGGCCATTCTGACTGGTGTGAACTGGTATCTCATTGTGGCTTTACTTTGCATCTCTATGATGGCTAGTGATATTAGCATCTTTTCATGTGTCTCTGGGCCCTCTGTATGACCTCCTTGGAGAAGTGTCTGTTCCAGTCCTTTGTGCACTTTTAATTGGTTGCTTGTCTTGTTAGAGTGGAGTCATGTAAGTTCTTTATATATTTTGGAGATTAAACCCTTGCTGAGGTATCATTGGCAAATATGTTTTACCATGCAGTTGGTTCTCTTTTTATTTTGATACTGTGTTCCTTAGCTGTGCAGAAGCTTTTTATTTTGATGAGATCCCATTTGTTTATTCTTTCCTTTATGTGTATTGCTCTAGGAGACATTTCAGTAAAAAAGTTTCTGTGTGAAATATCTGAGATTCTCCTACCTTCGTTCTCTTCTAGGGCTTTAATGGTGTCACGATTTACATTTAAGTCTTTTATCCACCTTGAATTTATTTTCCTATAAGGTGTAAGTTGGTGCTGAAGTTTCATTTTTTTGCACGTAGCTGTCCAGTTCTCCCAACACCATTTGTTGAAGAGGCTATTTTTATTCCATTTTATGTTGCTCTCTCCTTTGTCAAATATTAATTGATGATAGAGACTTGGGTTTATTTCTGGGCTCTCTGTTCTGTTCCATTGGTCCATGTGCCTGTTTTTATGCCAATACCAGGCTGTTTTCATGACACTGGCCTTGTAGTATAGTTTAGTGTCAGGTATTGTGATCCCACCTACTTTGCTCTTCTTTCTCAAAATTTTGGCAGCTATTCGGGGTAGTTTACTGTTCCATATAAATTTTTGAAATGTTTGTTCTATGTTTGTGAAATAAGCCATTGGTACTTTAATAGGTATGGCATTGAATTTGTAAATTGCTTTGGGTAGTATGGACATTTTGATTATATTAATTCTTCCAATCCATGAACACAGTATATGTTTCCATTTGTTTGTGTCTTCCTTGATTTCTTTCCTGAGTGTTATGTAGTTTTCTGAATACAGGTCTTTTACCTCTTTGGTTAGGTTTATTCCTTGGTATTTTATCTTTCTTTTTGCTATTTCAAATGGGATTTTTTCTTGATTTCTGCTTCTGCTGTTTCATTGTTGGTGTACAGAAACGCCTTTGATTTCTGGATATTAACTTTGTATCCCGCTGTTTTGCCAAATTCATTTATTAGGTCAAGCAGTTTTTTGGTGGAGGTTATAGGATTTTCTATGTACACTATCATGTCATCTGCAAACAGTGACAGTTTTGTTTCTTCCTTTCTGATTTGAATGTCTTTTATTTCTTTTCCTTGTCAGATAGTTGTGGCCAAAACTTCCAGTACTATATTGAATAGAAGTGGTGAAAGTGGACAGCCTTGTCTTGTTCCTGATCTTAGTGGAAAAGATTTTAATTTTTACCCATTGAGAATGATGTTGGCTGTAGGTCCCTCATATATGGCCTTTATTATGTTGAGGAATGCTCTCTGTATTCTCACTTCACTGAGTGTTTTTATCATAAATGGGTGTGTACCTTATCAAATGCCTTTTCTGCATGGTTTGATATGATCAGGTGGTTTTTGACTTTGCTTTTGTTTATGTGATGTATTACACTTACGGATTTGTGAATATTGTACCATCCTTGCATCCTTGGGATGAATCCCACTTGGTCATGGTGTATGATCTTTTTAATGTACTGTTGGATGCGGTTTGCCAGTATTTTGTTGAGGATTTTAGTATCAATGTTCATCAGCAATATTGGCCTGAAGTTTTCTTTCTTCGTTGTGTGTTTTCTGGTTTCGGAATTAGGATGACATTGGCCTCATAAAAAGAGTTTGGGAGTCTCCCATCTTTTTGGATTTTTCAAAGTAGTCTGTGAAGGATAGGGGTTAGCTTTTCCTTAAATGCTTTGTAGAATTCTCCTGTGAAACCCTCTGGTCCAGGGATTTTGTGTGTTGGGAGGGTTTTTTTTTTATTACTGCTTCAATTTCTTTTGCTGTTATTGGTTTGTTCAGGCTTTTGGATTCTTTTTCATTGAGTTTTGGAAGATTATACTTTTCTAGAAATCTGTCCATTTCATCTAGGTTTTCAAATTTTTTGGCATATAGTTCTTCATAGTAATTTCTTACAATCCTTTGTATTTCTGTGGTATTTATTGTAATCCCTCCTCTTTCATTTCTGATTGTGTTTATTTGGGTCTTCTCTCTTTTTTTCTTCATGAGTCTGCTTAAAGGCTTGTCCATTTTCTTTATCTTTTCAAAGAATCAGCTCTGGGAATCATTGATCCTTAGAATGGTGCTTTTAGTCTCTATGTCATTTAATTCTGCTCTGATCTTGGTTATTTCCTTCCTTCTGCTTACTCTGGGCTGCCTTTGTTGTTGTTCCCCGAGTTCTTGTAGATGTAGGGTTAGGTTGTTTGTTTGAAATGTTTCTAACTTTTTTAGGTGGGCCTGTATCGCTATGAACTTCCCTCTCAGGACTGCCTTGCCTGTCTCCCATAAGTTTTGGGTTGTTGTGAGTTCGTTTTCATTTGTTTCCAGAAACCTTTTCATTTCTTCCCTAATGTCATTCTTGACCCATTCATTGTTTAATAACATTCTGTTTAATCTCCATGATTTTGAGTGTTTTGGGTTTTTTCCCTTGGGGTTGGTTTCTACCTTCAGTTTCTTGTGATCCGAGAAAATGCTTGGCATGATTTCAATTTTCTTGAAATTGTTGAGGCTTGTTTTGTGTCCTATCAAGTGGTAAATCTTTGAAAATGTTTTGTGTACATTTGAAAAGAATGTGTATTTAACTTCTCTGGGATGGAGTGCTCTCTATATATCAGTAAAGCCCATGTTATCTAGGATATTCTTCAATGGCACAATATCTTTGTTGATATTTTGTTTAGAAGACCTGTCCATTTTTTATTGTGGGGTATTAAAATCCCCCACAATAATTGTGTTGCTGTCCATATCTTTCTTGATGTCCTCTAAGATTTTCTTTATGTTTTTTGGGTGCTCCTATGTTGGGTACATATTTATTTACAATATTTATGTCTTCTTGGTGGATTCTTCCTTTGAGTATTATGAAGTGACCTTCTGGGTCTCTCTTTATGGCCCTTTTTTGAAAGTCTATTTTGTCTGATATGAGTATTTCTACCCCTGCTTTTTTTTTTTCCTGTCCATTTGCTTGGAAGATTTGTTTCCAGCCCTTCACTTTCAGCCTGTGCAGGTCTTTTATCCTGAGGTGGGCCTGTTGTAGGCAGCATATGTGTGGGTCATTTTTCTTATCCATTCAGCTAGTCTATGTCTTTTGATTGGAACATTTAATCCATTTACATTTAAGGTTATTATTGATAGGTACTTATTCATTGCCTTTTATGTACGTGTGTTCCTCTCTCTCTCTCTTTTCCTGTCTTTCCTTAAAGCATTTCCTTTAGAATCTCTTGCAGAACTGGTTTGGTGGAGGTGTATTCTTTCAGACTTCTTTTGTCTGAGAAGATTCTTATTTGGCCTTCTATCTTGATTGAGAGCCTTGCTGGGTAAAGTAGCCTTGGTTGCAGGCCTCTGGTTCTTATTACTTGGAATGTTTCTTGCTATTCTTTTCTGGCTGGAGTGTTTCCATTGAGAAGTCAGCTGCTAGCCTTATTGGGGCTCCCTTGTATGTTACATCCTGTTTTTCCTTTGCTGCCTTTAATATTCTCTCCTTGTCTTGAAATTTTGCCATTTTAATTATGATGTGTCTTGAGGTGGGCCTCTTTGGGTTCCTCTTGATTGGGACTCTCTGTGTTTCCTGGATTTGTGTGACTTTTTATCTCATCAAATTAGGGATGTTTTCCATCATTACTTTTTCCAATAGGCTTTCTATCCCTTGCTCTTCTTCTGCTCCTTCTGGTATCCCTAATATACAAATATTATTATGTTTCATATTGTCTTGCATTTCTCTTAATCCCTCTTCATTCTTTCTGAGCCTCTTTTCCTTTTCTTGCTCTTTCTGGGTGTTTTCTTCTACTTTGTCCTCTAGCTTGCTGATCTGATCTTCTGCTTCATTGATCCTGCTTCTCATTCCTTCTATTGTGTTCTTCAGTTCAGAAATTGTATTCTTCATTTCCTCTTGGCCATTGTTGAGGGTTTCTATTTCCTTTTTCATGTTGATGTAGTTTGCAGTGAGTTCATTGTAGCTTCCCTGTAGTTTTTGGTAGCTCATTGTGAGCTCACTGAGCTTCCTGATGATCATTGCTTTGAACTGAATATCTGATAGTTGAATTGCCTCTATTTCATTTAGCATTCTTTCTGAGGCTTCTTCCTTTCCTTTCATTTGGCGATTGTTTCTTTGTCTTCCCATTGTTTATGAGACTTTTCTTGTTAGCCTCAGCTTCTTAAATTGATCTGTTCTGGCTCCCTGGGTTTGTGGTGTGAACTTCTTTAGTGGAATAGCAGTGAGTTTCAATGGTGCAGTTTTCTTGATCTCCCAAACTCACGGGTCTTGGGGTGTCATTTCAGTTGTCTTTGTGTTTACCTTTGGGTTTTGATTGTTGTTGGTTCTTTCTTTGGTGGTTCCTTCCCACCAGCTGGTTAAATGAGGGTCACCCTGTCCACCACCTCTTGTATTTTGTTGTGCTGGTGAGGGCAGGTTGTGTTGAAGCTGGTTCTTCCATGTGTAAAAGGTTTTAAGGATTCTCTCTTGTTCTTGTTCAGTTGTTTGTATTGGGAACTGTCTCTACTGTTTAGTTGTATTTCCAGATAGGTCCTGGATTGAGGTTTTTGTGGTTACCACTCCCTCCTTCACAGTCTCCTGTTGTTATCTGTTAGTGGTTCCTTTGTTGTCAGGTTTCCTCTTCCAGTGGGTATCCTGGTGTTCACCACCTCCACCTATTCTTTTTTGTCATCAGTTAGAGGGGGAAGGCAAAATGGTTTAAGCCAGTACCAGAGTATTCTATGATATTTACCATAGCAGCAAGTAGTGAAGAGATAGCAGATCCTTTGTCTATGTATAGTGTTAACCGTGATCTTCCACCCAGCTAGCTGATTTTTAGAAAGGATGGAAAGAAGATAAGACTCTTGTTGGGAAAGGAAGGATTGTGAGTTGGATCTATGAAGCAGGGATGTTGTGGGAGGTCAGATTCTGAGGTAAGGTGAGAATAAAGGATAGTAAATAGGTGTAGGGTGTGAGAGAATATAGTTAACCACTACAGTAATAGAGTCCAGGAAACTTTGAAATGGGCTAAGATCTGGGAGGGGTGTGGTGAAGTAATTACAATTGCATGGAACAGCAATTATTTACAATAATATTAGGGCAACAGTCATATGACAGAATCTATGAGATCTATGAGAACAAGAATGAGGAGCACAGAACCTCGAGTAGTGTGCTAATGGGACACAGGTGAGTTAAAGGACAGTAGATTAGCAATACACTATGGAAAGAGATATCAGGGGAAAGCTGTCAGGTCATACAATATATCCAGCCTAGCAAAGCAGACTATACAAAAAGAAGAGGGATACGAAAATACTATTAAAAAAAGATGTAAGAATACTGAAAAATAATAATAATACAAATATGCAATAACTTGCAGGTTCTCTGTAATAGCAGTGTGAAATCTGTCTCACTGTCCCAGCTGTTGTGATGCCCCTTCTTTGGGTTCAACTTTGGTCTTTTCACAGATCCAGGATTTTGTCTCACTTGTAGGTATTTAGATAAAATTTAAAAGAATAAAAATAGAAAAGGCAGGTGAAGGAAGGAAGAAGAGATAAAATTGGAGGAAAGGATTTAGGAGGAAGGAATAAAATAAGAAATCAGGAAAGAGAGGGGAAAAATCAAAAGAGAATAAAAACAACAAAAATTTAAAAATTAAGAATTGTTAAAAAAAGATAGAATCAAGTTAAAAAGTCTCTTGGTTTCATAGTGGCCAAACCAGTTTTTCTGCTCTTGATGGCTGCGGCAGGCTGAGGGGTGATTGGTATGGCTTTTCTTCCTTGGTCAGTGGCCCTAGCTCACACTGGCTCCCGCACTGTCTGGGAAGCTAACATGGCTCCTCAGCCTTTCGCCCTGGGTGTGGGAATCAGGTCTTTCCCCAGGGTTACAGCTGTGGAATGGGGTGTGGGGATGCTCTCCCTGCATGTGCGCCCTCGGCTGGGTGGCAGGGAGGCTGGAGCGATTGATCACTTTAGGAGAATTCCCGACACAGTGTCTGTCTATTCACTCCTTCCTCTTGAGAAATTCCTCCTGTTCAAGCCTGCCACTCCACACTGTAGCCTGGCTTCTCCCACAGTCAAACTCCCCAGCCAGATCAGTGACTGTGGGGATCAGGGCCCACTGCGTGACCCAGCCCCTCCAGTGTCCACAGCCTCCAAAAATGCTCACAGCCCTTGTGTCCAAACTGTGTAGGCATTAAATGACAATTACTTGAAATGTTCAAGAAATAGAATACTCTTATTAAAATAATTTTTATTTGATGGTTAAGCAATAACTACAATTTCAACACACTTAATATTAATCTTTCTAAAACACATAAGGCCATTTTTTTGTCTTGCGTTCTCAACATTATTGAATATTCCTTTGAACACTTATAATCTTGCAGGGCCTCAGGATCCTCATAGTGAGCATTAGTAATCCCTGTATAGGATGGGAAAGGGATGTCTTTTGTTGCGTTTACTCCAGGGTATATACCCTGGAGGTTGGATTTGTGATTTAATACCTATTATGTAGTATATTTTTATTACAACTTTCCCCTTGCATCTAGATGTTGAGTTTTAAACAATGAAAAGGAGTTTACATTATTTGAGACTTCTGATGAGTGGGAGCTTGTTCATTTGACATGATGTTAAAATTAGAAAGCATAACAGTCATGTTGTAATCCAAAATTATCTCTGAACTTTTTATCAAAATGCTACAACATGTTTTAAACATTTCACTTTTAATTTCAAGTGAAAATCCAATGTTTTATTCTTAAAATATTGGGGTTTTTATTAGATCATGATAATGGAAAATGACATCAGAAATAAGAAATAATTATCTAATGAAGTTTGATAAGGAAAGTTTATGAGATTATCTCAGATTGAGAATATTTCTCTAGATGGAAAATAAAATGTTGGAAGATACTAAAAGAAAGCAACAGAAACAAAAATAAAGAAAAGTTATCAAATACTTCATTCTTCTCTTTTTTACTTCCCCAGTTCCAGCAGCTGAGCCAGAAATAGAAACCAAACTGAAGGCTCAATGAGTAACCTATCCCTCTGCTACTCTTGCTAACAGAATCAACCTATGGATGAAACCCAATGTAACAAAATCATATTGCAACTCAAAAAAGTGAGAAACTTGGCATATACCTTCTTGAATTCAAAAACTAAAATTCTATAACAAGAAAATATTGGAATATTCCTTCCATTTCACCTATATCATCAAATATTTATTTAAAGTGTCACCTTCTAGAAACATTTCATATCCCACATTCTCCATGTAAAGATGCTCTGATTTCCTGGACTAGATAATAACCTTTTTTTCCTCTAAAATACTAAAGTTAATTCATTGCCTTCCAACATCATTTTAAATCAATTATTATTTATTGATCATAAAATTAAATGTGCTATTTTTAAAGATTTTATTTATTTATTTTTAGAGGTAGGGATGGTAAAAGAGAAGGAGAGAAACATCAATGTGTGGTTGCCTCTCACATGCCCCCTACTGGGAACCTGGCCCACAATCCAGGCATGTCCCCTGACTGGGACTCAATCCAGTAACCCTTTGATTCAAAGGCTGACACCCAATCCCCTGGGTCACACCAGCCAGGGCTAAATGTGCAGTTCTTAAAATACAATTTATAACAAGTTTTAAAGAATAAAACAAAAATCAGCCACAATGCAACCACCAAGTAATAATCCTTATTAGGGCTTAGATGTTTTATTTTCCTTTTTATACATCAAATGTATAGCTACATTTTTTTGTTTCAAAAACTGGAATACATTCTGTTCATGATTATATTTTTCATTTACCAATACTGCATAAACACTTTCCATGTTTTAAGTATTTTTAAAAACAACTTAATGGGGATTCTACTTTCAATATAAGTGAGTAAACTCTTAAAATTATCCTCCAATTATTAAAAACTATAAATTAGGCCAATGCACAGACATTCAGGAGTGAAGTGGTCCTCTGTAGACTCCATGGGTCCCAAGAGCCAAGCCTTCTCAACTACTGCTGGTGACTTGTGTTTCCAGAGAATTAAAAAAAAAAAAAAACCTACCAGGAACTGAAAATGCTGAAACCAACCAGTGTCCAAGTTCCCACCATGGATGCAGAGCTGGAGTTCACCATCCTACCAAATATGACAGGAAAATAGATTTTTGATCAGGTGGTTAAGACTATTGGCATGCTGGGAGTGTGGTACTTTGGCCTCCAGTTTGTAGATAATAAAGGATTTCCCTACCTAGTTGAAATATGATAAGAAGGTGTCAGCCCAAGAGGTAAGGAAGAAGACTCCTTTCCAGTTCAAGTTCAGGGCCAAGTTCTTCTTGAAGATGTGTCTGAGAAGCTCATCCAGGACATCACACAGAAGTTCTTCTTCCTCCAAATGAAAGAGGGCTTTCTTAACAATGGGATTGACTGCCCTCTTGAGACCACAGAGCTTCTCAGCTCTTAGCAGTGCAAGCCAAAGTTCGGAGACTATAACAAAGAAATGCAGAAGTCCGAGTACCTCAGCTTCATGCCGCTGATCCCCCAGTGAGTCATGACCCTCACAAGCTCACCACAACCAGTGAGAGAACTGGATCCAGGTGTGGCACACTAAGCACCTCCAGATGCTCAAAGAGAGTGAGTGCTATGCCTGAGTATATGAATATTGTCAAGGAACTGGAAATGTATGGAACCAATTATTTTGAGGTAAAAAAATAAGAAAGGAACAGACCTTTCACTTGGAGTGGATGTCTTTGGACTAAATACTTAAGAGAAAAATGATAAGTTGACCCCAAAGATGGGCTTTCCCATGAAGTGAAATCAGGAACAAACTTTTTTTTAGAGTAAAACATTATCATTTCTTTTTAAAATTTACTTTATTTTTATTGTTGTTCAACTATAGTTGTCTCCATTTTCCTCCCACCACTCTCCCCCACTTCACCCACCCCCACCTCCCACCCTCAATCCTACCCTCCTTTAGCTTTGTCCATGGGGGAAGAAAAGGAGCCCAGTCCCCCTCTGCCTGCAGGATCTCAGATGACCTGCAAAACCAATTTGACAGGTTTAAAATCATCAAGAGCCTTCCCCCCAACAAGAGTAAGACAATAGGACCTGGAGCTGTGACAAAACCTGAGATGGATCCAGAAAGAAGTCAGAAGGAGAACACCAATAGCAGAGTCAAATCT
The DNA here is from genome assembly GCF_019186645.2 of Phyllostomus hastatus. Classification (NCBI taxonomy): domain Eukaryota; kingdom Metazoa; phylum Chordata; class Mammalia; order Chiroptera; family Phyllostomidae; genus Phyllostomus; species Phyllostomus hastatus. The sequence continues at coordinate 17,081,252 of NW_025334022.1, forward strand.
TACTCCCCTATCTTTCAGATCTTTCTATTTTTTAAATTGTTTTTCAATTATAGTTGCCCCAGTTTTTCCTCCATTGCTCTTGCCTGCCCCATCTCTCCTCAGTCAATCCCCACCCTGTTGTCCATTACCATGGGCCTTTTATACATGCTGCTTGGCTGGACTCTTCCCTTTATATCCCCCATTATCCCTTTCCCTCATCCCCTCTGGTCACTGTCAGTTTGTTTCTCCTTTACATGTCTCCAGTTGTATTTTGCTCATTTGTTTCTTTTGTTCATTAGGTTCCTGTTATGACTGAGATCATATGGTGTTTGTGTTTTGCCACCTGGCTTTTGTCACTTAGAATAATACTCTCCAGTTCCATCGATTCTGTCACAAAGGGTAGGAGCTCCTTCTTTCATCCTGCTGCATAATATTCCATTGTGTAAATGCACCACAGTTTTTTGATGCACTCATTTACTGATGGGCATTTAGGCTGTTTCCAATACTTGGCTGCTGTAAATTGTGCTGCTATGAACATTGGGGTGCATAGGGTCTCTTGAATTGGTGTTTCAGAATTCTTGGGGTATAATTGCAACAGTGGGATCACTAGATTAAAAGACAGTTCCATCTTTAGTTTTTTCAAGGAAATTCCATACTGTTTTTCATAGAGGCTGCACCGGTCTGCATTCCCACCAACAGTGAACCAAGGTTCCCATTTCTCCACATCCTTGGCAGCAGTTGTTTGCTGACTGGTTTATGATGGCCATTCTGACCTTGTGAAGTGGTATCTCACTGTGGTTTTAATTTGCAACTCTCTGATGGCTAGTGATGTTGAGCATCCTTTCATATATCTATGGGCCCTCTGTATGTCCTCCTTGGAGAAGTGTCTGTTCAAGTCCTTTGAAAATTTTTTAATTGGACTGTTTGACTTCCTGGTGTGGTTTTTTTTTTTAGTTCTTTATATAATTTTAGTTCTTTATATAATTTGTAGATAAAACCCTTGTCCAAGATATCATTGGCAAATATGTTTTCCCATGCAGTTGGTTTCCTTTACATTTTGCTGATGTTTTTTTAGCTATGCAGGAGCCTTTTAATTTGATGTATTCTAATTTGTTTATTCTTTCCTTTATATCCCTTGCCCTAGGAGATATATTGGTGAAGATATTGCTTCATGAGATATATGACACTTTACTGCCTATGTTTCCTCTAGGACTTTTGTGGTGTCACGACTTACATCTCTTTCAATAACAAAAAAAAGTTTGTCATTAAGCCCATCAACAAGAAGGCAACTGACTTATTCTTTTCCTCCCCCCTGAAAATCAACAAGCAGATTTTGTAGCTTGTGAGAGGAACCACAACCTGAAGTTGCCCCGTAGGAAGCCTGACACCATCGAGGTGTAGGAGATGAAGCCCCAGGCCCCAGAGGAGAAGCACCAAAAGCAGCTGCAGCTGCAACAGCTGGAAAATGAGAAGAGGAGAGAAACTGCAGAGAGAGAGAGAAAGAGCAGATGATATGGCAGAAGGAGGAGCTGATGCTCAGGGTCCAGGACTAGTTTCAGAGGGCCCTGCAACTGGAGGAGGAGCAAAAGTGCACACACAAGGAGGCTGAGAGCCTCCAAGCTGACCACCTGGCCATATGCTGCATGCCGAGGAGGAGATGGAGAGGCAGGCAGCAGATCATATAAAGAGCTAGGAGCAGCTGGCTATAGAGCTTGCAGAGTACACTACCAAGATAGCCCTCTTGTAGGAGGCATGCAGGTGCAGGGAGGATGAGGTTGAGGAGTGGCAGCAGGAGTGGCAGCACCAGGCCAAGGAAGCCTAGATGACCTAGTGAAGACTGGGGAAGAGCTGCACCTGGTGATGACAGCATCCCCACCCCTGTCGCTCCCCTCCCCTGCATATGAGCCTGTGGGCTACCACATCCAGGAGAACATGAAGGAGGAGGGCATGGAGTACACAGGCTACAGCACCAAGCTGTTCATCAAGGACATCCTGGAGGGCCACAATGGAGAGAAGCAGATCACAGAGGCCAAGAAGAACTAGTGTGTGCAGTGGCAGCTGATCACTCTATCAAGTGAGCTGTCCTGTGATAGAGACTAGAGCAAGAGGAACCACAACAACATCATCCACAATGAGAACATGCAGCAAGGCTGGGGCAAGTACAAAATCCTGCAGCAGATCTGAGAGGGCAACACCAAGCAGCACAGTGATGAGTTTGAGGCCATGTGAAGGCCTGGTCAGGACTAGGTGGAGTGGGACAGGGCCTCTAGTCGGAGCTCCACTGACAATCACATGCAAATTCTAAAACTTGAAGCATTTGTACTTCTCCAAATCTTCTAGACCCTTCCTCCTGCTCCTGTTCTTTTAAAAAGAGAGTGTCTGTTTCAGTGGGAATATTCTGGAACTGGGACCAGTGGAAGCATCCCTGGTTTATTTTTTTTTCCATTTGTATCAGAGTGCCGAGCAAGCTTAATCATCATTACCATCAAATCATTTCCTGTCTTTTGCTTGAGCAGGGCTGATTGAATTAAAGAGAGACGTCTGTGTAGTCTGAATAACAAACTCCATGCTGGCATGTGTGATGTTAGTCTGTAAAATTAAAGAAAACCATGTTGTGGCTTTTATTCTGTGCCATACTTTTTTCTGTATTTGAAATTAGCTCAAATGGACTGATTTGTATTTGATTCTATTAAGGATGCTTCTCTGTATATTTATGTTTTCTGAGGTGTGAAAACTTAGGCTAAAGCACTCTTATACACACATGCACACAGGGGTTTCCTCCTTTACTGACAAAATCCTGTGATCATTGAGGATGAACAACACAGGAGGACACTCCACTCTTGGATAAACTTGTCTTGTTTTTTTTTTTTTGGTGTTTTTTTAACAGTTAGAGGGCTATATTGTTGAACTTGCACACCTAATTAATGATCATCTTTAGATTATAATATTTATATATAAGCAATATGGGTTTGTAACAGTTTAAGAAAGGAAAAGTTTTGTTCTATGTATTTTGTTACCTTTTACAGAATGATAAAAACATGCAGATTTGGGAGAGGAATCAGAGTTTGAAGGAAGCAACTGGCATAGAATAAATTTTGTTTTTAGACAAAAAGAAAATGAAGAGAATGAATCACCAGCAAATCTAAACTATAAGAAATGACAAAGAAAGTTCTTCAAGTGGAAAAGACAATCTTAGGTCATTAGGAATGACTGAAGAGACTCAAAATAATGTAAATATTTGAGTAAAAATGACAAATCATTCAATGTCTTTAAAATAAACACAACTATTTAAAGCAAACAATATCTTATGGAGTTGAAATGAAAGTAGTTGTAATACATATGACAAACATTGCATAAAAGAAGGTGAGGAGGGGTAGAAAATGGACCCATGTAGTTGTAAGTTACTATATTTTATGTTAAGTGGTAAAATACTAATTCTTAGTAGGCTGTCACAATTTCAGAATGCATGCTGGAATCTCCACAGCAACTACTAAAAATTAAATACAGTTAAAAGTTAATAGATAAAATCACATTCTAAAATACATTCAAATAATCTAAAGGAGGGCATAATGGGGAAAACAGAAAGACAAAAATAAAAGGAAACAAAAAACAATAGTAGATGTAAAGACAACCATACCAGTATAATACATGACACTACAATGGAATGGTAGAAAGTATCAGAAACACTGTAATTCAAAACTCTGTCTTGAACATACTTTATTTTTATGTGTATAATGTATATATATTAAATATGACACAGATATATGGAAAAATAGACTGAAATGTTGTATTTGCAAGCAGTGACATAAGAGAGACATAGTATCTATATTCATACCAGCTAAAAGAAATCTTAAGACAAAGAGTATTACTAAGGTAGAGTGGGACATTTATAGTGATAACAATCAATTTGTCAGGAAAGATGTAAATGCACATTAGTTAATTACAGAACTTTCAAATCCATGAAACAGGAAGCTACAGAATTAAAGAGAAAAATAGACATTTTCAAAATCACAGTAAATTTTAATACCCTGCTTTCAGTAATTAATAGAATATCTGCACAAAAATCAGGTTAAACATAGAGGAGCTGAACAATGATATCAACCAGGTTGACTTAATTGGTATTTATAGACTAGGACACCCAATAGCAACAGAATATATATACTTTTCATGTGTACATGCTACATTCACCAAGATAAACCATACGTATGTCCATAAAGCAGATTTCAGTGTGTCCAAAAAGGACTGAAATCACACAGCACACAAAACAATTACAGTAAAAACTAACAAACAACAAGTGTTCAAGAGGTTGTGGAGAAAAGGGGACCCTAGTGCACTATTGGTGGGACTGCAGACTGGTACAACCACTATGGAACAAGTATGGAACAGCCTCAGAAAACTAAAAATGGATCTCCCTTTTGACCCAGCAATTCCACTGCTAGGATTATATCCTAAGAACCCTGAAACACCAATCCAAAAGAACTTATGCACCCCAATATTCATAGCAGCACAATTTATGATACCTAAGTGTTGGAAGCAACCTAGATGCCTATCAGTAAATGAATGGATAAAAACTATGGTACATTTACACAATGGAATTCTATGCAGTAGAAAGAAAGAAGGAGCTCCTACCCTTTGCAACAGCATGGATGGAACTGGAAAGCATTATGCTGAGTGAAATAAGCCAGGCAGTGAAAGACAAATACCATATGATCTCACCTTTAACAGGAACCTAAACAACAAAGCAAAGAAACAAGCAAAATATAGTCAAAGACACTGAAATAGAGAACAGGCTGACAATGACCAGAGGCGAGAGAGGAGGGAATTTCATGGGAGAATGGGAAGAGTTTACAGGAACATTATGAAGGACACATGGACAAAAACTAGTGGGGGGGTGGTAATGGGAGGGAGGTGGGGAGGGATGGGTGGGTGGGCTGGAATGGGAGTAAAAGGCAGAAAACTGTACTTGAACAATGATTAAAATTAAAAAATAAATAAAAACTAATAACAATAGGAATCTAAGCAATCCTCAAATATTTGGATCTTAATCAAGATGCTTCTAAATAATCCAGGAGCCAAAGAAGAAATTCTAATAGAATTATAATAAAAATAAAATAAAACGTCAAAATATTGTGCTTAGAAGGAAACTTATAGTTTTATTTTTTCTGTTTGAAAATATTTATCATTTTTAATTGTTATTCTATTACAAGTATCTCACTTTTTCCCTCCTCCAACCATTTCACCCTCCATTTTCACAATGAAATCCCACATGTTGTCCATGTCAGTGGGTGATTCATAAATGTTCTTTGTCTAGCCCCTTCTCCTTCTTTCCTCCATTGTCTCCCTCTTCACTCTCCTCAAGTCACTTTCAGTCTGCTCTACTGTATCTATGCCTGTGGTTCTATTTTGTTCATTGGTTTATTTTGTCCATTACATTCCACTTATAGGTGACATCATATGGTATTTGTCTTTCACCAAATGGCTTATTTCACTTACCATAATAGCCTACAGTTTCATCCATGCTGATACAAAAGGTAGGAGTTTCTTTTCTTTCTGCTGTGTAGTATTCCACTGTATAAATGTACCATAGATTTTTTTGATCCATGCATTTACTGATGGACACTTAGGCTGTCAGGCACTTAGACTGTCTCTCACTTAGCTATCGAAAATAGCACCACTATGAATGTAGGGGTGCATAAGTTCTTTTGAATTGGTGACTTGGGATTATTAGGGTATATTCCCAGCAACAGAATCACTGGGTAAAAAAGCAGTTCCATTTTTAGTTTTTGAAGAAATTCCATACAGTTTTCTGCAGCAGCTGCACCTGTCTGCATTCCCACCAACAATATGCTAGGGTTTCCTTTCCTATGCAGCCTCTCCAGCACTTGTTTGCTGATTTATTAATGATGGCTATTCTCACCAGTGTGAATTGGTATCTCATTGTGGTTTTCATTTGCATCTCTCCGATGGTTAGTGATGCTGAGCATCTTTTCATATGTCTCTGGGACCTCTGTGTGTCCTTCTTGTAGAAGTGTCTGTTCAAGTGTTTTGCCCATTTTTTAATTGGGTTGTTTGTCTTCGTAGAGTGAAGTTATGTGAGTTCTTTATATATTTTGGAGATCAAACCCTTGTCCGAGGTATCATTGGCAAATATGTTTTCCCATATATTGGTACTCTATTCATTTTAATGCTGTTTTCTTTAGTCATGCAGAGGCTTTTTAATTTGATAAGATTCCATTTGTTTATTCTTTCCTTTATGTCCCTTGCTTTAGGGGACATATCAGTGAAGATATTGCTATGTGGGATATCTGAAATTTTCCTGTATATATTTTCCTCAGGCACTTTTATGGTGTCATGGCTTTTATTTAAGTCTTTTATCCATTTTGAGTTTCTTCTGTTGTATGGTTTAAGTTGGTAGTCTAGTTTCATTTTTTTTGCATGTACCAGTCTGGGTCTCCCAACACCATATTTTGAGGAAACTGTCTTTATTCCATTGTATACGTACATACAAGGGAGCTCCGATAAGCCTATCAGCTGATTTATCAACAGAACCACTGCAAGCCAGAAGAGATTGGCATGAAATATTTGAAAAACTTAAAGTTTTAAATGTTTTTTTGGAAAATCAGAAAAAAAGAATTAATATTAATTACCTAAATTCCCACCTCAAGAACCTAAAAATATAAGAACATAAACCAAAAGTATGTCAAAGGAATAATATAAACATGAGAGAAGGAATAAACATAACAGATAACACAGATAATTAATGAAGCCAAAAGCTGGTTCTCTGAAAATATCAACACAATTGATAGAGTCCTAGCTGGGTTGATTGAGAAAAATGAGAGAATATATAAATCATTATCAGGAATTAAAAAGAGGTTATCAAATTATGTCCAATAGACATTAATAAGTTAATTTAAAGAATAATTTAAATATCTTTTATTTTAACAGTTTCAATAGCTTACTTTAAATTGAAAAATTATTTTTCTTTCTATTCAATTCTTTTACTGTGCACTTGCAGCTATGGTCTTGAAGCACTGTTCAGAGGAATATGTTGCTATAATGCCCATCCTGGACATTTATGTATTTTTAAATTATTTTGTTGTTGTTCAATTACAGTTGTCTGCATTTTCTCCCCACCATCCCCCCCCACCCCAGCCAAACCCACCTCCCTCCCTTCCTTCCACCCTTCTCCTTGGTTTTGTTCATGTGTCCTTTATAGTAGTTCCTGAAAACTCTTCTCCCCACTGTCCCCTCCCCCTTCCCTTCTGGCTCTTGTTAGATTGTTCTTAATTTCAATGTCTATGGTTATATTTTGCTTGCTTTTCTCTTTTGTTGATTATGTTCCAGTTAAAGGTGAGATCATACGGTTTTCTTGAAAATACAACGTATCACATTTGACAACATAAAAAAGATAAATTTCACAACATAGAGAATGAGGTATCCCCTGCCAAATGGTTTAATGAAGCCAACATTACTTTGATATCAAAACATGACAAAAACCAATACCTGTCATGAAAATAGATGCAAAAATTCTTAATAAAATATTAATAAACCAAATCTTACCAAAAGGTAACACAATAACTAAGTTACTTTTATCTCAGGAATGCATTAAAAAATAAATCAATATAATTCATCACCTTAACTGAAAAAGGAGAAAAATATATTATTTAATAGACGTAGAAAACCACTCATGCTTTAAAATAAAAAGAAATACACTCACAAAAAAATAATAGAAAAGTGTTCCTCAATCTGACTAATACCAGCTGTTAAATGACAAAAAAAAAACCATGAAGTGTACAATTCTATAATACATCATCAGTATATTGAGCTGTGTGCTCACCACCAATATTGCAGTTTCCTTCTCTCACCATATATTTGTCCCATTTTACACTCTTGATCTACCCTGAACTCTCTTCCCCTCTGGCAACCATCATACTGTTGTCTTTGTCTACGAGTTTGCTTGCTTTGGCTATCTTAATATAATTCAGTGATCTGGGATACTTTTCTGATTCTTGTGTTTTTAGCTTTATTCTTAAAGTTTTTATTTATCTGGTTTATAATTTTGGTTTTAAACATGAGTGATCTAGCCATCCCTTTGAAGAAGCTTTTATGTGGAGTAGTAGAAAAGGGAGAATAAAAAGGGCAGGGTAGGGAGAGAAACAGATTTCCTCCCCTGGTTGGGGTCAGTGGGTGCTGTGATTAATGGTGGGGATTGCAATGGTTGAAGTTAAAGTGTTGATGAAAACAATGTTGTTCAAAATCACCTATCACCAATCTGTGGGCTCCTTGAGGACAGGCACTGGCAACAACAACAAAAAAGAACTAAACAAAATACTTAATGGAGAAACATTAAACACTTTCAGCTAAGTGTTATCCTGATAGTCTTAGCTATTGCAATAAGGGAAGAAAAACAAATAGAAGACATTAACATTTGAAAGGAATAAGTGAAATGGTCTCTATTTCCAGATGATTATTTATGTAGAAAATCCTACAGAATTTACAAAAAAAATAATAGAACTAACTAATGAATCTAGCAAGGTCACAGGATACAAAGTAAATATTCAAAAGTCAATTATATTTTTATATACCAGAAAATGAGAGGAAAATAACGTTTTAAAAGTTATTTGATAATTTTAAAAAATCAGGAAAAGTTTTGTCAAGGAAAGCTATAAAACATTGCTGACAGAAATTAAAGGCAGTCCAAATCAAAATTCCAACAGGAATTTTTGTGTAGAATTTTTTTTAATTGATTCCAAATGTTTATTGAAATACAAGTGACCTAGAATTGTTAAAGTAATTTTTAAAAGAAAAAAAATGTTGTTATTTTAAAAATATTTTTTATTTATTTTTAGAGAAGGGGAGAGAGAGAGAGAGAGAGAGAGAGATCAATGTGTAGTTGTCCCTTGTATACCTCCTGCTGGGGACCTTTTCCACAACCAAGGCATATGCCCTGACTGGGAATCAAACCAGAGACACTTTGGTTTGTAGTCCAGTGCTCAAATCACTGAGCCACACCAGCCAGAGCAAAAAAAAAATGTTGTAAACCTATCCAATTTCAAGACTGGCTCTAAAGCAATAGTAATTGAGTGTAATATGGAACAAAGAATAGAAATACATATTTACTAAAGGAAAAATAATAGTCCAGAATAAGCCCAAATAGATGATCAAAATATTTTTCAACAAAATTGTTGAGGCAATTCAGTGGAGAAAGAAAAGTCTTCTAAATAAATAGTGTTGAAACTGGATATATGGAAAAATAAATAATGTTGACCCTAACCTAAATCTGTAGACATATATTCATTCAAAATAGACATAGACTTTAATATAAAAACTGAAAGTGAGTCCTGGCTGGTGTGATTCAGGGGATTGAGCTCCAGCTGGTGAACCAAAGAGTCACTGGCTCAATTCCCAGTTAGGGCACATGCATGGGTTGCAGGCCAGATCCCCAGTACAGGACACATGAAAGGCAACTACACATTGATGTTTCTCTCCCTCTTTCTCCCTCCCTCCCCCTCCCTAAAAATAAATAAATAAAATATTTAGAAAAAGTTAAAGTGAAAAGTTTTATAAAGAAACAGGGAAGAAAATGTATGACTTTGGGATAGGTACATTTTTTTCAAGTGTCACAGAAATCAACAACCATGAAAGAAACTAAATTATCAAAGTAGACTTTATCAAGCAAAAAGTTTTGCTGTTCAAAAGACCCTGGTAAAAAGATAAAAATACAAGTCACAAACTGGGAAAAAATATCTTGCTGCACTTACATCTGACAAGGACATGTATTCAGATGATAGAAACACTTATTTTTTCTTTGAATATTTATTGTGTTTTCCATTACCATTTAGTCTTCTTATATCCCTTTCCTCCAGCAATCACCACACTGTTACCTGTGTCCATAAGTCATTTTACATTTTACTCAATCCCCCATCCCCAAGCCCCCACCCCACTAGCTGTCATCCTACTCTCCATCTATGAATCTATTCCAAATCTCCTTGTTAGTTCAGTTTGTTTATTAGATCCCACATACGAGTGAAATGATGTGGTGATTGTCTTTCTCTGACTAGCTTATTTCACTTACATAATGTTCTCCAGGTCTATCCATGCTGACACAAATGGTAAAAAATTTGTATGGCCAAGTAGTATTCCATTCCGTAAATATCTCATAGTTGTTTTACCCACTCATCTATTGATGGACGCTTGGGCTGCTTCCATATCTTGGTGATTGTAAATAATGTTGCAATGAACATAGGGGTGCTCACATCCTATCAAATTAGTGTTTTGGGTTCCTTTGTATGTATTCCCAGATGTGGGATTTCAGGGTCACAAGGCAGATCCATTTTTAATTTTCTGAGGTCTCTCCATACTGCTTTTCATAGTGGCTGCACCAATCCACATTCTGACTAACACTGCAAAAGGGTTCCCCTTTCTCCACATCCTCACCAACAGTTGTTTATTGATTTATTGATAACCATTCTGACAGGTGTGAGGAGAGTTATCTCATTGTGGTTTTATTTTGTATTTCTCTTATGATTAGTGAGTTTGGACATCTTTTCATATGTCTATTGGCAATCTCTGTATCCTCTTTGAAGAAGTGTCAATTCAGATCCTTTGCCCATTTTTCAAATTGAGAGGTTTTTTTGATGCTGAGATTTGTAGATACTTTATAAATTTTGGATATTAACACCTTATCAGATATATCTGTGAATATGTTCTCCCATTCTGTGGGTTGTATTATTATTTTGTTGATGGTTTCTTTTGCTGTGAAAAAAAAAACATTTCAGTTTGATGAACTCCCATTTACTTATTTTTTCTTTTGTTTCCCTTGCCTGAGAAGATACATCAGAAACAATATTGCTCTGAGCAATGTCCAATATTTTACTGCCTATGTCTTCTCCTATGATATTTATAGTTTTGAGTTTAACATTTAAGTCTTTGGTCCATTTTGAATTTATTCTTGTGTGTGGTGTAAGAAGCTGGTCTAGTTTCATTTCTTTACATGTATCTGTCCAATATCCCCAACACCATTTATTGAATAAATAATCTTTAGCACATTGTATGTTTTTGATTCCTCTGCCAAATATCAATTAATTTAGGTGTCAGATTATTTCAGGGCTCTCTATTCTGTTCCATTGATCTATGTGTCTGTTTTTATGCCAGGGCCATGCTGCTTTGATTACTGTGGCCTTATAATTTGATAGTAGGTAGCATGATTCCTCCAACTTTGTTCTTTCTTTTGAGGATCATTGTTGCTATTTGGGGATTCTGTGTGGTTCCACACAAAATTTTTAAATATTTGTTCTAGGTCTCTGAAATACATCATTGGTATCTTTGTAGGAATTGTGGTGAATCTATAGATTACTTTGGGTAGTATGGACATTTTAATGATGTTATTTCCTTCTATCCATGAACACAGTATTTTCTTCTACTTGTTAGCATCTTCTGTTATTTCTTCATCAGTGTCTTCTAATTTTCTGAAGACAGTTTCTTTACATCCTTTTTTGGATTTCTTCTTAGGTACTTTATTCTTTTTGTAGCAATTATGAATAGAATTGTTTTCATAATTCTATTTCTGTTAGTTCTTTATTGACATATAAAATGCAACTGATTTTTGTATATTAATGTTTTATCCTCCACTTTGCTGAATTCATTTATCAGTTCTAGTAGTTTCTTGGTGGAATATTCAGGGTTCTCTGTGTACAGTATCATGTCATCTGCAGATAAAGATACTTTTACTTCTTGCTTTACAATTTGGGTGCCTTTTATTTGTGTCTGATTTCTCTAGCTAGGCCTCCCAGTACTGTGTTGAAAGAACATAAAAATATGAGCAATTAAATGACAACAAACTCACAACTATCAACAACCAAACCTAAAAATTCAAAAACAAAACGAAATGAAATAAGCAAACAAATAGAACAGGAGTAGATTCACACAAATAGAGATCACATGGACCGTTATCAGCAGAAAGAGGAAGTGGGGAGAATAGGGGGAAAAGTGCAGGGAATAATATGCATAAATGGTAGGTATAAAATAGACAGGGGGAGATTAAGAATTGTATGAAAAATGGAGAAGCCAAAGAATTTGTATGTACGAACCATGGACATGACTTATGGTGGGGGGAGGGAATCAGGGCAGAGGGGAATAAAGGGGAGGAAAAATGGGACAACTGTAATAGCATAATCAATAAATTATATTTTAAAAATTAATAATAGAAATGAAAGCAGATGTTCTTGTCTGGTTTGCCATCTTAATGGAAATGCTTTTAGTTTTTGCCCACTTTTTATGATTCTGGCAGTGGGTTTGTCATATATGGCCTTTATTATGTTTACATACGTTCCCTCTATTCCCACTTTACTGAGAGTTTTTATCATAAACATGTGCTGGATTTTATCAAATGCTTTTTCTGCATTTACTGATATGAACGTGTGTTTTTTATCCTTCATTTTGTTTATGTGGTGAATCATATTTATTTTTTTAAATATTTTATTTATTTATTTTTAGAGAGAGAGGAAGGGAGGGAGAAAGACAAAGAGAGGAATATGAATGTGTGGTTGCCTCTCATGCACACCCTACTGGGGACCTGGCCCACAACCCAGGCATGTGCCCTGACTGGTGACCCTTTGGTTCTCAGGCCAGCACTCAATCTACTGAGCCACACCAGCCAGGGCTTAATCACATTTATTGATTTGCGAATGTTCTATCATGCTTGCATTCTCAGAATAAATCCCACTTGATCATGGTGTATGATCTTTTTCCTGTATTGGTACATAGGGTTTGCTAGTATTTTGTAAAGGATTTTAGTGTTTATGTTCATCAGGGTTATTGGCCTGTAATTTTCTTTCATTATAGTGTCTTTATCTGGTTTTGGAAGTAGGATAATGCTGGCCTCTTAAAGTGAGTTTGGGAGCCTTCCTTCCTCTTGAATTTTATGGAATAGTTTAAGAAGAGGAGGTGTTAGTTTTTCTTGGAATGTTTGGTAAAATTCACCTGTGAAGTCATCCAGTCCAGGGCTTTTGTTTGATGGGAGTTTTTTTATTACTGTTCCAATTTCACTAGGTATGACTATCTATTCAGATTCTCTGATTCTTCCTGATTTAATTTTGAAAGACTGTATGCTTTTAGGAAATGATTCATTTTATCCATTTTGTCCAGTCTCTTGGCATTTAGTTGTTCATAATATTTTCTTATATTCCTTTATGTTTCTTTGGTGTTAGTTGTAATTTCTCCTCTTTCATTTGTGATTTTTTTTATTTGGATCCTATTTCTTTTTTTCTTGATGAAACTGGTTAAAGATTTTTCAATCTTGTTTATCTTTACAAAGAAGCAGCTCTTGGATCCATTGACTTTTTGTATAATTTTATTTAGATTTGATTCTATTTCATTTATATCTGCTCTGATTTCATTTTTGAAAAGATTTTACTTAATGTTAGAGGAAAAGGGAGGGACAAAAACATCAATGCGTGGTTGCCTCTTGCATGCCCCATACCAGGGAACCTGGCCTGCAACCCAGGCATGTACCCTAACTGGGAATTGAACCAGCAACCCTTTGGTGTGCAGGCTGATGCTCAATCCACTGAGCCACACCAGCCAGGGCTGCTTTGATCTTTTTTATTTCCTTCCTTCTACTCACTTTGGGCTTTGTTTGTTGTGTTTTTTTTTCCTTCGGGTTCTTTTAAAATATGAAGTTAGAATGTTTATTGAGTTTTTTTCTTTTTCTTTTCCCTTCCTCCCTTCCTCCCTTTTTTTCTTTCTTTCTTTTTTTTTTTGGCATGAGTCTGTAATGCAATCAATATTTCTCTTAGGATTGCCTTCCTAAAGTCCAACCAGTTTTTTATTGTTGTGTCCTCATTTTTGTTTCAAAATATTTTTTATTTCTTCTCTGTTCTCATTCTTTACCCATTCAGTGTTTAATAACTTGTTATTTAGCTTTGCATGTGTTTCAGTGTTCTCATGATTAAATTCAAGTTACATAGCATTGTGGTCAGATATAATGCTTGATAAGGTTTGAATCTTCCTAAATTCATTGAGACTTGTTCTGTGTCCTAACATTTGGTCTATCCTTGAAAACATTCCATGTGCACTTGAAATGTTTTGGGATGAACTGTTCTGAAGATATCAGTTAAATCCTTTTGATCTATTCAATCGTTTAAGGCCACTATGTCCTTGTTGATTTTCTGTCTGGAAGATCTATCCATTGACGTCAATGGATTGTTAAAATTTCCAGCTATGAATGTATTTCTTTTTTTTTTTTAGGAGTTGAACTTCTTTCTTTCTTTCTTTCTTTCTTTCTTTCTTTATTGTTAGGGAGGGAAGGGAGGGAGAGAGAGAGAGAGAGAGAGAGAGAGAGAGAGAGAGAGAGAGAGACATCAATGTGCGGTTGCTGGGGGTTATGGCCTGCAACCCAGGAATGTACCCTGTCTGGGAATCGAACCTGGGACACTTTGGTTCCCAGCCCGCGCTCAATCCACTGAGCTACACCAGCCAGGGCTTGAATGTATTTCTTTTGATATATCCTTTCATGTCCATCTAGATTTGCTTCACATGTTTAGGTACTCCAATTTTGGGTGCATGAATGTTTACTAGGGTTATATCCTCTTGTTGGATCGTTCCCTTTATCAATATGCAGTATCCTACTTTGTCTCTTATTATAGCCTTTGTTTTACAGTCTATTTTTTCAGATATAAGTACTGCTACCCCAACATTTATTCCTTACCATTTGCATGAAATACCTTTTTCCATACTTTTTCTTTTAGTCTGTGTATACCTTTCAGTCTGAGATGGATCTCTTGAAGGCAGCATATATATGGGTCTTATTTTCTTACCCATTCAGCTGCCCAATGTCTCCTGGTTGGTGCAGTTAAGCCATTTACATTTAAGGTGATTTTTGGATATACATATTTAGTACCATTTTATTTTTACACTATATTTTCCTCTATTTTATTTTCTTTTTTTCTTCTTCATAAAGCAAGATTTTTAACATTTGTTGCAGTACTAGTTTGGTATTAACAAGCTTCTTTTGCTCTTTCTTGTCTGGGAATCTCCTTATTTCTCCTTTAATTTTAAATGATAGCCTTGCTGGGTAAAGTAACCTTGGTTGTAGGTCCTTAATTTTCATCACCTTGAATATTTCACACCAGTCTCTTCTGTCCTGAAATGTTTCTGCTGAAAAAATGAGATGGCAGTCTAATTGGTGCTCCCTTGTATATAACTTCTTGCTTTTTTCTTATAGCTTTTAGGGTCCTCTCTTTGTCTTTAAGCCATGTCATTTTATTTTTGATGTGTCTTGATGAAGGCTTCTTTGGGTCCAAATTGTTTGGGACTCTCTGAGCTTTCTGGACTTGTGTGGCTTTTTCCTTCACCTGATTAATGAAGTTTTCAGTCATTATTTCTTCAAATGGATACTTGATACCTTGCTTATTCTCTTCTGCTTCTGGTGTTCTCATGATGCAGATGTTTTTAAGCTTCATGTTGTCCAAAATATTTCTTAAGCTATCCTCATTTAAAAAGAAATTCTTTGTTACTTTTGCTGCTCTGACTGGGTGCTTTTTTCAACGTTGCTTTCCAAAACACTGATTTGATCTTCCACTTCATCTAATCTGTTTATTCCTTCCAAGGTATTATTTATTTTAGATATTGCATTCTTTATTTCTTACTGGTTCTTTTTTAATGGTTTTACATCTTTATTCATGCTGTTGAGTATCATTAGACTCATTATTCTAAACTCTCTATCTGATAAATTGATTGCCTCTATTTCATCTACTTCTTTTATGGAGACTTCTTTTGTTTCATTTGGGGTCTCTTTCTTTGTCTTCCCATTTTGGCTGCTTATTGTATTTTCTGCCTTAGTTGTTAAACTGATCAGTAATGTAGCCTAAAGCTGAATCAGCAGCCTGGCCTAAGCATCACAGGATGGGACAGAGTAATTTCTATGGATGGAGCTATTGCTTCCTTTTAGGCTGATGCCACATGAAGAAGAGTGTTCTGCCTGAGAAAGAAGGCTTCAACAGTATGAGGAATGACTCAGCACCAGGATCCTGGCAGCTGTTACTTCAGTTCTCTCCCCAGAACCACCAACCCCAGATTCCCCTCAAGCATCTTTAGTCCACTCTGCCCTCCTTCTGCCAGAACCCAGGGTCAGTGAATACAAACAACATATTGCATATTGGCCTTTTAAGAGGCTCTCTGCTTCTTCAGTTTTCTCTCCCTGGCAGACAGAAACACTTCTGCTTTTCACAGCTGGATGTTTTCTGGGTTTCTTTTGGCCTCTGTCGCTGTGGATGTGGAGCCCTACTTGGGGTTTAAGCTACATACTTCTCAGAGGGAAACCCTGGCAGCTGAAATATTCCTCCAGACCTTCAGCTGCCAGATATCCTTGGGAGAGCAGCCAGCCCTCTTGTGCCTTCTCCACACTCCCTACCAATGTCATTGTGGTGAAGTGCTTTTTTTCTGTCTGTCCTTTGTTATAAAGTTTCTCTCCAACTAGCATTTAGTTGGTTATTCATCATGATTTCTCTACAATTTAGTTGTAATTCCAATGTTGTACTAGGATGAGGTTAGTGTAGCTTCCACTTACTATTTTGCCATCTTGGATCCCACCAAATCTATTGAGTTTTTAAAGATCAATAATAAAATGATCCCCTCTGAAAAATTTAGAAATGAACAAAATATGTGAACTGACACTTCACAAAATACAAAAATGGGCAATAAGTACATGAATAGATTACTGAAGATATCAGTCATCAGTGAAGTGAAAATTAAAAACATAATGTTATACCAAATAAAAACATTAAAAATAACTAAAATTTTAAAAAACCCAAGATTTTGCAATTATAGACAGCAACTGGCTTTTTAGTACATTATTAGAGAGAATGTAAAATAGTATATATTTTTTGGAAAACAGTTTGACAGTTTCTTAAAAATATACACATATGTGCATTATAAATCTCAGCCATTTCAGTCCTAAGTATTTACCTAGGAAAAATGAAAGCATATACATAGAAAAACCTGTACATAAATGTTAATAGCAACTTAATTTCTTTTTTTAAGATTTTATTTATTTATTTTTAGAGAAGGGAGGGAGGGAGATAGAGAAAGAGAGAGAAACATTATTGTGCGGTTGCTGGGGGTTATGGCCTGCAACCCAGGCATGTACCCTGGCTGGGAATTGAACCTGCGACACTTTGGTTCGCAGCCCGAGCTCAATCCACTGAGCTACGCCAGCCAGGGCTTGCAACTTAATTTCTAATAGCCCCAAATTTGAAACAACCCAAATGTCCTTCAACAAGTCAACAAACAAGAAATACTATATTCATATAATAGAATACCTGTCAGCAATAAAAGGAATGAACTAATACACAACAAAATGAATGAATTAGAAAATAATAATGCTAAATGAAAGAAGTTAGTCAAAAAGAGTACATACTATAGTTTCCTATTTGTATGAAAATATAAAAATTAAAACTAATCTAGAGGGACTGAAAGCAGATATTGGTTGTCTGGGGCATACAGAATAGGGGAAGAATTGCAATGTGGCATAAGAAATCTTTTGGTAGTGATGAAAATGGTATGTATCTCAGTTTTAGTAATAGTTTCATGGGTGTATAGAATTGTCAAAATTCATCAAACTGTGCAATTTTAATGGGTGCAGTTTGTTGTGTGTAAATTATGATTCACTACAGTTGATTTAAAAAAACAAACAATGGCTGCATAACATTTTATTTAGTCTTTGTATGTATAACCATGTGTTTAGTCAAAATTGTATTATTGGCCCTGGCTGTTGTGGCTCAGTGTATTGAGTGGCACACTCCAAACCAAAGGGTCACTGATTCGATTCCCAGTCAGGATGCACTCCTGGTTTGTGGGCCACATCTCCAGTTGGAGGCACTTGAGAGGCAACCAAACATTGATGTTTCTCCTCCTTTCTTTCTCCTTCTCTCCCTTCCCCTCTCTAAAAATAAATAAATAAACTATTTAATCAAAATTGTATTATTAGGTATTTGGGGGAATGTTTTTAGTGAACATATTGTCAAATGTGCAAATTCAAATAAAAATCTAAATATTATATAAATGCAATCCAAGGATGCACTAGAAAGAAGAATTGGAAAACTGAGAGCCAGATAGACCACCAGAAAACCAAATGGAGTGAGAAGACAATGCCAAGGTAGTGACTACCAACAACAACAAAAAAAAATAATAAAGCCTCCTTTTCCACAGCATCAATGAAGAACATTCTAATAAGTATTTTGGTCTGCCATTTTTATGCCTCAGGTGTAGAGTAGCTTCAAAAGGTTATTTATGTAACTCTGTGAATGCTACGGTGACAAATACTGTGTTTAACAATGGTCCATGAAACAAATTGCCTTGACAGAATTTATGAAAATTTCAGAGGCTGTGGTATTGATTCCCTTTGAAAAATTTGAAAATGAACAAAATATGTGAATTGACACTTCACATATTTTGGAGGCAGAAAGCTAGCATACTATTTTATAAAACCTTGGATTCAACAATCCTCGTTAGCCTTGTACCTGGCAGTACCTAAATTTCTTGTTAAAGGTGATTCAGTATTGGAGATGAATTGGGCTACGAAATGTCTTCCCCTTGAGCTCTTTGGAAAAGGAAGACTATAAATCTAAGGCATTACTGTTTGTTTTTCACTGGATAAAGGCAGATCTATTCATTATTTTCTGGTATTGTGGAAGCCTTAGTTACCTATAAATTATTCAGTTACATCACAGAGGAACAAAGGAAATGAAGGAGTTAATGTTCCAAAAGTTATTTTCTGGTGGCAAAATTAGGCAATGGTGACAGTCTTACTTTTTCCTCACTCTTTTATACACATACCCTGTTCTCCTTCTATTTATCCCCTGATAGGTGCCTGACACTTTTTAAACCCTCCTCCTTTTTTCTATTAAAGCATTTCAAAATATAGCTCACCCAGTTCCAAATTCCATTTAAGTTTTTAATATCACTAAACACATATAGATAGATGCTTATTTGAGTATTTGGGAGTACTTACTGGGATACATATCAGCCCTTAATTGAGTATTTATTGGGATATATACTCATCTTTCACTGCAATATAATACTAATAACAGAAAATGATCTGGATTAAAATTTTTCTGATTTAACTATTTTAGCTTATGCACTGATGTTGTCTAAATTCATTGCAATAAAAATATTAAAGGTAGGCCCATCTAATATTGTATAATCAAGATGAAATTTCCAATATCTAAATGTTTGAATTTGGAGTAACCAAAAGTTGCCTGAATTTAGATACTATATATTTAAGTGCTCTAGGTCAAGTGTTGTTTTCAAGTTATCAATTCTTCAACTTCTACAATTAAAGAACAATTTTCTCAAGGAATGATAACCATTTTGTTTACTGCATTTCCATTCCACTATGTGCTATTATATTATAATGATGTTAGTATTTAGTTTTCAAAGTAGTTTTGGAGACATTTAATAGTAAACAAATACTTGAAGCTCTTGTAGAAATTTAGAATTTGGCTAAAATCGAGAATTTAATTTTTTGTTTCCACTTAGATACACAAATGTGAAAGAGTTTAAAGAGTAATGTGTAACACTTTTAATAAAATCCCTTTGGTTTTAATGTTGATATTATCAGTCTATCTTTGCAGGATGTCAGCTGTTAAACATATTCTATCCCTGGACTGGCACAGTACTAATAAATTGACTTTACCATCTGGCTTCCTCATGTTTTTGTCAAGTCTTTTTAATTAGGTTCAAATTGGTGATCTCCACCTTTCTCTGATTCTACCTTTTTAAGTGCCATTAAGACTGAACTCATTTCCAGTGCACTGCAATGTACTCAAGTGAAACTTAAGTTGAATAGTATTTTCCCCCAGGTTTTCACACCTTACATATGCTAGCAAAAGTCATGTCATGCTTACCCAGTAATGCATATAATTTAATTTTTATTTTATTAAGATATGAAGATGTCCATTACATTAGGAAGCTGGGCAACCTTGCCCTGGCTGGCGTAGCTCAGTGGATTGAGCTTGGGCTGTGAACCAAAGTGTCGCAGGTTCGATTCCCAGTTAGGGCACATGCTTGGGTTGCAGGCCATGACCCCCAGCAACCACACATTGATGTTTCTCTCTCTATCTATCTATCTTCCTCCCTTCCCTCTCTAAAAAATAAATAAATAAAATCCTTAAAAAATAAGCTGGACAACTTTAAGAGACATAAATGAAAAGTGGGACCATAGTTAGAGATGTTAGAGAAAGATCGCTGCAAGATAAGGAGAAAGAAATGGAGAGCACTGAAATTTTGCCCTTGAACTTAAATTGGTGAAACAATATGTATCATAGAAATACTGAAACATTTTCAAGTTAAACTTGATGTTGCACTCTCTTACAAAAAATGCTTCCACAGGGTTTGTGAGAAGATAAAAAACTGGTCAAGTCCTGGCTGATGTGGCTCAGTGGATTGAGTTCTCGGATGTGAACCAAAAGGATCCTGGTTCATCTCCCAGTCAGGACACATGCCTGGTTGGCAGGCCACATCCCAAGTTTGGGGCAAACACAAGGCAATGACACATAGATGTTTCTCTCCCTCTCTCTCCCTCTTCCTTCCCCTCTCCCTACAAAATAAATAAATAAAATATTTAAAGAAAAAGAACTGGTGAATCATTTTAAAAAACTGGTCTAATTGGTTATTTCAAATATCTCCTGTTAATTTTAAATGACCTCAATTTAATAAAAGTCTAACCTCTGCAACAGAAACTTGTTCGGGCAATGAGAGCTCATTTTTCCCTCTGTCTGCAGCAGTAGAGCTGACTGGAGTTTGCATTACAGTTTACCTGAATTTCTTTTCTTGAAGAGCTAGTGTGCAGCAGTCATTCCAATATAGTAAGCTTACTACTGACATAAAATTCATCTCAAGAAAGTCTCATATTCACATAAAATTGATTCCCAGGGAAGCAGAGTGGTTTCTTTAGGAAGGAGGCAGAAAGAAGTCTTATAGGATGAATACTTAGTTGCATTTCTAAGAAGCATCTAAAACATTAAAGACCATTATTCACTCTTTGTTCAAACAAATGCTTTCCCCCAACCTTCAATGGCTATGTGGAGATATGCACAGTAAGCTCAAAAAGAACCAAAGCAACTGGCTCTTTCTAATTCATTAAGACAGTCCTTGGAATGGCAGGTCCCAGATCATGTGAGTCCCTACCATACCAGCCTGCTAAATAGGCAGCCCAGACAAAAAAAAATGAGCAGATCAAATCTTTCATGCACTTACAATCTAGCATGCATAAGCAGATTAAATTGTAATGTTAAGTTCAAAATAATGATTCCTGATTTCAAAGGTGGAGAACTTGAAGGGTCTATATGCATAGTGATTTTTCTATGCCACTCTGAAGTGTGAACTAAAAAGACCTGACCAACAGAGCCACTACCCCAGAACTCTATGCACTGTTTTTTTCTAAGTGCTCTAGGATATTTCTATCTGAACCTTCAAGACTGAATTTCCCATTCTTCCTTAGAATATCCTACCAACTCCCCAACACAAAACATACCAGTTCTGAGAACCTGTGTAGTACAACACCTGTTCACATTGAATCTGGAAGTTTGTGGGTAGGGGCATCCACATTCAGATGAAAATAGCACAAAGGGAAATCTTATAGCCCAAGAAGATAATTTTTCACTGAGTTTTGCTCACCAGAGTATAACTGCCCATAGTTTCTGGATATTCTGCTTTCTAAGCGCTTTATAAATAAATATATAATGCTAGAGCTACATACCTTTCATTTATTTCTACGTGATGCCAGGCTGTTCTTTTGGAGTGAATATCAACCTTCATTACTCTAACCAATAGCTAACAGTATTAGCTAGCAGTTTAAGTGGCCCTGAAATTACATATTTTTAGAATCCTCCCCTAAGGCAGTTGAACCAACCACAGATTATTAAATTCATTAAGTTTTTCCTTTTTACACATTTTCTTACTGCAGATGTGCTAAACCATTCAACAAAAATGCCAGAGAGTGCAGAACAAGTTTAGACCCATGGAGTTATAATAATTACAGGATAATATAGGAACAAAATAACTCTTCTAAATGTTGAAGTTTAATAACATCTGTTTTGTTTTTCTTCTGCATTCCCAGTGAAACAATTGACTCATTTTCTCTAGACACAGATCTTTCATAACCTCTTCTTAACTTTCTGGGCTCTACTCCTGACAGAACTATACACTATAGCATGTCTTTCCCTCAACTGAAATGGTCTATCACATTTCAGCCCATCAGGCCTTATTCATCCAACTCTATCATATCCCAGCAGTGCCTTTAAGAACCAGTCTTAACCAGAATGATAACTTAATTTTGACAAACTTTTCTTTCCTTGAATCACAAGTTCCAATTCTTTCAGGGTTGATTTCATAGTAGATAAACTTGGCAGCACAATGAGTTCAAAGAGGAAAATCTCCAGAAGGAAATATAGTATTTCCTAGCTCTTCTATATCTGTATTACCTGCTCCCCCCAAAAAAAACAAAACCTATGCCTTTGCAAAGAATTTCTAAGGTCTCAATAACAATCAAAGATCTTTTTAAATTTTTTTTTATTTTAACCATTGTTCAAGTACAGTTTTCTCCCTTTTACTCCCCATGCAGCCCACCCACCCAACCCTCCCCACTTTCCTCCCAATACCACCCTCCCCCAACTTTTTGTCCATGTGTCCTTTAAATTTGTTCCTGTAAACACTTCTCATTCTCCCTTGAAATTCCCTCTTCTCTCCCCTCTGGTCACTGTCAGCCTGCCCTCTATTTTAGTGTCTTCGACAATATGTTACTTCTTTCTTTGTTTTGTTGTTTAGGCTCCTGTTAAAGGTGAGATTATATGGTATTTGTCTTTCACTGCCTGGCTTGTTTCACTTAGCATAATGCTTCCCAGCTCCATCCATGCTGTTGCAAAGGGTAGGCGCTCCTTCTTTCTTTCTGCTGCATAGAATTCCATTGTGTAAATGTACCATAGTTTTTTGATCCATTCGTTTACTGATGGGCATCTAGGTTTCTTCCAGCACCTAGCTATTGTAAATTGTGCTGCTATGAACATAGGGGTGCATAGGTTCTTTTGGATTGGTGTTTTAGTGTTCTTAGGATATAGTGCCAGCAGAGGAATTGCTGGGTCAAAAGGCAGATCCATTTTTAGTTTTCTGAGGAAGATCCACACTGCTTTCCATAGTGCTTGTACCAGTCTGCAGTCCCACCAACAGTGCACCAAGGAACCCTTTTCTCCACAACCTCTCCAACATTGTTGTTTGTTGCTTTGTTTATGATGGCCATTCTGACTGGTGTGAAGTGGTACCTCATTGTGGTTTTAATTTGCATCTCTCTGATAGCTAGCAATATTGAACATCATTTCATGTGTCTTTTGATCTTCTGTATGTCCTCCTTGGAGAAGTGTCTGTTCAAGTCCTTTACCCATTTTTAATTGGGTTGCTGGTCTTCTTAGAGAGCAGTCATGTAAGTTCTTTATATATTTTGGAGATTAAACCCTTGTCTGAAGTTTCATTGGCAAATATGTTTTCCCATAGAGTTGGTTCTCTTTTTATTTTGATACTGTGTTCCTTAGCTGTGCAGAAGCTTTTTATTCTGATGAGGTCCCATTTGTTTATTCTTTCCATTATGCCCATTGCTCTAGGGGACATGTCAGTAAAAAAGTTTCTGTGTGAAAAAGCTGAGATTTTCCTATCTACGTTCTCCTCTAGGACTTTACTGGTGTCACAGTTTACATTTAAGTCTTTTATCCACCTTGAATTTATTTTTCTATAAGGCATAAGTTGGTGCTGAAGTTTCATTTTTTTTGCACATAGCTGTCCAGTTCTCCCAACACCATTTGTTGAAGAGGCTATTTTTAATCCATTTTATGTTGCTCTCTCCTTTGTCAAATATTAATTGATGGTAGAGACTTGGGTTTATTTCTGGGCTCTCTGTTCTGTTCCATTGGTCCATGTGCCTGGTTTTTATGCCAGTACCAAGCTGTTTTAATGACAGTGGCCTTGTAGTATAGTTTCATGTCAGGAATGGTGATCCCTCCTACTTTACTCTTCTTTTTCAAAACTGCAGCAGCTATTCGATGTCATTTATGATTCCATATAAATTTTTGAAGTGTTCATTCTATGTCTGTGAAATAAGCCATTGGTACTTTAATAGGTATTTCATTGAATGTGTAAATTGCTTTGGATAGTATGGACATTTTGGTGATACTAATTCTTCCAATCCATGAACACAATATATGTTTCCATTTGTTTGTGTCTTCCTTGATTTCTTTCCTGAGTGTTATGTAGTTGTCTAAATACAGGTCTTTTACCCCTTTGGATAGGTTTATTCCTACATATTTTATTTTTGTTTTTGCTATTTCAAATGGGATTTTTTTCTTGATTTCTGCTTCTGCTGTTTCACTGTTGGTGTACAGAAATGCCTTTGATTTCTGGATATTGACTTTGTATCCCAGTGTTTTGCCAAATTCATTTATTAGGTCAAGCAGTTTTTTGGTGGAGGTTATAGGATTTTCTATATACACTATCATGTCACCTGCAAACAGTGACAGTTTTGTTTCCTCCATTCTGATTTGGATGCCTTTTACTTCTTTTTCTTGTCTGATCACTGTGGCTAAAACTTCCAGTATTATATTGAATAGAAGTGGTGAAAGTGGAGAGCCTTGTCTTGTTCCTGATCTTAGGGAAAAGATTTTAATTTTTGCCCATTGAGTATGATGTTGGCTGTAGGTCTCTCATATATGGCCTTGATTATGTTGAGGAATGCTCCTTCTATTCTCACTTCGCTGGGTGCTTTCATCATAAATGGGTGCTGTAACTTATCAAATGCTTTTTCTGCATCTTTTGGTATGATCATGCCGTTTTTGTCCTTGCTTTTGTTTATGTTATGTATTACATTTACTGATTTGTGAATATTGTACCATCCTTGCATCCTTGGGATGAATCCCACTTAGTCATGGTGTATGATCTTTTTAATGTACTGTTGGATGCGGTTTGCCAGTATTTTGTTGAGGATTTTTGCATCAATGTTCATCAGCAATATTGGCCTGAAGCTATCTTTCTTGGTTGTGTCTTTATCTGGTTTTGGAATTAGGATGATGTTGGCCTCAAAGAAAGAGTTTGGGAGCCTCCATCTTTTTGGATTTTTTGGAATAGTCTGTTAAGGATAGGGGTTATCTCTTCCTTAAATTCTTTGTAGAATTCTCCTGTGAGACCATCTGGTCCAGGGATTTCATGTGTTGGGAGTGTGTTTATTATTGCTTCAATATCTTTTGCTGTTATTGGTTTGTTCAGGCTTTCAGCTTCCTTTTCATTAAGTTTTGGAAGACTATATTTTTCTAGAAATTTGTCCATTTCACCTAAGTTTTCAAATTTCTTGGCATACAGTTCTTTGTAGTAATTTCTTACAATCCTTTGTATTTCTGTGGTATCCATTGTAATCTCTCCTCTTTCATTTCTGATTGTGTTTACTTGGGTCTTCTCTCTTTTTTTCTTGATGAGTCTGCTTAAAGCTTGTTGGTTTTGTTTATCCTTTCAAAGAACCAGCTCTTGGATTCATTCATCCTTAGAATTGTGCGTTTAGTCTCTATGTCATTTAATTCTGCTCTGATCTTGGTTATTCCCTCCCTTCTGCTTTCTCTGGGCTGTCTTTGCTGTTGTTCCTCACGTTCTTGTAGATGTAGGGTTAGGTTGTTTGTTTGGAACGTTTCTAACTTTTTTAGGTGGGCCTGTATCACCATGAACCTCCCTCTCAGTACTGCCTTAATTTTGTCCCAAAATTTTTTGGTTGTTGTGAGTTCGTATTCATTTGTTTCGAGAAGCCTTTTGACCTCTTCCCTAATATCATTCTTGACCCATTAATTTGGGTCAAGATGCTATTGCTATTGTTTAATAGCATTCTATTTAATCTCCATGATTTTGAGTGTTTTGGGGTTTTTTCCTTGGGGTTGGTTTCTAGCTTCAGTCCCCTGTGATCCGAGAAATTGCTTGGTATGATTTCAATTTTCATGAAATTGTTGAGGCTTGTTTTGTGTCCTATCATGTGGTCAGTCTTTAAATATGTTCCATGTACATTTGAAAAGAATGTGTATTTAGCTTCTTTGGAATGGAGGGCTCGGTATATATCAGTAAAGTCCATTTCATCTAGGGTATTTTTCAGTGCCACAATACCTTTGCTGATGTTTTGTTTGTAAGATCTGTCCATTTTTGATAGTGGGGTATTAAAATCCCTCACTATAATTGTGTTGCTGTCCATATCTTTCTTGAAGTCCTCTAAGATTTTCTTTATGCATTTGGGTGCTCCTATGTAGAGTGCGTATATATTCACAATATTTATCTCTTCTAGGTGGATTCTTCCCTTGAGTATTATGAAGTGACCTTCTGGGTCTCTCTTTATGGGCCTTTATTGGAAGCCTATTTTGTCTGATATGAGTATTGCTACCCCGGCTTTTTTTTTCCTGTCCATTTGCTTGGAAGATTTGTTTCCAGCCCTTCACTTTCAGCTTGTGCAGTCTTTTATCCTTAGGTGAGTATCTTGTAGTCAACGTATGTGTGGGTCATTTTTTCTTATGTATTCACTTAGTGTATGTCTTTTGATTGGAGCATTTAATCCATTTACTTTTAAGGTTATTATTGATAGGTACTTATTCATTGTCCTTTATGTACGTGTATTCCTCTCTCTCTCTCTTTTCCTTTCTTTCCTTAAAGCATTCCCTTTAGAATGTCTTGCAGAAATGGTTTGGTGGAGGTGTATTCTTTCAGACTTCTTTTGTCTGGGAAGCTTCTTATTGTCCCTTCTATCATGATTGAGAGCCTTGCTGGGTAAAGTAACCTTGGTTGCAGACCTCTGGTTCTCATTACTTGGAATATTTCTTGCCATTCTTTTCTAGCTTGGAGTGTTTCCATTGAGAAGTCAGCTGTTAGGCTTATTGGGGCTCCCTTGTGTTTTACTTCCTGTTTCTCCCTTGCTCCCTTTAAGATTCTCTCCTTGTCTTGAAATTTTGCCATTTTAATTATGATGTGTCTTGAGGTGGGCCTCTTTGGGTTCCTCTTGATTGGGACTCTCTGTGTTTCCTGGATTTGTGTGCCTTTTTCTCTCATCAAATTAGGGAAGTTTTGCATCATTGCTTTTTCAAATAGATTTTCTATGCCTTGCTCTTCTTCTTCTCCTTCTGGTATCCCTATTATATGGATATTATTATGTTTCATATTGTCTTGCATTTCTCTTAATCCCTCTTCATTCTTTCTGAGCCTCTTTTCCTTTTCTTGCTCTTTCTGGGTGTTGTTTTGTACTTTGTCCTCTAGCTCGCTAATCCGATCTTCTGCTTCATCAGTCTTGCTTTTCATTCCTTCTACTGTGTTCTTCAGTTCAGAAATGTCATTCTTCATTTCCTCTTGGCCCATGTTGATAATTTCTATTTTCTTTTTCATGTTTATATAGTTTGCAGTGAGATCGTTGTAGCTTCCCTCTAGTTTCTGGTAGCTCATTATGAGTTCATTGAGATTCCTGATAATCATTGTTTTGAACTCAATATCTGATAGTTGAGTTGCCTCCATTTCATTTCGCATTTTTTCTGAAGCTTCCTCTTTTCTCTTCATTTGGGGATTGTTTCTTTGTTTTCTCATTGTTCGTGGGATTCTTCTTGTTAGCCTCTGTTTCTTAAATTGATCTGTTCTGGTTCCTTGTGATTATGGTGTGAACTTCTGTGGTAGAATACCTGTGAGATTCAGTCGTGCAGTCTCCTTCATGTATCCTGGTCTTCACAACTTCCTCCTAATCTTTTTTGTGATCAGTTGGAGGAGTAAGGCAAAATGGTTTAAGACAGCAAGACAGTATTCTATGATATTTACATTAGCAGCCAGTAGAGAAGAGATGGAATATCCTTTGGCTACTCAGAGTGTTAACCATGATCCTCCACCCCACTAGCCACGTTTTAGAAAGGATGGAAAGAAGGTAAGACTCTTATTGGGGACAAAAGGATTGTTAGTTGGATCTAGAAAGCTGTGAGGCTCTGGGAGGTCAGATTCTGATGTGGGGTTGGAGTAAAGATTAGTAAATAGGAGTAGTGTGTAAAAGAATAGGTACAACCCCCACAATAATAGAATTCAGGAAAATGCGAAATGGGCTGAGATCATGTAGGAGTGTTGAGTAGTGTTTACAATTGTATGAACTAGGTCTTTTTTATAGTAATATTAAAGCAACAATTATGTGGCAGAATCGATGAGATCTAGATAGCAAGAGTAAGCAGTATAGAACCTTGAGAGGTGTACTAATGGAACACAAATGAAGGATAGTAAATTATCAACACACTGTGACTGAGATAACAGGGGGAACCTATCAAATGACAGCATAACCAGCCAAGCAAAGAACATTATACAGAAAGAAAAAGAATACCAAAATACTATTAAAATAAAAAATGCCAGAAAAGTGAGAAAAAGATAATACAAATTTGCAGTAACTTGCAAGCTGAAAAAAAAATGGAAAAAAAACAGAAGATGGGGTGCTGGAGAGATAAATTTGGAGTGGAAGGGTTAATACTCGGATGAATGGAAGAGAAACATAAGGTATTGAGAGATATAAAAATAGTAAGAATTAAAAAATAAAAAGTCCCTTAAAACACAACATAAAATCAATCAACCAACAACAGCCAAAAAAGCAAAACAAAACAAAACCCTCTTGTTGGTTTCTAACTGGCCAGACCAGGTTTTCTGGTCTTTCTAGCTTCAGCATGCTGAGGGGCCTTTCTAATGCTTATCATTCTTCCCAGTAAAAACTCAGTCAGTATCTTGGGTACTGTCCTCAGGGCCAGCAGGGCACTCTCCCCAGAGCCAATCTGACTTTCCCCTACAGGACCCTGTGTTCTCTCGAGCACACTCTCCGGATCTCACTTCCATGGTCTCCTGGGCTCCCAGGCCCGCAGGACTCCTGTGTCTTTTGTGGTTTCAAGATGCAAGCTCCAGGGATCGCAAGGAGCAGTGCCCTTCCCCTAGATTTCACCACTGTGGGTGCTATGTTCTCGGGAAGCACACCCTTCTTCTCTTGATTTATGGTGCAAGCTCTGGGGATCATAGGGGGGCATGCACATCCACCAAATTTTTCAGTTTCGGGCTCTAGGAACCCTCTAAGCGCTGTGTCCCTTCCAGGTTCACAGGGAGAGTCAGGATTCCTGAGGGTGCACATGCTTCCACAGTTCACCACTGCAGGCTCCAGAAACGTGACAATGTCCGCGCCCTTTCCTTGTTCAGGGCTGCGAGGTGTGGGTTTTCCACCAATCCACACACCCACTGAGATGGGGGTTCGGGCACACTTCCAGGCGGCCCCTGGTCGTGTGGGCTGGAGGCACTCACTTCTCCCAGTGCTATGGGTGAGTGCTAGCAGCCCTTGCGCGATTGTCTCCCAGTCCAACTCCCCTTTCTGTGCCTTCAAGCCACAAGGTCTCCCCTGGTGTTGCTCAACCCCCATTGTCTGGGGAGGGAGCAGCCACTCCACTCTCCCAGGTGCCCTGAGGCAGACCTGGGAGGACCAGGCCTGGGGTCTGAAACCCCCCCTTGTCCCCGCACTGATCCCTGGGTCCCTGTTGTGCTGAAGCAGTCTCCTTACCATCTGATTTTTCAATGTCCGCTATAATTTTTGATGTCCTGTTTTCAAAAATGTTTCGGTAACCTAGGCCCCTTGCTCTGTTCCTGCTCCAATCTGCGAGCTTCTCTCCCCTGCACAGAAGCAGAGAATCACGCTCCCGGGAGCAAAGCCACCATCTTTTCAAAAATCCACAATCAAAGATCTTAATCTTTTATTTCAGACATTAAATATGACAATGTAGCCTTAACAAGGAAGGCAAATACCATCCCATAAGTTTACTATTTTTCTTACTTGGCACAAATTGTTACTCATCCCTGGAGAGCAGGTAATTATAAGGTTTTTGTTTCATGGACTGTCTATGGCCTAATATTTCAGTACAAGTTTCCAAGTAAAGAAGTCACTTTGTGATTTGTAGTTGAGCTAGCCATAAATCTTGGTCATGGGTTAGGAATGGACTCTAAAATATATCAGTAATTCATGTTATGCTATGATATCCCATTTAGCTTTAATATGATAAAGTGTGGCAGCTGAAGCCTATGCTAAATTTTGTCCTCACAATGAAACATTCTTGTGTGCAACACAAGGTTTCATGGAGTCCACCATATAAAAAGAAGCTTGATGGGTAACATCAAGCAAAGTTTAGCTGTATAACCAGCTTCTTGATTTTGAAAGATGACAGAGTTTGCCGGGATGGCTCTATGATATGTGGGGTTCTTCTAGTTCAGATTTCAAAGGATTAATCTTCATAGCACTCCAAGACCATTATAAGTATTTTCATTTTTCAGGCAGTGAAAAACTAAGGCAAAGATTCATGGAAAATACATGGAAGAGATAAAATGAGAATGAGAGAGAAAGAGAGAGAGAGAGAGAGAGAGAGAGAGTGTGTGTGTGTGTGTGTGTGTGTGTGTGTGACTTTTCAGTTTATCTACATTTTTGATAATTGGAAGTGGCAGACAGAAAAGCCAGTTTTCATACCAGAAGTATGAAAGATGTGAGAATTTGACATCTAGTTTACCTTTATTGTTTTCCTCTTTTTAAAACCTAATGGATTGCTTCCTGCTGTATCGTGTGCCAAATGCATAAAAATATTTAAAATATCCAGGGGAAACTCACATCTATTGATCAGGGTTTATATATTGATTTGTGGCTACAAGAGACCCATTCTTTCTACGTCTTTCTGTTGTAATGAACAAGAAATGTATACTAATTTGAACTGAATGAAGATACAAAATGGCAAAGAATGTTCTAGGGCTGTTTTTTTTTCTTTGTTTTCAGAAAGTTGGTTAAATTAAGTCATGTGATTTGTTTATGGTCACAAAAATAGCCTAAGACAATCCTGATATTCCCTGAAGCCATCCTAAAACCAAAAGTCATACTTTTAAGATCTTCATTATACATATGTTTATTACTGAAGTCTGAGTCTGGATATAAACCTGAAAGAAAATATAGCTTTGACTGGTGTGGCTCGGTGGATTGAATGCTGGCCTGCAAACCAATGAGTTGCTGGTTTGATTCCCAGTCAGGGCATATGCCTGGGTTTCAGGTCGGGTCCCCAGTAGGGGGCAAGTGAGAGTCAACCACTCATTGATGTTTATCTTCCTTCCTTCCTCTTTGTCTAAAATAAATAAATAAAATATTTTAAAAAAAGAAAATATAGGTAATTTCAGGTTTGTAAGAATTACACACAAACATGCATACACACATATGCACACATTCTATACAGCACTCATATACTCATTTTATAGGAATGTATATCAGGTTCCATACAAGGAACAACAATGTTGCTTCTGGTCCATAGAAATATATAATCAAGACAAAATAATGCAAATAGATATAAAGAACATATACAAAAATTGGAAAAATAACTAGATAAGTGCAAAATAAAATGTAAGAAAACTAAGCTGTACTAGATTCTTGGAAGAGGTGAAATTTAAAGAATTTCTTGACTGATTATAAAAAAACAGCTTGTTGTATTGGGACTAGAATGAT
Source organism: Phyllostomus hastatus (assembly GCF_019186645.2). Taxonomy (NCBI): domain Eukaryota; kingdom Metazoa; phylum Chordata; class Mammalia; order Chiroptera; family Phyllostomidae; genus Phyllostomus; species Phyllostomus hastatus. Next base: position 17,112,807 of record NW_025334022.1, read on the forward strand.
ATTTCAGATAATCTGGTAGATCAAGGCTTAAAAGTTGAAAGATAGACTTTAGAAGTTAGAGAAAGATTATTGGCAAAATGGGCATTTAATAAAGCTGGCCTCTTTGAAGGCAACACTTAATAGGATAAGAAGACAAACTAAATGTATACAAAAGATATCTAAAGAAGTCAATTGGTCAACCTCTTTGCTTCTAGTCAAGATGTAACCTAAGCTATTCCTTAAATATAGTCAAATACCCAAATACTTTTCTTTTTTAGTGTGGGAGGGGATATAAGACAAACATTTATTTTTTTAAATACTTTTGAATTGTATTGTTGTTCAAGTACGGTTTTCTGCCTTTCCCCCTACCCCTTCCCAACACCCCAACCATTCCCACCTCCCTCACCTGTATCCACCCCCCTTGTTTTTGTTCATGGTTCATTTATACATTTTTCTGTAAACCCTTCACCCTTTTCCCAAATTATTCCTTTCCACCTCCCCTCTGGTTACTTTCAGTTTGTTCTTAATTTCAATGTCTTGGGTTACATTTTGCTTGCTTCTTTGTTTTGTTGATTAGGTTCCAGTTAAAGGTAAGATCATATGATGTTTATCCCTCACTGCCTGGCATATGTCACTTAGCATAATGTTCTCCAGAACCATCTATGCTGCCTCAAAGGGTAGGAGCCCCTTCTTTCTTTCTGCTGCATAGTATTCCATTGTATATATGTACCACCATTTATTTTCTATCAATTAATTTACTGCTGGGCACTTAGGTTGCTTCCAGCACCTGGCTATCATAAATCATGCTTCTATGAACATTGGGATGCACAGGTTCTTTTGGATTGGTGTTCCAGAGTTCTTAGGGAATAATCCCAGCAGTGGAATGGCTGAGTCAAAAGACACCTCCATTTAGGTTTCTGAGGAAATTCCATACTGTTTTCGATAGTGGTTGCACCAGTCTGCAATCCCACCAACAGTGCGCTAGGGTTCCCTTTTCTCCACAACCTCTCCAACACTTGTTTGTTGCTTTGTTTATGATGGTCATTCTCATGGGTATGAAGTAGTATCTCATTGTGGTTTTACCTTGCATCTCTCTGATGGCTAGCAATACTAAGCATCTTTTCATATGCCTTTGGTCCCTTTTGGAGAAGTGTCTGTTCAAGTCCTTTGCCCATTTTTAATTGGGTTGCTTGTCTCCTTAGAGTGGAGTCATGTGAGTGCTTTATATATTTTGGAGATCAAATCCTTGTCTGAGGTATCATTGGCAAATATGCATTCCCATATGGTTCATGTTTTTCTTTAGCCATGCAGATGCTTCTTACTTTGATGAGATTCCATTTGTTCATTTTTTCCTTTATGACCCTTGGCCTAGGGGACATATCAGTGAAAATGTTGCTGCATGGAATATCTGAAATTTTCCTGCCTATGTTCTCCTGAAGGAATTTTGTGGCATTACAATTTATATTTAAGTCTTTTATCCACCTTAAATTTATTTTTGCGTATGGTGTAAGTTGGTGATCAAGTTTCATTTGTTTGCATATAGCTGTCTGGCTCTCCCAACACCATTTGTTGAAGAGGCTATTTTTGCTACATTTTATGTTGCTGCCCCTTTTGTCAAATATTAATTGACTGTAGAGACATGAGTTTATTTCTGGGCTCTCTCTTCTGTTCCATTGGTCCATGTGTCTCTTCTTATGCCAGTAACATACTGTTTTGATTACAGTGCCCTTGTAATAGTTTGATATCAGGCATTGTGATACCTCTTACTTTGTTCTTCTTTCTCAAAACTGCTGCAGCTATTTGGGGGCATTTATGGTTCCATATAAATTTTTTGAGTTATTTGTTCTATGTCTGTGAAATATGCCATTGTTACTTTAACAAGGATTTCATTGAACCTATAAAATGATTTTGGTAGTATGGACATTTCGATGAGGTTAATTCTTCCAGTCCACAAACACGCTATATGTTTCTATTTGTTTATGTATTCCTTAATTTCTTTCTTCAGTGTTGTATAGATTTCTGAGTACAGGTCCATGACCTCCTTGGTTAGGTTTATTCCTAGGTATTTTATTTTTCTTGTTGCTATATCAAATGGGATTTTTTTTTCCTGATTTCTGTTTCTGATGTATCATTGTTGGTTACAAAAATGCCTTTGATTTCTGAACATTGAGTTGTATCCTGTTGTTTCACTAAACTGATTTATTAGGTTGAGCAATTTTATGGTAGAATCTGTAGGATTTTCTATGTACTCTATCATGTTGTCTGAAAACAATGACAGTTTGTTTCCTCTTTTCCAATATATGGATGCATTTTGCTACCTTTTCATGTCTCATTGCTGTGTGTAGGACTTCCAATACTATGTTGAATAGAAGTAGTAAAAGTGTACCACCTTGTCTTGCTCCTGATCTTATTGGGAAAGTTTTGTTTTTTTGACCATTGAGAATGATGTTGGCTGTAGGCCTCTCATATATGACCATTATTAGGTTTAGAAATGCTCCTTCTATTCCCACTTTGCTGAGTTTTTTAATCATAAATGGGTGCTGTACCTTGTAAAATGCTTTTTTCACATCTATTACTATGATCATGTCATTGTTGTCTTTGTTTTTGTTTATGTGATGTATTACTTTTATTGATTTGCAAATATGCCATCCTTGCATCCTGGGATGAATTCAACTTGATCATAATGTATGATCTTTTTAATGTATTACTGGATGTGGTTTGACAATATTTTGTTGAGGAGTTTAGCATTTATGTCCATCAGTGATATCAGCCTGAAGTTTTCTTTGTTATGTCTTTACCTTGTTTTGGCATTAGGATGTTGCTGGCTTCATAAAAAGAGTTTGGGAGTCTTTCTTCTTCTTGGAGTTTTTGAAATAGTTTGTGAAGGATAGGGGTTGGCTCTTCCTTAAATGCTTTGTAGAATTCTCCTGTGAAACCATCCAATCCAGGGCTTTTGTGTGCTGGGAGTCATGTTTGTTTGTTTGTTTGTTTGTTTGTTTTTTATTGCTGCTTCAATTTCGTGTTAGCTGTTATTGGTCTGTTCAGGCTTTCTGCTTCTTCTCCATTCAGTTTTGGAATATTATATTTATCTAGAAATTTGTCCATTTCACCTAGGTTTTCAAATTTCTTTGCATATACTTCTTCACAGTAATATCTTACAATCCTTTGTATTTCTGTGGTATTCATTTTAATCTTACTTCTTTCATTTGTAATTGTGTTTATTTGGATCCTCTCTCTTTTTTAATTGATGAGTCTGCTTAAAGGCTTGTCAATTTTGTTTATCTTTCCAAGAACCAGCTCATGGATGTATTGATCCTTAGAATTGTGCTTTTAGTCTCTATGTCACTTAATTCTGCTCTGACCTTGGTTATTTCCTTCCTCATAGTTACTGTGGACTACCTTTGTTGTTGTTTTCCAATTTCTTGCAGGTATAGAGTTAGGTTGTTTATTTGAAATGTTTCTATCTTTTTTTAGGTAGGCCTAGATCACTATGAACTTCCCTCTCAGGACTGCCATTGCTGTGTCATGTAAGTTTTGGGTTGTTCTGAGTTCATTTCTATGTTTCCAGAAACTTTTTGATTTCTTGTTTAATAGTATGATATTCCATGTCCATGAATTTGAGTGTTTGCGGTTTTTTTCTTGAAGTTGGTTCCCATTTTCAGTCCCTTGTGGTCAGAGAAAATGCTTTATGGTTTTCAATCATCTTGAATTTGTTGAGGCTTGTTTTGTGTCCTATCATGTGGTATATCTTTGAATATGTTACATGTGCATTTGAAAAGAATGCGTATTTTGCTTCTTTGGGATGAAAGGCTCTCTCTCATATATATATATATATATATATATATATATATATATACACACACACACACACACACACACACACACACACACACTGATTACTATATATATATATGTATATATATATATGTATATATATATATAATCAGTTAAGACCATCTGATCTAGGCATTGTTCAATGCCTCAATATCTTTGTTGATATTTTGTTTGAAAGATCTATCCATTTTTGACAGTGGGGTGTTGAAATCCCATAGTATAATTATGTTGCTGTCAATATCTTTCTTGAAGTCCTCCTAGATTTCCTTTATGTATTTGGGCACTTTTATGTTGGGTTCATATATATGTATAATGTTTATATCTTTTGATGGATTCTTCCCTTGAGATTTATGAAGCGACCTTCTGTGTCTCTTTTTCTGACCCATTTTATGAAGCCTATTTTGTCTGATATGAGTATTGCTACTCTGGCTTTTTTTTCCTGTCCATTTGCTTGGAATATTTGTTTCCAGCCCTTCACTTTCAGTCTGTGTAGGTGTTTTGCTCTGAGGTGGCTCTTTTGTAGTCAGTATATATGTGTGTCATGCTTTCTTATCCATTCAGCTATTCTATGTCTTGTGATTGGAGCATTTAATCCTTTATGTTTAAGTTTATTTTTGATACGTACTTACTCATTGCCACTTTTTGTACCTGTGTTCCTCTCTCTCTCACTGTTTTTCTTCACTTCTTACATCATTCCCTTTAGCATCTCTTGCAGAGCTGATTTGGAGGACGTGTATTTGTTTAGAATTCTTTTGTCTGGGAAACCCCTTATTTTGCTTTCCATTTTAATTATCAGCCTTGCTGGATAGAACAGTCTTGTTTGCAGGCCTTTGGTTTTCATTACTTGGAATATTTGTTGTCAATCTGTTCTGGCTTTTTTCCTCTCCCCATTTTAGGTGACTTTTTGTTTGTTTGTTTTTGTCCTTCCTGATGTTCTGCTTTGCTAGCTCTCTTTGTAGGGTGAACTTCTATGATAGGAATTCTATGGCGTTCAGTGTTGTGGTCTCTTTGATCTCCTTGTCTGGACACTCTAGGTTTGCTCTTTTCTTCTGTTTGTGTGGGCCCTCTTGTTGTATTTGAATTTTTACCTTTTGGTGGTTCCTTTGTTGGTGGTTTCTGTCTTCCCACAGGTATACTGATGTTTGCACCTCTCACTTATTCTTGTATGTGATCAATGGCATGCGGTAGGCAAAATGGATTAGGACATCAGGAGAGTATTTTATGGGATTTAAAGTAGCAGCAAGTACAGAAGAGATAGTAAATTCTTTGGATAAATATAGCATAAACTGTGAAATTTCACCAAACTACCTCCTTTTTTTAAAGGTGAAAGAGAGATAAGACTCTTTTTGGAGGGGAGGAGGATTGTGAGCTGAATCCAGAAAACAGAGCCCTTAGTCAAGGTTAGATAATGAGATATAGTGAGAATAAAGGATAGAAAGTAGGTGTAGTGTGAGAGATAAGATAAAAGTGAACCACAAGAATAATAATGCTCAGGAAAAAGGTGAAGTGGGATAAGGTCAGGGAGGGTGGTTGTATAGTATGTAAAATTATATGAAACTACAATTATTTACAATAGTACTGTAACAAAAATAATATAACAAGAAATATATGATTTGTATAACCAGAATAGAAAGTACACAATCAAGAGTAGTGGGTTATTGGAACACAAGTGAAAGAAGAAAAATTAAAACAGAATAAAAAGAGAATAAGGAAAAACAGTCAAACAATGCAATTAAACCAAGAAACAAAACAAGGAAAACTAAACATATGGAAGAGAAATTTAAAAAAATACTAATAAAATAAAAGTAGTAAAAATAATGAAAAAATAATTATGATACACATAAACAATAAAATGCCAGCTCTATGGGATAGCAAGTTAACATTTGCCTCAGCTTCTCAATTTTGGGGTTAGCCTTATGGTCCTTCTTTGGATCTGTCTCTGGGTCCTTTGTAAGTTCACCTCTTATTATCTCATTTGGGGGAAGGAAAAAAAGACAGAGGAAAGAAAAAAATCAACCTCCTTTTGACTTTAAACCTTTTCAGGTAGTTCTTCTGGTCTTCCTGGATGCCACAGGAAGAGGGGGGCTGGGCTTTGCTTTTCTCCCTTCCTATGGTTTTGAGAGGATGGAGACCAGATCTGGGCTACAATGTTCACAGTTGTCCAGCCTCTGGCCCAGGTCCTCCCTGAGCTGCCAGGCTCAAATCAGCCACTCTGTCTCTAGGCACTCAGCACAAGTCAGGCTCAGGCACATGGTTCTACTTAGCTACTCAGTCTCTGGGTGCATGCAGCTCAAATCACCATCAGGGCAAGTCACCCACTGCTCAAGAGTTCCTTACAAAGCAGCTACCCATCATACTTAACAAGCTCATGGCTTTTCACACAGCCCAACTTTCCATCCAAACCAGAGACTATCTGAGTCAGGGTCTGACCCTGCCCAACTCCTCCCTTCTCCAGGTGTCTCCCCGCACCCCAATTTTTCTGGTGCTGGTGTCCACAGTCCCAGCAGATGTATACCTGCCTTTGTGTGTCTCCCACTTTATCTCTATCCCCCGCAGTGATCTCCAGCATCTAGGTCCCTTCTAGTTCTGGGCTGCCCTCCCTGCTCTGGGAGGAGAGAGATCTGGTGATCTAACTCTCCCCCCTCCCGTATCCTGTGGCAGACACTGGCCAGGGGCCACAGCAACCTGGGACCCTGTGCAGATCTCAGGACCATACTGTCCCAGCTCAGTCTCCTCACCATCTGTTTTTCAATGTCCTGTACAATTTTTGGTCTCCAAATTTCATATAAATTGGGATTCCATTGACTGTTCACTATGTTCCTTAGAAGATCGGCTAGGTGTTCCAGCTGGGCACAAGGAGAACTGGGCTCTGGTCCCACCTACCTCCCAACCATCTTGGGCCTTAACAAACACCCAAATTCTTAAAGTTTTATAAATCAGTTCCTTTATCAGGTAAGGTAATTTCAATAGTTTCAATCTTTTCTGATATGCTTTTTACCAAACTAAATTCTTCTACTATTAACATCTGAGCTTACTTTAGAAGGGAAATGGAAATAAAAAAAAATTGTAGGATAATTCTCTGAAATATTGGTCTTCAAAAAATGCACCTTCAACTCCTGAAATACAGACTATAAGTCAGAATTGTATTTAGTTTCAATTAATGTGAAAACCTTGTTTAAATGTGAATCCAGTGGTCAGCTATTACATCTTTCTGTTCTATTTATCTCTGTACTGCTAATCTTATTCATTTTCTGAGATGATGTTATTGGCATAAATAGTTTTTTTTTGGTTTGGATGTGACCAAAATTAGTAGTGTAAGAACTAAAACCCTTTCCTTGTTTTATGCTTCTGAAATAACATCTTGATACATCTGTTAGTATCATGTAAATCTTGAAAGATGCTGTTTTTCTTTGTAGGTCTTCTTTTATTTTTGTCATCCAAAAAAAGAATATATTGACCCTTGAATTTTAATTCAAACTGCTTTACCTCATTCACTGAATACCTGTCATGTCCTGGGTATTGTACCAGGCCTTAAAAATGTAAGAACTCGGGTCCAAACCATTATCATCTTTCATCTGAACAAATGCAGCAGCTTTCTACGTGGTCTCCTTGCCTCAAAATGGCTTTCCTCCAATCTTCTTTTAATTCTGCAACCACTCAGCTTTCCAGAAAAAAAAATTAATTGTCCCACTCTACTGCTTAAAATGTTTTAAATGGCTTCATTTGGGGGCTCCAAGATAAATACTTTGCCTTGACTTCCATGTTCCTTCACAAACCTCCTCTTCATTCTACACCATTTCCTACTTAGGTTCCAGACTTACTAAATTTCTTTCACTTCCTCATGGGCTCCACATGGTATCACTCACTTCAGACAGACTAGTTCTTTTGCCACCTCAGTAGCCCCTCATTAGGCTATCTCCTGGTCTTTCTTGGATCTGAGCTTAAAAGAAGCCACCTTAGTGTAGCATCACAGGGTTCACACTGTGAGCTGTACACCCAATGTTCATAGCAGCACACTTTACAATAGCCAGATGCTGGAAGCAGCCTAAATTCCCATCAGCATGTGAACTGATATAGGGAACCTGTCTGTGTGATATGGCATACGTAGCCCAGCCCTTGATTCAGAAAATTGACAGGGAGTGAGGTCAGCACACAGGAATCCAAACCCACAGATTAGTTCTCCCTTGGGGAACCAGGCCTGCATTGTACCTAGGCTGCTATGAGGTTTATTTTTGCTAAAACTCCCTCACCTTGAATTGAGGCAGCAAATGTTGACTGCATGTCTCTAAAATAACTTTCTAAAATCTGTGCTAAACCTCCAAAGTATGGGGTGTAACCAGTTCAAACACCTTTCCCCTTGATCTGCAACACCCTTCTCTTTGAAGTAATTAGCAATGTTTTTCCTTTGTTATCTGTAAAAAGTAATCACCTAAAGTGACCCTGTGCATAGTAAATGAGGACCATCTTCAATGTAATGTACCCAGAGAAGCAATAAAAGCCTGTCAAGGCAGGGGTTGGGCCCTCTCTCTCACTTAGAAACCAGCCATGCCATCCCTTTTTCTCCACAAGACTTCTGTACTCTGTGTGAATTTGTTTGTCACAGCCACAACACATGGACCTTGCAGGCCAGAGTCCACATCAAATGGATAAAAAACTATGGTACATTTACACAATGGAATACAACACAGCAGAAGGAAAGAATGAGCTCCTACTCTTTGCAACAGCATGGATGGATCTGGAGAGCACTATGCTAAGTAAAGTAAGCCAGGCAGTGAAAGACTAATACCATATGATCTCACCTATAAGTGGAACCTAATCAACAAAACAAACAAGCAAGCAAAATACAACCAGAGACACTGAAATTAAGAACACGTGGCAGTAACCAGAGGGGAGGTGTGATAAGATAATGAGATGAAAAGGTTGTTAAGAACATGTATAAAGGACACATGGACAAAGCCAAAATGGGGTAGGATCAAGGGTGGGAAGTGGGGGTGGTTGTGTTTGGGAGGTGTGTGAGGGTGGAAATGGGGAAAAATGTACTTGAACAAGAATAAAAAATGTTCAGTGGATTGAGCATGGGCTGTGAACCAAAGTGTCACAGGTTCAATTCCCAGTCAGGGTACATGCCTGGGTTGCAGGCCATGACCCCCAGCAACCACACATTGATGTCTCTCTCTCTCTCTCTCTCTTTCTCTCTCTCTCTCTCTCTCTCTCTCTCTCCCCTCTTCCCTCTCTAAAAATAAATAAATAAAATCTTTAAAAAAGAGAAAACAGCTGATTTCTAAAAAAAAAAATAAATAATGTGAAAATCTTAAATAAATAAATAAAAGAGAAGAAAAAAACAAATAAAACACCCTGTGTGTTGTGCAATGTCCTGTTAGGTTGTTTTGCTTGATGCCTTCATAGGACTCTAGTATATACCTCAGTTGTAATTTATTAATCCACTTTAACTGCCATAACAAAATACCATAGACTCACTGGCTTAAAATACAGAATTTTTCCTCCTAGTTATGGAGGCTGGGAAGTCCAAGATCAAGATGCCAGCAAGGTAAGCTTAATTCTGAGGCCTCTTTTCTTGAGTTGTAGGACAACAATATTTCTCTGTACTCACGTGGTTTCTTCATTATGTGTGGGCTTGGAGAGAGAGCTCTGGTGTCTCATCCTCTTTGTATAAGGACACCAATCCTATCATATTAGGGTTCCACCATATCACTTCATTTAACCCTTATTTCCTTCTTATAGGAACTATTTCCAAATATTGTCACATTGGGGATTGGGAGTTCAACACATAAGTTTTTGGAAGAATGTAATTTCATAGCATGTAATATTTATTACATTTTATTATTAAGGCATATTTAAGATCCATTTTGCTTCCTAGACTGTAAGCTCTGACAGAACTTAATAAGTACTTTCGAATGAATAAAGGAGAATAAGACATAGTCTATGCTCTCAAAAAGCAACAAGCATGCCTCATTAATGAAGCATAAGTTAAACTTGTTATAATATAGCCTAACAAACTTGATTATAATAGTATGAACAGTATCATTGGAATTAATCAATAATTTATTAGTTCTGACCTGGATGAGTGTGAAGATGGGGTGTGAGTCAGAATCAAAAAAGACTTCACAGAAGAGGTGATATTTGAGCTGAAGTTTAAAAGAACACTTCCTTGTTGCTTTGACTATCACTATAATTTATGTTTTCTTCCAAAGAACCAAATCTGTAATGGCTTCTTAAATGTGTATTTCCAAAGAGATACTTGAGTTGAGCTGCGTTGGGCTTCCTTGAGCTTATAAATCCTTGCTGTACAGCATAGTAACCAGCATGTGACCATTTAAGTTAATTAAAATGAAATAAAAATAAACATTCAGGCCCTGGTCAGGTGGCTCACTTGGTTGGTGTAGAGTCCCATACACCTAAAGGTTGAAGATTCAATTCACAGTCTGATCACACACTTAGGTTGGGGGTTCAACCCCTAGTTGTGGCATGTACAAGAGGCAACTGATGGGAGGCAACCAACTGATGTTTCTCTCTCTCTCATTGATATCCCCCCTCTCTCCCCTCCTTTCCTCTCCCTTCCTCCTTGAGTAAGGATTAAAAATAAACAAATGAACAAAGAAATATTATGTTAGCCACTGAAGCAACTTTCAAGTGTTCAATAATCACATGTGGCTACCATATTGAACAGCACCAACTACAGTATATGTATATCATTGCTGATAGAATGTTATAAACTATGCATTAATTCATCTAATAAATCTGTATGGAGCATTTACTATTTGCCTGGCATTGGGTTAGATCGTGGTGTGCACAAAGAAAAATATGGCAAGGTTTCTAACTTCCCAAAGCTCACTGGAATGAATTGACCCTGCTCCATATCTGCAAATTGGTTCATGGTGAATTGCATTTGTTTATTTTTGTAAAGCCCAAGATTATTGTTCCTAAAAACATGTCTGATGCCTGTAGCTTATTAAATTGAAAGTTTCTCAGATGCTTGCAAATCAGAAACATAGCTATGAATGGATTTTTTAATAAATCCAGTACCTGTTAGGTACCAATTAAGTGACCATCCTATGCTGAGTACTATGGAAAATATGTAAAAAATATAATACAAAATATCTTCTCTTGATGAATTTATAAATTAATTAAATGTTAAATGCAAAATTAATTGATAAACCATGACTATATTTCTATTATTCAAATTGGGGAGATGAGATTCACATGCATTTAATAAGTGGATAAAAATAAAAGATAGTATATAACAAACTGTGAGATTACATAATATAAATTTAGAAAACCTATGAAAATTCAGAGTTATGAAAGAATTATTTGAGGTAAAATGTTCAAGAAAAGCTTTAGGAAGGAAGTGATGGTAGTAGTTATAAATTGCTATGTTATAAGTGACAAAAAAAACAACACAAACTGTCTTCCCCCAAAAGTGGGGTTTATTGATTTATGTAACTGGAAAGTTCAGGTGTATACATTAAATACAAATGCATTCAGGGAATCCAAACAAAATGCTCTCTCTTCTCTCCCTTTGCATCTGTCAGCTCTATTCTCCTCCTTGTTGGTTCTACTTTTAGGAAGGCCCTCCTCTCCTGGTAGTAAGATGGTTACCAGCAACTCTAGGTTTAAATCCCACTCTTCAGGAAACCCCATTAGAAAATATTCTCTAACTCTAATTCACTTTGTTTGGGTCCTGTTATTATCTGTGAACCAATCACTATAGCCACGAGAAAGCAACACTCTTATTAGTCAAACCTGGACCACAACCTCATCACTTGAGAGAAAGAGAGTTGTGTAAGTATAATCCCACAAAGAAAATCCTGGAAATATATCAACATTAAATAAAAATGAGAATGGAAGTTGCATAAACACCTGAAGTCTGATTCAAACTAGATCCTGAGAAAAATAACCAAATTTGCTTCTTTCTCTAGTAGAAAGGTGAACTAGGTGTCCAAAGAAAGAAAAATAGAATAAAGACATAAAGACAAGACTGAGTGTGACATCTCCAGAGAATGAATTCTGTTTCATTACATGGGAATTTATCAAATAAGAATTTATCCATTTGCCTTTGATTTGCTAACTTTAGCATATCCTGGATAAACCTTTTGCAATCTTGGCTGACCCAGTTAACACTAAACAAAACAAAACAGAAACAAGAATAAGCAAACCAGATAGTAAAATCCATATCTGGTACTCAATATCTCACTATCTGATTTTGTCTTTGAAGTTTTCTATTTGGTGATTTATATGTGCTCACTGAAGTTGATCTAGTCAATTAGTGTGATTGTTTCTTACCAACATTGCCACTCAGGCTCTGCCTTCCTAGATCTCAAAAAAATATTTTTAAATATGTTCTTCTTTACATTTGGGTTCAGCCAAACTGCACAGCATGAAAGTATGACACATTTCATCACGGATCAACCTCAGTATATTGGAAAATTTTTTCAAGTATATTTTCAGAGCTGCCAGAAGTCTCAGAAATCTCAAAACTCCAGTTCTCTTAATGGCACTAAATACTTTAGCAACTTTTCATATATCTCTGGGCCCTTTGTATGTCCTCCTTGGAAATATCTGTTCAAGTCCTTTGCCCATTTTTTAATTGCCATCTGAGAGGTTCAAATTGAAACCACAATGAGATACCACTTCAAAACAGTGAGAATGATCATCATAAACAAATCAACAAACAATAAGTATTGGAGAGGTTGTGCAGAAAAGGGAACCCTACTGCACTGTTGGTGGGAAAGCAGACTGGTGCATCCACAGTTGGAAACAGTATGGAATTTCCTCAGAAACCTAAAAATGGAATGGCCTTTTTATCTGTCAATTCCACTGTTGGGATTATACCCTAAGAATCCTGAAACACCAATTCAAAAGAACCTATGCACTCCAATGTTCATGGCAGCACAATTTACAATAGTCAAGTGCTGGAAGCAACCTAAGTGCCTATCAGTAAACCAGTGGATCAAAAAACTGTGGCACATGTACACAGTGAAACACTACAGAGCAGAAAGAAAGAAGAAGCTCCTATCTTTTGACACAGCATTGATGGTACTAGAAAATATTATGCTAAGTGCAATAAGCCACATGGCAAAAGAGAAATACCATAAGGTCTCACCTATAAGTGGAACCTAATCAACAAAACAAACAAGCAAGCAAAATACAGCTAGAGACATTGAAATAAAGAATACAGTCATCCTTTACTATATCACGGTTCACTTATTATGGCTTCCCTGTATTGTGGGGTTTTAAAATATATATATCTAATTCTGTATCATGGAGTTTTCATTATATCACGGGATTTTGCAGTATATAGGTATTTATATAATATTTTTAAAATTATTTTTGCCTAAAACTTTAAAACAATATAAAAATATAAAAAATGTGTTAATTCAAACATATTGAAAGAATATTAAATTGAAATAAAATACAGTATGTATTTCATCAGCGGATGAATACTGTACTGTACACAATGGAAATGCAATACACCACTACCACTTGCACAAGTTTGCCAATGTGAGATTGTACACGGCACACTATTGGCTGATGGAATGGAAGGAGACCAACCATAGCACTGTGTTCTGTATCCTGGGTACTGATTGGCTCAGTAACCATAGCATCAGTCTGTTTGCTCTCCCGCACTGCACCCATTCGTTCAGCATCTCTCCTTGTGCACTTCACATCGATGTCTGATCACTGCGTGTAGTGTTGCTCTGCAGTGTTGTGTTTTTGTGAAATTTTCATAAAAGTTTGAATTTATTTCAAGCCCTATGATGCCACCCAAATGTTCTGCACCTTCTAAGGCTTGTGGCAGTGAACCCAAGCACCAGAGGAATCTTCTTGCCACCAAAGAAAAGGTGCAACTTCTCGACATGTTAAAGGAAGGCAAAAGCTACATGGCCATAGGCCACCATTACGGGATCAACGAATCTACTGTTCGCTACATAAAGAAAGATGAGAAGAATACTAGGTCTATGGTAACAATGACTTTTAACAAGATCTGCAAAGAGGGTGGTCACTTCCCACAATAAGGTCATTGTGAGGATGGAGTCTGCATTGGTCCTGTTGATAAATGACTGCAGGAAGAATATCTCGCTGGATACCAACACCATCTGGATGAAGGCCAAAAAGCTTTGTGATAGTTTTTCAGAAAGCACAGAAGTTCATGAAGGTGGTGAGGATGAAGACGAGGATGATGACACAGAAGCAGGACCATCGAGTGCTTCTCCCACCAGACCAACCCCATTCAGTGCCAGCAAGGGCTGGTTTGACAAATTTCAGGGACACTTTGGACTCAAAAGTGTTTCTCTGCATGGAGAAGCTGCCTCTGCAGATAAAAAGCAGCATCAGCAACTCCCCCTAACTATGGTCATCACTCAGACAAAGAGATCAGTTACGCTTATGTCTTTAGTGAAAATAGAAGTTACAGCCCAGGGAGAAGATACTGCACCACCTGATGAAGCTCCTGATGAAGTGGTGCCTTCAGAAGAGCTGTAATGCTCTTCTTGGCTGTGCAGGACATTCATCTATTGTCATCACTTTCATCACTATCAGTACTGCACAGCTAAATAATTCATGATCTTCATCATTCAAGTTGTAGTACACTTCACTGGTGAGTACCCATATAGAATTGTATATGTTGTTAAAGTTACATAGGTTTAAGAGTGTAATAAGTGTTTAAGAGCATATGAAGTGCTTATAAGAGTGTGGGAAAGGTTAATAAGAGTAAGAAAGGTTTATAGGAGTGTGGGAAGGGTTTATAAAGCATATAAGCATATATATAATATTATATATTATATATATTATATGTTATACATATTATATATTATACATATTTATATACAAATATATAATATAATATGTAATAAATATTAATATATAATACATTAATATATGCATTATATGTATTATGTATTAATATGTATTGTATATTATATCTTATATAATATGTTAATATATATTGATGTTTGTGATTATTATGTAATACAATACTTATACTGTAATATGTAATATCTGTATGTATAATAACATATAATATATACGAATATTTTATATATGTATATATAATATATATATTATAATATATAATATATATGATGATATATATTGTACAGATAGATTTAAATATATTTATATTTATTTTATATGTTTATATATATTTATATATTTATTATATATTACATATGTATATATCATAAATATAACGCTGCTACTTCACAGATTTTCACCTATCCCGGGGTCTCTGGAATATAACTCCTGCGATAGGTGAGGGATCACTGTAAACTGACAGTTTCCAGAGAGGAGAGGGGAGAGGAATTATAGGAAAGGATCATCAAGGAGCATGTATAAAGGACACATGGATATAGCCAAAGGAGATAGGTTTGAGGGTGGGAGGCAGGAATGGATGGTGCGGGGGGAGCTGTGGAAGGGTAAAAATGGAGATAAGTGTACTTGAATAACAATTTAAAATCTTCAGCAAGGCCTATGACAACCACATAAATGAAATATCTCTATGCCTCAATTTTTGCTAATTGGGCATCTAATCCAGGTCAGAATAGTGAATGCAGTCTCTTTCAGACACAAAATACAGGGGTGTAGATTGTTTGTAAAAGATTTACAAATAATAAATAAAACACTGAAAATCAGTCTATTTATTATTACCACGTGTCTGCATTTTAAACAATCTCAGAGAGAAAATACTTCTCCAGGAGGAATAATTCTTTGACCAATCTGAGTCAGAGTTTCTCAGCCTCACAACTATTGACTTGTTGAGTTACATAATTCTTTTGGGTGATGTCTATCTTGTACATTGTAAGATGTTTAATAGCAATCACAGCCACTACCCACTAGAAGTCAGTGGCAATTTCCTCCCCAATTATGACAACCAAAAATATCTCTCAACATTGCCAAATTCCCCTGTGAAGGAAAATCAACACTGGCTAAGAACCACTGGTCTGAGTTCAAAAAAATTGCAGTAATCACCATTAAGATTTAATAATATATCTTATATTGCTGTTAATAATAATGCTTATTTCTATTACTTATATCATGGTAAACATTATATTTGACATGGAAAATAACTTGAAGAACTTTCACTTATATACTTGACCTCGGACACACATGAATATTTAAGTGCATTCATTTCAAGAAGTTCATAGCAGTTTAAAATCATGCAAGCTCTCCTTTGGTAGAGTTCACATCTCCAACCCCTGTGCTTTTGCATATTCATGCATTTAAATAGAAGCTTTGAAGTAAACAATGATAGCACAATGATTTTAACAGCAAACAAACTGGATCTAAGCTGCTTCAATACTGTCATTCTGTGTGATGACTTGAATTTTTATTAAAAGACTAATGTCAATGGAATGTTATAATGTACTGTTCCTTATCTATTTGGATTTGGTGTTTTAATATACTTGATTTGATATTCTGGTGCAGTAAGTGGAACTTTTAGTTAATAAAACCGTATTGAATTTGAATGTTATATTTAAAATTAAAAGTTATTCTATTTTAAATTGTTAAACTGTTTTAATTATTATTAAAATATAACATTATTTTATTGTTATTGTTGTAACCAATATTGTAACCAATATTGTAACCAATTGGTATATACCAATATATACCAATACATAGGTATAATTTTTCTCATAAAAATATATTAGTGTAAATAATAGTTTTGTTGAGTAGAGTAATCATGGTTGTAGGCCCTTGCTTTTCATCACTTTGAATACCTCTTACAAATCACATCTAGCCAGCAAAGTTTCTTTTGCAATATCAGTTGGCAGTTGTATAGGGGCTCCTTTGTAGGTAATTAACTGCTTTTCTTTTACCGCATTTAACATTTTCTATTTCTACTTAACTTTTGGCATTTTAATTATGATGTGTCTTGAGAGCTTCCCAGACAAGAAAAAGCTAAAGTCCATCATCACCAAGCCAGTATTATATGAAATGTTAAATGGTCTTCTAGAAGAAGAAAAGAAGAAGAAGGAGAAGAAGGAGAAGGAGAAGGAGAAGGAGAAGGAGAAGAAGAAGAAGAAGAAGAAGAAGAAGAAGAAGAAGAAGAACAACAACAACAACAACAACAACAACAACAAACATGAACAATAATATGGCAATCAGTATATATCTATATACAATTGAATCTCAAAAATAGAATAAACAAACAGAACAGAAACAGAATCATAGATACAGAGAATGTTTTGATGGCTATCAGATGGGAGGGGTTCTGGGACATAGGTGAAAATTATGAGGGGATTAAGAAATACAAATTTGGAGCCTGCTGTGGTGAACTGTTGAAGCGCGCGCCCCCTCAGGAATCCTGACTCTCACGCTGTGCACCTGGAAGGGACGTGGTGCTTAGAGGGTTCCTAGGGCCCGAAACTGAAAAATTGGGGGATGTGTGTGCCCCTTTACGATCCCCGGAGGTTGCATCATGAATCCAGAAAAAATGTGTGTGCTTCCAGAGAACATAGCACCCGCCTTGGTGAAATTTGGGGGAAGGGCGCATCTCCTTGCAATCCCTGGAGCTTACATCATGAACCTGGAAAAGATGCAGGAGCTCTGCGGGGCCCGGGAGCCCGGGAGACCATGGCAGTGAGCTCCAGAAAGCATGCTCAGGAGTGCTCAGGGTCCTGTAGGGAAAAGTCAGATTGGCTCTGGGGAGATTGCCCTGCTGGCCCTAAAGACAGTACCTGAGAGACTTACTGAGTTTGGACTGGGAAGAGTGATAAGCATTTCAAATGCCCCTCAGCTTGCTGAAGCCAGCAAGACCAGAAAACCTGGTCTGGCCAGTTAGAAACCAACAAGAGGTTTTTTGTTTTGTTTTGTTTTTTTGGCTGTTGTTGGTTGATTGATTTTATGTTGTGTTTTAAGTGACTTTTTATTTTTTAATTCTTACTATTTTTATATCTCTCAATACCTTATGTTTCTCTTCCATTCATCCGAGTATTAACCCTTCCACTCCAAATTTATCTCTCCAGCACCCCATCTTCTGATTTTTTTTTCCGTTTTTTTTTCAGCTTGCAAGTTACTGCAAATTTGTATTATCTTTTTCTCACTTTTCTGGCATTTTTTTATTTTAATAGTATTTTGGTATTCTTTTTTCTTTCTGTATAATGTTCTTTGCTTGGCTGGTTATGCTGTCATTTGATAGGTTTCCCCTGTTATCTCAGTCACAGTGTGTTGATAATTTACTATCCTTCATTTGTGTTCCATTAGTACACCTCTCAAGGTTCTATACTGCTTACTCTTGCTATCTAGATCTCATCGATTCTGCCACATGATTGTTGCTTTAATATTACTATAAAAAAGACCTAGTTCATACAATTGTAAACACTACTCAACACTCCTACATGATCTCAGCCCATTTCGCATTTTCCTGAATTCTATTATTGTGGGGGTTGTACCTATTCTTTTACACACTACTCCTATTTACTAATCTTTACTCCAACCCCACATCAGAATCTGACCTCCCAGAGCCTCACAGCTTTCTAGATCCAACTAACAATCCTTTTGTCCCCAATAAGAGTCTTACCTTCTTTCCATCCTTTCTAAAACGTGGCTAGTGGGGTGGAGGATCATGGTTAACACTCTAAGTAGCCAAAGGATATCCCATCTCTTCTCTACTGGCTGCTAATGTAAATATCACAGAATACTGTCTTGCTGTCTTAAACCATTTTGCCTTACTCCTCCAACTGATCACAAAAAAGATTAGGAGGAAGTTGTGAAGACCAGGATACATGAAGGAGACTGCACGACTGAATCTCACAGGTATTCTACCACAGAAGTTCACACCATAATCACAAGGAACCAGAACAGATCAATTTAAGAAACAGAGGCTAACAAGAAGAATCCCACGAACAATGAGAAAACAAAGAAACAATCCCCAAATGAAGAGAAAAGAGGAAGCTTCAGAAAAAATGCGAAATGAAATGGAGGCAACTCAACTATCAGATATTGAGTTCAAAACAATGATTATCAGGAATCTCAATGAACTCATAATGAGCTACCAGAAACTAGAGGGAAGCTACAACGATCTCACTGCAAACTATATAAACATGAAAAAGAAAATAGAAATTATCAACATGGGCCAAGAGGAAATGAAGAATGACATTTCTGAACTGAAGAACACAGTAGAAGGAATGAAAAGCAAGACTGATGAAGCAGAAGATCGGATTAGCGAGCTAGAGGACAAAGTACAAAACAACACCCAGAAAGAGCAAGAAAAGGAAAAGAGGCTCAGAAAGAATGAAGAGGGATTAAGAGAAATGCAAGACAATATGAAACATAATAATATCCATACAATAGGGATACCAGAAGGAGAAGAAGAAGAGCAAGGCATAGAAAACCTATTTGAAAAAGCAATGATGCAAAACTTCCCTAATTTGATGAGAGAAAAAGGCACACAAATCCAGGAAACACAGAGAGTCCCAATCAAGAGGAACCCAAAGAGGCCCACCTCAAGACACATCATAATTAAAATGGCAAAATTTCAAGACAAGGAGAGAATCTTAAAGGCAGCAAGGGAAAAACAGGAGGTGACATACAAGGGAGCCCCAATAAGGCTAACAGCTGACTTCTCAATGGAAACATTCCAAGGAAAAAGAAATGGCAAGAAATATTCCAAGTAATGAGAACCAGAGGTGTGCAACCAAGGCTACTTTACCCAGGAAGGCTCTCAATCAAGATAGAAGGCCAAATAAGAAGATTCCCAGACAAAAGAAGTGTAAAAAAATACACCTCCACCAAACCAGTTCTGGAAGACATTCTAAAGGAAATGCTTTAAGGAAAAAAAGGAAAAGAGAGAGAGAGAGAGATGTACATAAAAGACAATGAATAAGTATCTATCAATAATAACCTTAAATGCAAATGGATTAAATGCTCCAATCAAAACACATAGAGTAGCTGAATGGATAAGAAAAAAATGACCCACACATATGCTGCCTACAAGAGAACCACTTCAACATAAAAGACCTGCACATGCTGAAAGTGAAGGGCTAGAAACAAATCTTCCAAGCAAATGGACAGGAAAAAAGGCCACGGTAGCAATACTCATATCAGACAAAATAGACTTCCAAAAAAGTCCCATAAAGAGAGACCCAGAAGGTAACTCCGTAATACTCAAGGGAAGAATCCACCAAGAAGACATAAATATTGTAAATATATATGCACCCAACATAAGAGCACCCCAAAACAAAGAAAACCTTAGAGCACTTCAAGAAAGATATTGAAAGCAACACAATTATAGTGGGGGATTTTAACACCCCACCATCAAAAATGGACAGATCTTCCAAACAAAACATCAACAAAGATAGTGTGGCATTGAACAATACCCTTGATGAAATGGACTTTACTGATATATACAGAGCCGTGCACCCCAAGAAGCTAAGTACACATTCTTTTCTAATGTACATGGAATATTTTCAAAGATACACCACATGATAGGACACAAAACAAGCCTCAACAATTTCAAGAAAATTGAAATCATACCAAGCCATTTTCTTGGATCACAAGAGGCTGAAGCTAGAAACCAACCCCAAGGAAAAAAACCCAAAACACTCAAAATCATGGAGATTAAATAGCATGCTATTAAACAATGAATGGGTCAGGAATGAAATTAGGGAAGAAATCAAAAGGTTTATGGAAACAAATGAAAACAAACTCACAACAAGCCAAAACTTATGGGACAAAGCCAAGGCAGTCCTGAGGGGCAAGTACATAGCAATACAGGCCCACCTAAAAAAAGTTAGAAACATTTCAAACGACCTAAGCCTACATCTACAAGAACTCGAGGAACAACAACAAAGACAGCCCAGAGCAAGCAGAAGGAAGGAAATAACCAAGATCAGAGCAGAATCAAATGGCATAGAGACTAAAAGCACAATTGTAAGGATCAATGAATCCAAGAGCTGGTTCTTTGAAAGGATAAACAAAATCGACAAACCTTTAAGCAGACTCATCAAGAAAAAAAAAGAGAGAAGACCCAAATAAACAAAATCAGAAATGAAAGAGGAGATGTTACAACGGATACCACAGAAATACAAAGGATTGTAAGAAATTACTATAAAGAACTGTATGCCAAAAATTTTGAAAACCTAGGAGAAATGGCCAAATTTCTAGAAAAATATAATCTTCCAAAATTCAATGAAAAAGAAGCAGAAACCCTGAACAATTCAATAACAGCAAAAGATATTGAAGCAGTAATCAAAAAACTTCCAACACACAAAAGCCCTGGAGCAGATGGTTCCACAGGAGTCTTTTACAAAGCATTTAAGAAAGAGCTAACCCCTATCCTTCACAGACTATTCCAAAAAATCCAAAAAGATGGGAGACTCTGAAACTCTTTTTATGAGGCCAACATCATCCTAATTCCAAAACCTAATAAAGACACAACAAAGAAAGAAAACTTCAGGTAAATTTCGCTGATGACCATTGATGCTAAAATCCTCAACAAAATACTGGCAAACCGCATCCAACAGTACATTAAAAAGATCATACACCATGACCAAGTGGATTTAATTCCAGGGATGCAAGGATGGTACAATATTTGCAAATCAGTAAATATAATATATCACATAAACAAAAGCAAAGACAAAAACCGCATGATCATACCAAAAGATGCAGAAAAAGCATTAGATAAGGTACAGCACTCATTTATGATGAAAACCCTCAGCAAAGTAGGAATAGAGGGAGCATTCCTCAACATAATCAAGGCCATATATGAGAGACCTACAGCCAACATCATACTCAATGGGCAAAAATTAAAATCTTTTCCCTAAGATCAGGAACAAGACAAGGCTCTCCACTTTCACCACTTCTATTCAATATAGTACTAGAAGTTTTAGCCACAGTGATCAGACAAGAAAAAGAAGTAAAAGGCATCCAAATCAGAATGGAAGAAACAAAACGGTCACTGTTTGCAGATGACATGATAGTGTACATAGAAAATCCTATAGACTCCACCAAAAAACTGCTTGACCTAATAAATGAATTTGGCAAAACACTGGGATACAAAGTCAATATCCAGAAATCAAAGGCATTTCTGTACACCAACAGTGAAACAGGAGAAGCAGAAATCAAGAAAAAAATCCCATTTGAAATAGCAAAAAGAAAAATAAAATATCTAGGAATAAACCAAACTAAAGAGGTAAAAGATCTGTATTTAGAAAACTACATAACACTCAGGAAAGAAATCAAGGAAGACACAAACAAATGGAAACATATACTGTGTTCATGGATTAGAAGAATTAATATAATCAAAATGTCCATACTACCCAAAGCAATTTATACATTCAATGCAATACCTATTAAAGTACCAATGGCTTATTTCACAGACATAGAACAAACACTTCAAAAAATTTATATGGAACAGTAAACTACCCCGAATAGCTGCCAAAATTTTGAGAAAGAACTGTAAAGTAGGAGGGATCACCATACCTGACACTAAACTATACTACAAGGCCACTGTCATTAAAACAGCTTGGTACTGGCATAAAAAACAGGCACATGGACCAATGGAACAGAACAGAGAGCCCAGAAATAAACCCAAGTCTCTATGGTCAATTAATATTTGACAAAGGAGGCAGCAACATAAAATTGAGTAAAAATGGTCTCCTCAACAAATGGTCTTGAGAGAACTGTACAGCTACATGCAAAAAAAATGAAACTTGAGCACCAACTTACACCTTATACAAAAATAAATTCAAGGTGGATAAAAGACTTAAATATAAACCATGACACCATTAAAGTCCTAGTGGAGAACGTAGGTAGGAAAATCTCAGATATTTCACACAGAAACGTTTTTACTGACATGTCCCCTAGAGCAAGGGACATAAAGGAAAGAATAACAAATGGGACCTCATCAAAATAAAAAGCTTCTGCACAGCTAAAGAACACAGTATCAAAATAAAAAGAGAACCAACTGTATGGGAAAACAAATTTTCCAGTGATACCTCAGACAAGTGTTTAATCTCCAAAATATATAAAGAACTTACATGACTGCTCTCTAACAAGACCAGCAACCCAATTAAAAATGGGCAAAGGACTTGAACAGACACTTCTCCAAGGAGGACATACAGAAGATCAAAAGACACATGAAATGATGTTCAATATCGCTAGCTATCAGAGAGATGCAAATTAAAACCACATTGAGATTCTACTTCACACCAGTCAGAATGGCCATCATAAACAAAGCAACAAACCACAAGTGTTGGACAGGTTGTGAAGAAAAGGGAACCCTAGTGCACTGTTGGTGGGACTGCAGACTGGTACAACCATTCTGGAAAGCAATATGGAACTTCCTCAGAAAACTAAAAGTGGATCTGCCTTTTGACCCTGCAATTCCATTTCTGGGACTATATCCTAAGAACACTAAAACACCAACACAAAAGAACCTTTGCACCCCGATGTTCATGGCAGCACAATTTACAATAGCCAAGTGCTAAAAGCAAGGTAGATGCCCATCAGTAAATGAATGGATCAAATAACTATGGTACATTTACACAATGGAATTCTATGCAGCAGAAAGAAAGAAGGAGCTCCTACCCTTTGCAACAGCTTGGATGGAGCTGGAAAGCATTATGCTAAGTGAAATAAGCCAGGCAGTGAAAGACAAATACCATATAATCTCACCTTTAACAGGAACCTAAACAACAAAACAAAGAAACTAGCAAAATATAACCAAAGACACTGAAATAGAGGACACTGACAGTGACCAGAGGGCAGAGAGGAGGGAATGTCAGGGGACAATGGGAAAGGCTTACAGGAACAATTTTAAAGGACACACAGACAAAAAGTATGGGGAGGGTGGTAATGGGAGAGATGTGGGTAGGGTACGGTGGGCGGGCTGGATTGGGAGTAAAAGGGAGAAAACTGTAATTGAACAATGATTAAAATAAAAAAAGATATGATGAAATGTAAAAAAAAAAGGAAATACAAATTCGTATTTACAGAATATCCGTGGGGATGTAAAACACAGTATAGGGAATGGAGTAGCAAAAGAACATACATGTAGGCTGATAGACAGAGACAGTGGTGTGGGCATTCCCTGTGGTAGTGGGGGCAGTCTGGGTATAAGGGGACAAAGGGGGAGAATTTGGGACAACTCTAATAGCATAAGAATATATATTTTATAAACAGAAAGATTTGGAGGGATTGAGCAAAAGGAAAAAGGTTTCATGGACATGGACAACAGTATAGTGATTGCTGGGGTTAGGGAGGTATAAGAGGAATAACTGATAATGGGAGAAATACCATAAAGATTGAATAAAAATAAAAAGAAAAATACATTATTACAAATAAAGTATTAATCTATTACATTTTTCTTTAGAAACCTATATCTTATAAACTTTCAGTTACAAGATAAATAAGTTCTAGGGATGTAATATACAACATGATGATGACTATAGTGAACATTGTTGTAAGGTTTATTTGAAAGTTGTTACTCGAGTAAATTCTAAGTGTTATCACCATAGAAAAAAAACTTTTTCTTTTTTCTTTAAGTGAACATATGAGATTATGTTCACTAAAGTGATTGTGGTTCTGATTTCACAATATAAGTCAAACATTAAGCTCCATAGATTAAATCTATGCAGTGTTTTTAATCAATTATATCTCAATAAAACTGAGAAAAAGTATTAACCTTTCAATTTTTCATTTTTGTTTTTTGTATTTGTAGTATTTATTTGTTTGTTTATTTATTTGTCCATCAATACCAATTCTTTTCTTTTTAAAAAATTATTTTATTGTTGTTTAATTATAGGTGTGCATGTTTACCCACCACCACACACCCCACACCAACCAAATCCAGCTCCCTCCTTTGCTTCCACCCCCCTGGTTTTCTCCATGTGTCTCGTATAGTTGTTGCTGAAAAACTTTCCTCCCTTCCCCTCATTATCCACTCCCATCTCCCCTCTGGTTACTCTCAGATTGTTCTTGATTTCAGTATCTCTGGTTATATTAAAGTAGCTTCTTTG
Organism: Phyllostomus hastatus; assembly: GCF_019186645.2. NCBI lineage: Eukaryota > Metazoa > Chordata > Mammalia > Chiroptera > Phyllostomidae > Phyllostomus > Phyllostomus hastatus. The sequence goes on from NW_025334022.1 coordinate 17,137,595, forward strand.
TTTTGTTGATTAGGTTCCAGTTAAAGCTGAGATCATATGGTATTTGTCCCTCAATGCGTGGTTTATTTCATTTAGTATAATGTTTTTCGGTTCCATCCATGCTGTCACAAAGGGTAAGAGATCCTTCTTTCTCCTTACTGCATAGTATTCTATTGTGTAAATGTACCACTGTTTTTTGATCCATTCATTTACTGATGGGCACTTAGGTTGCTTCCAGTACTTGGCTATTATAAATTGTACTGCCATAAATATTGGGGTGCATAGGTTCTTTGGACTGGTGTTTCAGGATTCTTAGGAAATAATCCCAGCAGTGGAATTGATGGGTAAAAAGGCAGTTCCATTTTTAGTTTTCTAAGGAAATTCCATACTGTTTTCCACAGTGGCTGCACCAGTCTACATTCCCAAAAACAGTGCTCAAGAGTTCCCTTTTCTCCACACCCTCTCCAACACTTGCTTGTTGATTTTGTTATGATGGTCATTCTGGCCTGTGTAAAGTGGTATTTCATTGTGGTTTTAATTTGCATCTCTATGATGGCTAATGACACTGAGCATCTTTTCATATGTCTCTGGATACTCTGTATGCCCTCCTTGGAGAAGTGTCTGTTCAAGTCTTTTGCCCATTTTTTAATTTGGTTATTTGTCTTCCTAGAGTGGAGTCCTGTGAGTTCTTTAAATATTTTGGAGATCAAAACCTTGTGTGATGTGCCATTGGCAAATATGTTTTCCCATACATTGGTTCTCTTTTCATTTTAATGTTGTTTCCCTTAGCCATGAAGAAGACTTTTATTTTCATAAGATCCCATTTGTTTATTCTTTCCTTTATGTCCCTTGCTTTAGGGGAGAGATTGGTGAAGGTATTGCTGTGTGGAATATCTGAGGTTTTTCTTCCAATGTTTTCTTCTAGGACTTTTATGGTGTCATGACTTATATTTAAGTCTTTTATCCACCTTGAATTTGTTTTTGTGTATGGTGTAAGTTGGTGCTCAAGTTTCATTTTTTTTTTTGCATATCCCTGTGCAGATCTCCCAACACCATTTGTTGAAGAGTCTATTCTTACTCCATATTATGCTTATTCTCCTTTTGCTGAATATTAATTGACCATAGAGACTTGGGTTTGTTTCTGGGCTCTCTATTCTGTTCCCTTGGTCTATGTGTCTCTTCTTATGCTAGTACCAGTCTGTTATGATTACAGTGGCCTTGTAATACAGTTTGATATCAGGTATTATGAATCTTCCTACTTTGGTCTTTCTCAAAATTGCTGTGGCCATTTGGGGTTGCTTATGATTCCATATAATTTTTGAAATGTTTGTTCTATATTTGTGAAATATGTCATTGGTATTTTAATAAGGATTCTGTTGAATCTATAAATTGCTTTGGGTAGTATGAACATTTGGATGATGTTATTTCTCCACATCCATGAGCATGGTACATGCTTCCATTTATTTTTGTCTTCAGATTTCTCTCTTCAGTGTTGTGTAGTTTTCTGAGTATGGGTCTTTTACCTCCTTGGTTAGGTTTATTCCTAGGTACTTTATTTTTCTTATTGCTATAAAAAATGGGATATTTTTCCTGAATTCTGCTTGTGATATTTCATTGTTGGTGTAGAAAATTTCCTTTGATTTCTGAATATTGATTTTGTATCCCAATGTTTTGCCAAATTTATTCATTAGATCGAGTAGCTTTTTGGTGGAATCTGTAGAATTTTCTATGTATACTATCATGTCATCAGCAAACAATGACAGTTTTACTTCCTCCTATCCAATTTGAATGTATTTTATATTTTTCTTGTCTAATTGCTGTGGCTAGGACTTCCAGTACTATGGTGTATAGGAGTGGTAAAAGGGGGCATCCTTATCTTGTTCCTGATTTTAGTGGGAAAGCTCTAAGACGGCCCATTGAGTATGATGTTGTCTGTAGGTCTCTTCTATATGGCTTTTATTATGTTGAGGAATACGCCCTCTATTCCCACTTTCCTAAGTGTTTTTATCATAAATGGGTGTTGTATCTTATCAAATGCTTTCTCCACATCTATTGGTATGATTATGTGATTTTTTTATTCTTTTGTTTATGTGGTGTGCTATGTTTATTGATTTGCACATATTGTATCATCCTTGCAACCCTGGGATGAATCCCACTTGATCATGGTGTATAATGTTTTTAACTTACTGCTGAATGAGATTTGCCAATATTTTGTTGAGGAGTTTAGCATCTATGTTCTTCAGCGGTATTGGCCTGAAGTTTTCTCTTTTTGCTGTATCTTTATCTGGTTTTGGCATTAGGATGATGCTGGCTTCATAAAAAGTGTTTGGGGATCTTCGGACTCCTTGGATTTTTTTTTAATATTCTAAGAAGGATAGGGGTTAGTGTTCCCTTAAATATTTTGTAAAATTCTCCTATGCAACCATCCAGTCCAGAGTTTGTGTGTGCTGGGAATTTTTTGAATACTGCTTCAATTTCATCAGCTGTTATTGATCTGTTCAGACTTTCTGCTTCTTCTTCATTCAGTTTTTGAAGATTATATTTTTTCTAGAAATTTGTCCATTTCACCTAAGTTTTCAAATTTCTTGGCATACAGTTCTTTGTAGTAATTTCTTACAATCCTTTGTATTTCTGTGGTATCAGTTGCAATCTCTCCTCTTTCATTTCTGATTGTGTTTATTTGTGTCCTCCCTCTCTCTTTTTTTTTTTTTGATGAGTCTGCTTAAAGGCTTGTGTATTTTGTTTATCTTTTCAAAGAACCAACTCCTGGATGTATTGATCCTTAGAATTGTGCTTTTGATCTCTATGTCATTTAATTCTGTTCTGATCTTGGATTATTTCCTTTCTCATACTTACTGTGGGCTGCCTTTGTTGTTGTTCCTCCAGTTCTTGTAAGTCTACGGTTGAGTTGGCCGTTTGAAATGTTTCTACTCTTTTTAGGTGGGCCTCTATAGGTATGAACTTTTCTCTGAGGACTGCCTTTGCTGTGTCGCATAAGTTTTGTGTTGTTGTGAGTTCGTTTTCATTTGTTTCCAGGAAATATTTTATTTCTTCCTTGATCTCATTACTGACCCATTCATTGCTAAATAGCATGCTATTCAATCTCCATGGCTTAGAGTATTTTTGGGTCTTTTCCTTGAAGTTGGTTTCTAGGTTCATTCCCTTTTGGTCTGAGAAAATGCTTTGTATGATTTCAATTTTGTTGAATTTGTTGAGGCTTGTTTTGTGTCCTATCATGTGGTTTATCTTTGAAAATGTGCCATGTGCTTTTGAAAAGAATGTGTATTTTGCTTCTTTGGGATGAAAGTCTTCTTTGGGATATATATAACTGATTATATATATATTATATATATAATCAGTTAATATATAGAGAGAGAGTGATTATATATAATCAGTTAAGTCCATCTGATTAGGACATTATTCAATGCCACAATATCTTTGTTAACATTTTGTTTGGAAGATCTATCCATTTTTGACAGTGGGGTGTTGAAATCCCCTACTATAGTTTTGTTGTTGTTAATATCTCATAGTCCTCCAAGATTTTCTTTATGTATTTGGGTTCTCTTATGTTGGGTGCATAAATATTTACAATGTTTATGTCTTCTTGGTGTATTATTCCTTTGAGTATTATGAAGTGATCTTCTGGGACTCTTTTCATGGCTCTTTTTTGAAGTCTATTTTGTCTGATATGAGTATTGCTATCCTGGCTTTTATTTTCCCTGTCCAGTTCCTTGCAATATTTTTTATCATCCCTTCACTTTCAGTCTGTGTAGGTTTTTTGTTCTGAGGTGGGTCTCTTGTAGGCATCATATGTGTGGGTTATCAGTTCTTATTCATTCAGCTATTCTATGTCTTTTGAATGGAGCATTAATCCATCTATGTTTAAGGTTATTATTGATACGTACTTATTCATTGACATTTTTTCATACCTGTATTCCTCTCTCACTCTTTTTTCTCTTCATTTTTTAACAGTTACAGAATTTTAAATAACATTTTAGCCATAAAGTAAAGTTGCTTTTAAGCAAACAGATTATTTTTAATAAATACCTCATAATGGTAGTTGTCTATTTCCTTTGCCAGGTTGGGGGTATTTTCTTTCATTATTTGTTCAAATACATTTTCAGTTTCTTGCTGTTGTTCTTCCCCTTCTGGCACTCCCATTATTCAGATATTGGAATGTTTCAGGTTGTCTCAGAGATTCCTCAACCTCTCCTCATTTTTTGAATTATTATTTCTTCATTCTGTTCCTGTTGGATGTTTTTTTTCTTCCTTTTGTTTTAAATCATTGCTTTGAGACCTGGTTTCCTTCCTGTTACTCTTGGTTGCCTGAACATCTGCTTTATTTCACTTTGGGTATTCTTCATTTGTGTTTTTCATTTTTTGACCAAGCTCAGTCAGATCTGTAAGCATTTTGATTACCCGGGCTTTAAATTCTCCATCATATAGGTTGGCTATGTTCTCATAACTTAGTTCTCTTTCTGAGGTTTTGCTCTGTTCTTTCATTTGGGTCATACTTCTTTGTCGTGTTGCACCTGTTAAGTTGTAAAGGGGCAGGGCCTTAGGCTTTCACCAGGGCAGGGCAACCATTTTTGTCGTTCTCTGGTTTTGTCTTTGGGGGAGGAGGCAAAGAGGGAGCAATGCAGCTTGCCTACTTGACTTTAACCCACTTTCCAGCGAACTCTCATGTGGGACTGGGGATTTCCCCCACTGTGCACCCACTGTAGTCCACATTCGGTCTGAGTCTCAGTTTCCAGTTCAGCCAACTTGCCCATCCAGTCTGCTACCTCACCATAGCCAGTCCTGCTCTTAATGTTCACTATCTCACCTCAGGTATCTCTCGGCCAGCCCCACCCCTGTGGTCTGCTGCTTCATTGTGACTTCTTACCAGTCTGCTCATTCCATTTGACTGTTTCTTTAATTCCTTGTTTTTTTGAGCTCCATGTAGCTTGATTTTCTAGCACTTTTGGTTGTTTATTGATTTTAGATTGGTTGTCATCCTCCTTTTGATTTATCGAGGAAGTGATGGGTTTCTACCTACACCTCCATCTTGGCCACACTCTTTTTTTTTTTCCTTTTCTTAAACCAGGCCCTTTAGCATCTCTTGCAGAGCTGGTTTGGAGGAGGTGTATTCTCTGAGGCTATTTTCCCTGGAAAACTCTTTATTTCACCTTCTATTTTAATGGGAAACCTTGCTGGGTAAAGTAGTCTTGGTTGCAGGCCTTTGGTTTTCATTACTTGGAATATTTCTTGCCAATCTATTCTGGCTTGGAAGGTTTCCATTGAGAACTCAGCTGCTAGTATTACGGGGGCTCACTTGTATGTTATTTCTTGTTTCTCCCTTGGTGCCTTTAAGATTTTCTCTTTGTCTTGGAATTTTGCCATTTTAATTATGATGTGTCTTGAAGTGGGACTTTTTGGGTTCCTCTTGATTAGGACTCTGTGTTTTCTAGATTTGTTTTTTTTTTTCTCTCATCAAATTAGGGAAGTTTTCCATCATTACTTTTTCAAACAGGTTTTCTATCCCTTGCTCTTCTTCTTCTACTTCTGGTATTCCTATTGTACAGATATTATTATGTTTCATGTTGTCCTGCATTTCCCTTAACACCTTTTTGTTCTTTCTGAGTCTCTTTTCCTTTACTTGCTCTTTCTGGGTGTTTTTTTCTACCTTATCTTCCAGCTCACTGATTCAGTCCTCTGCTTCATCTAGCCTGCTTTTGATTCCTTTACTCTGTTGTTAAATTCAGAAATTGCATTCTTCATTTCCTCTTGGCCTTTGTTGATAATTTCAATTTTCTTTTTCATATTGATATAGTTACAGTGAGTTAATTGTAGTTTACCTGTAGTTTTTGGTAATTCTATGTGAGCTCATTGAACTTCCTGATAACCATTGCTTTGAAGTCAGTATCTGATAGTTGACTTGCCTCTAGTTCATTTAGCATTCTTTCTGAGGCTTCCTCCTTTTCTTTCATTTGGGATTTGTTTTTTTTTCTTTCCATTGTTTGTGATACTCTTCTCATTAGCCTCTGTTTTTTTATGTAGATATGCTCTGACTCCCTGGGTTTATGGTGTGAACTTCTATGTTAGGAAACCTGTGATATTCAGTAGTTCAGTCTCCTTGACCTCCTGAGCTTGCTGGTCTTGGGCTGTCATTTATGTTGGCTTTTTTAATGTCTTTGAGTTTTTATTGTTTTAGGGTCTTTCTTTGGTGGATCCTTCCCTCTAGCTGGTTAACTGAGGGTCACACCATCCACCACATTTTGTATTCTGTTGTGCAGGTGTGGGCAGGTTACGTTGAAGCTGGCTCTTCTTTTGTCCAAGGTTTTGAGGCTTCTCTCTTCCTCTTGTTTAGTTTTTGTTTTAGGTAATTTCTCCACCATTTAGTTGTAATTCCTGATTAGTGCTGGGTGGAGGTTAGTGTGGCTTCCACTCCTTTCTTCACCTTCTTGCATTACTATCTGTTGGTAGTTCTTTTGTTGGTGGGTTCTCTCTTCCAGCAGGTATACTGTTGTTCCCAGCTCCCACCTACTGTTTTATGTGATCAGTTGGAGGGGGAAGACAAAATGGTCAAGATAGCAAGAGTGTATTCTATGGGATTAAAGTGCCAATGTATACAGAAGAGATAGGAGATCCTTTGTATAAATATAGTGTTAACTATGATATTGCATCCAACTAGTCACTTTTAAGACATGGTGGAAAAAAGATAAGACTCTAGTTGTTGGGTGTTGGGGGAAGGATTATGAGTTTGATCCAGAAAACAGTGAGTTTATGGGAGGTCAGATTATGAGATATAGTGAGAATAAAGGTTAGAAAATAAATGTAACATCTGAGAGAATAGAGTTAACCACAACAGTTATAAGGTTCCAGAGACGGTGAAGTGAGCTAAGATTCAGGAGGGGTACTGTGTAGTGTTTACAATTGTATGGAATGATAATTATTTACAATTGTAATGGAACAACAATCATGTGACAGAATCTGTGTGACCCAAATAACAAGAATGGGAAGTACATGACTTAGAGTAGTATGCTATTGGGACACAAGTGAAATGAGAGAAGAAAAATTAAAAATACACTATGAAAGAGAAAACAAAGAAAACCAGTCAAACAATGCAATTAAACAAACAAAATGAAAAAAAAAAACTAATCAGAAAGAAGATAAAAAATACTAATAAAAGAAGTAAAAATAATGAAAAAATAATAATTCAAATAAACAATAACTTGCAAGTTCTCTGGAATAGCAAGGTGAAATTTGTCTCACTGTCTCAGTTGTTGAGATGACCCCTCTTTGGGTCTAACTCTGTCCTTTCACAGCTCCAGGTTTTATTGTCTCTCTTGTGGGAAATTAAAAAAAAAGAAAAAGAAAGGAAAAGGAAAAGAAAAAAAAGACTTCTGCTGACTTTAAACTGGCAAGCCAGTTCTCCTGGGCTTTCTGGCTGCAGCAGGCTGAGTGGGGATGGGTTTTGCTTTTCTCCTTTCCTGTGGTTTTGCATGGATGGGGGCCAGATCTGAGCCGTACTCTTCACTATTGCCCAGTCTCTAGCCCAGTTCCTCAGTTCTCTGCCAGGCCCTCAGTGCCCTTCTGTGCCAGGCCTATGCCTTCAGTCCACCACTTGTGCTGTCCTTGAGGTGCATCAATTAGGGGCAACTCGCACACCACCTTCTCCCTCTTTGCTGTCTTAGATGCTAGGGACTCTCAGAGTCTCTTCAGAGTAGTTCAGCTCTCCCAGTGAGTTAAGTCTTTCTAGGTACTGTGTCACGGCCACTGGCCTGCAGTGACCGTGGAATGTTGCAGATGGCTCATTGAAACACGAGAAAAACATACACATGGACAACCGAGTCCTCTGCAGAAATAGGGATGAAACAGCCACTCTCTCTAGTGGAGAACACCCCATTTTCCCACCCAAGCAGGCTTTTATTAAGAATACAGATACAGTTTGTGGATTACAGTCTGGCAGGGAAGATCAAAAGGAATAGGTAGCTTTCAAAGGTGCTGGTAGAGCTCCCGCTGGGATTCTGGGCTGAGAGTTTGTGTTATCACTTAAAAAGACTACAGGACCTAAAAGGCTAGTTTCGTTTCCTGCCCGTGCCTTCATATTCTAATTCAAGAGCATCCTCCAGCAAGCAGATCTCACAGGATCTTGCATATTCTATGTCCCAGGCCTGATTACCCCAGGGGTCCACCAACTGTGGTCTGGACTGCACCGTCCCTGTTATTTCCGCAGGCCTGAGTCAGGCAGAGGAGACAAAGGCAGCCAAGAGACTCGGATTTCTCACAACTAAGAACAAGGACTCAGGCTTTGACAAAGCCAAGGGGGCACGGGCCGATGTCCATCACCCCTGCATTTCCACAGCCCCCTGAGTCCCTTCCCTGAGGCCTCCACGTGATCATGCCTGTTTTAGGCAATTGCCTCCTTGGGAAATCTTACCCATCATTGGCTAACTGAACAAGCATTGGAGGCCAGGTACAGAATAGGCAGCATTCATGCCAGGGAAATAAGTTTTGTCTCTTTAGTTGCTCCTGGTCCGGAAGTCTCTCACTCAGCCTAAGTCACAGGGGGTTACAGCTTCCTGAAACCAGGCAGGGCGGACTCCAACAGTACTGCTGATTCCCTGAGCCCTGCTTCTCTTCTGCAGGGGTGGGGTGTGCCTCTGCCTTCTCTTAGCCAGCCAGTTAGGGCCGAAGGGCAGGGTTGTGACCGTGGTTGTGGTGACGGACTTGGGGTGGGGGAGCTGTTATAGCTGGGTTTGTCGCGCACCACTGGGTTTGCGGGCGCAATTGGGCCTTCTCCAATGCTGTGGCCAGAGGTATGTTAGGGGTGCAACTGTTGTCCTGGTGGCAGAGGCAGGCCCACAGCTGAGGCTGCAGAGGCTGCATGGGCGCAGCTTGGGGAGGCATGGGTGGCTGCTGAGGGATAATTCCCTGAACAGCCACTGACTGCTTTTTTTTTTTCTTAACTCCTCCTGCTCAAGCCTGCTGCTCCAAACAAGTGCCTGGCCTCTCACACAGCCCAACTCTCCAACCACACTGGAGACTATCTGGATCAGGGTCATCAGAGCCCAACTCTTCCCAACCAGCATCCATAGTCTCAGCAAGTGCACACAGCCCCTGTGTTTTTGCCCATTTGTCCTTATTCCCCCCAGCAACTTCAAGAATCCAGACCCATACTGGTGCTGCTCAAACCTCTCTGTTTGTCAGGGGAGGAAGCCATTTACCTGGCTCTCTTCCAAGAATCCTGTGGCAAGCCCAGCAGGCACCAGGCCTGGGGCTGCAGCTGCCCTGTCCTTGCACTGAACCCAGGGACTTTATTGTCCCAAAACAATCTCCTTACCATCTGTTTTTTCAGTGTCCTCTAGTTTTGGCCTCCAACCTTCATATATGCTGGGATACCGTTGGCTGTTCACTCTGTTCCTCAGAAGATTGGCTAGGTGTTCTACCCATGCTCAGGGGGAAGTGGACTCTTCTCCCACCTATCTCACTGCCATCTTCTATATCCTACCTTTTCATTTTTGAATTGTTATGTTCATTTTACTTTTAAATATTTTACTAGTGTACACATAAAAAATTAGATTCTAAATAAAAATTAATGAAAAAATTCTCTCAGGCATTAATTTCACTTTATTATAATTACCAAAAATAATTTTGTCCTATAGCATAAGGAGATGTTAGAAGTCATATTTTCCAGGTGTTGAATATGCCAAGTTTACCACTCTTTAACAGAAAAAATATTCCCCTTTATTTTTTTCCTGTTTGTTGAATTTATTGGTATAACATTGGTTAACAAAATTATATATCTCAGGTGCACAATTCCACAACACATCATCCGTATACAGTATTGTGGGTTCACCACCCCAAGTTAAGTCTCTGTCCATTACCGTTTATCCCCCATGTACTCTCCACCACCCCTCTATCTTGACTCTGGCAATCATCACAATGTTGTCCATATCCATGAGTTTCTCTCTCTCTTTTTTTTCCTTTTTTGCTCATTTGCTCCACCCACCCACCCCTGACCCAGTGCTCCAACAAAATTTTCTGCTGCAAGGTCTTTTGCACTAAAGCAGTGGTTCTCAACCAGGAGCAGTTTTGTCTCCCTCCCCAGTGACATTTTATAATGTCTAAAGATATTCTTGTTGTTATAACTAGGGGTAAATTTACAACCAGCATCTAGTGGGTACAGGAGAGGGTACTAAATATTCTACAATGTATAGGACAGCCCACTACAACAAAGAATTGCCTAGTCCAAATGTTAATAATGCTAGAATTGAGGAACCCTGGATATAGCAATGATTACACAATCATTCAGAGCTCAACAAATATTATTGAGAATGTATAGCCCAGCTAAATTGAATCAGACCCTTATGTTATAAGACAATTCACCATCATGAATTTTGACCCACCCTACAAGTTTTGTTCCATTATCTATATTCTCATTGAATTGACAGTGCATTTTACCCCTGCAATGGGTTTATGTTTTCAGGAAGGGTTGAAAAAGAATATTTCATCATCAATCACCATCATCATCATCATCATCATCATCATCTCTCAAACTTTCTCTAAGCATAAGCAGTAAAGTCTTCAATTTGGAAAAGTTAAGGACACTCCAAATCCAAAAGATATTGCCCGTATTTGCATAGAGAACCTAAAACCACATGCAGTGCCTGTGAAAGCCTAAATCCAGAATAAAGGAAAATTGGAAGTTTTAACAACCCAACTAAAAATGGTAATTAGGATTGCAAAAATATGCTTATTACATGATTTTTATAATCCTTTGATGTTCTATGCAGATGAAAAGTAAAGTTCAAATTATCTACACATTGAATCCATAGATAATTCAGTGACATCTGTAATGAAAAACAAATATATTCCATCTGCTAAGAAAAGGAAATAAATAAAAAAGAGAGGGAAGGTAAAGGCAAGAAAAAAACTATTTTCCTTGGACTGAGAAGCAGCTATTTTTGAATAGAAAATAAGTAGATATAAATTTCCTGATCTAGAATGTGTTATTCAGATAGTCTGCATAAACTAACTTAGGAGTCAGTAATGAAACCCATTTCATTTTTATTTTTGTTTTAATGAATTATTTATTAAATGAAAAATTCTCTAGTAGATATCAGTCTTCCATACCTGTTCTCTTTCTGTCAAGGATCAGTTTATAGTCAATCTGATTTTACGCCATCCAAGCCTGTTTTATTAGTATATTATCAGAGCAGGTTTTTCAGTCAAATCAAATGCTTTGATTTGAATCTAGGAAACCAATCAGCTATGCTTCTTCAGTAGATAAAATGACATCATTTCTCTTGTTGTGGATGTTCTATTGCTTCTCATTTTTATTCAGGTGAAAGTAAGGGGGCAAGAAGATCATCAGGTTGTATTTTCATCTTGTGACCATATTAATGTCATTAGTTCAGATTCTTGACCTTACATAGGATTTTCTAACAAAAACCTTCTGGAATGAGTTAAATATAAAGACATAAAACAGAGTCACCAAAAATGCATGAGAATTTGAAAAGACTTGTGATACATGAATAAACTGAACCAGGGACTGCCAAGTATTTCATTACTTCTTATGAGGCAAGGATATGTTTACAATACATACTATCCTTAATATGCTCAGTTGAACTTTTTAATACAAATTTATAATTTAAAATAAATCAGCCTCAAATGATTTGTTACTACCAATTTTATTAACCCTTTTCAGCAGTTAGGATCTTTTTTATGGCAAGAGGAGCAGAGAAAAACTGTTAAAAAATAATGAACATTGACTGAACTGAAATGTGATTCATCTCTAGCTCACCTCCAAGAATAAAAGAGATTTAAATCTATATGTGATCTATTCCTCATATATTATTTTGGGTAGCCAACATATACCACTAATTCTACATATAGTGGAAGGCAGTTTTGATTTGGGCTTCAACTTACTATAGGATAGCAGCTGTCTGAACATATAAACCATTACAGATGCCATCCTTAACTGTGGGATGAGCTTCACTTTTAACTCCAGAATGGTTTAGAACCATGTGACACTGAGAAGAAACATAGCAAGAACAGTAACTGCTGGAAAACTAAAGATCAGAACCCACTGTCTTCTTAGATCACTGGCCATCTGAATAAAGCACCCATAAAGATTTAAAAAAAAAACCTAAAGATCAAATTTCATGCTTTTCTCTGTATTATCTTCCCTCAAAGTTGGCATTTATAGATTCCTATGCAGCATTTGCAAAAGTAGATATTTTGAATGTCCTTTACAGTCACCTAGAGTGATAATATGATGAATTGGCCTGGTCCTTGGATAATTTAAAACAATTTTGTATGAGTCAGAATAAACTTGGCTATGCCACTAGTTTCTTTGCTATTTGTATAAAGCACAATATGGTTCCTAAATTCTATTCCATGCTGTAACTATGCCATGTAAAACATGTGATCTCCAAAGACATTGCAGCAGTAGTAAAGAGGAATAGAGGAAGCATACAGAGTCTTTACTGACTCAGCCTGAAAAAGTCACACATCATCAGCTCCTGACCATGAGATAAAACTGGTCACATGGCTCCAATCCAAACTGAAAAGGGAAGTGGTAAATCATAGAAAATACATGGATGTTTGTTGAGTACTATCTCTGCCACAGCCATTTCACTCATATATTCTACTCTCATAGTCATTTTGATGTTATACTCATGTATCCGGGATGCAAACTTCAACTATTGAAATTCAACTCCATTTTGCCTAGGTCCAAAAGATATGAATTAACTTCCACATTCTCATTAATCGATATGAATAACCAGATGTAATAAGTGAAGTTTGTTTGGAAGTGAGCCATTTTTTGTCAGTTAAGAAAACTGATCTGGTTTAATGCTAGTACATGCAATATATGAGTAACTTAGCATATGCCTCAAAAATGCTTTGATTTGAATCTAGGAAACCAATACACCTTGCCTGCTGATATGCGGAAACCATTTTGAAATTACCTGAAGCTATTAATCCTTAGACTGTCACGATTGCCTATGGCCTGCTTTCAATGTCATTGATTTGGCTGTCAAGTTTGGGTAAAATGTCAACATCTCATGCTACCCAATTCAGGCATTAGAGACATACTTCTTCTTACAGAGAAGCAGGAGGCCTGTGCCTTCTTATGTCTCACATAACTCAGGGTATGCAGTGTACAACATCATATAACACAGATACAAATAACTAGAACATGATAGGCTGAGACACTGATTCCAACCAAGTAAAGCACACATGCCATTGACATGGCAAAAGCTGCCCTCATTAGTAGTGATGTACAAGGACAATAGTGGCACATTTTTTTCCTTTGCAACTTCAGTTGTCAGAAAGTAGTAGTTCTCAAATTTTGCATATGTGACAAAAAAAATTTTACCTGAAACTTTTTAGTCTTCTGTTACTCTTTGAATGGTAATGAAATCTAAACATGAACAACTGTCATAGAATTACAAACTTCTCAGCTCATTTTTCATGGTTCACGATACCTTAATAGGACTGGTAGTAAATAGAAGAATCACCCTATACTGTTTTCAATTGAGACCAACCAAGAGATCTTTTAGCTGGCTGCAGAAAGCAATGGTTATCATATCTTTGGCTGTGTTTGAAGTTTTGGGGACTTTTTTACAATTCCAGGAATGATTTGAAATTAAATTTTAAAATACATAAAACTCACTAGATTTATTCAACAGAAAATTCAGTATGAACGAAATTATATACCTGTTAGCTATCCCCCAGATTTCTATCCTCCCCTTATTACTACATACATAGCTTCTCAACTAGAGACAACACTTCAAAGCTTTCCTAGTAAACAAATGTGGATATATTATGTTCTTGTCAATGGAATAAGAACATCAAGGATGTATGTAACTTCTGCCTCACTTGTTTAAACAGAAATTGCTTGTGTTGGACACCTTCTTTTCTCAACCTTTCCATAAGACGGAACACAGTTGTACCAGCAATATAATTTTGACCATTAAGGATGGGAAATGCCTTAGGAGATGGCAGAAAAACAAGATAAATGGAACCTCTGTCCCTAAATGACCTTGTCAGGCACAGAAGCTCCACCGTCGTAAACTAGCCAGACTTGACTTACGACATTAAACTTCTATTTCATTTAAGCCACTGTATTTTGAAGGTTCTTTGTTGAAACAACTTAACTTTGACCTGTACTGTAGCATTTTCCTCTGGTGCCCTATGTCACATCCCCCTGACCCACCTGTTATATCAACTGCAGCCGGCAATGGACAGTTGCATATGAGCATAGACCTATATCATTCTGACTGTACCCACTCAAATGCATGTTGTGCATATTTCTGATCTTTGCATCAGGGCCTTGACCAATGTCTAAGAAGCTACCTGTGGCCCTCAATAATGGAAGACAAGGGGCAGTGGGTAAATACCTCAGACTCTCTCCCTTCAGGCAGAGAAGACTCATTGTAACTCAATAAAAATTGTTAAATATTTGAAAGGCATGCACAGAAGATAATTCAGTTAAACTTATTCTATAAAATGCCACATGTAAGAATAGACTAAGAAGCAGAAGATGTAGTGAGAAAGATTTCAGTTCACTGTAAGTAAGAACTTTATAAATTCAAAGATGTTGAAGTTAAGTTTCTAAAGCACATTTTTCATTTTTCATATATAGTGGTAGGTTACTTAAAATCCTCTAATGATTTCCACCACTTGCTTTTCTGACCAGGCAGATAAAATCCTGCAGGATTTCTGTCTCCTGTATTGACTTCTCCTCCTTACCTCACACACCTACAACAAGCCATGACAAAATATTTTCACTTCTAACACACCAAGCTATTTAATCTCTCTGTTGGTTTCTCTCTTCTTGGTTTTCCAGGATCCTACACATGGCCATTCTTCATTCTCTGCAACACACCATAATTCCTGCCTCACCCAGTCATGTGAAAACTGATCTGTACTGAGAACAATGGGGTGGTGGTTTGACAGTGGGAGTGCGAGGACTGGGTAGGGGTAAACATTGGGGGAAAAGGTGGGACAACTGTAACTGAACAATAATAAAATAAATAAATAAATAAATAATAAAAACGATATGTACTAAGACCTAGTCTTTTACCACATTTCAAAATTACTAGCTAAATCATCTAATCAATTAATTCATGGTGATCATGGCTCCACTACTTTCTTGCATGTACATTTAATGTTATTTTGCCTGAGCTTCCTCATCTTTAAAGTGGAGATGGCAAGATGTACAAATTAATACATATAAAGTGGTTATCATAATACTTAGCACATAGTAAGTGCTCAATAAACATTAGCTATTATAGTCATATTTTGAAGGGAATTTAGTGTTTGGTCAGAAATTCAGACCTTACAGAAACACCTTGGGAGTGATTTTGTTAGTCTACATTTTAACATATATTCAAATTGCTCCTTGAGGAGACTTTAGTGGTTACTGTCTGCATGGTTGTACAATATGGAAAGAACAATGAGAGAATAAGAGTTCTTCCCCACTATCAGAGGTAAAGCTCTTTAATCAATATAAAACTAAAGGATCCATTTAAGATATGCAAGTACTCTAAGGATGTCCTTGAAAACTAACTCATTCATCAATTTTCTGAAACTCTAGTGTCTTGTGAAAAATTTTTCCAAATACCTTTGACTTTTCTCTCTGGTTTTCTCAAGTGATGATTCTTCTGCATTGGCTTTGGCCTGTGAATTTTGACACACCTTACACAAACTACATTCCTGTGCTTTTTCTTATACATCTTAACAACTAGTATTTTAAAAATCCCAGGAAAAATGTATTATGACACAATGTAATGTTCAAGCAGTCATTTTCCATTTCATAGTGATCATTTCAGTTACAGAAAGGGGGTTATTAAGATATGTTATAAGAAGTTCAGACAAGTTTTAAAACGTTATTATCTCTTCAATAACTTAGTGTCTAGAAATAATTGGCATCCTCTAAAACACAGGTGGCAAACACAAGGCCCACGGGCTGAATCTGGCCCTCTACCTTGTTTTATTTGGTCCAGCACCTTGTTTCTACCCAGTGGCAGCGCCGAGCTCCTTGCCCCTAGTTTAGGCATACTTACATTTATACAGTCCTAAAATTACATTCTGCCCTTCAAAGGCAACCACGAGGTTGATGAGGCTACCGGTGAAAATGAGTGTGGCACCCCCCGCTCTAAAAGCTTGATTTTTTTCTTCAGTTCCTTGCCTTTTTAAAAAAATGTGGCTGGGAAGATAAACCTGTTGTCTGAAGCTACAGACTGAAGGCAAAAATGAAAAACAAGAAGGAAGTTACATAGTTTCATGTGATAAAGCCAACTTGGTAGAGAGAACATGTAATTCTCCTAATTCTCATCTCTTTGCCACTGATAAAATTGCCATTGTAGAGGTTAATAATGCATGCCTCAGTCTGTCTTCCTAATAAATTCCTGTTTAATGAAACTTTGTCCACATGCATTGGTTCAATCCTATTTTTTGTTTTTAAATATTCACATTTTTTCTCTTTTTTCATAGCCAGTTTTACACATTCATTATTTTGTATATTTAAGATTTTTATTGAGATGTTATCTTATCTTCATATTTCTTTTACTCCACTCCAAAACACACATGCTAACCCCTTTGAAGGTTCTTGAGTGATCACATAGTACCTGAGCTACTTCCATCATAAGCTTAAAAGCACTATGCGTAAGTCATTCCCTAATTTCTTCTCACTCCCTTTGAATTCAAAGTATTATGCATATTATGCTCTTTTGGCAATAGAGAATGATATATTTCAACAAGCACACTCTGGAAAATATCTGTTAGACCCTTTCTATTTAATAGGGCAACAAATGTTTGTGTCTTAAATATTAGTCAGTTCTATGAATTTCAAAATGGAGTTTATATAAATCATGCTCTAAATAAAGTTATCATGTCAACCATGAAGTTATGGTTTCATATAAATTTTTGAAATGTTTATTCTATCTCTGTAAAATATATCATTGGTACTTTAATAGGGGTTGCAGTAAATCTATAAATTGCTTTGAGTAATATGAATATTTTGATGATGTTAATTCTTCTAACCCATGAACATGGTACACACTTCTATTTGTTTGTGTCTTCCTTAATTTATTTCTTCAGTGTTGCGTAGTTTTCTCAGAACAGGTCTTTAATCTCCCTGGTTAGGTTTATTCCTAGGTAATTTATTTTTCTTGTTGCTATAGAAAATAGGATATATTTCCTGATTTCTGATTCTGACATTTCATTGTGGGTATACAAAACTGCCTTTGATTTCTGAATATTGACTTTGTATCCCGCTGTTTTGCCAAATTTGCTTATTACATTGATTAGATTTTGGTGGAGTCTGAAGGCTTTTATATGATCACTCTCATGTCATCTGCAAACAATGACAGTTTTTGCTTCCCTCTTTCCAATTTGGATGTGTTTTATTTCTTTTCCTTGTGTCATTGCTGTGGTTAGGACTTCCAATACTATGTTGAACAGGCATGGTGAAAGAGGACATCCTTGCCTTGTTCCTGAACTTAGTTGGAAAGCTCTTAGTTTTTGCCCATTGAATATGATGTTGACCGAAGGTCTCAAATGTATGGCTTTTATTAGGTTGGGGAATGCGCCCCCTATTCCCACTTTGATGAGTTTTTTAATCATAAATGGGTGATGTACATTATCAAATGCTTTTTTGGCATCTGTAGATATGATCATGTAATTTTTGTTTTTTACTTATTTATTTATTTATTTAAAATGACTTTATTGCTGTTCAATTACAGCTGTCTGCATTTCCCCCCACCACTCCCTACACCCCAACAAAACCCACCTCCCTCCCTTGCTTCCACCCTCACCCTTGGTTTTTTCCATGTGTCCTTTATAGTAGTTCCTGAAAACCCTTCTCCCTACTGTTCCCTCCCCCCTCCCCTCAGTTGTTGTTAGATTATTCCTAATTCCAATGTCTATGGTTATATTTTGTTTGCTTTTCTCTTTTGTTGATTAACTTCCTGTTAAAGGTGAGATCATAAGGTTTTTGTCCCTCACCAACTGGCTAATTTCACTTAGCATAACACATTCCAGTTTCATCCATGCTGTTGCAAAGGGTAAGAGCTACTTCTTTCTCTCTGCTGCACAGAATTCCATTGTGTAAATGTACCATAGGTTTTTGATCCACTCATTTACTGATGGGCACTTAAATTGCTTCCATCACTTAGCTATTGTAAATTGTGCTGCTATGAACATTGGTGTGCATAGGTTCTTTTGGATTGGTATTTCAGGGCTCTTAGGGTACAATTCCAGCAGTGGAATTGCTGGGTCAAATGCAGTTCCATTTTTAGTTTTCTGAGGAAATTCCATACTGTTTCCAACTGTGGATGCACCAGTCTGCATTCCCACCAACAGTGCACTAGAGTTCCCTTTTCTCCACATCCTTTCCAACACTTGTTTGTTGATTTGTTTATGATGGCCATTCTGACTGGTGTGTGGTGGTATCTCATTTTGGTTTTAATTTCCATACCTCTGAGGCTTAGTGTTGCTGAGCATCTTTACATATGTCTCTGGGCTATCTATATGTCCTCCTTGCAGAAGTGTCTTCAAAACTTTTGGCCATTTTTAAAATGGTTTCTTTGTCTTCCTGGAGTGGAGTCGTGTGAGTTCTTTACATATTTTGGAGATCAAACCCTTGTCCGAGGAATCACCGGCAAATATGTTTTCCCATATACTTGGTTCTCTTTTCATTTTAATGCTGTTTTCTTTAGCCATAAAAAAGCTTTTTTTAATTTGATGAGGTCCCATTTGTTTATTCTTTCCTTTATGTCCCTTGCTTTAGGGGACATATCAGTGAAGATGTTGCCACATGGAATATCTGAGATTTTCCTGACAATGTTTTCCTCCAGGACTTTTATGGTGTCACAACTTACATTTAAGTCCTTTATCCACCTTGAATTTATTTTTGCATATGGTGTAAGCTGGTGATCAAGTTTCATTTTTTGCATATATCTGTCTAGGTCTCCCAACACCTTTTCTTGAAAAGGCTATTTTTACTCCACATTATGCTTCTCCCACCTTTGTCAAATATTAATAGAGAGTAGAGATGTGGGTTTATTTCTGGACTCTCTCTTCTGTTCCATTGGTCTATGTATCCCTTTTAATGCCAAGCCATTTTGATTACAGTGGACTCTAATACAGCTTGATATCGGGTACTGTGATCCCTCCTGTCCTTGGTCTTCTTTCTCAAAATTGCTGCAGGTATTTGGGGTTGTTCACATTTCTATAAAAATTTCTGAATTGTTTGTTCTACATCTGTGAAATATGTCATTGGTATTTTAATAGGGATTGTGTTAGATCTATAAATTGCTTTGGGTAGTATGGCCATTTTGATTGTGTTTATTTATCCAGTCCATCAGCATGGTGCATCCTTCCATTCATTTGTGTCTTCCTTAATTTCTTTCTTCAGTATTGTATACTTTTCTAAGTACAGGTCTCTTACCTCCTTGTTTAGGTTTATTCCTAGGTACTTTATTTTTCTTGTTGGTATATCAAATGAATATTTGTTCCTGATTATTTTTTCTGATATTTCATTGTGGGTGTACAAAAATGCCTTTGATTTTCTGATTATTGACTTTGTATCCTGTTGTTCTGCCAAATTCATTTATTAGGTTGAGGAATTTTTTGGTGGAGTCTAAAAGATTTTCTAAGTACACTATCATGTCATCTGCAAACAATGAGAGTTTTAGTTTCTCCTTTCCAATTTGGATGCCTTTTATTTCTTTTTCTTGTTGATTGATGTGGCTAGGACTTCCAGTACTATGTTGAATAGGAGTGGTGAAAGCAGGCACCGTTGTCTTGTTCCTGATCTTAGTGGGAAAGCTCCAAGTTTTTGCCCACTGAGTATGATGTTGTTGTAGGTCTCTCATATAAGGCCTTTATTATGTTGAGGAATGCTCCCTCTATTTCCACTTTCCTAAGTGTTTTTACAATAAATGGGTACTCTACCTCATCGAATGCTTTTTGTGCATCTATTGGTATGATCATGTGATTTTTTCTTGTTTTGTTTATGTGGTGTGTTATATTTATTGATTTGCAAATATTGTACCATCCCTGCAACACTGGGATGAATCCCATTTGGTTATGGTGTATGATCTTTTTAACACACTGTTGGATGTGGTTTGCCAATATTTTGTTAAGGATTTTAGCATCTATGTTCACTAGCCACATTGGCCTAAAGTATCCTTTCTTTGTTATGTCTTTATCTGGTTTTGGGATTAGGATGATGCTGGTTTCATAAAAAGAGTTTGGATGACTTCCATCTTCTTGAATTTTTTCGAATAATCTGTGGATGATAGTGGTTACCTCTCCCTTAAATGCTTTTTAAAATTCCCTTGTGAAACTGTCTGGTACAGGGATTTTGTGTGTTGGAAGCTTTTTGATTAGTTTCAATTTCATCAGCTGTTACTAGTCTGTTCAGGCTTTCTGCTTCTTCTTCATTGAGGTTTGGAAGATTATATTTTTCTAGAAATTTGTACTTTTCACCTATGTTTTCAAATTTCTTGACATATTGTTATTTGTAGTAATTTCTTACAATCTGTTGTGTTTCTGTGGTATCCAATACAATCTTCCTGTTTCATTCCTGATTGTGTCTATTTGGGTCTTCTCTCTTTTTATATTGATGAGCCTGCTTAAAGAATTGTCGATTTTGTTTATCTTTTCAAAGAACCAGCTCTTGGATTTGTTGATCCTTAGAATTGTGCTTTTAGTCTCTATGTCATTTAATTCTGGTCTGATCTTGGTTATTTCCTTCTTCATACTTACTGTGGGCTGTCTTTGTTGTTCCTCGAGCTCTTTGAGGTATAGGGTTAGGTTGTTTATTTGAAATGTTTCTATCTTTTTTAGATAGGGCTGTATAGCTATGAACTTCCTTCTCAGTACTGCCTTTGCTGTGTCCCATAAGTTTTGAGTTGTTCTGAGTTCATTTTCAGTTGTTTCCAGGAACTTTTTGAATTCTTCCTTAATCTAATTCTTGACCCATTCATTGTTTAATAGCATGGTATTCAATCTCCATGAGTTTGTGTGTTTTGGGGTTTTTTCCCTTGAGGATCGTTTTTAGTTTCAGTCCCTTGTAGTCTGATAAAATGCTTAATATAACTTCAATTTTCTTGTATTTGTTGAAGATTCTTTTTTGCCTTATCTTGTGGTCTATCTTAGAAAATGCTCCATGTGCATTTGAAAATAATGTGTATTTATCCTCTTCGGGATGCAAGGTTCTATACATTTCAGTTATGTCCATTTGATCTAGGACATTGTTCAATCCTGCTACCTTTGTTGATGTTTGTTTGGAAGGTCTATCCATTTTTTTAAATATATTTTATTGATTATGCTATTACAGTTGTCTCATTTCCCCCCTTCTCTCCCCTCCACCCTGTACCCCCCTCTCCCACCCACGTTCCCCCCTTTAGTTCATGTCCATGTGTCATACTTATGAGTTCTTTAGCTTCTACATTTCCCGTACTATTCTTGCCCTCCCCTATCTATTTTCAACCTACATTCTATGCTACCTATTCTCTATACCTTTTCCCCCCTCTCCTCCTCCCACCCCCCTGCTGCTAGCCCTCCATGTGCCCTCCATTTCTGTGGTTCTGTTCCTGTTCTAGTTGTTTACTTAGTTTCTTTTGGTTTTGCTTTAGGTGTGGTTGTTAATAATTGTGAGTTTGCTGTCCTTTTACTATACATGTCTTTTCTTTATCTTCTTTTCTTAGATAAGTCCCTTTAGCATTGCATAAAATAAGGGCTTGGTGATGATGAACTCCTTTAACTTGACCTTATCTGAAAAGTACTTTATCTTCCCTCCCATTCTAAATGAGAGCTTTGCTGGATAGAGCAATCTGGGATGTAGGTCCTTGTCTTTCATGACTTGGAATATTTCTTTCCAGCCCCTTCTTGCCTGTAAGGTCTCTTTGGAGAAATCAGCTGACAGTCTGATGGGAACTCCTTTGTAGGTTACTGTCCCCTTATCTCTTGCTGCTTCTAGGATTCTCTCCTTCATTTTTATCTTGGCTAATGTAATTATGATGTGCCTTGGTGTGTTTCTTCTTGGGTCCAACTTCTTTAGGGCTCTCTGAGCTTCTTGGATTTCTTGGAAGACTGTTCCCTTTGCCAGATTGGGGAAGTTCTCCTTTATTATTTGTTCAAATACATGCTCAATTTGTTGCTTTTCCCCTTCCCATTCTGGTACCCCTATAATTCGGATGTTGGAACGTTTAAAGGTGTCCTGGATGCTCTTAAGCTTTTCCTCGATTTTTTTGAATTCTTAATTCATCATGCTTTCCTGCTTGGTTGATTCTATCTTCCTTCTGGTCCACTGTATTGTTTTGAGACTCAGATTCCTTCCTTTCACTATTGGCTCTCCTCCGTGTATCTTCCTGCAACTCTTTTATGGTAACCTGCATCCTTTCATCTAAATTGCACCCAAAATCAACCAATTCCGTGAGCTTTCTGATCACCAGTGTTTTGAACTGTGCATCTGATAGATTGGCTATTTCTTGGTCACTCAAAAGGATGAGTCCTGGGGGACTGATCTGCTCTGTTGGAAACATGTCTTATGTCTTTCCCTGTCTCTCTCCTCGGTCTGGTCGCTCTTGTTACAGTGGGGGGCAGAGCCTTAGGTGTTCACCTGGGCTGGGCACCCCAGTCGCTAGATTGTGACGTTATATGTGGGTGCGGGGGCGGGAGCGGGGACAGGAGGGAACAATGGTGGTAGTTCCATTCTCCTGGGGTCAGACCCTTCTCTGGGATCCTGGGCTGCGAGCTCTGCCCTGGTCCACAATCGCTGCCTCCCTGGGTCCACCAGCCACAGCTTGCGTACTCAGGGATCACCGCTGTGTTCTTGTGCCCCGGATGGCTGTCGTGCCAATTTCGTGCCAAATTTTCCCCGACCTCCGCGTGCCGCCGACCCTCGCCAGCCCCGCGCCCACCCAGCTCATCATCTCCTACCAGTCTGGATGTACGGGTCTACTTCAACTTCTTGGCTGTCCAACTTCCATTCAGATAAATCCTCTATCAGTTCTGAGTGTTATTCTATCTGTACATTATTGTTGTTCTAATCTTGGTTGTGTGAGGAGGTACAGTGTGTCCACCTATTCCTCCATCTTGCCGGAAGTCGGTCTATCCATTTTTAACAGCGAGGTGTTAATATCCCCAACTATGACTGTGCTGCTATCAATATCTTTCTTGAAGTCCTCCAGGATCCTTATATACTTGAGTGCTGACATGTTTGGTGCATATAAATTTATGATATTTATGAATTTTTGATAGATTTTTCCCTTGAATTTTATGAAGTGTCTTTCTGGGACTCTTTTTATAGCCCTTGTTTTGAATTCTATTTTGTTTGATATGAGTATCGCTATGCTGGCTCCTTTTTCTGTGCATTTGCTTGGAATATTTTTTCCAACCCCTCACTTTCAGTCTGTGCTGGTCAGGGGTCTCAATCTCATTTTCACCAGGGGACATATCAGCCTTATGGTTGCCTTCCAAGGGCCAAATATAATTTCAGGACTGAATAAATTTACCTACTCCTTAATAGCTAAGAGAGTGTTCACTGCTACCACTGGGTAGAAAAATGGCACTGAAGTAGATAAAACAAGGTGAAGGACCAGATTTGGCCCACAGGCCTTGTGTCTGCCACCTATTGGCATAGGTCTTTTGTTCTGAGGTGGGTCTCTTGTAAGCAGCATATGTGTGGGTTATGATTTCTTTTTCATTCCAAAACTACCTTATGTCTTTTTATTGGGGTATTTATTCCATTTACATTTAAGGTTGTTATTGATATGTACTAATTAACTGCCATTTTACTTCCTTAGTACCTGTGTTCCTCTCTCTCTCACTTTTTTTCTTCCTTTTCTTAAAGCAGTCCTTTTAGCATACTTGCAGTGCTGGCTTGGTGGAGGTGTGTTCTTTCGGCCTCCTTTTGTGTGGGAAACTCCTTATTTTGACTTCCATTTTAACAGAGAGCCTTGCTAGATAGAGTAGTCTTGGTTGAAGGTCTTTGGTTTTCATTACTTGGAATATTTCTTTCCATTTCCTTCTGGCTTTCATTGTTTCTATTGAGAAGTCCACTGCTAGCCTTATGAGAGCTCCCTTATATGTAGCTTCCTGTTTCTCCCTTGCTGTCTTTAAGATTCTTTGTCTTAGAATTTTGCCAGTTATGATATGTCTTGGTGTGGGCCTCTTTGGGCTTGTTGTGGTTGGGACTTTCTGTGCTTCCTGGATTTGTGTGACATTTTCTTTTATCAAATTAGAGAAGTTTTCCATCATTACTTTTTCAAACAGTTTTTTTTTATCCCTTGCTCTTCTCCTTCTGGTATACCTATTATATAAATATTACTACATTTCATGTTGTCCTGCATTTCCCTTAACACTTCTTTATTCTTTTTCAGAGTCTATTTTCCTTTTCTTGCTCTTTCTGGGTGTTTTTTTCTACCTTGTCCTCCAGCTCACTTATTTGATCCTCTGCTTCATTGAGCCTGCTTTTGATTCTTTCTACTGTGTTCTTCAATTCAGAAATTGTATTCTTCATTTCCTTTTGGCTCTTGTTGGTAATTTCTATTTGCTTTTACATGTTGATATAGTTTCTGGTAATTTCCTCATAGTTTCCCTGTATGTTTTGGTAATTCTCAGTGAGCTCATTGAGCTTCCTTATAACCATTGCTTTGAACTCAGTATCTGATAGTTGACTTTCCTATGTTTCATTTAGCATTCTTTCTGAGGTTTCCTCCTTTCCTTTCATTTAGGGATTGTTTCTTTGTCTTCCCATTGTTTGTGAGACTCTTATTGTTAACCTGTGCTTCTTAAATTGATCTCTTCTGAGTCTCTGAGTTTGTGGTGCAAACTTCTGTGTTAGGGGACCTATGAGATTCAATGGCACAGTCTCCTTGATCTCCTGGGCTTGCTTCTCTTGGGATGCCATTTATGCTGGCTCTCTAGACTTAATTGGGTTTTGATTGTTTTGGGGTCATTCTTTGGTAGGTCTTTTTCTGCAGCTGGTTCATGGAGGGTCACTTAGCCCACTAGGTTTTGTATGCTGTTGTGCAGGTGCTGCTATAAGAAAACCATAAAGCCCAGGGAACAATTCCACATCTGCAAAAATATTTCCCTTCTGTAATCTCAGTATCAACAGGAAATGAGCCTGTATTAATAAGAGTGTAAAGAGATTAAGACTATCACAAGACAGGAGAGAGATCAACTATAGTATAAATTCTAGATACTTAATATGCACTAACTTGCTGGACAATAAATCAATGTTAAAAAGCTATGCAGGAAAGAAAATATAGCCAATTGTGGAGAAGTGTACAGTTGATTTCATCTTGGTAGCCTCTAGTATTTATTACTGTTTTTTTTTTCTTTTTGGATCCACCTCTTGTGAGGTCATATGTTGACCCTGTCTGACTTTAAGCAGCCTGCTCTGGGGCTGCCAGAGATCTGCTGTCTCTGGTTGTCTCTTTCAGTTGTTAATTTAGTCATTTTGCACTCAGCAATCAGTCTTAAGCCCCATAGGGCAGGGCAAAATCCCTCCTGGGGTTGGGTCTAGTGCTTCCCTGACAGCTGCTGCTACTCGAAGTGGAGTGGTCTGCCTGAGCAGGATGGCTGCTGCAGTATTGGTGATCACTCAGCACCAGGATCCTGGCAGCTGCTCTCTCAGTTCTCTCCCCCAAGCCTCCATCCCCATTTCTCCTCAAGCCTCTCTAGTCCACTTTGTCCCCACTTTTGCCAGTGATCTATGTTTGTGGTTGTCTCATTCAGTTATTAATCTAGTCACTCTACACTCAGCAGTCAAGCTTAAGCACCAGCCAGTCTACTTGGCACAGTTTCCTTGATCTCCTGAACTTGCTGCTCTTGGGATGCCATTTATGCTGGCTCTCTAGATTTAATTGGGTTTTGATTGTTTTGGGATCATTCTTTGGTAGGCCTTTTCCTGCAGCTGGTTGACCGGGGGCTCACTTAGCCCACTATGTTTTGTATGCTGTTGTGCAGGTGCTGCCAGAAGAAAACTCTCTCTTGGGAGCGGGGCTGTTGTTTCCCTTTAGGCTGCTGCCACTCAGAGAGGAATAGTCTGCCTGAGCAAGATAGCTACTGCAGTGTAGGGGATGACTCAGCACTGGTATCCCTGCAGCTACTCTCTCCTCTCTTTTCCCAAAGCTTTTGCCCCTAGTCTCCCCTTAGGCATCTCCAGCCCACTCTGCTCCCACTTTTGCCAGAACCCCCAGGTAAGTGACAGCAAACAAAAATTTGTGTGTTGACCCTTTAAATGGCTCTTTGCATCTCCAGCCATCTGTCTCTGGAAGAAAACAACCCTGCCACTTTTTGGCACCAGTTGTTATCTGTGTACTTTCTGGGCTCTAGTGCTCTAGGCTGGGTATCCCAGATTAGGTTTTAGACCACATTCTTCCCAAGGGATTCCAACCTGACACTTAATTATCCCTCTGGAGCTTCTGCCTGTGGGCACCTAGCCAGACCTCTCAGGTCTCTACCACACTCATTACAAGATAGGTTGTGCTTAAGGTGATTCTTCTGTCTCCCTGAGGTTATAAGGCTTCTCTCTCACTATTCAGTTATTTGTTCTGGTAATTTCTGCAGAATTTAGTTGTAATTCCAGATTTGTCCTGGAAGGAGGTAACTATGGCTTCTACTCACTCATCACCATCTTGCAGTCCCCCCACATTTCTGTTAAATTATTTGTAAAATTCTAGACTCCCACTCAATGTACAGTGGTCAATAAGCTACTGAAAAACATTTACAACTGTTTATTGATACTGTCAGAAAAACAAACATAAATAGAGAAATTAAAATTTATAGTCATGCTTTTCTTTTATGGGCTCTACACTTACCTTATAGTACCAATAAATATCCTTCTACAGTTATAATAATACCTAGGTATCATCAGAAAAAGATTTTTTAAAACATCCCCACATGGACAGGAAATAACAGATACATGTAAATGAAAACTAATTACATTAGAAAATTTATTGCACTGAATTACTATAATTCAGTGGCTCTAAATATCACCATAGTTTCAATTACTCAAGGATTGTGGTGAAATTTCACCTCATGAAAGTACGGGAAGTTAACCCAATTATTAATTTCATTTACATGGTGAACAACATGAATGAAAGTATCACTATGTTATTTAAATCTAACTTCAAAACATAATTTACATGAAGAAAATTTTTTTACTTCTTAATCAGAGTCACTCTGGTAGAACTACTTTAATAAAAGTTTCATATATATACATATATACATATATATACACGTGTGTGTGTGTGTGTGTGTGTGTGTGTGTGTGTGTATTTTAGATTTCCTATTAGAAAATGAAGTTTTTTATCTCCAAGTTACAAATTGGGTCACACTGTTAACATTTTCATGAAGCTTGGCTAAGACGGAGCAAAAAGGGTGCCTGCTGCCTGATAACCCCTGTGTCTTTAGTTTGCATTTCTATCCTGCACAATTGTCACATTTTCATTATGCTGGTCCCCAATTTAACAGCATTATTACACAGTAAAAGAGTGCCATAAAAAGAGGTGGAACTAAAGGCATTCCAGGATGCTACCTTTCCTATGGCTTCCCACTCATCAGAAGGCAAGACTCCCTCAGCTTCTTCCAGGAAAAGAAATTCCTTCTCATCACCAAGGAGAAGTCAGGACAGCATTAACAAGATATGAAACCTCAGGGAAAATAAAGGAGATATGCAAACTAAGCAGTCTTTTTATAGGTATCATTGGTTCACATCAATTGCTGATACTGTAACCCCTAAGAAAATAAAATTGCATGGATTGGCAGAATCAAAAATTACAGTTCTAGGATTCATTTTAGCTTGTAGGGTCAAATGGCTCAATGGGACCTTAGAGACCATTTTGTCCTATACTTTCATTATGTCTACAAGGAAGCTGGAACTCAAGGAAGATAAGTGACTTGCCCAAAGTTGCACATCTTGTAAATGCTTCATTCTGAATGAAGACCAGTTTTCTTAACTTGTGGCCCAGTTCTTTTCCACATTACCAACCTGGTTAGCATGAATACAGCAGAGTGTTTCAGTTCAATCATTTTATCAGCACATTGATTCCCACCCTCGCCCAAGCCCCCAGAATCTCATTTGCATATATGGTGTCTCTTCAATACATATTTACATTTGAGCATATTTCATAATGTAAAAACATTTCCCTACCATTTTTACTAGTTTTTGTAGAACTGCTACAAATTTAACTTTGCCAGCCTCACAGCCCCTCTGTTCTCACATGTCACAGTCACCTGAACCCTTAGGAGGCCAGATTATTTGTTCCATGAGACTGATAGACCTTTTAAGACTCAAAGCTTGGTGTCAAAATTCATAGTAACCTTTCTAAGGATATTATTTAAAAAATGAAAGATGATGCAAGAATTCAGTTAATTAAAAATACACTTGTAATGAGTTTGAAATGAAAGTAAGCAGGTTCAGACACAAGCATGGTAAAATATAGATACTATAAGGACTATATGCAAAACTATTTAATCTTATAAATTTGTCATTTTAATTCCAGCTAATGAATATAGAAACCTTAAAAATGTAAGGGAAGTAGACATTAATTATAAAATCTGCCTTACCAAAGTAGGACCCTGCATATAGGATTCTGAGTACTAGCTTGATTTTACATAAAGCATTAATAAGTATATAAAAAGCTTATTTAGGTTTTCATTTAGATGTTTTATTTAGGATAGGAAATTATATGTGTAATAAACCTCCACTGACCTATATTTACACATAAATCATCAAGATATGAAGTTTTAAAAAGTCTTATTAGATAATATAAACAAAATAATAACAAATAGCACAATAGAAATAGCAATCACCCTGAATTGTGTTAAATATATCAAAACCAAATTACTATATAACACTTAGATCATTAAATTTCTTCCTTTTTCTGCTTTTATCTACTCTATTTATCTCCCCTCTTTCCTACTCCATGCTAATCTATAATATTCATTTTTAAGGGACTGCCAATCCCACAACCCATTTCCTAATATTCCCCAACAAGAACAGGTCCCAGATGGTATATACATACCATGTAACTGGTATTATATCTCCCTATATGCCCAAGGTGATTGGATGTGTGGAAACATTTGACCTAAGCTGGGCTAATTTTTCTTCTGGGCCCTTCCCTAAGCCATAGCTAATCAGATGAGGATGAACATGTACCTCAAAATATGCCAACCAGATTCTCCTAGGAATTTGGACTTGTGACACAGAGATGTGAGTCATCTCTGTTGTTTGGGTAAACCAAGAACATAAAATAGTATAAGCTGCAAAAAGGCTACATTTATGTGTATACTGTATTTGCCGGTATTATGAAAACTGATCTGGAGAGGGGGGTGGTAAAAGAGAGAGAGAAGCTCCCCAGTTTCTTCACAGCTTTCTAATCATTGTTTCTAGTTACCCAGGAGGCCAAAACTGCCCTGTCTTTTTTGGGTTTCCTTGAGATACCATATTTCCTACAAGAAATTACCCTCCTTTGTTTGTTTAAGCAGGCTCCTGTTACAATCAAATGCACTGTAACTAAGATCCTTTTTCTCTTTTTCCTCTCTTTTCCTTACAAGTATACAGACTACACATACCTACATGTTCACATACATACACATCTTTTTAAATTATAAGCCAAGACTTCTAGAACTCCACATGCTGAGCAACATTGAGTCCCTATTCTTTGCCATATTATATCTTCATTCTCTGCATCAGCTAAAATGTTTTCTAGGGATGTATAAAAACAATAGGACATGAGTATTTAGGATCACCTATCCTCAAAAGATTGAAACACATTATCTTATTCCCCCTCTCTTCATTATCCTTATAAGGAATCTTAATGCCTGACTTAGTGTTGCTGATATTTCTAATTATTAGAAAAAAATGAATCCTTCTTTGTAAGCATAGATCCCAAAGATGAAAATATAAAAAAGAATGTGGCAATGAATGTAATGAACATAAAGCACCAAGTTGAACCACTTGAGAATACTTTTTCTATCTCTTGTCTGAAAATATATGACCGTGTTTCTGAGAAAGTTCTTAGGAAATCACTATAGAAAAACATTTACCTCTCCTAGCTTATGATATGGGATGATTAAAAAAACATTGAGGTACCTTGAAGGGCGAAATAAGTGACTGGAATAAAATTTTCTCTACTTTCAGCACACATTTTACAGTAAAGCACTAAGCTGGGTTGGGAGGAGAGAGAGAGAATAGAGGCGTACAGACATAACATGATGAAGGCACAGCCCCTCTGCTCTCAAAAGAGCTTGTGGGGTCATAAAAATGATCATACATACATAGGAAAAAGTACATAGGATCAGAAGGGAGGTAAAAACAGTTCTAAAAGTTTCAAAATACCTACATATAATGTGGAAAGATCATTTGTGGACTCATTCTAGTGACAGGATTCAGCCAGTACCTATTGGTAAGCCATGTGAAATTGTGATGGGCTTATCAGTTAAAGAAAATTATTTATATGCTTTATTCTACATTTAAAACACAAACATTTATTTCCAAATCAGTTGCAGTTTGATGTAAAATGTAAACAAAGAGCTTCTTTTATTTTAAAACTTTCTTTTAGGTGATATCATGATTCAAAGCATAAGAAATAGTCTTAAAAATAGAAATCTTAACACATTTTACAACTCTAATATTTCAAGCAAAGAGTTGGGTGAAAGTAAGAAAGGAGAATTCAGTAGCTTTATGGCTGGAAAAGTTTGGCATTCTTCCATGATTTGCTTGTTGCAAGAGGCAGAATTTGATTCATGAGGAGCTGAAAGCTTCTCCATGCTGTTCCAGTGGCCCAGAGATTCTGGCTTTGAACAGCACCATCTGGACCAGTGTGAAAGACAAAGTCAAACCTCCAATGTGCATTTGCCTGGCTGGGCAAACCAACTTCAGAGCAAGGGTACAGCCTGCTTCTTGGGCTCCATCAGCTTTCTTCCTTAGTGGTATGGATAGCTCCAAGGTGCTGTTGCCATCATGGGGAGAGTAAGGCCCGCTTTGCTGTTGTGGCATATGGCAAATAGTCCAAATGTGAGTTGCTATTTCTCTTTTTTTTTTTTTTTGCAACTGTAGTTACTCAGCTTTCTGTATCATCATCACCTATGTGAATAGATGACCTTTCCTTGCATATAAATCCTAGAAGGGTCTTCTTTGGTAATCAATCCCTCATTAAAAGAGGTTTCTCCTGATTGTTTTATAAATTAGAGCGGATGTGGCTAGTGAGCTAGAGATGAACTCCACAGATTGTATTGTATTACAAATATCTCTTATCACTTTAGTCTGTCAGTTATTTTAGCCATGCATACTTCCCTGTTTCACTACCCTTGACAAAATTTTAAGTTCTGACATCACTGCAATAGCTTTTGAAACCAAATGAAGAAGTCATAATCCTACACAGTAATTTATGTGTTCATGTGTTCAATGACTTTAAAAAATCTGGGGGTCATCTCTAATGTCATTTTTTAACACAGTTTTGTTTGGGCCCAAGAGTTTCCACCTACAATCAAGCTGAAAGGAAGACATATTATTGATACTGTTTCCTGTCCAGTGTAACAGACATCTGCTGATTAGGTTGTTTTGTGTAATAAAAACATCTGCTCTTATTCACTCCTAACTTAATTGGCAAATACAGCTCTATTCCCAAATAAAGCAAAGGTGGGGCTGGTAATCAAAAGTGGCATAGCATGTAACATGCTAATTTGAAGTAATTTACAAAATTCTTGTGCAAACTTCTTATACTTTGCTATTTCAAGTGTGGAATAGTTCAGGTAGTTTGCAGGTATTCCAAAATGATCTACACATGATCATTTTGAGATCCTCAAATTGCCAGAGAAAGCTTTAAAATGCTTTCTGCCCTCAGTTTATAAGACTGAATTTAAGAAAAATAAAATAAGGCTGCCTGTTGGATTTTAGTTGAGCTGACTTTGTAAAATGTTGAGATTTTATTTTTAATGGTATTGGGCTCTTTGTCTTAGATTGGACAAGAAAGCTCTACTCAGTACCTATGTGGCTTTAATAAATAGCCATGAAAAATTGGGGAATAATGCCAGATATAATCACTTTATAAGAATAAAGTAACCATTCTGAGTTCAGGTTTGTAGATAGATTATATACATGGGTATGCAAGAATCTAAACAAGGTCACTAATACAAGATGTCCTCTCAGGATTAAAACAGAACTCAAGATGATGGTAACTTAATCATTTGAATAATCTTTCTGAAGAATGTGCCTATACTGTATGGTAGTTGCGTGCATGGTGGATTCTATGAAGAGGAAAATTGAATAGGAAGAAATTGCCTGTGTTAATTAACTCTGCCCAGGAAAGACAGGCACTATGTGTTGCAATAATGATAATGATAATCATGGAATCATAAACATTATCATTTGCTGATGTCTAACTGACTTAATATATATGAAGCACACAGAACAGTGCCTGGGACAGTAGGTATTCAATGAGTTTACAATATAATTATTATGACACTGTAATAGTATAGTAAAGCATTCTACTAAGCCATTTGTAAACTTTAATTTACAACTAAGATCTGGAGCTAACTCCCAACCCTACTGCTGTCCTCACCAAACTTACACCCTACCCCTGCCTTGCATATAAATACCCATAAAATCTTCTTTTCAACCATCCATCAAATTATACAAGGCAGGGCTAGGCACAACTTGGACACCACCTTCTCCTTCCCTCTCCAAATTTCATCCTTTCATCAAGAATGTTTATTGATGTTATTTCACTGTTAATTATCTAGCATTTCCTTCTCTGTACCTCCAGTGTCAGCACTCTGATCCAAACCACCATTTTTCCTTTCCTAGACTACTGAAAATAGCCTCCTAACTTATTTCTTTGTACCCCCCTTTTCCCTATTTAAGCAGTTTCTCCATAGAGTAGCCATGTGATCTCTTCAAAACATACTAGTTAAATACTCAACTAGACCTGCAAAATCCTGCTTGGTCTGTCTCCTGCCTACCTTGCGAGCCCCAATTTGCACCATTGCCATTCTTGCTCCATATGCTTCAGCTATACAGGTTTTTTCCAGTTCATAAAAGAATGTGTTTAAAATAAGAACTTGATCTGGAAGTCCTGCCAGAGAAAACGAGGTTTGAGCTGAGAACCTGAAGAATAGGGAGGTGTTAAATTGAAAGCAAAGCATTCAAAGGAGGGCTGTAGTGAAAGACAGTTTGTAAAAGAAGATAAGGCCATTCCAGGAAATGAAAACAAGTAGCATGAGCAAAAATCACTAGAGAGGAAATGAATTTTGTATGTCTAGAAAAGAAAAAGAGTAAGGCTTACGTGTAATGAGGAACCAGGAAAATAATACAAGTTAAGTCCAGACAGGAAGGTGGTAGTCAAGGTATGTTGAGGCTGTGGACTACAATAAGGAATTTGAAAGTAATCATGAATAAATTAACTAAATTATTAGACCTTCATTTTTTTGTAAAGTAAAATTTTGTTCTAACTTAAAATTTAATTTAGTTTAATTTTTTATTAAATATATTATTGCCCTGCCTTGTGTTACTCAGTAGATTGTGCATTGGCCTGTGAACCAAAGAGTTGCCAGTTCAATTCCCAATCAGAGCACATACGTGAGTTGCTGACCAGGTCCCCAATAGGGGACACGTGAGAGGCAACCACACATTAAAGTTTCTCTGCCTCTCTTTCTCCCTCCCTTCGCTTCTCTCTAAAAAATAAAGTTAACTAATTTATTTACTTATTTGGGCAACATTGATTAGTAAGGACATATAAGTTTCAAATGTACTTTGTTATGATATATGATCTGTATATTGCATTGTTTGCCCAGCACCCACACTCAATTTGTCTTTTAACACCATATATTTGGCCTCCTTTAAATTTTAAAATATGAGTTTTATCTTTGTTTTAATCAAGTATAAGTTTGTATTCTTCACTAAGTCATCAGTGAAGTCTGTTGAACCTGGCTTGGCAGACAGTAGCAAGAAATGCCAAAGTGCAGAGAAGGAAATGTGTTGCTGGCGGGATCTCAGGTGCACTGGCACAACTGTGCAAGACAAGAATCTTGCCCACATCATCTGACACAAGACAATTCACTCTCTTTTGCATCCAATAACTATTACTCAACAGTTGAGGAAATGGAGGCAATTAACTGCTTGCCTACATTAACCAGTTGAAAGATACACATTTAAACTGCTTTTGAAAAATAAGGTCAATTGGGAAGCAACTTAGAAGCAAAGAAACATAAACAAATTACATATTTGCAATTCCACAATGATAATGTATTTAAACATACACACAGGGGCTAAAGATTAGCAGACTATAGAACAAAACACACATACACATTCCAAGGCTTTGAATGAAGATAAATAGATATAAAAATTGGTTGATTTTTATCAGGGAAAGAAACAAGGATAAAGAAAAATATATTCTTGCCCGGACTGGGGTAGCTCAGTGGATTGAGCACGGGCTGTGAACCAAAGTGTCACAGGTTTGATTTCCAGTCAGGGTACATGCCTGAGTTGCAGGCCATGACCCCCAGCAACTGCACTTAACTTGATGTTTCTATCTCTTTCTCTTTCTCCCTCCCTTCCTGCTTTATAAATAAATAAATAAATAAATAAATAAATAAATAAATAAATAAATAAATAAATAAAGCAGATAAGGATAAATCAATTGACTTTGAAAAAAAAAGAAAAATTTTTCTTTACAATATTTCCTGAAACACATTCCAGCATTTTCAAAAAAGAGCTTGTTGCAACTAAAGTTGGAGCCAATTTCAAATTATCCATATATTTAATAATCAGAAAAGACATTGTTTTCCATATTTTAAAATTGAGAAACATCGGCCATGAAATTCCTGGGTAAAAGGCAGTTCCATTTTTAATTTTCCAAGGAAATTCCATACTGTTTTCCATAGTGGCTGCACCAGTCTGCATTCCTGCCAACAGTGCACTAGGGTTCCCTCTTCTCCACATCCTCTCCAACACTTGTTTGTTGATTTGTTTATGATGGTTATTCTCACTGATGTGAAGTGGTATCTCATTGTGGTTTTAATTTGCATCTCTTCAATGACTAGTGATGCTGAGCATCTTTTCATATGTCTCAGTACCCTCTCTATGTCCCCCTTGGAGAAGTGTCTGTTCAAGTCCTTTGCCCATTTTCTAATTGGAACCCTTAAGCACCAATCCAAAAGAACCTATGCACCCCAATGTTCATAGAAGCACAGTTTACAATAGCCAAGTGCTGGAAACAACCTTAGTGCCCATCAGTAAATGAGTGGATCAAAAAAATGTGGTACCTTTACACAATGGAATACTACACAGCAGAAAGAAAGAAGGAGCTCCTACTCTTTGGGACAGCATGGATGGTTCTGGAGAGCATTATGCTAAGTGCAATAAGCCAGGCGGTGAAAGACAAATACCATAGGGTCTCACCTATAAGTGGAAACTAATCAACAAACAAGTAAGCAAGCAAAATATAACCAGAGACATTGAAATTAAGAACAAACTGACATTAACCAGTGGGGAGGTGAAAGGGGATAATAGGTGGAAAATGGGGAAGGATTTTCAGGAACATCTATAAAGGACACATGGACTAAACCATGTGAGCTGGAATCAGGGGAGTGAGTGGGGATGGCTGGGGTCAGGGGGAGTGGTGTGGGGAAAACGGACACAACTGTACTTGAACAACAATAAAAAATTAAAATAAAATTGAGAAATGAAAGCATTGGATTATTATATAGCATATACAAGTCACTCAACAAAATGTGAAATGGAACTGAGGTTTCTTGATATCTAATCTACCTTAGTTCACCATTACCAAAGAAGCTTTCATGATGGCAGGGCTCCTGTCCCATTGCCATTAGTATCTACCGCAGAGCATGGCACATTGTGTCTGTTCAATAAATATTTCTTAAATGGCTGAGTAAATCTCTCTGCTCCAAACTCAAAAGTGCCATTTGCTTTTCATTCATTGTCTGGAATGCCTTGCAACTACCAATAGAGAACAATATAGAATTTTCTAATATCAGGCTCTTGGAAAGTGAATACACACACACACACACACACACACACACACACACACACGGGAATTTCATGGTTATATTGTCCCAATTACACTTTAGAAAACAAATTATTTTTAGACATCTGTTTGCTCAAAACTCTTGGGTTTTGTTAATTTGAAGGGCATTATTTTTAGTTGACATTTTCCCTTTTAACAAGGAATGAACAAACCACGTGTTGTGACATTTTTCTGTCTTCATACTCATGTAAGGGAAATTGTAGACTCTGGCATCTGCTGGTGAGGTGGGGGGCTCAATTAATCTCAGCTTAGCTGGTCATGCCTTTCCAAATCTCTGCATTCTACCAACCCCAGAACCCTTGTAGAGTGGTCTCATTATATCTCATGCTGGAGTCTACCTTGTTTATTTTTGGAAAATAGATTTCTCTGTCAAAATGGTATAATCAAGAATATCTTCCAGTCTATTAACCCCTGTGTGAAATCTAGATTATTGACCTATCATCCAGGTGCAGATTCAGTATGTATTGACCTACAATTAATATGTGCATCATGGTACCAGGCACTTTCACACACATTGCCTCACTTTATCCTCTCAATAATTTTGTGGAATATGTGAAATTATATATTGCAAATGAGTAAACTGAGACTCAAGTTAGTGAGTAAAATCAGGAATGTATCTTGCACAGAGACATATGAAGGGGCATTTTAAGTTTCCAGAATTATTGTTGCCTTGACAACTATAATCTTCTAAAATGAAGTTTTTTGTATTCTTTTTATATTATTACAAAATTAGTGAATATCTATCTTTTTCTTTAAAGATTGTATTTATTTATTTTTAGAGGGAGGGGAAGGGAGAGAGAAATAGAGGGAGAGAAATATCAATGTGTGGTTGCCTCTCAGGTGGCCCTCCAGGGACCTGGTCCACAACCCAAGTATGTGCCCTGACTGGGAATTGAACTGACGACCCTTCGGTTCACAACCATGCTCAATCTACTGAGCTACTCCACCCAGGGCAGAATTATCTTAACATAGAAAGGAGAGAAAGAGAAAAGAGAAAGAAAGGATGAAAAGTGGCCATAAACAATATCATTTAGAGGCAACTACCAGTAATAATATGTTGCTGTATGTCTTTTAGGGGGGTTTCTATGCATATTTTTAAGGGATCACATTGTGGGTAGTTTCATAAACTTATTTCCTCAACTAACAAGATCATATTTTATGCCAATAAAAATAGACTACCTCATAATTTTAATTCCTGACATTCCATCTTATTGATATGCCATAATTTATTTAATCAATTTTTATGCCTTTAAGCTGTTTCCAATGGTTTGCTATAACAAATCATACTGCAATGAACTTCATTACAACTGTTTTTACCCATTTCCTCATTAATTTGCTTGAGATAAATGCCTAAAGTGGAATTCCTAGATCAAAAGTCATGCACATTTTGAAGTCTTTTTAGTTTATATTCATTGTGTCTTTTAATGAACCTAAGGATAAAGGCCCACCTGGTGGAGCCATTTTTAAAAGAAGAATTATTGCCATGTTTCTTCTTCTTTTCTTATGATTGTCCCGCTCCTTCAGATTTGTTATTATTCTCCAATCATCTCTTATTCCAGTCACTTACTGCCTCCATATATATACTTTGCTGGGAATTTGCTTAAGATAGCCAAGACAGCAAAGCTAAAACCTGACTTATATCTCTGTGAATGATGATTGGTCACAGGTAGCCACAGAAACATGAGCAGAGAGAAATGTAATTACTGCCATTTGGTAGCTGAATGGATCTTTCTGAAACATGAAATTCTGAGTCCACTAATTCAACTGTTTGATTTATTTATTTCTATCTTCTTCCCATTTATTTAGATTTATGTTTGTGATTATGGTTCTTCCTTTTAGTCATCAGTCCCCAAAACATTAAAAAAAATTAGACACATTTTCTTTTTATATTTTTGTGAAGGAGGAAATGTGTTTGCACATTGTTTACAAATATGGTTCAGGTTAAATGATTTCATCCTCAATGTTTAAGTGCAATTAGGTCTTTAAAATGTCTGTGCTAAATGCCATAATTTCAGTACCTGTAAGTAAAAGCAAGCAGTAAATATTTGAAAATAAATTCATTTCTGACACATGAAAGGAGGGGTTTTTTTTTTATGCTTTCACATCTCCATGAAAGGGCTGATTGTCCAGTGCCACAACCATTGTAGGTCATTTTCTTCTGTTAATGGGAAAGTCTTTCCTTTTTAGCACAATAAATGAATGATCATAATGAAGGTGTACATGACACCATTAAAGTCCTAGAGGTGAACATAGGAAGGAAAATCTCAGATATTTCATGCAGCAACATTTTTACTGATATGTCCCCTAGAGCAAGGGACATAAAGGAAAGAATAATCAAATGGGATCTCATCAAAATAAAGAGCTTCTGTACAGGTAAAGAAAACAGTATTAAAATAAAAAGAGAACCAACTGTATAGGAAAACATATTTGCCAATGATACCTCAGGCAAGGGTTTAATCTCCAAAATATACAAAGAATTTACACAACTCCACTCTAAGAAGACAAGCAGCCCTATTAAAAAATGGGCAATGGACTTGAACACACACTTTTCCAAGGAGGACATACAGAGGATCCAGAGATGCATGAAAATATGCTCAGTATTGCTAGCTATCAGAGAAATGCAAATTAAAACCACAATGAGATACTACTTCACACAGGTCAGAATAGTCATCATAAACAAAGCAACAAACAACAAGTGTTGGAGAGGTTGTGGATAAAAGGGGACCCTAGTGCACTTTTGGTGGGATTGCAGACTGGTACAACCACTGTGGAAAACAGTATGGAATTTTCTCAGAATACTACAAATGGATCTGCCTTTTGACCCAGCATTTCCACTGCTAGGATTATATCCTAAGAACCCTGAAACACCAATCCAAAAGAACCTATGCACACCAATGTTCATAGCAGCACAATTTACAATAGCCAAGTGTTGAAAGCAACCTAGGTGCCCATCAGTAAATGAATGGATCAAAAAACGATGGTACATTTACACAATGGAGTTCTATGCAGCAGAAAGAAAGAAGGAGCTCCTACCCTTTGCAACAGCATGGATGGGACTGGAAAGCATTATGCTGAATGAAATAAGCCAGGTGGTGAAAGACAAATACCATATGATTTGGTATTTACTCACCTTTAACAGGAACCTAAACAACAAAAGAAACAAACAAGGGAAATATAATCAAAGACACTGAAATAGAGAACAGGCTGATAATGACCAGAGGGTAGAGGGAAGGGAATTTCAGGGGAAAAGGGGAAGGGTTTATAGGAAGAAGTATGAAGGACACATGGACAAAAACTAAGGTGGGTGGAAATGGGAGAGAGGTGGGGAATACTAGGGGGGCTCAGGTGGGAGTAAAAGACAGAAAACTGTACTTGAACAACAATTAAAATAAAAAATATGTTATCAAAATTGAAAAATAAAAATAATAGTGAAAGCATAGACTATAAACCACAAACCCAGAAACACCAAATATATTTTGATTCGTTCAGGGTAATTCTTGTTACAATAAATACTATTAAAATGCCATCTCTGTAGAGAGACAAAGATGGCCAATCTGCAGAAGAGGGCCTCTAGCAGGCTGAACCTCAGTACTGCTGGTGTGTAACACAACAAGATATTTTGCCTCATCTGTTGCAGCAGGATTGTACATGCATCTAGATTTCTTTGTCAATTCAGACAATAGCAATTCTTTCTAAATTAAGGTCATCTTAGTTTTAAACTAGCATATGTAATAGTATATAAAAATAAACATTTTAGAGTGCAGAAATAAGATTTCTAGGAAATGCCCTTTTCAACAATTTCTCCTTCTCCTTTTCCAGAATCAAATGTTCATTTTTAATTCTGGTCACATTTCTCCTGAATGGCTACAGTCATCTTGCAATCTCCCTGTATCCAAATACATTTCACTACAATAAATCCTGTAGTTCAAGTGATGGCATAAGTACCTAATCTCTGGTATATTACTGACATACAAAAGTGAGAAATCATAATGGAAAGTGGAAAATTAAAACAGTTAAGGAAGATGGGAATTGAATATGAGAGAGAAGCCTGATTTGAATAGGTAAGAAGAAACAAAGTTTGTGCCCACCATCACATGCACCACCCCATCTACCCTGACTAGATAGCCTATGCTGGGAATCACAGAGAGAAACAGAGAGACAGAGATGCAAAGACACACAGAGATTTGACTGCAGTTTCTTTGCCAAATTTCTAAGCTAAGACTTATTTAAAGAGCAGCCAGGAGAACAGTCATTTTGAAGAAACAGCTTAATACTCTGAACTTCTCCCTCCACCCGTGTTTCTCTTATCCGTGTCACATGTTTAAGTAGCAGCGGGACTTAGGCAACCTCCTCTATCTCTGCAGCTAGTACCCCACTCCTCGGTTTGCCACAAAAGCCAGCAGATGATGGTAGGGGAAAAAAAAACATAAAAGCAACCTATAAATGGAAATAACAGCAGATGTTCAGTGTCTCAAATGTTGGAAGAGAAACTGCACATTGGTCATTCTAGTTGCTCTCCTTAGAGACTTCTTTCATTCCAAATCAGAGAAAGGAAAGGGAAGGTCACTGACTGGTTCAGCTCTGGATTTTCATTACAGCATTCTTGGCAGTCCTGGGTATCTATCTATGTGTGTCTCTGAGTCTGTTTTTGTGTTTTGAAGTTTAACCCTTTTCCAGAAAATATAGGAGAGCAATTAAAACACTGGGGTTTCAAGTCAGACAGAAATGGAATTGAACCAAAACTCTACAAGTAATTAGCTGCGAAGCCTACAGTACACATTTAACCCCTTTGAGCTTTAGTTTTTTCATCTGTGAATTATGAATAATCATAATTACCTACCTCATAGACTTACTGTGAATTTTCATTTATTTTTAAAAGATTGAATGCTTATTTATTTATTTATTTATTTATTTATTTATTTATTTAGTATTTATTTTAAAGAGGGAAGAAAAAGAGAGATAAATCTCAATGTACAAAACATGGATTGGTTGTCCCTCACATGCCCCTAACTGGGGACCTAGCCAGTAATCCAGGCAGGTACCCTGACCTGAAATTGATCTGGCAACCTTTCAGTTTGTGGGATGATGCCCAAACCACTGAGCTACACCAGTCAGGGCAAATGACTATAACTTTTAAATGGTATAATTCCCATAGAGTATGTATTACAATACCTGGTCCCAAAGTAGTCACTTAATAAATTATTGCTGCTATAGATGCTGTTATTTTTATTATTACTGTTCTTATTTTCTTAGTCATTAGGAACATAAAATATGCCTCTTTTTCCAGTTCCCTCTTCTATTGTGTAAGAAGGGCAGGTAATAAAAGTTTCTGACTTACTACAGGATATACAGTATCTTATAATCAAATATTAAGCCTAGTAGGACTGTTGATTCACTGTCCTAATATCATACATTATTAGGTTATGTTCTATTACAGTTTTCTGGAAACTGCTTATCTCTTGCCCAGAGCACCAGAAACCAAGAACATTCATTTTCCAAATATGTCTTAAGTACCTTCTATATGCTGGGCATTGTGTTATGCCCTGAAGATATGACTGTAAACAGGATGGACATTGCCCCTATCTTTGACATGCCCCTGGTTTAATTTTGTTTATTAGGAGGAGAGGTGATGAGAATAGAGAGAAAGATAGATATAGTGGTATGAGAGATATTAGCAGAAGGTGCTAAGAACACGAGATCATACGGCAGCTGAGTAAAGTGACAATGTCAGAAAAGTTTTTCTGGAATAATTGTCTATAGACCTGTGTCTTAAATTATATAGAGAAATTATGGAGAGGGAAATGTTATTACACACAGATCTAGCAAAATATGCAAAGTTATAAGTCATGAAAATATCAGAGCACATAAAGAAATAACAAGTAGATAAGGAAATAACAAGATATGCTTAAGAATAATAAAACAAGGGAAAGAAGGAGGGAGAGTAGAACCTGAGTGGTAAGTAGAAGCCAGATCATGAATATTCTTAGAAACCATTTCAATGAGTTTGTTTATTATTCTGAAGAAAATAAGAAATTTTGAACAGATGTAAGCACCCTGATATCAGTGAGGAGAATGCAGGGTGAGAAGGAAAATATGATAGATTTGTACACTAGTAAAGACACTATTTTAGTAGCCTGGGGAGAGAATGCATGGGGAGAGAAAGCATGAGGCCTGAAAGTAGTGGCAATGTGTTAGGGAGGAGAAAATATATTGAATAGAGTTTGAAAGTGAATTAACAGGGTTAGCTGTTACATTTCTGATTAATTTTTGTGTCTTAGTACAGTTAACAAATACTTATGAGCACCTATGTATTCTATTTATGCAGAAATAAAAAGGCACCATGTCCCTGTTTACTAATAGAGGAGATGAAACATACACAATATGTCTAAGAGTATGAAAGAAGAGCAGGAATGGAGATATGAACTAAGTGCTGCAGGAGTGGTGAAGAAGGCAGCATCACTTTTAGTTGTAGTGATTTGTCAAGTTAGGCAAAAGCAAGGTAGAAATTTTGTCTTAAACTTAGTTTACATAGACTGATGCATAAACCAGAATGTCGGGGTTTTAAAATATTTTTTTGTTATAAAAAATATCCCAAAACATTTAAACAATGTTTTAGTCTCTCTAATTAAGAAACATACAATAAGGTAAGCTTGTTATTATTACCAAGAGGTCACTAAGTGAGTGTGGAACCAAAATAGGAGAATTAACTGGACTCATGAGACTTAATGAGACTCATTAGCTATAGCATGAAAGTTTGTGTCCCTTCAAAATTAATATGTTGAAAACCTAATGGCTAAGGTTATGGTGTTAAGAAGTAGAGCCTTTGGAAGGTAGTTAGGTCATTAAACAAAGCCCTCATGAATGTGATTAATGTTCTTATAAAAGAGGCCCCAGAGAGCTAATTCACCCTTTCCACCAGAACCTGAGCATATTGGCACCTTAATCTGAAATCTCCAACCTCCAGAACTGTGACTAATAAATTTTTATTGTTTGTAAGCCACCCAGTCCCTGGTATTTTGTTATAACAGCCCAGACAGACTAAGACAGCTAGTATCTTTTAAAGTTTCAGAAAGGCTTCCTGAAGTTGTAAGATCTAGAGGAAAAATTAGCATCAGCCACACAAAGACCAAGGGAAAGAGTGTTCCTGGCAGAGAAAACAGAACAATTGAAGACCATGATGTGAAAAGTTTCTCAGTGTGAACTGAAAAAAAAAAAAAGTCTAAGACATGACTGGGGAGGAGACAATGATGGGGAGAGTAATGAGAGATAGAACTGAACCTGAGAAACCTTGTAAGCCATTGTAAGATTTTGAAAGTCACTTTAAAGACAGCTGCAATTTACTGAAATATGATACAGGCCTGGCCTACTTAATTAATCTTTTTTTAATAACAGAAAGAGAGACAGCAAATTTATTAAGTGATAGTACACTCCACAGAACATGGGAGCAGGTCAACTATGAACAGAGATTGACCTCAGGGGCTGGAGGGATTCTATTCTTATAGGGAGGATATCTCCTGGATAGTTTTGGTGGGCTTTTATTGCACATGTACAAGTAGTTATATTGCTTTAAAGCTACTGTGCATGTTGTTTCCCATGATTTTCCTTGATTGGCCACCTGAGAAGTAGGGTCACACAATGTTAATTTATTATAGCTCTATTATAATGAAGCAGGGGTAATGTAGCATCTTCTGCACAGGTGCATTCATGATTCACCATAATTCAGTGTTTTTCCACAAAGCAGGAACAACAGGTCTTAGAACAGGGTTTCTGTCTTGTATTGATGTCCTTTATATTAGCCCTGGGGCACTTCTGGAGTTTCCTTCTTCCTGACTATCTCCTGCCTCAATTTTCCCCCTGAGAGACATGGTTCTTAAAAATATTTTGGGGGTTGTTGAAGGGTGAAGATCATTTTTCTGTAACTTCTTCTGGATTACATGGGACAGAGCC
Organism: Phyllostomus hastatus; assembly: GCF_019186645.2. Classification (NCBI taxonomy): domain Eukaryota; kingdom Metazoa; phylum Chordata; class Mammalia; order Chiroptera; family Phyllostomidae; genus Phyllostomus; species Phyllostomus hastatus. Next base: position 17,181,586 of record NW_025334022.1, read on the forward strand.
CCTGCCTGTCAAGAACCATAAAACTCTTGCCCTATTCTATATAGAGGTTGAAAAGGAATTCTTGAGGCCATCATCGATGTTATATGTTGGTTAGCTTCAACATAGCTCTCAGGGATTGGTTGGAAACCCTGGAACATCATCAATGTGATGTGGAACCACTTAAGTCTAGAAGATACAAATTTAACAAGTAAATTAAACAAACAAGGTCCCAAAAGTAATGTTATTAAGGGACCTAGGAGAGGTGGTAGCCATGTTAAGCTAGGGAGCCAGAAGGTCAGGGTATCCCTAATTCTTTGGCCCTATTGGTTATATTTATGCATGCAAAGAAGGCACTGTAAGGGTATGTGTGCCTTTCTCTATCACTGATTTACAACAATGTAAAGACAGGCTAGGGAGTTTTTTGGAGGACTCTCCACATTTCAGTAGTAATTTCCAGACTCTTACTTTAGCATCTTGTATGTCATGGAGGGATTTGTATGTAATTCTGACCTCCTGCTGTTCACCAGATGAGAAACAGTGGATCTGGGAGGAAGTCAGTAAACATGCAGACCCAGATGCATACCCAGAACGCTGGCACTAACCAGCCTGCCACCCAAGATGTCCCAGACCAGGATCTTGACTGGGGATACAATACTCAGGCCGGAATCTGGAGTAGGGATGCAATGATAGATTGCCTACTGGCAGGGATGAGAAATTACATCAAGAAACCTGTAAATTATGAAAAGGTTAGGGAAATCACCCAGAGCAAGGAAAAGAACTCAGCTCTCTTTAGAAATGGACTAGTAGAAGCCTTCAGAAAATATATGAACATGAACTTGGATCCATCTTCCCTGGAGGGTCGAATCTTGATAGGACAGCATTTTATAAGCAAGTCCACCCCTGATATTCACAGGAAGCTTTGGAAATTATAATCTATCATTTGAGATTTCTCTGGCTACAGATTGGAACAGTATTTGGATATAAACAGGAGTGGAGGCAAAGAGATCAGTCAGGAGGCTCTTGCAGTATGCCAGGCAAGAAGTGGCAGTAGGTAGTGACTGAGAATTTGGAGAGAAATGTTTAGGTGTGAAAATCCATAAAACTTGACAAATGTTTGAATAGAAAATGTAGTGAGTCTAAGATGGCTCCCATGCATCAAGCTTGAGCAACTGAGTGGATGGTGGTACTCTTTACTGGTATGGTAAACACTGGATCAGAAAAAGACTAATGTGATGGAAAAGATAACAAGTGCTGTTTGGAACAGATTGAATTTCAGTTGCTTATGTGACATCCAAATGGAAGTGCCAAGGTGGCAGTTGAATAAGCAGATCTTAGGGTTTAGAGTGAAGGGCAACACTAGTGAGCTCTATTTGAGAGACATGGCATACAGTCTCTTCAATTACTTCTACAGATAGCTAGTATCATCCATTTTGTACTGACTATAGTCATTCTCTCTCAAGAGGGTAATTTTATTCCATGTTTATTTACTGGGGTCATTAATCAAAAAAGCCATTATGGAGAAGGTGGTAATTGATCTGGACCTCTGAAAGGCAAAGATGGTGATGAAAAAGGGGTATTCTAGGCAAAGAGGTGAAAGACAAAAATAACAACTGATTGGGAAAGATGAGTCTTCCAAACTGACCATAGCAGAAGGAATATATGTGTGTGTGTGTGTGTGTGTGTGTGTGTGTGTGTGTGTGTGTGTGTGTGTGTGTTTTCAAGTTACTATGTGCCAAGAATTGTGCTAGATACTGGTAATATAAAATTGAATTAGATATGGGGTCTACATCCCTTTAAGAAACCCTCTCTCAATTTTCAGGCTGTTACAAACACTTCCTCTGTGTTTCCTGAGTACCTTCTGTTTAGTCTTGTTATTGCATCTAACCACAGTATACTGAAAGTATTTGTTTCTTGTGTCAGGTTCCTCCTCTACAACAAAAATTCTTCATGTCTTATTCATCATGTTATCCTGATGTTTAGTACAGTCATTAATCATGGTGAATATTCAATAAATATTTATTGAAATGAACTAAACTAAAATCAAAGAACTTAAAGTCTAGTGGGGAAAATGTGAAAGCTAAAGCTGTAAAGAAATGTATCACAGAGAGATCTCAATGTCAAGACAAGTTGTTGGAATTATATTGGTAGGTAACGAGGTGCCCACATTTAGCCACACGATTAATACTTTACCAGGAGCCTGCATGCCATTAGGCAAAAGATCTATGCACTGAATGTTTCAATTTAGAAAAAAAGAAATAGTTTTAATAGTTATTATTGTGTGTGAAAATATTCAGGAGTGGGAGACTGGTTATCATTGATCAAAATGGGAATCATTCTGCTGTTTGTTATTTCATTGTAGAGACTCCTAGATATTTACATTTGATTACAGTTATTGCATAGCTGCTCTGCTTTTTCCTAACTTGCTCTTTCATACCAACCATTGTAGACAATCAAAGCATTATATTTCCAGATTACTTCAACCCAGAAGTGTAGGGACAATATGCCAAAGTTATCTCTGGACCTAATTAATGTATGGTTCCAATTACTGTGCTATATCAGCTTGGTTTTCCTAAATCAAGCCTGTGGACCTATATTGTATCTAGCAGGATTTTAGAACACCACAATCAAATTGGCCAATCAAATGGAATGGACAAATTGTATTTAACAAAAAGCAAAGAAAGAGAAAGGAATGCAGTTTTCTTTCTTCTTAGGAAACCACTGGCTTATGTAACTACTATATTCTAGTGAATGTTGTAAATTTTCATTATGAAGACATTGAATTTATTTGCAATCCATTTTTAAAAAAATGAATACATCTACTCCACCTGAAGGTAATTTTATAAGGAAAACAAATAGTATTATTTTTCTAATATTGAAATAAGTGCTTCCATTGCTAAAATAAGTGATTTATTTCAACAGAAGAAAATTGGCATGCATCTAACAGTTTCATTTTTATGATTTATTTTATTTGTTTTATATAATTTTATCTTTCTTTATGAATGAAGTTAAAGTTGGATTTTTATTTTTTATTCTCCTTAGCTCTTGTAATTTGGAGAATTTCTACCTAAAACAAAACTTTGCTGGCTTCTTCTCATCAGTATTGAGAACATTAACATTAAGTGAGGCCAAGATGAAAAGCCACATGGTTGCTTAAGCTTTCTGTAGTAAGCAGATTAGAACACGTTCATATGTTCAAGCCCTAAAAGCAACCAAGAAGAGAAAGACTACTGAAAATCAAGCAGAGGGTTTATGTAAGAGAGTATCCAAGTCTTTTAAATTGGAGAATGAGGAGTAAGTTTTTACTCTGTTCTATGTGCATGAGGTAAATACACAGTTGATCCTAAAACAATGCTGGGACTAAGTATGCCAATGCCTACACAAAGTCTGAATATAACTTTTGATTCAAAGAAAAATTAACTACTGATAGCCTACTGTTGACCCAAAGCCTAACTGATAACATAAACAATCAATGAACACATATTTTGTGTATGTGTAGATATAGGTATAAATATACATATAGATATGCTGTATTCTTATAATAAAGTAAGCTAGAGAAGAGAAAATGTTAAGAAAATCATAAGAGAAAATACATTTACAGTCTTTATTCCAAAAAATCTGCATATAGGTGGACCTGTGCAGTTCAAGCCTTTGATATTCAAAGGTCAACTATATATGAATATGTTAATCTGTGCAGAAAAAAAAACACAGGAAGGACAGAACTTAAAACAATGCAATTAGCTATCTACAGAAGTTGTGTTGGAATGGGATAGAAGGGATGGGGAAAAGGAAACAAAGTAGAAGAGACAGGTCAGGGGTCCACTACTCTGAGAATACTTTTTTGTAGAGTTCTGACTTTGGAACTGTGATAGTGTTTCACATAGTCCAAAATAAATAAAATGAAGTCAATAAGAATAAAGGAGAATTCAAAATAGAATACAAACCAAAATAAATGAACTTAATTGTATTTTAAATTAATAACATAACCACTTTGAATGGAAAAAAGAAACAAAACAAACTCAAATAATGTTTGAATACAGTATTTTAACTACATATATTCAGGTAAAGGGTAAAAGAACTATAAATAAATATTAACACTAGTTAAGCAGATTTTTTTATCCACAGTATTTTAATTAGCAATTCTGTAAACTCTTTATGCACATTCTAGAGATGAACAAATAAGTAAATATATATTGTGGCTAAAGAGAAATCAGGGTCTCATTGTGGAAGAGAGAAACCCTGTGGTATTTGACTGGAAGTACAGGTATAAGTATATATTCAGGGTTTTTAATAGACAGGAAGCATAGATTAGATAGATGACATCAAAATAGATGAAGGGATAGATAGATGATGATGACAAGTGATAGATAATAGATACATAATAAATAGACAGGTAGATATATAGGTGATACAAATGCATTCATACATACATGTGTACTTACCTATCTATATACATGTTTCCTAGCTTAGTCTACTGAGAGGGCATAGAAACAACACCCCATAATAATGAGCAAAACTAGTGTCCAATCTTATTTTCTTTTTTAAGATTTTAATTATTTATTTTTAGAGAGAAGGGAAGAGAAGGAAAAAGAGAGGGAGAGATACGTCAGTGTACAAGAGATCACATGCTCCAACTGGGGTGCTGGTCTGCAACCCAGTCATATGCTCTGACTGGAAATCAAACCGGCAACCTTTTGGTTCACAGGCTGGCACTCAGTCCATTGAACCACACCAGCCAGGGCCAATCTTACTTTCCAAATATAATTTTCTACTAAAAAGAACCAGAGCTTCTTGGAGCTTATTCCAGAGTTGGGGCAAAGAAAGAAGTAAATGAGTCTTGAAACCATTTGTTGTGCCAAAAAAAAAAAAGATCAAAATAAGTGATAATTGATTAACATGTAGAATGAAATGAGAATACATAAGTCAAAACTAATATAAATATATGTTTTAATAAATACATAGGAAAGAGGAGAAAGCTTTTACTTGCAGTGGAATTCGAACTAATAAATGGGGAAGGAATAATATGGTATACTGAAAACAGCACATCATTACTTCTGCGATATTCTTTTAAAAACCTCATAATCTCAGTCTAATCAAAGAAAAACAGTAGATAATCACAAATTGAAAAACATTCTGCAAATAATGGTCCATTCTCATCAAAGATGTCAAGGTCATGAAAGACAAAGGAAGGTTGAAAACTATTCTAGATTAGCAACTAGAGACATAAGTAAATTCAACAGGGTGATTCTAGAGTATATTCTAAGATAAATAAATTTCTTTTTATTTTGCTATAAAAGACATTAATGGGACAACTAACAAAATTTGAATAATTTTTAGATTATGAAACAATAATAAAAATATCAAAGATATTTGATATCTTTGATATAAAAATCAGCTTCCTGATTTTGATGGTTATACTTAGGTATGTAAGAGACTATTCTTAGTTTTTAATAAATATATATTGAAATAGGGTCAAAGCAACATCAGATCTGTAACTTACTTTTAAACCATTCAAAAAAGAAAAATAATGTGTTGATACAAACATGTCTATATATATAAAATTTTCACACATTCCATACTTTTATAAAGAAAAACTATCAATATGAAGATGGTAAAAGGTAAATATGTAAGGGATCAACAGGGTGAAGGGAATATGGGAATTGTTTGTACTATTTTTGCAACTTCTCTATAAGTCTGAAATAAATTATATCAGAATAAAATGTTTAAAATTTAAATATAAAAAAAAACTAAGGATGGATGTACCCCAATGCTTTTGGTCTGGATTAAGAGACTCTTGCAAATTTAAGGAAGTGAGCCATAAAAAAGTAATTCTCAGTGTCAGAGTAGTTTGAATTAAATCCTTTTGTGTTGTGTCGTTAGTATGGGTACTATGAAAGGTCCACAAGATGATGCTAGATTGGCCCCAATCATAAGAACCAGGGCCAGGTCTAGTCCTTGCCTTTTTTTATTTAGATAGAAACTTAACTTTCAAAGTGAAAGTCAAAACATAAACTTAATCATGTCTCCTATTCTTGAGCAGTCTTCTTGTTATCACTATGAACTTTTAGGACTTCTCACTGTTGAGGGTATCCTAATCCATGCATTTGGATCTTTCACTCCCTTAAAATAAATCAGGTGGCTGAAGATTGATGAAACTGAATGGTTCTCTTAGACCAGCACTAGCACAACTACCGTCCTGGGCTAAACATTTTCTCTTTTCAAGGAAAACGAATATTTGGAAATCAAAATACTTTTTCAAGTAAAAAAAAAACAGAATTCATATTCACCTTCTAATTTGGAAATAACTCACAGTGGGAATGGGAATGAGGTGAAAATAATGGAATGTAAGTTTTTTTGGAACCATGTTGTTCTGTTTTACCCTTGCAACAGGGCTAGCCATAAGATAAACTGTGAACTGTGCAAATTTGATTTTCAATGTCCTCAGTCTTTTCTCCTCCCCAGGCATTGTGCCTTCTTTCTCTTTCCTTCTATCCAAACTTTTATAACATTCTTCATTCCCACTAAGGAGTAAATGACTGATAAAAATTCAGTGAGTTACCCTTCATAGGATCGTTAAGATTTTAACAGATGTCATTACCTTAAACCAAAACACTAAAACTCCAATGGTAGATTTCAGTCATCTGATAGCAGATGAAAGAGATTATGAGAAGAGAGAGATATAGTGGTCCTGGGTGTTTACAATATATCTGACATGACATACAGCTATGTAGGACCAGCCCTAATCTCAGCAACCCAAATGTCAGAAATTCTTTCTACCCTAAAGCAATCTCAAAGCTCATCCTAAGATTAAATTGCCCAAAATAGCAGCCTGGTTTCTTAGCCCAAAGCCACTTTGGCTGTAGATATATAAGGACTTTCAGTTAACTTACATTTACATAACACCTTCCAACTTTATGAAGCTCATTTTTTAAAAACATCCATGAAAAGAATATAATATGTTCTTTTAACAGATGGGTAATGTGATTCAAAGTATAGTGTCATTGTTAGCTAGCAAGCAAAAGTTAGCAACAGAACAACAAGTGAGGCTTATGCTTTTGCTTTCTATATTTGAAAAGAAATAGTTTTGCAACTGCACTTGGACTCTTCTCTGTGCTGTGTCTTCTATGGAGCTGGTTTAAAACCAAACTACCCAGAACCTAGGCATCCACATTTCATTTGAAATGTGATTGACCTTTACATACTCTGCCATAATCTCTTTCCTAACTGGCCTGAAATTCTCTTATTGATACTATAGGGAGAATTGCAATGTTGAGTGGAAGGTGGAGACAGATGGCCTTAAAGGGCCCTTCCAAATACAAGATTCTCTACTTCTCTGATTTAATTTGATGATTCAATTTCATGACTTTGACTATCATGAGATTAAATTATGAAGACACTCTGCTTTCCATCTGCCCTCAGCTATATGTCAACTTGTCTTTATCCAAATTCATCACATCAGTCAATGATTAAGCACTCATTTACATGCAGTATTCTACGAAGTCTTAAGGGCTCTGACCTGAAAGTATGAATAACAGGACCTGCAGATATTATAGTTGTGATGGAAACATCATGTTATTGTAGCTTGAAGACACCAGGGAATCTATTCATCCAAATAACTCTCCATGTCCTTATTTCAAGCCATGAAGCAATCAACCTTTTGAATATAATTTTGTGTCCCTTTTAAACTGTACAATATTATGAGAATGGGCTGATCATTGAATAATAATAAGTAATAATTACTAAGCTATTGCATACTTACTATGTACAAGGCTTTACTATCAACTAACTTTAATTTTCATAGCACCCTTATCAGGTAGGGTATAACATTATTGCCCTTATTTAACAGGTGAAGAAATTTAGGTATACAGAGTTTAAGTAATTTATTCAAGGTCAGGTAGTAAGTGGTAGCACTGAGATTCAACCTCAAGCAATCTGGGACCAGGCCCATAATGTTTATTATTGTGCCACTGAAAGTATGCAAGCCACTTAATACTTATACTGTTTTCTGTAAAGTAATCAAACTGAAACAAAAAAAAGTGTGCCTCTTAATATGTAAGTCTTAATAACTTACATAGTAAAATATCTTTAATGGGGTCTTGAAGGTTATTACATTCTCTACTCATAACTACTATTCCAGACCTTATCCAACCCTCTTCAGCCTCCAACATTCTCACCTCTCCCCCACCCTCTAAGAGGATAATATCACCTCCCACTTTCGGAGTGGAAAAAGCTATCACATACCAAATCTTACATCTTCCCAACATTAGATATACCACCCTACCTCTGTGAGAATTTTCATTTTTTAGAGCTGACCCTCTCCTATGTTTTGTATCTTCTCTCCATCTTCACAGGAATTTTATACCATCAACTATACCTTTTCTATTCTATGTATTTAATGTCATCCCCTCAATTGAATCCTTCCTACTTATTTTCATATATTTTCAGTCTGTCTGATGACAAAAACTAAAACCTGCCATTAAGCTATCACTCTTCTTCCTTCCTCCCCCACAATTTCTCAGAAAAATATGTCTTTCCAGTTTTTACTTCCTCTCCATCATTGCTCATTCAACTCACTCCAATTTGAGTCACACTTATCTCACTCTATCATATCAGCTTTATTATCACCAAATACCTCCATCTAAATCTAGCATAGTTTTTATTTATCTTATTTGACCTTTAAGTAACTTTTAAAACTGTTGATCACTCCCTTCTTGAAATATTCTGCTTTGGTTTCTCTTATACCACACTCTCCTGGTTTTCTGCAAATACATCTAGCTGCTTTTTTCTGTCTTTGCCAACTCTTTCTCCTCTCCCAGCCATCATATGATTCTCAAAACTAGTATATGCCTAGATAAATATAAAAGACTATATTTTTTCTTAATGGGTTTAAAATACATGTGACTTTAGCTGTACAGATGCTTTTAATTTTATGTAGTCCCATTTGTTTATTTTTCCTTTGTTCCCCTTGCCCTAGGAGATATATCAGCAAAAATACTGCTATGTGAGATATCTGAAATCTTACTTCCTATGTTTTCTTCTAGCATTTTTGTGGTTTCACTACTTATATTTGAGTATTTTATCTATTTTGAGTTTACTCTTGTGTGTTGTGTAAGTTTGTAGTCTAGGTTCATTCTTTTGTATGTACCAGTTCAGTTTTCCTAACACCATTTATAGAGGAGATTGTCTTTGCTCCATTGTATATTTTTGCCTCCTTTGTCAAATATCAATTCACCATAAAGTGGTGGATTTATTTCTGTGCTCTCTATTCTGTTCTACAGACCTGGAACTATATCTTCAGAACCCCAAAACACTAATACAAAAATAAACATATGTAACTCATATGTTCACAGCAGCATTGTTTACAATAGCCAAGATGTGGAAACAGCCTAAGTGTTCATCAGTAGATGAATAGATAAAAAAGCTGTGGTACATTTACACAATGGAATACTATGCAGCAGCAAAAATAAGGAGCTCTTACCTTTTTTGACAGCATGGATGGACCTGAAGAATGATATGTTAAGTGAATTAAGTCAGGCAGTGGAATAAGACATAAGACGACATATGATCTCACTTACATGTGGAATCTGATAAAGAAAATAAACTAATAAACAAATCAGAAATGGAAGCACAGTTACATAGAACAGACTAATGAGGCCATAGGGGAGTAGTGGAACCAGATGAAAGAAGATGAATGGATTAACAAAAAAAAAAACCATATATTCATGATCCATGGACATGAACAGGGACAATAATGAGAGGATTGCTTGGGGGAGGGTAGAGAAGCTGGGTGGAGGCAAAAAAGGGAGAAAAAAGTGGGAACAACTGTAATAGCATAAACAATAAAATACAATAAAAGTAAAAATATATTAAAAACAAAATACTTGGACTACTTAAAGCAAAAATTATAGCATTGTCTTGTCCAGTTTGTAATTTATGTAAATCTGATACTTATGACAACTATAACACAAAAGATGTTGGAAGGGAGTTAAAGGGCTTATGTAGTTTCAAGTTTCTACATTTTTTATGAATTGGTATAATACAAATTCTAAATAGATTTAGAAGTTAAAAATTTTTATTGTAATCTCTATAATAACCATTAGAATAACCCCAAGAAATATAGCTAATAAAAGATAGCTAAATTGAAATGGAGTTTGAAAATATTTAAATAATCCAAAAGAAGGCAGGAAAGATGGAATAGAAGGACCAATAGCAGAGAGGACCCAATAGAAAATAATAAAATGATAGACCTAATTGCAACTATATCCATAATTATATGAAATATTTATTTTAATTAAGTATAATTTATCAGTATTTGGCTTTATAGATCAGTCTATTTTTGTGCTTCTCTAAGGGGTGTAGCGAAAAATCAAACCCATTTTTACATCCACTATGCTACCTCCAGTATCTGTGCTCTAGGTGATCCATGCTCTTAGTCTTGGTCAGAGAAATCTAACTGCACAGGAAGTCCACAAAAAGAAAACTCCAGGTTTCTGTATAAGATGAGAAATCCCAAAAGTCCTAAAAGTCCTAAAGAATCTAACAATACAAGGGACTGCTCCTCTCCTTGGGGATATCTTGGTATCCCATGGCCAAGGAACTCCATGATATAAAATTCTGTAACCAGGACACAGACGTTGACAGTGTGGATTTTCTCCTTAGGATTCAGGAGAACAATAACTAGTTAGAAGCACCAATAACCCTATAGCAACAACAGCCTTACCTAATCATTGCTTCTAGAGATATCTGGACAGCTTAACTCAAGTTATATTAGATGAGTGAGACTCTTTCAGAGCATTAAGTATCCATTGATTAATTTTTGCTCTGAATCCAATTTAGTCAATGAACCCCATGTATCTAGAGATTCCCTGCTACTTCTTGGCCTTCTTCCCCCATCCTCCTACTACCTCTTGTTACATCATTAAGCCATCTATTTTTAAGTCCATTCTGTTAAACTAATTAACAATCATCCCAGGACTTCTGATATCTCTTTTCACTCCAAATCCCCCAGTGTCCCTAGATCTGGTTTCTGTGGTAACAACTAGCATCTGCTTCTGTGACTTTTATTTTATTTCCTTACCTATAACTTACACTGTAACACACTGAAATATGTTTTACCTCCCTCCTAAACTCCATACACCCCTTTACAGAGTCAAAAAAGACCTCCAGGTTGCTAAACACAGTGGAAGACTTTTGGTCGCATATCTCAGTAATACTTGACACTGTTGACCATTCCCTTCTTAAGAAATGATTTTCCTTTAGCTTTCCTTATACTCATCTTCTGCATTTCCTCCTACTTCTCTGTCTGCTCCTTCCCAGTCTCTTTATTTACAGGCTCTTTACCCTCTATGTCTCAAATGAATATTGGTGTATATCGGGGATCTGTTCTAGATTTTCTGCTTTTGTGTGTGCACCAATTTTGAAATAGGGCTACAATTGTCCCCATTAGCTGCAAATGCCAGCTTTATTTTGGTATCTCTCACATCTCTGTCTTCATTCTTCATCTCTTATCTAAGCATGAGGCAAGTCTACTAAAATGTCTATTGAGTAAATGAATGGATCAAAAAACTATGGTATATTTACATGATAGAATACTCACTATGCAGCAGAAAGAAGGAGCTCCTACCCTTTGGGACAGCATGGATGGAACTGAAGAGCATTATGCTAAGTGAAATAAGCCAGGTGGTGAAAGACAAATACCATATGATGCCACCCATAAGTGAAACCTAATCAACAAAACAAACAAGCAAACAAAATAAAACCAGATACATTGAAATTAAGAACAAACTGACAGTAACCATTGGGGAGTGGGAAGGGGATAATGGGGGGAAATGGGGGAAGGGTTTTCAGGAGCATCTATAGAGGACGCATGGATAAAACCGAAGTGGGGCAGGATAAAGTGTGGAAAGTGGGGATGGCTGGGGTGAGGGGGAGGAATGGTTGGGGGGATGGAAATAACTGTACTTGAACAACAATAAAAAAAAGTTTAAAAAATGTCTATTGGTCATGTCCACTGAAATATAACCTCCTCTAAACAGCTCACATTCATCACGCCAAAAATTAATTGCTATTTTTCCATCTAACACCTCAAACCATTTTCTCCTCCCACTATCCTCTGTCTCAATGAATTGTAAATACCCAATTGCAATTGTGCAGTGGTCAGAAACCTGGAAGTCTTCCTTGATTTCTTTGTGTCTCTCACTGACACTTCCATTTAATCACCAAGCCCTATTGATTCTTTCACACTCCCTCTCTCTCATCTGGCTATTTCTATATCTTTTTTTCTATTCTTTCTTTTTTTTTGGCTATTTCTTTCTATCTACATAGCCAACACCATAGTCCAAGCCACTGTCATAATGCCATTATAGCTTGTCTCCTTACCTTTAGTTTTGCTCCCACTTAGATCATTTTTCACTTCACTGCCAGAGTTATCTTAGTAAAATTTAAAGCATTAAACCTTTCCGTGGTTTCCCATTGCATTAGGGGATGTCCAAAACTCTTTAATGCAGAATCTAGACACTTAGAATCAAGGAAATCTGAGATTGTCCAGGTATAAACCTTGGAACTGCCAGTCATTCTAAGTGATCTTGAGCTACTGAGTTAACCTTGCTGAGTTTCTGTTTCCTTATCTGTATAATGATGATGATAAAATATTAATAATTATGATAAGTGCTTCAGTGTAGTTGTGAGGATTTAACAAAATTACATATTAAATAGTACTTTAGAATGTTCTCTGTCTCATTATTAAATAAAAGACATCTTTGTTAAATAAAACATAATAAATGATATTTGTTAAATAAATATCATTTTATTTAATATCATTATTAAATAAAAGATATCTTTGTTTTTGTTGTTATTGTTATTATTCAACAATTTTTTTAATTTTTTACCATGACAGGAGCCATGGTAGATAATGGCAATGTTATTTTGAACAGAATAGACAAAGTTACTGTACTCAGGGAAACTGATTTAAAAACTAACCACATTGTTTACCTCTCACAAATTTACACTCCAAATTGTACTATTGTAGTCCCATTATATGTTGAATTTTTATGATTTTTCCCCCTTCTCTGGGCATTTAATTATACTGTTTCTGGTTCAGAAAACATTCTCTTCAACATTCCCCCTCACTGTTTAACTGTTCTTCCTCCATATCTCTGTTTAAGTGTCATTTCTAAGATTTCTATAACTGAATTAGGTCCCCTTTAATAAGTCTCTCTTTATCTTAGACCATTTGTATTTTACCTGTTTCCATATGTATATACCAATTCCCTCAAAACACCAAAAGATGAGGAAGTCTGTGCATCTTGTTTACAACTATTTACTCAATATGAAAGGTAATGTCTGATAACATGTACATATTGAATACATATTTGTGTAAGGGAGTACACAAATTACTACAGGCCACACAGATTCTTTTGCCATACTGGTAGTTTTGGGTGGGAGGGGAAATGGGTGCACTTACCAGTAAACCAATGATCACATTTGTGTATTACACTCTTTAAGCTAATGTGTCTCCAACATCTATCATCACTTGGAATATATGTACACTTGGAAGACAGAGAATAAGGAACAGTAATATGTGCAGAAGACATCTTAGCAGTTATTACTTGAAGTTGTAATTGTGCACATTTACTATTATTCTGCTTTATAATAACAGAAAGGCTGTTTTGAATAAAGACTAATGAGTAATTAATGCTACTTGAATTGTTGAGCAACAGCTATCATGTAGTCTAAGAGTTGGCATCACACCCTAAAGTAGACCCTTAACTGTACTCCACCTTGTTGTAGAAGTGCTTGCACACACTATTGGAAGAGAGAGTAATAAGCTGTACTACTCAGAATAATTTCAGAAATTATTAAAATGGTGAAGTGTGTGACCAGGGTCCACTGGCCACAAAAAGAAGCATACTAAGGCAAGCAGTGAGAATGTTGCCCAAATTGAAAGCATTCTATCTATTTGTTTGTATTTTTCTGTTGTTGTATTATTTATTTTACTGTTTATGCTATTATAATGGTCCTACTTTTTTCCCCTTTGCCTTGATCCACCCAGCCCATGCCCCAATTCTATAATCAATCTCCTTACCATTGACCATGTCTATAGGTCTTTGATATATGTTCTTTGATCAATCCCTTTATCTTCTTTCAATCAGTCCCCACCTCTCCACTCCACACTTAATAGTTGTCAGTCTGTTCCATGATTCTATGCCTCTGGTTTTATTTTGTTCATTGGTTTATTTTGCTTATTAGATTATTCTTAGAAGTGAGATCATATGGTATTTGCCTTTCATCAATTGGCTTATTTCACTTAACAAAACAGTCTCCAGTTCCATCCATGCTATTGAAAAAGGTAAACATTCTTTCTTTCTGCTGCGTAGTATTGCATTGTGTAGATGTACCACATTTTTTAAAACCAATCAGCAACTGATGGGCACTTAGGCTATTTCCAAACCTTGGCTAATGTAAATAGCACTGCTATGAACATGAGGGTACATAAATTCTTTTGAATTGGTGTTTCAGGATTCTTTGGGTTCATTCCCAGCCATGGAACCACTGGATAAAAAAGCAGTTCCATTCTTAGTTTGTTAAGGAAATTTCATATGGTTTTCCACAGTGGCTGTACCAGTCTGCATTCTAGCCAACAGTGCCCTGGGGTTTCCTTTCCTCCACATCTTTGCCAGCGCTCATTATTAGTTAATTTAATGATAATACTCATTCTGACAGGAGTAAGGTGATACCTCATTTTGGTTTTTAATTTGAATCTCTCTGATGGCTAGTGATGTTGAATATCTTTCCATATGTCTCTGGGCTATCTGTATATCCACCTTGGGGAAGTGTCTATTCAGATCCTTTGCCCAATTTTTAAGTAGGATTGTATGTCTTCCTGGTGATAAGGTGTATAAGTTCTTTATATACTTTGCAGATTAAACCCTTGTCTGATGTATCACTGGCAAATATGAGGTCTGTCCAGAAGGTATCAAACCATGTTGGATGAAAACTAGAGACATTTATTGAAGAAGATATAAGAAACATTGTAAATAGGACACTGACACCTCAGTACCCTTAAAAGGAGGCACCTCAGGACTTAACACAGTTCTCCCAATCACCATCAGCTGCCTTGTCATATTTTACTGAATCTTATCAACAGCCTGAATCTCCTCCGTTTAAAGGTGACTTTAGTTTTGGGAAAATCTAGAAGTTGCTGGCACCAAATCTGGGCTGGTGTGGGGTTGAATCACATAGGTGATTTGATGATTCACCAAAAATCTCTGCACAAGAAGTGATGCATGAACAGGTGCATTGTCATTATGAAGCTGCCAGTTCCTAGTTGCTCATAGCTGTGGCCTTCTAAATCATTCAAATAATTTACATAGAGGAATGGTCGACCTTAATGCAAAATTTGATGCAGAATATTTGCTTTACTCATTTAGTTATTTCTAATGCAATGACCATACATTACATATACTGATTCAGTGATATCTACTGCCCTCACTATTACAGTGAAGTCATTATTGTTCATGCATGTGTATTTCAGTTCACTATCTTTGGCTGCCAGGTTACATTGACATCACGAAAATCATTCTCATTTGCAATAAGAATGGGTAGATTTTTTCCCCCCACAGACTTCATAAGTTCTCCCATACAGTCTCTTTTCATTTTGATGATGGTTTCTTTAGCTGTGCACGAACTTCTTAGTTTGTGTAGTCCCATTTGTTTATTTATTTGTTTATTTACCTTGCCCTAGGAAATATGTGAGCAAAAATGTTCCTATAGGAGATATCTGAAATTTTACTGCCTGTTTTCCTCAAGAAATTTTATGATATCAAAACTTATATTTAAGTCTTTATCATTTTGAGTTTATTCTAGTATATAGTATAAGTTGTTAGTCTACTTTTTTTTGCATGTACCCTTCCAGTTCCCCCAACACCATTCATTTGAAAAGACTATCAACTCTTTTGCATACTATTGCCTTCTTTGTCAATTTTTTATCTTTTAAAAAATACAGTTGTCTCCATTTTCCTCCACCAATGACCCACCACACCCATACCAGCCACCAGTTCTCCATCCTATCCCTATTGGCTTTGTTCATTTGTCCTTTAAACATGTTCCTTTTAAAAATATATTTTATTGCTTATGCTATTACAGTTGTTCCATTTTTTTCTCACCTTTATTCCCTTCCACCCAGTACCCACCTTCCCACCATCATTCCCCCACCTTACTTCATGTCCATGAGCCATACATACAAGTTCTTTGGCTTCTCCATTTCCTTTATTATTCTTAACTTACCCCTGTCTATTTTGTACCTATCATTTATGCTTCTTATTCCCTGTACCTTCCCCCCATTCTCTCCTCTCTTTTGTTTTTTAAGTTCAGTTGTTGATAGTTGTCATTTTACTGTTCATAATTTTTATCTTCTTTTTCTTAGATAAGGACTTGGTGATTATGAACTCTTTTAACTTGACCTTATCTTGGAAGCACTTTATCTGCCATTCAATTCTAAATGATAACTTTGCTGAATACAGTAATCTGGAATGTAGGTCCTTTTGTTTCATGACTTTGAATACTTCTTTCCAACCTTTCTTGCCTATAAGGTTTCTTTGGAAAACTCAGCTGATAGTCTTACAGGAACTCCTTTGTAGGTAACTGTTTCCATTTCTCTTGCTGCTTTTAAGATTCTCTCCTTATCTTTAATCTTGGGAAATGAAATTATGATATGCCTTGGTGTGTGCTTCCTTGGGTCTAACTTCTTTGGGACTGTCTGAGCTTCCTGGACTTCCTGGAAGTCTATTTCCTTTGCCATATTGGGGAAGACTCTCCTTCACTATTTGTTCAAATAAGTTTTCAATTTCTTGGTCTCCCTCTTCTCCTTCTGGCACCCCTATGATTGGAATGTTGGAATGATTAAAGTTGTGCCAGAGGCTCCTGAGCCTTTCTTCACTTTTTGAAATTCTTGTTTCTCCATTCTCTTCTTGTTGAATGTTTATTTCTTCCTTCTAGTTCAAACCATTGATTTAAGTCCTAGTTCCCTTCCTGTCACTGTTGGTTCATTTTCCTTTATTTCACTTTTCATAGCCTTCACTTTTTTCTCTATTTTGCTACTATACTCAACCATTTCTGGAGCATCCTGATTACCAGTGTTTTGAACTGTGCATCTGATAGGTTGGCTATCTCATCATCTCTTAGTTGTATTTTTTTCTGGAGCTTTGATCTGTTCTTTCATTTGGGCCATATATTTTTTTTTGTTTCAGCACACCTGTTACATAGTAATGGGCAGAGCCTTAGGTATTCACCAGGGCAAGGCAACTGATGTAGCTGCACTGTGTCCCTGTACGTGGGGGAGGAGTCCAAGAGGGAACAATGTCTGAATTGCATAGTCTGTCTCACTCCCCAATTGTTCCTCTCAGTCTATCCACAAGCAAATGTGGGACCTCAGGCTCCATCAGATGGTGATTCACCTGGTCTGATTGCCCCTGACTTGCCAACCCCTGTCCTTCAGCCATCTCCCTGCCAAGAGTTCTCTCCATGCCAGCTGCCCATCTCCACCCCTCCTACTGGTCTGGATGAATATCTCATCTTTAACTCTTTGGTTGTTGGACTTCCATACAGTTTTCTGACAGTACTGGCCATTCCTTATTTTAAAATTTGTTGTTTTACTTCTTTTGGTTGTGCAAGGAGGCAAAATGTATCTATATATATGCCTCCATCTTGGCCAAAAGTCCATAATCCTGTTCCTTGATGACACTTTTCTTTTTTCCCTGATTGTTCCTATCACATTGCCCTGCGGCAATTGTTAGGCTGTTCCTTATTTCAACATCTCTAGTTATATTTTGCTTCCTTGTTTGTTTGGTTGATTAGGTTCCCCTGATAGGTGAGATCATATGGTATTTGTCTTTCATCACGTAGCATATTACATTTAGCATAGTACTCTCTAATTCAATTCATGCTGTCCTAAAGGGTAGGAGCTCCTTTTTTTCTTTCTTCTGCATAGTCTTCCATTGTGGAACTGTACAATTGTATTTTTGATCCACTCATTTACTGATGGGCACTTAAGTTGCTTCCAGTATGTGGCTATTGTAAATTGTGCTGCTATGAATATTGAGGTGCACAGGTTCTTTTGAATCAGTGTTTCAGGATTTTTGTAATATAATCCCAGAAGTAGAATTGCTAGGTCAAAAGCCAGTTCCATTTTTAGTTTTCTGAGGAAATCCCATATTGATTTTCATGGTGGCTGCTCCAGTCTGCATTCCCACCAACAGTGTACTAGGGTTGCCTTTTCTCCACATTCTCTCCAACACTTGTTTGTTGATTTGTTTATGATGCCCATTCTCACCGGTGTTAAGTGGTATCTAATTCTGGTTTTAATTCACATCTCTCTGATGGCTAGTGATGCTGAGCATCCTTTTATATGTTTCTAGGTCTTCTGTATGCCATCCTTGGAGAAATGTCTGTTCAGATCATTGGTCCATTTTTTAATTGTGTCATTTGTCTTCCTGGAGTGGAGTCATGTGCATCTATATAAAATTGGAGATCAAGACCTTGTCCAAGTTATCATTGGCAAATATAATTTCCCATACATTTGTTCCCCTTCTCAGTTTGCTGATGTTTTCTTTAGCCATGCAGAAGCTTTTTTAAAAAAAATGAAGTCCCATCTGTTTATTCTGTCCTTTATGTCCCTTGCTTTAGTGGACATTTCAGTGAATATATTGCTGTGTGGAATAGCTGAGATTTTCTTCCCTACGTTCTCCTCTAAGACTTTATGCTGTCCCAGCTTACATTTAAATCTTTTTTCCATCTTGAGTTTATTTTTGTATAAGGTATAAGTTGGAGGTCTAGTTTCTTTTCTTTTCTTTTTTTCTTTTTTTTTTTTTTGCATGTAGATGTCCAGATCTCCTAACGCCATTTTTTGAAGAGGCTATTTTGACTCCACTTTATGCTTCTGTCCCCTTCATCAAATATTAATGACTGTAGAGACTTTAATTTATTTCTGGACTCTATTCTGTTTCATTGATCTCCGTGTCTGTTCTTATGCCAGCACTAGAGTGTTTTGATAACCATAGCCTTGTAATATAGTTTGATATCAGTTATTGTGATCCCTCCTATCTTGCTTTTCTTTCTCAAAGTTGCTGCAGCTCTTTGGGGTCAATTAAGGCTCCATATAAATTTTTGAAATGTTTGTTCTATATCTTTGAAATATGTCATTGGCATTTTAATAGGGATTGCTTTGAATCTGTAATTTGTTTTGGGTAGTATGGACATTTTGATGATATTAATTCTTCCAACCCATGAACACAGTATATACTTCTGTTTATTTGTGCCTTACTTAATTTCTTTCTTCCATGTTGTGTGGTTTTCTGAATATGGATATTTTACCTCCTTGGTTAGGTTTATTCCTAAATACTTTATTTTTCTTGTTGATATAGCAAATGGCATTTGTTTCCAGATTTCTGTTTCTGGTATTTTGCTGTTGGTGTATAAAAAGGCCTTTGATATCTGAATATTTACTTTTTATCCCACTGTTTTGCCAAATTCATTTATTAGGTCTAGTAGTTTTTTTGCTGGAGTCCATAGAGTTTTCTGTGTACACTATCATGTCATCTGCAAACAATGACAGGTTTTTTTTTCCTCCTTCCCAACTTGAATACCATTTATTTATTTTTTCTTTTCTGATCATTGTGCTAGCACTTCCAGTACTATGTTAAATAGAAGTGGTGAAAGTGGACATCCATGTTTTGTTCCTGACCTTGGTGGGAAAGCTTTTATTTTTTTGTCCATTCAGCATGCTGTTGACTGTAGGTTTTTTGTATATGTTCTTTGTCATGTTGAGGTATGCACCCTCTATGTCCACACTACTGAGTGTATTTATCATAAATGGGTGATGTACCATATCAACTGCTTTTTTTGCATCTACTGATATGATCATGTGATTTTCATCTTTTCTTTTGTTTATGTGATATATTACATTTATTGATTTGCAAATACTGAACCATCTTTGCATTCCTGGGATGAATCCTACTTGATCATGATGTATGATCTTTTTAATGTATTTTGTTTGTCAATATTTTGTTGAGGATTTTAGCATATATGTTCATCAGCAATATTGGCCTATAGTTTTCTTTCTCTGTTGTGTTTTTATCTGGTTTTGGGTTTAGGATGATGCTGACTTCATAAAAAGAGTTTGGGAGTCCCTCCTCTTCTTGGATGTTTTTTGAACTCTGAGAAGGATACAGGTAAGTTCTTCCTTAACTCTTTTGTAAAATTCTTCTGTGAAACCAACCAGCCCTAGGCTTTAGTGTGCTGGGTGATTTTTTATTATTGCTTTGATTCCACCAGCTGTTAACAATCTGTTCGGGCTTTCTGCTTCTACTTCATTCAGTTTTAGAAAATCATATTTTCCTAGAATTTTGTCCATTTATCCCAGATTTTGAAATTTCTTGGCATATAATAGTTAGTTGTAATTTCTTACAATCCTTTGTTTTTCCATGGTATGAGTTGTAATCTCTCCATCTTCACTTCTGATTGTGTTTATTCAGGTCCTCTGTATTTTTTTCTTCATGATTCTTATTATAAGCTTGTCAATTTTCTTTGTCTTTTCAAAGAACCAGCTCCTGAATTCATTGATTCTTAAAATTTTTCATTTAGTCTCTATGTTGTTTAATTCTGCTGTCATCTTGCTTATTTCCATCCTTTTGCTCAATCTGGGCTTTGTTTGTTGTTGTTCTTCAAGTTCTTGTAGGTGTAGGGTTAGGTTGCTTATTTGAAATGTTTCTGTCTTTTTTAGGTACACCTATATTGCTATGAACTTCCCTCTCAGGACTTCCTTCACTGTGTCCCATCAGTTTTGGATTGTGTGTTCATTTTCATTTGCTTCTGGGAACTTTTTGATTTTATCCTTGATCTTATTATTAACCTAGTCTTTGTTTATGCCATGCTATTCAATTTCAATGAACATGTGTTTTCTGGAGTATTTTCCTTGAGCTTGGTCTCTAGTTTCAGGCTCTGTGGTGTGGGAAAATGCTTGATATGATTTCAAATTTCTTAAGCTTTTTTTAGATTGTTTTGTGCCCTATCATGTGATCTATCTTTGAAAATATTCCATGTCCATTTGGAAAAAAAAATGTTTGTTTTCTTCTTTGAAATAAAAAGATCATATATATACAATTATATATATATAAAGATTATATATATGTATATATATTATATATATATCTGTGTGTGTGTATAACTATATATATAATTACACATATAATTATTTCAGCCCATTTGATCTAGGACATTGTTCAGTCCCACAATATACTTGTTGACATTTTGTTTGGAAAATCTATCCATTGTTGACAGTGGGGTGTTAAAATCTCCTAAAATAATGTGTTGCTGTCTATGTCTTTCTTGAAGTCCTCCAAGATTTTCCTTATATATTTGGATGCTCCTATGTTGAGTGAAGATATGTTTATAATGTTTATGTCTTCTTGATAAATTCTTCCCTTGAGTTTTTTGAAGTGTCCTTCTGTGTCTCATTTCATGGCCTTTGTTTTTATGTCTATTGTCTGATTTATGTATTCCTATGCCAGCATTTTTTCCTACCCATTTGCTTGGAATATTTTTCCCAACCCTTCACTTTCAATCTGTGTAAGTTTTTTGTTATGAGGTGGGTCTCTTGCAGGCAGCATATGTGTAGATCATGTTTTCTTATCCATTTAACTACCCTATATCTTTTAATTGGAGCATTTAAGCCATTAGCATTTAAGGTTATTATTGATTGGTACTTACTCATTTTTCCCACCTTTGTACCTGCATTGCTCTCTCTCTTGCTCTTTTTCTTCCTATTCTTGAAGCAGTCCCTTTACTATATATTGAAGTGCTGATTTGGTGGAGGTGTATTCTTTGAGCCATTTTTTTTTTGTCTGGAAAACTCCTTATTTCACCTTCCATCTTAAATGAGAGCCTTGCTGGATAGAGTAGTCTTGGTTACAGGACTTTGGTTTTCATTACTTGGAATATTTCTTGACATTCCGTTCTGGCTTGCAATGTTTCTATTGAGAAGTCACTTGCTAGCCTTATTGGGCTCCCTTGTATGTAGCTTCCTGTTTCTCTCTTGGTGCCTTTAAGATTCTCTCTTTGTCTTGGAATTTTGCCCTTATAATTATAATGTGTCTTGGAATTGGCCTCTTTGGGTTCATCTTAATTTGAACCCTCTGTGCTTCCTTAACTTGTATGGCTTTTTTCCTCTCCAGGTTTGGGGAGTTTTTTCTCATTGTTTCTTCAAGCAGGTCTTCTATCCCATGCTCCTTTCCTTCTCCTCCTGGTATTCCTGTGATTCCAATGTTGTTGCATTTCATGTTGTATTTCAGTTCCCTTAAGCTATCTTCTTATTATTTGAGTGTTTTTTCCTGCAACTGCTCTACATGGATATTTCTTTCTACCTTGTCTTCCAACTCACTAATTTGGTCCTCTGCTTCATCCAGCCTGCTTGTAATTCCTCCTGGTGTATTTTTTATTTATGATATTGTATTATTCACTTCTTCCTTGTTCTTATTTATACTTTCTATTTCCTTTTTTGTACTGTTGTAGTTCCTACTCAGTTCCCTGTAGTCAACTGTGAGTTCCTCCAGAATCCTTATAACCATTCCTTTGTATTCTATATCTAATATTTTACTTGCCTCCATTTCATTTAGCTCCTTTAGTGGGGGGGGTCTTCCATTCCTTTTTGATTACAGGTTCTTTCTTTGTCTCCCCATTTTAGATGACTCTTTTTTTGTTTCTGTGATTACCGATGCTCTTCTTTGCCAGCTGTCTTCATAGGGTGAAATTCTGTAGTAGGAGTTCTGTGGGACTCAGTGATGCAGTCTCTTCCATCTCCTTATTTTAAAGCTCTAGGGTTGCCCTTTCTTCTGTTTATGTGAACTTTCTTGTTGTACTTGGGATTTATCTCCTTTGTTGGTGAGTTCTCCCCTCTAGTGGGTTTACTGGTATTCACAACTCCAACCTTGTATGATATGTGATCAGGGGCAGGGCAGAGGTGAAATGGAGTAAGACAGTGGAAGAGTATTCTATTGGATTTAAAGGACCAACAAGTAGAGAATAGATAGGAGGTCCTCTGGAGAAGTACAGCAACAACCATGATATTTCACCTAATTAGCAACTTTTCTTAAATTTGAAAAAGAGACAAGAATCTTGTTAGATGGGAAATAGAATATGAGTTGAGTCCAGAAAGTAGAGTGCTTATGCAAGGTTAGATGGTGAGATATAGGGAGAGTAAGGGATAGAAACTTGGTGTAATGTGTAAGAGAATAATGTTAACCATAACAGTTATATGGCTCAGGAAGACTGTGAAACAGATTAAGACCAGGGAAGGTTGCTGTGTGGGATTTTGAATAACAATAATATGATAAGGAATATATAATCTGAATAAAAACAATAGAAAGTAAAAGACCAAGAGTAGTGTGTTATTGGGGTACAAGGGAAATGAAAGGAGAAAAATTAAAATGTAATATGAAATGGAGAATAAAGACAATCAATCAAACAATGAAATCAAACAAACACACACACCAAAAAATGTCAGTCTTTAAATGTACTCTTGAACCTTTGGCTTCCAAACTTCATATCAGCAGGATGAAATTTATTGGCTCTTCACTCTGTTTTTCAGGACATAGGCTAGGTATCCCATTTGGGTGCACAATCAAGTGGATTCAGCTCCTACCTACTACATCACCATCTTCCAAACCCTTATCCTTTGTCAAATATGAATTGACCACAGAGACATGGGTTTATTGCTGGGCTTTCTATTCTGTTCCATTGATCTATGTGTCTGTTTATGCCAGTACCAGGCTATTTTGATTAGTGTCTTTGTAACTTACTTAGATATGAGGTATTGTTATCCCTCCAACATTGTTCTTCTTTCTCAAACTTGCTGAGGCTATCTGGGGTCTTTTTTGGTTCCATATAACATTTTGGGATATTGGTCTAGAGCTGTGATGTGTGGCTTTGATATATTCAATAGGAGTTACATTGAATCTATAAATTGCTTTGTGTAATATGGGCATTTTAATGGTGTTAATTCTTCCAATCCATGAACATGGTATGTGCTTCCACTTATTTGTATCTTCCTCAATTTGTCTCCTCAATGTTCTATAGTTTTCTGAGTACATATCTTTTACTTCCTTGGTCAAATTTATCACTAGGTACTTTGTTTTTGTTGTTTTTGCTGCAGTAGCAAATGGGATAATTTTCTTTGTTCCAATTTCTGATAGTTCATTATTGGTGTATAAAAATACCATGGGTTTCTGAATATTGACTTTGTATCTCACTGCTTTGCTGAATTCACTAATTAGGTCAAGTAGTTTTTTTGGTGAAGCTTATAGGAGCTCTACTTCTTCTTTTCCAATGTGGATCTTTCATTTCTTCTTTTTCTCTGATTACTGTGACTAGTTCTTCCAACACTATGTTGAATAAGAGTAGTTAAAGCAGTCACCTCTGTCATGTTCCTGATCTAAAGCAAAACACTGTTAGTTTTTGACCATTGAGTATGTTGTTGCAGTAGGTTTTTCATGTATGGCCTTTATAATGTTGAGATATGTTCATTCTTGTCCAATTTGGTACATTTTTTACCATAAATTCATGCTGGATATTATCAAATGCTTTTTCTGCATCTATTGATATGATCATGTGATTTTGTCTTTCATTTTGTTTATGTAATGTATCACATTTATTGATTTGCAGATATCATATCATCCTTGCATCCCTCAGATATATCCTACTTGATCATGATGTATGATCTTTTTAATATATTGCTAGATCCAGTTTGCTAATATTTTGTTAGGAATTTAACATCTATATTCATCAGAGATATTGTCCTATAAATATCTTCCGTTGTTGTGTTTTTACTTGGTTTTGGAATTAAGATAATATTAGCCTCATAAAATGAGTTTGGAAGTCCTCTCAAATTTTTTGGAAGTGTTTAAAAGGATTGGTGTTAGTTCTTCTTTGAATGATTGATAAAATTTTCTAGTGAAACCATTTAGACCTGGGCTTCTGTGTGCTATTGGTCTATTCAGATTTCTGTTTCTTCCTGATTCAGTTTTGGAAGATTGTATGTTTCTAGAACTTTATTCATTTCATCTACTCTGTCCAATTTCTTGGAATATAGTTATTTATAGTAATTTCTTGTATTGCTTCTTATTTCTTTGACATTTCTTGATATTTCTCCTCTTTAATTTCTGGTTTCATTTATTTGGGTTCTCTCTTTTTTTTTCTAGATGAGTGTGGTTAAAGGTTTGTCAATTTTGTTTATCTTTTCAAAGAACAAACTCCTAGTTTCATTGATCTTTTGGATTTTTTTTTTACTCTCTATGTCATTTAATTCTACTCTGATCTTGATTATTTCCTTCCTTCTACTTGTTCCGGGTTTTGTTTGCTGGTGTTCCTCTAGTTCTTTTAGGGGTAGGGTTAGGTTGTTTATTTGAGATTTTTCTATCTTCTTTAGGTAGACCTGTAATGCTATGAACTTCCCTCTTAGGATTGCCTTTGCTGCATGCCATGGGTTTGGAATTGTTGTATGTTCATTTTCACTTGTTTCTAGATACTTTTTTATTTCTTCCTTGATCTCATTGTTAACCTATTAATTATTTAATAACATGTTATTTAGTTTTCATGTATTTGAATGTTTTTGGTTTTTTCTTGAGGTTGATTTCTACCTTTAAGCCACGTGATCTGAGAAAAGACTTGATGTGACTTCAATTTTGTTGAATTTGTTAAGGTTCATTATGTGTCCTACCATGTGTTCTATCTTTAAGAATGTTCTGTGTGCATTTTAAAACAATGTATGTTCTGCTTCTTTGGGTTGAAATGCTTTGTAAATATCTATTATATCCATTTGATCTAGTGTGTCATTTAATGCTGCTATATTCTTGTTTATTTTTTGTCTGAAACATCTGTCCATTGTTGATAGTGGATGTTAAAATGCCCTACAATGACTGTATTGGTGGCAATCTCTTTCTCAAAGTCCCCCAAGTCTTTCTTTATATATTTAGGAGCTCCTATATTGGGTGCATATATGTTTACAGGGTTATATTCTCTTGTTGGACTACCCCTTAAGTATTTTTTAATGACCCTTTCTGTCTCTTTATAGGGTCTTTGTTTTGAAGTCCATGTTTTCATATAGAAGTATTGCTACCTGGGTTTTCCTTTCACCTCCATTTGGATAGAATATTTGTTACATCCCTTCACTTTCAGCCTGTGTAAAGTTTTTTTTTTTTTTTCCTGAGGTGGATCTCTTGTAGACAGCATATATATGGGTTGTGTTTTCTAATCCATTTAGATACACTATGTCATTTGATTGAATCATTTAATCCATATGCATTTGAGATTATTATGGAAAGTGGCTTATTTATTGCCATTTTTTCACGTTGAACCTGTCTTCCTTTCTCTCTCTATTTCTTCTTCTTAAAGCAGTCCTGTTAGCATCTCTTACAATTCTGACTTGCTGGACATGTACTCCTTTAGTTTGTTGTTGTTGTTGTTGTTGTTGTTTGTTTTGTCTGGGAAACTCTTTATTTCACATTCTATTTTAAATGAGAGGCTTGCTGGAGAGAGTAGTCATGGTTGTAGGCCCTTGCGTTTCATTTTTTTGGAGTATTTCATGTCAATCTGTTCTGGCCTGAAATATTTCTGTTTAGAAATCAGCTGACAGCCTTATCGGAGTTCCCTTGTTGGTAACTACTTTTTCCCTCTTGCTGACTTTAAGATCCTATCTTTGGTCCTAGCTGGTGTGGCTAAGTGGATTGAGTGCTGACCTGCAAAGCAAAGGTTGCTGGTTCAATTACTCATGAGGGCACATGTCTGGGTTGTGAGCCAGGTCCCTAGTAGGGGGCATGTGAAAGGCAACCACACATTGATGTTTCTGTCCCTCTCTCTTTCACTTCCCCTCTCTCTAAAAGAACATAAAGAAAATCTTTAAAAATGTTTAAAAAACAAAAATAAGATCCTTTCTTTGTTTCTAAAGTTTGCTATTTTAATGATAATGTGCCTTGGTGTATGCCTCTTTGGATTTATCTTCATTGGAACTCTCTTTGTTTCCTGAACTGTGTGACTCTCTCCCTCACCAAATTATGGAAAATTTTATCATTATTTCTTCCAACAATCTTTCTATCCTTTGTTCCCTTTCCTCTCTTTCTGGTATCTCTATGATGAAAAAAATTGTTACATTTAATGTTGCCCCAAAGTTCTCTTAGGCTATCCTCATTCTTTTTAAGTCATTTTAATTATTTTTTTTGTTCTAACTGGGTGTTTTTTCAGTCTTGCTTTCCAAATCACTGATTTAATCCTCTGCTTCAACTTGCCTTGTTTTAATTCCTTATAGTGTATTCTTCATTTCAGATATTGCCTTCTTCATTTCTAACTGGTTCTTTTTTTCAGTTATTTTTAAAATTATTTTATTGTTGTTCAATTATAGTTGTCCCAATTTTTCTCCCCTTACTCTCCCCTGACTACCCCCCCATCTCCAACATTCAATCCTCCACCCTGTTGTCTTTGTCCATGGGTCCTTTATTCATGTTCTTTGACTTGACTATTCCCTTTCTTTCACCCAATATCACCCTTCTCCTTCTACTCTGGTCACTGTCAGTTTGTTCTTTATTTCATTGTCTCTGGTTATATTTTGCTTGCTTTTTTGTTTCATTGATTAGGTTCCACCTATAAGTGAGATCATATGGTATTTGTCTTTCACCACCTGGCTTATTTTACTTAGCATAATGCTCTCAATATCCATCCACGTTGCCACAAAGTGTAGGAGCTCCCTCTTTCTTTCTGCTTCATAATGTTCCATTGTGTAAATGTACCAGTCTTTTGATCCACTCATTTGCTGATGGGCACTTAGGCTGTTTCCAGCACTTGGCTATTGTAAACTGTGCTGCCACAAACATTGGGGTCTATAGGTGCTTTTGAATTGGTGTTTCAGGATTTAATGTATAATAGCAGCAGTGAAATTGCCAGGTCAAAAGCCAATCCCACTTTTAGATTTTTGAGGAAATTCCATACTGTTTTTCACAGTGGCTACAACAGTCTGCATTTCTATCATTGTACTAAGGTTCCCTTTCCTCCACAACCTCCCCAGCACTTGTTGTTTATTCATTTGGTTATGATGGCCATTTTGACCAGTGTGAAGTGGTATTTCATTGTGGTTTTAATTTGTATTTCTCTGATGGCTAGCGATGCTGTGCATTCTTTCATATGTTTCTGGGTGCCATGTATGTCCTCCTTGGAGAAGTGTCTGTTCAGGTCCATTGTTATTTTTAATTGGTATGTTTGTTTTCCTAGAGTAGAGATGTGTGAATTCTTTATATATTTTGGAGGTCAAACCCTTGTCTGAGATATCATTTGCAAATATGTTTTTCCATATGGTTGGTTTCCTATTTTTTGCTGATATTTTCTTTAGTTGTGCATAAGCCTTTTAATTTGACATATTCCCACTTGTTTATTGTTTGTTTTATATCCCTTGCCCTAGAGAACATATTTAGTGAAAATATTGCTGTGTAAAATACTTGAATTTTCCTGCCTATGTTCTCCTTTAGGACTTTTATGGTGTCAGGACTTACATAGCCTTTTATCCATCTTGAGTTTGTTCTTTGTATATAGTATAAGTGGGTGGTCAAGTTTTGTTTTGGTTTGGTTTAGGTTTTTTTTGTTTGTTTGTTTGTTTGTTTGTTTTGCATGTAACTGTCCTGATCTCCCAATCTAACTTTTTCTTATTCATAGTTTCTATGACCTTTTAGGTGTTGGTGTAGTTCTCATTAAGTTCCTTCAGCATCCTTTTAACCATTACTCTGAATTTGATGTCTGATAATCTGCTTGCCTTAATTTTACTTAACTCTTTTTCTGGGGATGCCTCCTTTTCTTTAATTTGGATGTTGTTTCTTTGTTTCCCCATTTTAACTGTCTCATTTTCTGTTTTTCAGTGTATTAGATAGATCTGCTTTTATTTTCCATATTGTTTGGTGAGCTTATGTTGTGTGGATTTTGTGGAACCGTGTGGTGCAGACTACTTGATCTTCTGATCTGGATACTCTAGTAATGTCCTTTGTGTTTGTTATGTAGGCTCTCCTGCTGTGTTTGCGTCCTGAATATTATTGGCTTGTTTGTTGGTGGGGTCTCCCCTCCAGGTGGCTGACTAAGATGCTCCACCCCCACCATGTTTTTTACAGCATTGTATTGGTGCTGACAGATCAAAGCAAACCAAAATAAATAAGAAACAAAGCAATCAAACCCTCCCAAAGAGAAGGGCAATTTCAACAACAAAAATCAGAGAATAATAAAAGTGAGAAAATAAAGGAATATTAGGGAAAGGGGAAAATAAAAGAAAAAGAATAAGGGAAGACCAAAGTACATCAAAATTATTATAGGAGGAGGGAAAAAAGAGGATGAATATGAATAATGAAATGAAAGAGGAAAACAGAAAAAAAAGGATAAAAAAGTGTAACGAAAATAAAAAAGGAAAGAAGGCAACAATGAGATAATCAAGAGTAAGAGTAAAATAAGTGATGTGAAAGAAAAACTAAAGCAATAAAAATATATGAAAAAGAAAAAATAGAAAAATGATTAAAAGGTTATAAAAAGAAAAATATGGCCTACTGTCAGTCTTAGAGTAGTCACATACCTGACTGTTTCTGAGAGGGCTTCTGGCAGGTTTGGGGGGTTGTGGATTCTGCTGCATTCTCTCTTTGGATATGGTTCTTATGTTGTCTAAGGCTGGTGTAAGCCAAACTCAGGTGTTGATCATATCTAGCTCTCAGCAGCCTGTTTGAAGCTATAAGTGATCACAATTTGTGCTTGATTCCTCCAGGCTTGGCTGTGCCCGAGTTTGGCCAAGTTGCTCTGCCAATCTGGTTTTTATCAGCACTAGATCCAGGGGTGTGTCAGCAAGTGACCTGAGTCATCACAGGATCAGACTCTGCCTGTCTCTGCCTGCTGGCCTGCTGTCAGTTTCAGATAAGATGCAGACTCGACTCTTCCTGAGAAAGCTTCTGGTGGAATAGAGGGGTGCTGGGACTCCTGAATCTCCCATGGTGCTTTTCAGACTTCAGGGAAGATGGTGGTTGTGTTTCCATGTCCCAAAGACACTGGTCTGAGTCTGTCTGGGTTTTTCCCTGTACTTGGCAGGGTGGAGCCCCTACTAAGCGAATGGATGGAGTCTCCAAAAGTCCAAATTTTGGGTCTTCTGGTAAACATGAGGGTGTTTCTATAGCTCTCGCATGAAGGGGAACTATCAGTCTGTTTCCTGGGAAAGTGTACAGAATGGCTGCATCTTATGGCCCATCTCTAACCCCCACCCCAAGCCTCCATGTGTTGTTACCTCAGCAGGGGTTAAGGTATAGGATAGGAAAAAAGAAAGAAGAAAAGAAAAGAAAAGAAAAAAGAAAAGAAAAGATCCCAGGCTAAACAAGACAAAACATGGAACTAAGCAAAACATAAAAGAAAAAAGATTCAGGGTGGGGTGAGCAGGATTCCAAAGTTTGGAGGGAGTGGTATCCCACAGGATAAGGTAATTGCTTTTCCCCTGGGAGGGGTTTGTTCTTCTCAACAAAGATGGCTACTGTAGATTGCATGTACATCCAGCACATAAAACCCCATGGCCAATCACCCATGTCTCTCCCCAGTGCCTCCTGCTCCAAAATTTCCTCTTGTGACTCCACTTTGCACTGCCCTCCCTTCACGTGGGCCCAGGGTGAGTGGTTGCAATCATAAAACCTGTGCTTTGGCCCCTTTAAAAATTAAGAAAGAAACAGAAAAAATAGTGGCTTTGTCTCCAATGGGTCTCATTTCTCTCCCCTGCAAAGACAAACCCCCTGGCCTTTCACTGCCAATTGTTACATGGCATGCTTATCTTTCAAGGGGAAGTTCCCACAGCTGTGTCATCATCTCAGCCTGCCTACTGTATGAACAGGCTGGCCCTTTTAACAATCTCACCCTTCCTATTGATTGTGGTGGAAGATTTTTTCAGTCTCTAGTTAAGTTTATTTTTAGAGGGGGTAGTCTTTGGTTTATTTTAGGTATCTTGTCCTCTCTTTAGTTTTATTTCCAATTTGGTTCTGGGAGGAGGTACACAATATATTCTGTTACTCTGCCACCATCTTGTGACCCCCCTGAAAAGCATTCTTAACCAAGTTATGGTGCTCATTATGTTTCCTAACTGTAAACATACTTCAGTGTTTTGAAAGCTGCATTCACATATGACAATTACTTCTGATTGTAATACAGTCATGGACTACATTACAACTGAATCATATTATGATTCCCAAACCTCTTTCTTCTAGAAAAATCTTTCATAGAAGATTAATATGTAAAATATTTTTAAAAGACCTGTTCTCCATAGTTCCTTTACTATCTCCTCAACCTAATGACCCTTGAAGGTAGAGTGAAATGATCACTATATTGATTATCAGAAAACAAATTCATAGAATCCTAGGGAAGGAATGGAACATAAAATAGTTCAATCCAACCATCCACCCTGTGTTTCAGTTCTTTTCTACAAGTACCCTCCAGGCTCTTTCCCCAATAGCCTTTCTGCTCTTAGACAAGTCATTCCCCTCAACAGACTTTAATTCTCTTATCTGTGAAAAAAGAGGGGTTAAAATAAATACACTCCAATGTCTTTTAACACCATAAAATTGTTATTCTAAGAACATATAAGAATCTTGATCCAGAAAAAAATATCATGAAATCTCTTTAGTTAGTATTTAGTATTTATAACAAGCAGTAGTCCAAAGAAATATGATCTGAGCCATTCTATAAGACTATATATCAGAGATTCTAAAATCCCTCTGAATTTTCATGCAAAACTGGATTATTCTTCTGGTAATGGAGCCTATAGGGTTTGTGTGTGTGTGTTGTTGTTGTTGTTGTTTTACTTTACATTCATTATTTGTATTTAAAAGGAAGGTTCAAATGGTGCTTAAGAAGTACAACATAGTCCAAAGTTTATTTGCTATATAAATATTTTTAAAATTTTATTTTATTGTGGTAACAATACTTAACATGATATCTAACATCTGAACAGTTTTTTAAGTATATGGTGAAACTTTCATTAATTAAAGGACTGTCATGAAATACCACTAAGTGGCACATCAGTGACTATTTTCCCAATGGGTCTGCTACTTTAACAAAGCATTGATGAGAGGCTTGATATTGTCCTAAACTAAGTGATGATTTAGACTTTACTCTTTTCTTCCAACCATTTTTAGAGTTCTTGTGTGAGAATACCCATCCCTGAAATGTGCAATAAAAGATTGCCTGGAATTCTCCTTAGTGTGTTTATTTATTTTAGTAAAAAAAAATCATTTGTATGCACTGCA
This sequence comes from Phyllostomus hastatus, assembly GCF_019186645.2. Lineage (NCBI taxonomy): Eukaryota > Metazoa > Chordata > Mammalia > Chiroptera > Phyllostomidae > Phyllostomus > Phyllostomus hastatus. Next base: position 17,213,898 of record NW_025334022.1, read on the forward strand.
GGATTAGGCAAGTAAGTGAATGTGTTGATGTTGTAGGGAGTCAGGATCCTCACTGTGGAAGAAGAGAAATGAAATTGAAGAAGTGGGGAAGGACAAGATTAGGATTGGAGGTGTTTATATTCTACTTTAGCAATGACACCACATTAGCAATGAGCATACTTAGTATCTAGATTTTGGTTTCTAAATGCCATCCCCTATTAAAATAAACTATGACTACCAGGAGAAATAGCTGATGCCAAGGCTAGGGGAGGAAAGATACAACGTGATCCTGGAGTACCTTGTTTACTAAAAAGGAAGAAAGTTTTAAAAAATAATGGGGCAAATTTTGCAAAAATAAGCTTGAATGAACCTCCACCCACAAAGTAAATCAGGAACACTTTGAGCACCAAAATAAATAAGGGAGGTAATGAATAATAGCCCATTAAATAAAATAAGAATCCATTAGTTCATAGTGATAATAAAGCCAGCCAGCCAGCCAGACAGACAGACAAAGACAGAGAGGATAACAGACAGATAGAATGTCAACTAATAAATATGGAGGGAGTGATGGATTTACAAAAGTAGCATTTTGTAACCATCACAGTAAAGATTGGTTAAGGCAAGAATTATCTATTGACACTAAGTGAAAGGAAGGGGTTGGATGAGAAACAGGATATTTGCATGGTCTTAAAATGTCTCCCCATAGTTTCCTTATTATTTGCAAGAGGAAAATAGTAATTATATGATGAAGAAAGATGATATGTTGATCAGTTGACCAAAATTAACCTCATCAGTAAAAGGAAGATGGAAAACATGTGCCTTTGGATATGCTTTGCTGAACCAAATTCAATATCACCCTTGTAGCATGTAGAGAGGTCTCAGAGACAAAAGTAGAATAAGGACCATAGGTTAGAGAAAATATTTTATCAACATTAGATTTCCTGAATTTAGCCCTGCCTGGTGTGGTTCAGTGGATAGGGCACTGGTTTGTGAACCAGAGGTCACAGGTTCAATTCTCAGTCAGGGCACATTCCTAGATTGTGGGCCAGGTCCTCACTTGGGAGGTGTGTGAGAGACAACCAACTGATGTAACTCTCACACATCTGTGTTTCTTTCTCTCTCTTTGCTCCCCTTACCCTTTCTCTAAAACTAAATAAATAAATCTTAAAATTAATTAATTAATTTCCTGAATTTGATAAGTGCACTGTGCTTATGTAAAGGAATTTCCTGTTTCTAGGAAGGACACATAGAATAGTGATGGGTTCATGAGGCATATTCTCTAATAGTTTAGAAAAAAGTTTCAATATATATCATAAATATATGTGATATATATTTATCATATATATCATATCTATCATATTTATCACATATCATATATATGATATATATGCTACATACAACATGTCCCATATATATGATATTCCTATCATATATCACATTTATCGTATATGACATAATTTATATTAAATATGAATTAAATTCATATATTTATTAAATATATATCTGGAGAGCTATATATTCTCTCAGAGAAGAAGATTAGAAAGAGACAGAGATGGGGAATAACAGTGTGGCAAATTATTAAATATTAGTGAAAGGTGGAGCTGGGTAAAGAGCAATCAGAAGTCATATTATTGAACCAGTGACCCTTTGGTTCACAATCCAGTGCTCAATCCACTGAGTCACACCAGCCACGGCATCATCCTAATTTTAAATGATTCATAAAATATCTTTAAAAGTTTCTTGCCCAAGAAAAGACTTTACTGGGAAATGCTTTTTACTTAAATGTGTTTTTTTTCAGTGAAAAGAGTGATGATGTGAAATATGTGGAACACTGAAAACATACCAAACCACTTTGAAGCAACCCTTTACAAGCTAAATTAAATTTTCTATTCAGTTAAAGAATATAAACCATAGCATTTTACTCTTACACATGCACTCAGTCTGTGTGTATATCATGTTGTTAACTGTTTCCTCTCAGTTAAAATCACCAGTGAGACTAAACCCTATTAATATTTTTCCTGTAGAATAGCAAGAAGAGCAGTGGACTGGTGAGCCAAGAACACCTGTGTTCAAATCCTGGTTCTGTTATTTACCAGGTTCAGTTATATAGGTGTAACTCTCTAACTTCATCTATCCCCATCAATATGGGGACTCTTGGAGAGTGCATGGTCTGGTCAGTATGATGGGGATAATGATAGATTCAGGAGGATGTAGACTCTCTGTAGATACATCTGGTAGTAAGTATTGAACTTGCTCATGTTCTTGTCTTTCTGTTTAATCTGACCATCCTTTAGGGTGGAGCTTGTCTACAAGTTACATATTCCAAAAAGGAATTCAACAAGCTGCTTTCAAGAGTAGTAAATTATTAAGTCAGTTGCAAGAAATTATAGCTTCTGCATATTATGGCCATTTTGCTTCTTGTGTCTGAAATTCTCCAAGTAATCATGCTGTAGCTCTAGAGCATGGCAACATAGAAAACAAATCTCATTTACCCTCCAGATCTTTCTTGTGCACTGTTGAGATATAATTCTTTCATTTACTGAAAAATACATTCTTTTTCTTCCTGTTAGCTCTGCTGAACCCATCTTCCTATGAGAGAGTGGGAATGAATTGTGTTCCACCATCAGCAGCAACAACTTCATCAGTTAGATTATGACTGCTGAATCTTTGTTCCCAGAATATGGCAAGATAGAGTGACAAGTTCCAGACTGCTGACTAGCTATTTTCAGACTTGTAAATTTTTGGCACAACTGACTCGCAAATCAAGGCTTGTATAAATATATCTGATACCCAAACAAAAATGTATCATTTTATCTATTGAGTCTTGTTCTCATTAAAATCATAATGCTCTCTATTTTTTATCTTCTATTCACATTGTGTACCATTTATAAAAGAAGAAAGATTAACTACCAAATAGAAAATGAAATGTAGTTAGTAAACAAAAGATATACACAGCACACTTGCAATTCCTCTAAAAATATTTTTGCATCTTCAATCTCAGATAATTTTACCACCAAAATCTTTGTCCATGATAGTTTTCTTTAGTGTATTTATAGAGTTTTATGACAGAGGAAATTATGACTTACAATATTAAGTGCCAAGCTGGGGAAATGTGAGCTGTGGTTCTAATTCCTAATATCAGTGTTTAAGGTCAATCATCTATAAAATGGGACTAAGTATACACAGGATATTAGGCAAAAATTCCTGTGCATGTGCAATGTGATATTGTAATGGGGGTGGGGGGTTCTAACCAGATTGCTTAGCAGAGAGAGTGGGGAACCCAGGAGCAGCATGAGAGGCTACACCCCACCCAGATATGGGGGACTGTGCATGAGCAGTTGCTCTGACAACCAGACAGTATAGTATGACAGAAGAAAATACCCTCCTAGGGGCTGTGGCCATGCATAGGATTTTGGGCCAGACTCTATAAAGTGGATAGCATGGAAATGCCTCTCTTTTTGTTCTCACATCTTTCCCAGTCATGAGGGGCTGGGGTTCCTTGGCCAGCAGGTCTTGGAGAGTGCATGGTCTGGAAACATTCTCAGTACCCCTCCTTGAATGCTGCATAGGCCTGCCTGACCAGAAGCACAGAAGGTGCTGAGCTGGTAAGGAAGAAGGGGAGGAACCCCAGGCCAATGGGCCCTAGGAGCAATTTGACCAGGCAACAAGCCCTGTGGTCTTCCCCTGTATGGGAAGCTGCAGCAGTGCTATTGACTGCAGCTGTAATGTGCATGTTTTTCCTGGCTAGGCACACAGACACAGCAAAAGGCAAAAGCCAGAAGAAGAGATCAGCATGCTATGAATAGGAAATGCAGACACACAGACCCCAAAAGATGCCTGAAGCCAGACAATGACTAGAAAGCAGCTAAGCAACCTACATGTCTTAAAGGATGGATACTTTGGGTGGGAGAAGAGGTTTTTGGCATACCCTTGAACTGAGATGGCAGAGGGTGGCCAGGTGGTTTTCTTTGGGTGTCTTGGAGGAAACAGGTTTTGAGAAAGAAACATACCATTATTTTAAACTCTATAGCCTTTGAATAAAAGATTCCTTTCCCTTTCCACCAAACTCTGCCTCCAGAATTTTTGGCTGTTAGCAGTGAGCAGTAGGACCTCACTGGTTTTTCAGTTACAATAATGGCCCCTAATGTGGTATTCTAGCTGCTTGTGGCTGGTCAGCTTTCCCAACGAGTGGGACTGTGGGGTTTTCCAGTTCCTGGGAATTTCTCTGCATGCCCACTTGAGGCATTGGCTGCTTAAACACCCTGGCAGGTAGAAAGTAAATGGGTATGGGAAGACAACAGACTCTAAAAAGGAGAAAGGATCACCTGAGATTTAGGGCCTCAAACCAGGGTCTGAGAGAGGACTGGCCAAGTTTAGGGGAGGCCATTGCTTGGAGATCACTGTTTGTGAGATTGGTTGGCAGAAAAACTTGCTTGTGAGCACTTGTTGGAATAATGGAGTGGATGCCAGTTTTGTTTGTATGTTTCCAGGTTGCCTGCATTCTTCTGGTCATAGGGTTGGGCCTGCTGTGCATTTGGGCCAACAGAGGCTGTTCTGTGTTGGTTCCTGGAGTGAGCCCACTGGGCATAATTTTAGCAGACTGGAGTGTGTACAGGTATTATTCAAAGTCTAAGGAGGTATTGGCTTATGATTGTAACACTCTGTAACCTATGGATGTTTTGGATTGCAGGGAAAGGTTGCCCATGGATGGTTCCCTAGATTGCTTTACCATTATGCAATTGGAACAACATTGCCAACAGTTACACTAATGGGATGAAATCCTTTATATAAAGGTGTTTATGTTGTTGCAAAATAGGGTTTTACCAGAGATAGAGGTCTACTTGATGGTGCAGAGAAGAAAAGGGGACTTGAAACTTCTTGACTGTAAGACATGAGAAGAAATGTAGAATAGTGAAATAAACCTTGTTAATGCCTTGAACCCAGGGGACACAGGGTTAGTAGCAGGAAGTTCTCCTCCACCACTAGATACCCCCAAAACAGGGCCCAGAGAGCCAATTGTCCCACCCATGTATGAAAAACAATGAGTCTCCACCTCAAAGACCCAGCAGGGTACCTAATTTGGCCAGGGACTCTCCCAATCCAGAGCAAGATAGTTCTGTTTAAGGCACTATCCCATAGGTGGAGTAAATAGTAGCTCACTGGCTACTATTGGGCTCATACTCCATTTTCTATTTCAGACCTACAAAATTAGAAGAATTCCAACCCCTCATATAGGGAGAGTCCTCAAAAATGGCAGATTTTATCACCTCCATTTTTGCCGTTCACCATCCACACTGGGCAGATGTATAGACCCTCCTTAGCATCCCACTTACAGTAGATGAAAGGTGTCTGGTTATAAATAGGGCTAATGAAGAGGCTCAATGCCTCCAACAAGAGAATCCCAATGGGGACTCCAACCCAGCTGAGGCAATGACCTTGACAGAGCCTGACTGGAACCCAACTAGTGGGAACATAGCTTTTTTGGAATATAACAGAAGGTGATATTGGAAGGGCTTAAGAAAGGGGTGCCTGAGCAAATGAATCTAGATATGATATAGGCCTTTCCACAAACCCAAATGAAGACCCTTCTGAATTTTTAGAAAGGATTTATCAGGCCCATAGAAGCACACTGATGCTGACCTACAGGCACCAGCAAATGTGTGGATGGTGGACATGCATTTTATTGGCCAAAGTGCCCCTTATATTAGAAAGAAAGCCTGGAGTTTAGACAGCATATTGGGAATGAATCCCTCAGATGATACATATAGCCTTTAAAGTTACAAGATAAAACAGAAGATAAAACAGTCCTTGTTGCTTCAGAAACAGGGTGGCAAGACCACAGGAGGAGGCAAGGACACTAAAAGAGAAAGGAGAGGCCCACTAAGTATCAAGCAACATGTCTATTGCAAGGAGGAAGGCCACGGGAGAAAGGAGTGCCTAAAACAAAAGGGAAAATGAAAATGAAAACCTTCTCTGAGAAATACTGAAGAGAGAGGAGTCTAATGATAAATGAGGAGGCCCAGGACTCCTTAGGGCATCTCCTCACCTGTTGAATATTACTATTTCTCCACCGGAGCCCAAGTACAATTGACTGTGGAGACTGAGCCAATTGATTTCTTTGCAGATACTGGAGCTATATACTCAGTGCTGAATACAAATTAACCAAGAAAAGTTTGAATGAAGTAACAGTTACTAGAGTGACTGGCAATTACAAAAACATGCATTCCTTCAATATCTAGAATGCCATCTTGGGGATCAAAAACTTACATATATTTTTCTCTAAATGCCAAACTGCCCAATTCCATTGCTGAGCCAAGATTTACTTTACAAATTGTAAACACAAACAACTTATTATCTAGAAAAGCAACAATTATATGTATAGGTTCTGCTGGAACATGCTATACAGGTCTAGTCACTATTAAGTTGCCCATAAGGTTGCAAAAGTGATCTCTTCCCACCTGGTATATGAACAGTGTGATCGAACTTTTTGGGCTGATGGAATCCCAGGTAAAGTAGTTAATATCCATCTCATAAAATTAACCTAAAAGAAGGAGCATGGACCCCATCAAAGAAAGAGTACCCACATAAAAAAGGAGTATTTAGAGAGGATTCAGACAGTATTATAAAAATTCTTAAAATTAGGACTAATTTGGTCATGCAAGTCTCCCTATACCACTCCTGTTGTGCCATTCAAATGATATCATTCTGAAAAAAAATGTTGATTTGTACAGGATCTTAAAAATAAATGACATTGTACAGGACATTCATCCTACAGTGCCCAACCCCTACACTCTGCTGACCATGGTGCCTGGAGATAGCAAATGGTTACCAGTTCCAGACTTGAATGATATCCTTTTCTGCATCCCAATAGATGAATAGACTCAACTACTGTTCACCTTTGAGTGGCAGAACCCAGAAACAAAAGCCACTCCCTGATGTTGCTGAACTTTGCTGCCACAAGGATTTAAGAACTCCCCAACTATATTCAGGGAAGCATTAGAAACAGACTTATGGGATATTCCATTGAAATCAGGAGTTCTGGCCCTGGCTGGCATAGCTCAGTGGTTTGAGCATGGGCTGCAAACCAAAGTGTTGCAGGTTCAATTCCCAGTCAGGGTACATGCCTGGGTTGCAGGCCATGACCCGCAGCAACCATACATTGATGTTTCTCTCTCTCTCTCTCTCTCTCTCTCTATCTCCCTCCCTTCCCTCTCTAAAAATAAATAAAAAATAAAATCTTTTTAAAAAGTGGCAAATTAAATTACTAATGCATAAAAGTATATTTAAAAAAGAAATCAGGAATCCTGTAATATATAGATGACATATTGATAGCTGACAATACCTATGAGGGCTGTTTGCTCAACACCATTACAGCCCTAAATCATTTGGCAAAAGGAGGATATAGGGTGTCACCACATAGAGCCCAGATTTTCAAACAAGAAGTGGCATACCTGGGATTTCAACTGAAACAGGGTATCAGGAGCTTACTAGTGGATAGAAAAGCAAGCCATTGTTACAATAAAAATCACAGAAAACTGAAGATAGCTTCATGGGTTCTTAGAGATTACAGGGTTCTGCTGAATTTGTATTCCAAATTTTGGACTTATAGCAAAACCATTGTACAATTAATTTCTCAAAAAGCCTGGATCCTGAACCTTTCAAATGGACAAGAGATTGTCAGGTAGCATTTGACACATTGCAGGAAACCTAGTTTTGGCTCCCACAGTACAATTCCTCAATTTACAGAAACTTTTCAAATTGTAAATTCATGAAAGGCAGGGAGTTGGACTGGAGATACTATCCCAGAGCCTAGGAAATATCCTCAGACCGATAGCCTATCTCCCAAAGAAGTTGGATCACATGACAAGGGGATGGCTACCATGTCTTTGTGCAGTGGAAGATACTATGACATCTTACAGGACACCGAGAAGTTTGCTTTGGGGCACCTATTAGTGTATTGGTACCACAACAAGTCCTAACTCTATTGGAACAGAAAGGAGGGTATTGGCTGACAGCAGGGCACATGGGAAAATGCCAGGCTATTCTATTGGACAACCCAAATGTTACTTTACAGACTGCTACAACCTTGAACCTGGCCACATTTCTCTGAGACACAGAGGGATACTCATCCCTCCAGCATGACTACTTGGAAGTCATTTACCAAGTTTATTCTAGCAGGCCAGGCCTAGTGGACTAGCTGCTGGCAGCACCAGACTGGAAGCTATACACAAACAGGAGCAGCTTCATGGACAATGGACACTGATGAGCCAGCCATGTGATAGTCACCATAAACAAGGTTAATAGAAACCCAAGTCCTTGTGCCAGGAACCTCACCACAAAAAGTTAAGTGGATAGCCCTCATGAGAGCCTTAGTACTGTCCCAGGGAAAGAAGGCTAACATTCATGGACTACACACAGGCCTGCATGGTAGTCCTTGCCCATGGAGCAATATGGAAGGAAAGAGGGCTCTTAATATCAGGGAACAAGGATGTGGAATATGCAGAGGAGATTTTACACTTGCTACTGGTGGTGAATCTAATGAACTAGGTTGCCATAATGAACTGCCCAGGACGCTGAAGGGACGGTTCCCAAACTAGCCAGGGAAACATAACTGCTGATAAAGTGGTGAAGCAAGCTGCCAGAGAGCTGCCATGCCTAGAGGTTTTGATCCCCTGCTTCAACTTGTCAAATTTTAAACCCCATCATATTGAATGAGTGAAGAGTGGATCCATTTATAGGAATTCACTAACACTGATGCCAATTCCGTATGGAAGATCAACATCCATGGTATGATCTTACTCCCTAAGGCTCTAGTGTATTTCCATCCTCAAACACTTACGTGAAGGGACCCATCACAGAAGGGATGTTTTGATGGACTTCATTAGGTCACATTTGAAGGACACTCGTTTGCAAAAGGCCATTCAGAGAATCACCCAACCCTGCCAGATATGTGCCAAAAAATAATCCTGAGACAGAATGGGCCCCTGCAGAAAAGGAAGTTCCATATAAAGAGGTGTGTCCATTTGAGGACTGGCAAGTAGAATTTACACAAATGCCTAAAACCTGAGGGAATTTCAAAATTTTTATTAGTTTTCATGGACATTTTTTCTGAATCGATAGAGGCATACCTCAATGAAATTGAGAAGGAGACTGAGGTAGCAAAATTTTACTTAAAGAAATAATCCCTAAGTTTGGAATTCCTCACATCCTTCAGAGTAACAGTGGACCATCATTCACCTCAGAGATCTCTCAGAAGTTTGGACAGGCACTTTGAATATGGCAGATGGAAGTTACATGCATCTTGGAGACCTCAATCTATGGGAAAGATGGAGAAAATGAATCATTAATAAAGAACACCCTGGCAAAAATAGGCCAGGAAGCACACTTGAAGTGGGACTATGCACTCCCCATTGCCTTGCTCTGGATTAGCCTGGCACCAAAAGTGGGCTTAAGTTAAGCCCTTTTGGAATAGTTTATGGGAGACCTTCTAGATTTTGGGTTTGGGAGTCTTCCCCCTCTAGATTTGGAGAATGAATAAAAAATTAAGCAATATATGCAACATTTATTAGGGTGTATACTAATCATTTTGCACAAGTTTTCTCACTGCAGGTCTGACTACCCATCTTATGAGCTCTTACACCTATTCAAGCCAGAGGACCAATTCTTACTAAAAACTTGGAAGACTCAAGGCTCTGAACAGCAGCTATCTGAGTAACGGATTGGTCCCTATGATGTCCTACTGACAATGCACTCTTCTCTAAAACTCATGGAAATTAAGCCTTGATCTACTATACAGGGATAAAATAGGCACCACATGAGAAGGACTCAAAACCTGCTGTTGTAGTTGGTGCTGAAAGGGAAAGCTGGGCCTGCACTCTGGAAGGAGATTTGAAATTTCTCTTTTGGAAGAAGACAGCAGACCCCAGTGTAAAATGATAATGTTCCTTTTATTTTATTTATATGTTTACAAATCTAGGGACTTTTAGCTGCTTGATAGTGAGTGTGCCTATCACCTCATTTACTTGTGTGTTTACACAATATAGGCCTCACTTAAGAAGCCCATCTGCATCACTGCCTCCTGAGACTCAGTGGTTTAGATGTACTAGATGGTTGATTTGGTGCAGTATGGGGTAAATTAACAGCTTCACTTTAAAACTGCTTTCCTATTCTGCCCTAATGGTTTAGACAGAAAGGGTACATAAATGTGAAAGGGGGGAATTTCAGAATATTCCCTTCAGCCAAATTTGAGTTAAGCATTGTAGTGGGCAATAGGGCTTTGGAGAGGAGTGACATGCTTTGCATACCTTCCTACAAGGAAGCCACCTTTTTATGATCAGGGACACTGTGGAATTAGTCCCTATACTTGTCATTTAGTTGTTATGGTTATGATTGTGCCTTCTAACCCTCTTTCCAATTTGTCATTTCCAGAATACAAGGTTGACAACTAGCCCAGCAATGCCATCATTGGACATTGTACACACCACTTTCCAGGGACATCCAACTGACATGGACTTTGTAAGATTCTTCTCCCTCATGTATAGGCTCCCCTCCAATCCAAATCCCCTTTTGTTAGGGATCTCTGCACTAGGGGATAGGTAGGACTATGTTCATGGCCAGCAGGAAGTAGCTATGGAAGAATGAGACCTTTGCTCATTTGTCTTTGTAAGATTACAAAATCTAGAGGTGTTAAGGGAGGAGTATAATAGGAGAGTCAGCTACACCACTGGGGAAAGGGGAGCAAGGACCCAGGAGCAGTGCGGGAGGCTACACTCCCCTGAAGATGGAGGAGGGGTTGGGAAGTGCCAAGAACTGCATATGAGCAGTTGCCCTGGCAACCAGGAAGCACAGTGTGATGGAGGGAAATGCCTTCCTACATGTTGCCACCACACAGAGAATTTTAGGCCAGACTATATGAAGCAGAGAGTATGGAATTGACTCTCTTTTTGTTCTCCTTTCTTTCCTGGCAGCTGCAGGGTTGAGTTCTGTGCTGGCAGGCCCTGAAGACTGCATGGTCTGGGAACATTCCCAGTGCTTTCCCAGAGCGCTGCATGAGCCTACTTGACCAGGAGCACACCAAGCACTGGGCCTGCAGAGAAGAAAGGGAGGAAGCCTGGGACAGTGGGTTCTGGAAGTTGCATAGCCAGGCAAAAAGCCCTGCACCCCTCCCCTACATGGGGAGCCACAGCAGTACTGCTGACTGGAGCTGTACTGTGTGAGTCCTGCCTGGCCAGGCACATGGACACTGATGCACCAGATGGCAGTGGCCAGAAGAAGAAGGCAGCATGTCATGGGTAGGATACCTGGAGTACAGACTCCAAAAGAGTCTGAAACCAGACTCCTGAAACCAGACAGTGACTTAAAATCAGGTAAGCCACATGCATTTCTTTAAAAGGTGGAACTTTTTGGGTGGGAAACGTTCCTGGTGTATACTTGAACTGAGTCAGCAGTGGGTGCCAGGGTAATTTTCTTTAGGTGTCTTGGAGGAAACTGCATAGCCTTTGAATGAAAGATTCTTTTCTCTTTCCACTGAACCCTGCCTCCAGACTTTTGCCCGTTGACAGTGAGTGATAGAACGCCACTGTTTGTTTGGTTACAATATGAATTCAAAATGAGAACAAATGTGCCCTCTAAGGTTCTTGACTAGAAAGAAAACTGCTGGATTCCAAAGCCTAAGGTTCAATCTGAATTACCTAGTAGATACCAAAGTGATACTCCTCAAAATGCACCAAAGCTGTGAGAATTAGAAGGTGTATTAGTGTTCTAATACTACTGTAAAAATTACCACAAGATTAGTAGCTTAAATAATAGAAAAGCTGAAATTATATTTGGTGTGATACACAACAAATAACAGGTACAGTTATCCTCATAAAATAGGTACATGCCATGATTGAAATAAAAGATAAATTTCTCAAAGTGTAGAAGCTTATGATATAATGGATAATGAAAAGAAACTAGATATAGGGCATTACTATGCATAAAAAGACGAAATCATTATAGAACCATATCAGTTGTAACTTTGGACAAAACTAACTAACTGACTTTATGTTTCACAGCAGCAAAGACATGGAAAAACCTGTTCCTGTCACTGGACAGAACAATAGCTGATCAGTTTGACTTAAAGTTGAGGTCAGAATGGTTTAGAAAGGATACTGCAGCCACAGGCAGAGAAAAAGCTCTGTAAAAGTAACATCTACATCCACAGTCACAATTTTATGGTTTGTGGGAAGAAGCTGGGGTATATACATATATAATTAATACCTTCCCCACCCACTATGAGGTCTGGGGTGTACTTCACTCTGTACACCCTTCTGATGTGGTAGATCATAATGATGGATTCAGATCAGAAACTATTACCACGTGAGAACATGAGCAAAAGGAAGAAGCCAACATCTCAGAGTTCCTCTCCATGAATGACCTGTACAGCTGGGCTAGACATTCAGTTCTTATACTTATTACTGAGGTACTGTCTAAACTGTTCTTGCCAAGGGACCCCAGGATCTATAGGAGCTGTCTAATCAGCTATATCACTTCTGTTGGGCAAGTTGTTCCATACACACCAGGATGTAGTAGAGAACTGCTTTCCATCATCATTTAGTATTCAAGGGTCAAGGGACTTCATATGTGAGTTACAATAAGGGACGTGCTACAGAGGAAGCTTGGTTCATGCTTAAGCTTGTGTTTGAATGCTGTGGTCATTTCATCTGGGAAGAAAACAAAAAAAAATCTCAAACACACCTCCCTCCCTTGCTTCCACCCTGCCCCTTGGTTTTGTCTATGTGTTCCTGAAAACCCTCCCCCCCGCCATTACGCCCTCCCCACTCTGGTTACTGTCAGATTGTTCCAATTTCAATGTCTCTGGTTATATTTTGTTTGTTTTTTTCTTTTGTTGATTATGGTCCAGTTAAAGGTGAGATCATATGGTATTTGTCACTCACCACCTGGCTTATTTCACTTAGCATAATGCTCTCCAGTTCCATCCATGGGGGGAGTGGTGGGGGAAAAATTCAGACAACTGTAATTGAACAACAATAAAATAATGTTTTAAATAATACAATTCTGTATTTAAAATTTAAAAATCCCAAACATTTTGTTTCATGAAATATTGTGCCCCAGAAATGCCTATTCTGTTGACTCCATTCAACCACATTGAAGGCTTTGCATACACTGCAGTGATAAATGAATATTGTATTTTGTTTGTGGCAAAAAATTGAAAAAAATGGGAGCAGCTCATAGTGTGGTAGCTCTTCAGATGTTATAAATAACATACAGAAGTGTTCATCCTTAGGAAAATTGTGTGTCTGTCAAACTGTAGTTATGGAAATAACTGGTCAATGCAGTCCAATAACTGGTCAGTGACTAACTGATTCCAAGTGTGTAAAGGCTTAGTTACTTTTAACAATCTATTATTATATACATTTGAAAGGCAACCTTTCTCCCCAAAGTATATTTCTATGTAATTTTTCTAATATGTAGTATTTCTAGTACCTCCTGTAAATTCTTGATAGATCTTGATAGTATACACTTTAAAAACTCTATATAAAATATGTCAATTTTTTCTATAAACTCAAATAACAGAAATAAAGAAGGTCACCTACTCTTCTTTTCTGCTATTTCCTCCCCTGCCATTTCTACTATTGTCTAGAATGTGATATTAGCTGCAAAAGATTGAAATGATTTTGAAGACATGGGTGACTCTCTGGCCCTTTCCAAATACATTAAACTTCTCAGTAACTAAAACAAACATGTGAATCAAAATGTCAGAAACATAACCTACAGCACACCTATACATGTCCCAAATGTCACCATCCCCTACAGGATTAGTAGGTGGCAATATCTTAGTAATATTTTTTCTAAATATATGGCAAATAAGTGAGAGTACTCCTCATCCAAAACTCTCATCTTAAAAAGTGAGGATAGGCTGTGGCCTGAGCAATAAACAGTGAAACATTACTTATTAGATGCTTTCTATTATAAGGGGAAAATACAACAAAGAAATGTCTAAGAAAATTGTTCCAGGCATGAAAGCCATACCTGAATAAAGTCAGAACCACTTGTCCCTTAATAATGTTGCTTCAGTGACCAGTTATAAAGATGAACACTTTTTCCAGAATACGAGTAGCCCTAGGTGTAGCCATGTCGTCTTCTGATGACAGCCTTAGGAATTGAACAGACTATTCCTCAAAGATTTTTTAAAGAAGAGAATGATAGCTCTCTGCCATACTCCAAAAACAAATTGAATGACAAATTTTAGTCATTCAATAAAGACCATAAAATACTCATGAAATTGCAAGGGAAAACAAAAATCCTGCCAGGCACAGTAAATACCAAGCCTCTCTATAATTATTTTTTCCAAGTACTACAAGTGTTGGCAGATATGTGTATGTAGGGCCCTAATAATATGGAAATGAACACATTTAACCTCTGGGCCAGATGAGCTGAATGGAATTGTCATTTTAGATTGTGTAATGTCTAGGGAAATCCATGGAAGATGTCAGTACAGACTAGGCTGGTATCCATCAATTATTAGACTAACTAGCTTCTAGGAAAGGTATTGCCATCCAACTAAGTGACTTTCTAAAAGGGGAAGGAATAAAATGATTCTGTTTCAGTGAGCTATTGCTTTTAGAAAGTGTATTTCATGAAACACAAAATTATTAAGTTAGGAGAGATTTATAGAGATGATTTAGGCAAAGTTGTTCAATTTACAAATGAGTAAATGAGACCCAGATGAGAAAAGTGATTTCCTCTTGGAAGGTGCATAGAAAAAGAAAGACCTAACTGACCAGTGCTGGATCTACATTTGTTTAGGCAAAACTGCTTGCAAAATGTTCTAACCAGCCTACTTAAATACTTTTCCAGATTTTCCCCATAATTTGTATTCATGATACAAAATATTTCCTGACATTTCTATTCAGAGCATGTCATGAGGAAAGCAGAGTGGATATTTTAAGCAATAATGATAAATACAAAAAAAGCTAAGGTCAAACTGGGGATGATTCAAAGTTTCTTATGACCTAAACCTATGAACCAAGGTGTTTTCTTCCAATTTGAACATAGTGCTATAATCATCTCCCTTCTGTCTTTTATAAAGCATATTTTGCTCAATATCAATATTGCTATTTAACAACCCAAGTGGTGAGTTAACAGAATGCTAAATTAAAAGGATTTAATTTGTAATACTACTAATCATTTCTTCACCAAGGAAGAATGCCAACCGTAGCTTTATTTAAAGCTATATGTTCCATTCTGCTTTCATACCTAATATTACTGAACTAACAGTTGGAGGAGAAATAGTCTTTCTATGGCAAACACACACACACACACACACACACACACACACACACACCCTTCTTTTCCATAGAGAGAATAACTCATTCTGCCACTCACTAGCTGTGTAACTTTGAACAATATGCTTAATTTCTTTGAGTTTCAATTTCCTTGTGTATAAGACAGTTCACAGAAAGAGTTGAATAATATCATAAAGAAAAAATGTGCTCATTTGTTGTCAAATATGTTGAATATTTATAATAGTTGAATATAAATATTTTGGAAAGCATTAGCTTGGAATAGATTAATGGAGACAATAATAGAATAAAAACAGAAAATGCTCTTTTTCAAGCTCATAAGCAACTTTGAAACAATGGAGCATAGTAGTAAAAACATAAAAAAATAATGTAACATCACCATGTTCCATATGTCTGGTTTTACCCATAGATAATTACTTCTTAAAAAGATTATATCTGAGTCAAGTATTTTAAGCTAGCACAGCCCTTAGGTTCTCTATAGATAGCATGGGTATTAGTGGATATTAACGTTACACATACATATCCATACACACACGTGCCCATACACATGTACACACATTCATAGGGGCTTGCCAGGAGAAACTTTAGCCTGGTGATACATTTTGTTTAAACTGTGAGGTGTTTTATTGTCTGTGGCTTTCAATTCTCTACTTGTACCCTCTATATCAAAATTATCCTATTTCCTAGTCAGTGATTATTGATTTCAAGGAACAGGAGCCTATTCAAACAAGTTTGAACAGAAATGAATTTGATATAAGGCTGCAGCAATCTCATGAAAATCCAAAGACAACCAACAGAGCCCAGTCAAGTCTAGAAAATGGAAATGTATCTGTTAAGTCAGAAACCATGGTTTTTCGCTTTGTCTGAAGAAGAAGAAGAAGGAGGAGGAGGAGAGGAGGAGGAAGGAGAAGAAGAAGAGGAGGAGGGGGAGGAGGAGGAGGAAGGAGTGGAGGAGGAAGAGGAGGAGAAGGAGGAAGAAGAGTAGGAAGAAGAAGGGGAAGAAGAAGAAAAAGAAATCAAAAGAAAAGAATCTTTGTTACTCTGCCTCCTCTCTTTTTCAACTTGATTCATCTGTTGTCATATGATCAATTTGGCTAAAGCAGTCATTCAGGGCAATCATTGCCCATTTTCTAACTAGATCTATGTACCTTATTTCAAATTCTTGAGAAAGAGCATTGTTAGCCAATGTATCAGCATCTTGAGGTGTGTCCAATCAGGTGCCTCTGGGGCTGGGATATGGAGTGTAAAGTCACTGAAATACTCCATCCATGTGAGTGGAACTGGCTATGCTAAAAAAAGAATTTGGATTTGGGCAAATAACTCAATTAAGATAACATCTTTGCTACTTTCAAAGGCATGCATTTTCAGATGAAACAAACCTGAAAAACATGAGTTTTCCTTTTTTGAAATGAAATAAGCCTACAAAACATGGCATTACACACTGATTGGTTTATGCTAACCTTAGGTAACCTTGATAGGTAAATCAACCTCAGCATGCCAACTATATTACATCATCATCTGTATCATTTTATACTAAAAGTCCCCTAATCCAATATTTAGGATTCAGTATTTCACTGGTTAGTCAAAGTTAGTGAAATAACCAATCATTAAAGTGTGTTGTATATCTTAGATATTTTATTTGAACAAAATTTTTTGATAACAGATTGATTAGTGGATAGCTATTCCCTTCTAGGGCCCAATACATGGATTCCAGGATTTTTTTCTAACCCCAGCCTTTTCCTTAGGTATGGGTTTATAATGGGGTGCAGAGCATATCCCCCACAATATTTAGTTGGGGGAAGGGAAGAGTGGATGATATGGCACTTAATATACATTGTATAACAGTGGTAAGTTAATAGTCATGCCTTCCGGGAGGGAAGAAGGCTACATCCCAGGGAGAATTGTTTATGTGATGGCAAGAATATTCAGAGGCTTGTGACATAGCCAGGGGGAGCTTATATAGCACCTGCACAAGAGGCAGGGGGTGGATGCCCACCCCGGTGTCCACATGTCACTGGGAACTTTTTCCCTGACTAAGACATCAGCCAAAAGAAGATAAAAGATACAGAGGAACTGACAAAAATGGCAGGCACTAATACACCACAGGAAGGGCTGGATATGAGATCAGACAGGCAATTCTGGGCCAAGCGTTTAAATGAGGGCAGGCTGAAAGAAAAAGAGAAGCCACATGGTCTGGAGTAAGACACAGAAGGTCTGAAAGTCAGAAGTCCAATGAATCACTGGAGCTTGCAGTACTGTGGCGGGGGACCTGCCCAGCCACTGAGATTTGAGTCTGACTGAAGGAAATGGAAGGAGAGCTGACGGAGCTGTGTGGGGCCTGCCTAGCCACCCAGATTCATGAGGGATGCTTGGAGCTGAACTGTGACCAGGAATGCTGATCTGCAGACATCTGCTTTTCTGAAAGATGGTATCTATGACTGGCATGTTCTGAAACTAGCCTGGTTTGGTTTGGCAAAAAGAGGCAGAACTATGTGTTTTAAGGTGGTTTTAAAAGGGAGTGGGACTTAATAGCATAAATCTGCCATTATTTTAAATCTGTATAAACTTTAAATAAATAACCCCTTTCCTCTTTCACTAAACTCTTGCATTGGAAGTCACACTTCTTGGTGGGAAGTAATTAAACCCCACAGCTGTCCCAGAACAGCAATGGTGAGATTCTATAAGAGCAATGGCAACCACGAAGGGATGTTGATTATTGCCCATGGAAGGTTGACCCCCTTGGGTGTGGGAGGGTAGGACTTTGGAGTTCCCAGTCTCTGAGAATTTCTCTGAATGCTTCTTAGGGGCATCAACCATCTTAAACATGCCTGGAAGGTGGAAAGGAAATGGGTCTAGGAAGGGGACAGGATCTGAGAAGTGAGATTGTTTGGCTGAAAATTTTCTTGTGAGCACTGCTTGGAATAATAAAGTTGTAGGTTCAGGTTTTGCTTTTATGTTCCCAGTTTGCCTTCATTCTTTGAATCACAAATTTGGGCCTTTACGTCCAAGCCAATAAGGGCGTCTCTGTGTTGTCCACTAGGGGGAGCCCACTGGGTAGACTTTGGAAGGACTGGAGTATGCGTTGCCATTTTCCAATGTCCAAGGAGGTATTGGTTTATTACTGTAATACTGTGTGGTCTACATATGTTTTGGATTGTGGGGAAAGATGGCCATGGATGGTTCCCTGAGCTACTGTACCATTATGCAACTGGACCAGTATTGCCAATATTTGGACAAATGGGATGAAATCTCTTATGTCAAGGCATTTGTGTCATTGTATAATAGGATTTTGTCAGAGAAAGAGAATTGCTTGATGGGACATAAAAGGGAAGTGGCCTCAAAACCTCTCCCTGATGGTAAAACACAGGAATAAAGAGAGAATGAAGACATAAACCTCATCAATATTCTGAACCCAGGGGACCAAGTATTGGTGGCAGGGGGAGTTTCCTTGCCACTCCTCCCTTCATGAGCTGCCCCTGAAGTAAAAACCACAAAGCCAATGGCTCCACCCCCTATGAAAATGGAGAGGTCTCTCCCCCAAAGACCCATCAGGGCACCCAATTTGGCCAGGGAGCCTCTCAATTTGGAGCAAGTCAATACCCTTTGAGGTAATATCCTATAGGTGGAGTAAATCAGGAAGGACAGCCCACTGACTACTATTGGGCCCATACTCCATTCTCCACTTCAGACTTACTGAATTGGAAGAATTACAACCCCTCATATAGGAATAATTCTCAGAGAATGGCAGATCTTATCACCTCCATTTTTGCCACTCATCATCCATACTGGACAGATGTACAGGCTCTCTTAAATATCTTGTTAACTTTGGATGACAGATGACTGGTTATAAATTGGGCTAATGAAGAGAATAAAGAGGTGAATGTCTCTACCAAGAGGATCCCAATGGCACCCTCAACCCAGCTGAGGCAATTCCCTTGACAAAGCCTAGTTGGAACCCAAATGGTGGGGACCTAGCCTTTCTGAAACATTACAGAAAGTGTATACTGGGTGGGCTTAAGAAAGGGTGCCCAAATAAAAGAGTCTGAATATGATATAGACCCTTCAGCAAAAACCAAATGAGGCTTCTTCTGAATTTTGACAGAGAACCTATAAGGCCTATAGGAAGCACACTGATGCTGATCCACATGCACTAAAGAATGTGTGGATGGTCAACATGACTTTTATTTGGCAAAGATTCCAGATAGAAGAGAGAAACTCAGCATACAAATGGGACATTGGAATGAGTTCCTCTCAGCTTGTGGACATAGTATTTAAAGTCTACAATTCCCAGGAAGAAAGGAAGACAAAACAGGCTACAGTGTTCTTAGAAGCAAGTTGGAGAGGCCAAAGGAAGAAGCAGGACCCTAAAGGGAGGAGGAGAGGCCCAATAGGCATCAACCAATGTGCCCATTGCAAGGAGGAGGGCCACTGGGGAAATGAGTGAAGAAAATTCAAAAGGGAAAATAGAAATGAGAACCCTTGCCAAGAAATGGTGAAAAGGGGAGGAGAGTCTGATGATGAATGAGGAAGCCCAGGAGCTCCATTGGGCATCTCCCAACATATTACTATTTCCCTATAGGAACCCCAGGTACAGTTGACTGTGGGGAATAAGCTAATTGATTTTTGTGCAGCTATGGGAGCTACATACTCAGTGTTGAACATAAAATTAACCAAAAAAAAGTTTGGATATAGTAACAGTTACTGGAGTGACTGGACAGTTATAAAAACAGGCATTTCTGCAACCTCTGAAATGCCAGCTTGGGGATCAAAAGCTTATGCCTTGTTTGATCTACATGCCATGTTGCCCCATTCCATTGCAGGGCTGAGATTTACTCTATAAATTGCAAGCACAAATAACTTTTTCTCCTGAGAAGCAGCAATTATGTGTGGAAGTCCTACTGGAACATGTCTTCCTGCTACAGGCTTTCCTGACTTGTCCAGAAGGTCCTGGAGGTGAACTCCTTCCACCTGAGATCTATAAGCAGGTTGATCGATCTGTTTGGACTGATGGAATCTCAGGTAAAGTGGTTAATATGCACCCATAAAATTTAATCTAAAAGAACAGATGTGGGTGCCATGAAAAAGCAGCATCTCCTCAAGAAGGAGGCTTCACAGAGGATCCAGCCAGTGTTGTAGAAGTTTTTAAAATTGGGACTAATTCAGCTATTCCAGTCACCTTATGACACTCCCATTTGCCAGAGTGAGTCAAAAGCCTCACTCTGACAAATATTGAATTGACCAGGATCTTAAAGCTATAAATGACATTGTTCAGGACATTCATCCTACAGTGCCCAACCCATACATTCTGTCGTCAATGGTGCCTGGAGATAACTAATGATTTTCAGTTTTAGACCTAAAGAATGCCTTTTTCTGCATCCCAATAGATGAACAGGCTCAGCTACTGTTTGCCTTTGAATGGCAGATCCCAGAGACTAAAGCCATGCTCCAATACTGTGGGACTCTGCTGCTGCAAGGATTTAAGAAATCCCCAATTGTATTTGAGGAAGTGCTGGTAAAAGACTCAAGGGGTATTCAGTTGAAATCAGCAGTTCTTTCGCAATATGTAGATGGCATGTTGATAGCCAGCAGCAACTACAAGGACTGTTTGTATAACACCATCACAGCCCTAAAATCATTTGGCAAAAAAGGGGGATATAAGGTGTCACCTCATGAGGCCATTTGCAAACAAGGAGTGGTGTAACTGGGATTTCAAATGAACCAAGGTACCGAGAGTTTGATGGCAAATAGAAAGCAAGCCATTGTTACATTAAAAATCCCAGGGAACCAAATACAGCTTCGTGGGTTCCTAGGAATTACAGGAATCTGCTGAATTTAGATTCTGCGTAATTTGGATTCCAAACTTTGGACTTATAGGAAAACCACTGTGCGATTCTTTGAAAGAACTGGACTCTTAACCCTTCAAATGAACTGCAGGTTTTCAGGTATAATTTGATACCTTGAAGGAAAATCTAGTTTTAGCTCCTGCACTAATATTGCCCAATTTACAGAAGCCCTTCAAATTGCATGTTCATGAAAAGCAGGAGATTGGATTGAAACACCATTTCAAAAGAACCTATGCACCCCAATGTTCATAGCACCACAATTTACAATAGCCAAAATGTTGGAAGCAACCTAGGTGCCCATCAGTAAATGAATGGATCAAAAAACTATGGTACATTTACACAATGGAATTCTATGCAGCAGAAAGAAAGAAGGGGCTCCTACCCTTTACAACAGCATGGATGTAACTGGAAAGCATTACGCTAAGTGAAATAAGCCAGGCGGTGAAAGACAAATACCATATGATCTCACCTTTAACAGGAAACTAATCAACAAAACAAACAAACAAGCAAAATGTAATCAAAGACACTGAAATAGAGAACAGGCTGACAGTGACCAGAGGGGAGAGGGGAGGGAATTTTAGGGAGAAAGGGGAAGGGTTTGCAGGAACAAGTATAAGGACCCATGGACAAAAAAACAAGCAGGGGTGGAAACGGGAAAGAAGTGGGGAGGACTGGGGGGTGGGGTGGAATGGAAGTAAAAGGCAGAAAACTGTACTTGAACAACAATTAAAATTAAAAAAATGTTTTAAAATATGTGCCAAGAACAATGGTAAGACAGAATGCACCCCACCAGAAAAGGGAGTACAGTATAAAGGGTTGTGTCCAAAATGTATGTTTCTTCTTGTACGATGTAATGAATATTCAAGTTCATAGGAAAGGAAGTAGAATGGTGGTAAACCGGAGCTGTAGGAAGAGAGCTAATGGGGAGTTGTTGTTTAATGGGTACAGAGTTGGGGAAAATAAAAAAGCTCTGGAGATAAATAGTGGTAATAGTTGAATAATAATATGAACGTATTTAATGCCACAGAAGTGCACACTTGAAATGCTAAACTTTGATATGTGTATTTTACCACAATAAAAAAGAAAAAAAAATTAAAAGGGTTGTGTCCATTTGGGGATTGGCAGGTGAACTTCACACAAATGCCTAAAATCAGAGTGAATTTCAAATTTTTGTTAGCCTTTATGCACACTTTTCTGGAAGGGTAGTTGTATACCCCACTAAAACTGAGAAGGAACTGAGCTGGCAACATTCTTGCTTAAGGAAATATTTCCTAAGTTTGGAGTTCCTCACAGCATTCAAAGTCACAATGGACCATCATTCACTTCAGAGATCTCCTCTAAGTTTGGACAGGCACTGCAAATACAATGGAAATTGCATGCATCTTGGGGACCTCAATCTATGGGAAATACTGAGAACATGAATCACATGATAATGAAGACCCTCACAAAAATATACCAGGTAACACATTTAAAATGGGACCAGGCACTTTCCATTGTTTTGCTCCAAATGGGGGTGGCACCCAGAAGTGGGTTTAAATTGAGCCCTTTTGAAATAGCTTATGGGAGACCCTTCTAAATCTCTGGTTTAGAAATTCCCTCTCTAGATTTGGAGCACAAGTCAAGAATTAAGCAATATGTATAACATTTAGGGCAAACACTAAACATTTTGCATAAGTTTGTTCATCTGACAAGCCCTGGCACCTGTTCCAACCAAGAGACTTGGTCTTACTAAAGACCTGGAAGACTCAAGGCCCAGAACAGTAGCTATCCAAACAATGGACTGGTCCCTATGATGTCCTGTTGACAACATATTCTTCCCTAAAGCTGATGGGAATCAAGCCCTGGCTCCAGAATACAGGGATAAAACGGGCACTTCCTGAGGAGGACACAAACCCTGCTGCTGTAGGTGATGCTGAAAGGGAAACCTGGACCTGCACTCTGGAAGGAAATTCCTCTTCCAGAAGAGGACAGTGAACCCCAACACAGGGTGACAATGTTTCTTTTGCTTTATTCATGTGCTTGTAAAGCTAGGGGTTTTTAGTTGCCAGATACTGGGTTTAGTATGGTCCTTCTAGGCTTGGAAAAGAAGAGGGATTGCAAGTGGATTGTGATTAAATCTGAATGAGTGAAGATATAGAGAAAGGTTGTGAAAGTTTTAAACATGGGGGAAAGGAAACCTCAGCTCTTGGATATGATTATTCTTTATTTGATTATTTTATGATCTTATGGGGACATGGTTTGAACTTTGCTGTTCTGAGTATATCAGGAATCCTCTGTCTATTCTTTATGATCAGTGAGACCTATGAGATGTCACCTGTAAAACTATTTGGAGACAATGCCTTCCATGTGGAATCTAGGAAAATTTGTGTGGTGCCAGTGGAATCTGGCTTGGGGCAGAGAGTATGTCTCTGCCAAGGGACTGGGTGGTGAAAGGTCATGTCTCTGCCAGGAGACCAGTGGATGCACTGGTGGGTGAGAGAATGCCTCAACCAGCAAGGTGTTTGACCATGTAGGATCTAAGAAAGCTTATCTGTGTGATTGGTTAGTAGGACCGGTATGAAATGAGACAAGATTCTCAAGCTAGCTCTAGTCCCCTTTCTTCTTTTGGAATTCTGTGTTTGCTTTGAATTTTGCTCTGTTTCTGCTCTGAAAAGACTGAGGTTTCCCAGAAAGAGTTAAAACTTCACACCAAGTGGGAAAGTGAACAAGGGAAAGCATAAGGCTTGCAGATGCAATTTTAGTGAATATTAGATGGACAAGGATTTTCCTTCACACTTTGTATTTTTTCTCCCTACCTGATCCCTCCAGAATGTAGCATTCTGAGGGCATGAGTGACAACATAATGTTACTTTGCACAAAACCAATAAGACCAGTTGTCAATGGTGGTTTTATTAACCAAGACTTTGACTGGAATACCATGTCTGAAGGAGGCATGCCTTGGCTCTGGTTGTTGCCAGAAAGCTTTGAGGAACTGGGATTGACTTTCAAGGCCAGAGAAATACCACTAGAAAAAGTCTAGTACCTTGGTTGGTTGTACAGTTTGGGCAGTCTTTCCAGGGAAGGGACAAAGTTTGCTTTCCTGAAAGAGGGCTAGGAAGAACCTTAAGGCACAATGGAAATCTCAAGGACTTGAGAGAATCTTAGTGCTACAGGCACAGCCAGGTGGCAGGTATATAGCTTAGCTTCTGTGCCCTGAAGAGTGGACTAAAAGGTCAAGCTAAAGGCTCCTTATGTGAGCTCCAGCAAAGGACTTAAAAATCATATGTGATCAATTATTGCTTTCATTGTGTTTATGCAAATGAATAGGCAAAATTAAAACTGGGATTAATGCAGTGCCTTTAATGACAATGAGAGTGCTCTTAAGGAGAAAAATCATGATTCAAGGAAAATCACAATGCTCAGGGTGGATATTAGATTAGTGCAGCTAATTATCTTCAGTTTATTTTCATTTGGAAGTTGAACTAAGTTCGTGATATCATCAAAAATGCTCAATTTACAGACAAGAAGGATCTGTCAAATTGTCACTGTTAAATGTCATTCTAGCAAAGGCCTTGCAACTGGATGTCTTTCCAAAAGACAGTCTCACAGACTCAGAGACTGGTGTGTGGGTTGTTATGTGAATTTACATGTGTGTTCTTCTGTTTTCATAGGGCATAAGCCTATGATCTCAATACCTGAGTCATTGTTTACATAATATAGGCCTCACTTAAGAAGCCCATCTGCATTGAAGCCTCCTGTGACTCAACAATTTGGCTGAACTAAGTGGTTGGGTTGGTGAAGAATGGGGCAATATATGGGCTTCACTTTAAAACTGGTTTCTTTTTCTGCCCTAAAGGCTTTAACAGACGGGGCCCAAAAACAATAAAAGGGGGGTAGATCCTAGCATATTCCCCTCAGCCCAAGCTAAGTATAGTTGGCAAAAGGGCTTTGGACAAGTGGTACATGCCTTGGATACCTTCCTCCAAAGAAGCCACTCTTCATAAAGGTTAACTTTTGGTGTTTTGTACTATCTTGCTTGCACAAGCCAAATCTATAATAATTTTTAGTTTGGGCTCCTTTAAAGTACAATGAAAACTAAAAAAGACCTATGATATGTGAAAGACCTATGATATGTGATATATTTTGATTTGCCTCAAAATAATTGTGGTAGGGGAGTGGGTGGGGTAAAAGCTGGAACAAGATAGATCATATATGGATAATTGTTGAAATTGGGTGATGAGAATACCATGTTAATTATACTAGACTCTCTAATTTTGCACATGTTTGAAATTTTCCATACAATTAATTTAAAAACAAAATATGAAGCAATTGAATGTAGAATATTCTTATGACAATTTCCCTCATCTTGTAATTTTTTTCTTACCCACACCTAATTTGACAGATTTTTTAGCATCGTGCCTTACACTGTGCCTTAAAAAAGCATTCAGCCTAAATTTTTCTAAAGCAACAACTGCATTTGCATTCATATTTTATCAGTTTACATAATATTTAATTAAATCACATAATTACATACAACTGACATAAATTTGGAACAAACTCAACTAATTTTCAGTAAGCATACAACTCAAATGGTTAAAGTAGAAGTATCTGGACAAAGTAGACACTTCTAACTATACTACTTCTAGCCTACCAACCACAAGCAGTTAGTATACCATGGAATTGGTCACTGGGTCTTACTGAGTGTCAATTAATCTGGCAAGCTGATTAAGTGGAAGTTCCCTAAGAGAGAATCTGCTGTACTGTTGTTACTATTATGTGTTCTCTTACATTTTTCAAACTTAAATTCTAACTTGGATGAATTTTTTTTCATGATCTCAAACTTGAAACGGTTCAAGACTTTATGCTTGCTTCAAATTATTTTCTGGACTGTAATGGAGGCAGTGGGACCAATTTTTTCAATTACATATACTTGGCAAGCAAGAGGAGTGGGGTGTTTTATTTCCATATTCTTATTATTGTGTTTCTCTGCCTTCCCACAACTCTCTGATTTAGCTTGATCACAAAAGAAATAGAAGTTATGTTGCTTTACAGACATTGGCTTTGGCAAGAAGCCTGATTATACTTGCTAAGCCTCCTGGTAGCAATATTAAGGAATTAATCAAAATGCTGAGACCAGAGTACCTTTTCCAGAGAGAAAAAGAATGAATGTGCTAGTAGTTACCAAATCCAAGTTTCTGCTATCATTTATTGAAATACCTTAAGGAAGTAAGTCAGTTTTTATTTCACTATGCAGGGTAACAAAAGGTGATATGACATACCAGTATTTGTGTACTTATAAAACTGTGAGGACCAAAATTCCCTCTTTCTTCTCCTCCCTCCAAGATACCTCATAAAGCTGCTTTCAGAATGAATTAGTCATACTGCACAATGAGGTTTTTTTATTATCAAACTCATAGCTATGGATGTTGGAAGGTGCTGCTTTCTTTTTGCTTAAATACTTTAGTATAACTAACTCATGAACACACAGAAGCAAAACAATTTGCTCCTCCATTTTCCAACTCAAGTGTGTGGCAGCAGCATGTATTCTGAGTCATGCAGAGCCCACTTTTCAGAATGTGTGCTGTAAGCTCAGAGGATCTAATAATTAAATTAGGCTATTAAAAATGGCAATTTATAATGCTGAAACTAATGAGAGGTCAAAGAACTAAACTCTGCAAGGAGTTTTAATTACCCTGCCATTTGTGACTTCACAAGAACATTTTTAAAGGACTACTGTAACCAGTATTCAGCTGGTATTTTAAGTTTCATTAAGAAGATTTACAGAACCTATTACATAAATGGGAAATATGCATTTTCTTTCCATGTCCATCAGGGATCAAAACTTTGTTTCAGAACTGGGAAGCAAGCACTGTCTTGGTTTCACGTTCAGTTAGAATACCATACCTGAGTTCCTTTCCTTCATATAGCACTGACAGATGAAGAAATACAGAGCCTCTGTTCAAGGGAATACTAGATTGGATAGCATGTGTAAAAGTACAAAACTACAATAGATTTTTCTGTCCTTGCTTTCTGTGCCATTTCACTTTCCTAGACAGTTTGTATGATGCTCAGGCCTTAATTGCAAACTTCTGCATTAAGTACAAGTGTTCCTTCTGCTGCTGCTTCTGGGTCTTCAGCTTCTTGTGTTTATTGAGCCAGCAGCACATAACACAAATTCTCTTGGACCATGGATCCAGGAACTTGTATTTCTTGCCCTAGAATACTTTCCTGAGGCTCTCTTTCTGAGTCTGGTTAATAACAGCAGGAACATGAGCAATGGATTTGCAATCAACTCAGATCTCAGATAATTTGAACACCATGTCACTTTGGTGACATACACCTGGGACAGTTCCATCTTCAGGTCACCCAGCTCTTTCAGCAGCCCTTCCTTCTAGCTGGGATAGTCTCAAGACTTAATCTTAGCCCTGGCTTCACAAGCTGCTGCCATCACCTGCTCCAGAGGGAAGAGCTCATTTTACTTCTTATTGGTACTTCCTTTTGTCACATATATATTCACATACCACCACCACAGCCACCACACCCACAAGTCAAAATGCTCTTGATCTTTTATGTTCTAAACTTCTTTCTGGGCTGCGTCTGAAACAGTTTTCCTTGTTTGTTTGTTTGTTGGGAGGGAACTGGCAAAACTGATTAACTGAAAGAAGACACAATAGCAGCTAAATGTGGATCCTCTCTAGCAAAAATAAAAACAAAATCTGCTATCCTTAAAAGCTGGAGAAAAGATCAATTCAGAGATATTTGAGATATTAGCATCAATAAACTATGAGCACTGCTTGTCTGGAAATGCTTTTCCTACAGAAGGGGTTAATTGTCCAAAGGTAATGTACAACTGTCAAGCCAATTTAAGGCCAAGAATATATCTGGTCAAAAAGTTTATTTGTTTGTTTGTTTGTTTGTTTTTAATCAATAACTTTGTAAATAAAGCAGCAAATGGAACACAAGAAAATCAAGCATGTCCATCATCTGGTAAACAAGTACAGAGCATGGAAGGGTCTGGGTGTTAAATTTGTTGCTTTTACTGTTGAAAAAAGTCGTAGTATAAAAGCAAATACAAGGAAATTGGAAACAGTCCAAGTAACATAGCTTTCTTCCTGGAAAAGAAGACACAATCTGGAAATTCTTCTGCAAAACTTGTCATCACTTGTCATGCTTTACTGTTCTTTCAAATTGTTAGCCAATTGTTTTTATGAGATAGTGTATCTTAAGGGCTAAGAGCATGTGGGCCCTGAGTTCAAATTAAATTCCTGTTCTATCACTTACTAGACATGTAGTCTCAGGCAGAATACTTTTTTTCCTTCTAAGCCTCTGTGTCCTCATTTGTAAAACAGAGATAATAGCAAAGCCATAAGAGTCTAGGCTTTGGAGCCAAACTGCTTGCATTTAAATCCTCTGATCCACCACTTACTAGAACTATGACCTTGAGCAAATTGCTTAACTTCTCTGTGGCTCAGTTTCGACCTCAATAAAATAGAGCCAACTGATTGCCAGTACTTCACAGGGTCATTGTGGAAATTATAGAATATGTGTAAAACACCTGGTAAGAGCTCAATAAATACAAGCCATTAGTACCTACCTCAGAAAGTTATTGTGAGGATGTACTATGATAATGAATGAAAAGCTTTTAAGCTCAGTACAAAAAGTACTCAATAAATGCTAGCTTTTGTTATCTGCTTTTTTTTTTTTTTTTTTTTTTTTACTATTTGACTAGCTTTTAAGTTCATAGAAGACAGGTCTTACATTTTTTCATGATACTATAATGTCTAGCACTGTTATATGCAAATTGCATGACTCAACTCCAGCCAATGGAAAGAATAAAATAACAAGTCTTCATATGTGCATAGAAACCCAAATATCAAAACTGTGGACTCATAAGCCATGAAAAAAATGGGTTTAATAAAAATTAGTGGTATAGGTCAAACAGCATAACTGATTTTTTGGCAAATTATAAATATCATCAAGGACAATTTAGTGTTTGATTTCTTACTTGTATAGGGGAGGAAAAATAATTTACCACTACCCTTCTGAGTTCTTTGCTGAGACTCCTCTTCCACATTATAAAAGTTAGATTAATAGGATGAAGAAAAAATTTTAATTATGTGTGTACAGCATATGTATGGGAGTCTCAAAAAGATACGACACTCAAAAGGTGGCCAGACAATTGAAGCTAAGAAAAAGGATAGGGTTCTGGGGATACAAAGCATGAAAGGCAATTCACTGGAAGTTGAGAACGAATTTTTCATAAACAAAGGGTGCCCTGCCGTACAGACTAATATCTTATGTGAAAAAGTGATCACTGGTAATATGTTTCTGGTACAGTCCCCTTCCTAATGGAAATTTATAAGTGCAGGTTTCCCCTCCAAGAGGGTAACTTCTATTTTGTTTTCAGAACTTCTCCTATGTCTGCAGTTTCCTATAATAATCTTTATAATAGGCATATTTGGGGGTGGTATATTCTGCTACCCTTCATTTGAAAATATTGATGAGTACAATAGATGATTCAGAAAAAAAATCAAACTAATGCTGTTATATAGACACAGCTAGGGAGTAACTCTGCACACTTGAGATTTCTATGAATCACATTCCAAATTTCATTATATTGGTAGGCTACTAAAAACTTCCTTCATAGTTTATGCTTTTTACACATACCACTTTACTATTATTTACTTAATATATTTTTCTTTAAATTAACTTAAATTGTCTTTATGGATTTGAAGAGTTTATATCATTACATTAAATGGGAAGCAGTATCATTTGTCATAAATAGAAGGCAGGGTTGAAAAAGGTATATAATAAAAACAAAACAATGTTCTTAAAATCTAGCTAAATAGTGTTTGTTGCCTGGCAGAGTCTCCTGAGTCTGTTGCTTTGAAATCTGCTTTCTTTTGGTTAAAAAGTTTGATCATAAAAAGTGTCAGAGAAATGTTCAAGAGGAACTTGCACCAAAGTGAGAAGTGAAAATTAATTTAAAAGAGGAAACTTCCCTATTCTGTGATTCAGTATTGTTTAATGTCTACAGATGCTGTTGATCACCTGAAATCATTTTGTGATTTCACAAAATATTGGCATAGTCAATGGTGAATGGTTTGTGGCTCCTCCAACACCTGGACAGCAGTGTCTCTTATGATATAGCCCTTGAATCATCTGCATCATACTCATCTGAATTAAAATCAGCTGTAGAAGCTTCTTTTAAAAGGGGAGAGTTAACTAATAAATCACTACTTAATCTGGGGTCTGGCACCCAGAATATTACATTATTAAAGAACACCTTCATGTGATTTTTGATACACAATAAAACTTGGAAACCAGAGTTTTATTATAGCAATTACTAAGGAAGGCAGAACCCACTCCTACTCCAGCTTTGTAGATACAAACTGAAAAAAAAATTAAAGGAGAATTTAGCTAAAGAAGGTAATGTACACAAGACTGGAAAAGTAAGGCCTGAGAGGTAAGCACTGCATTTAATTGGAATATTCTAATATCAGAATGAGGGGAGTGGGGGCAAAAAGGAAAGAAAAGCATCCTGCAATGAGAGAGCAAAAAGATTCATGGAAAAAAGGGATTGATTTACATGAAAAGATGAATGAAATTTAAAATGTGGCTTTACTAAGTGATCATTAAGCAGGGCTGTGACAACAGTTTACAAATGAATTGCATACTAAAAAGAGGAGGAGGAATTTGTTAGGTAGGAATGGGGAGAGATAATTAGACATTAAGAGAATGTGATTGACCAAAGTTTCATTCCATATCATTCAAACTAAGCATTTCTGCTCTGAATATTGTTTCCAACTTCTGGCATAATGGATATGCTCTTTTCTTCCCCTTCTCTCCCAAAAAGCCTCAGCATCACTCTAGTGTCTATGCCTTTGTTCGAGCCCACTTCTCTAGAGGGAAGCAAAATATGCCACCCCAAAATATGCCTCCTTAGCATAAGGATTATTTTCAGCTGAGTATTTTGCAAGGCAGCAGACGCAGGGAATCTCTGAAAACAAAGTAGAAATTGTCCTTTCTTGAGGGAAATTTATATTTTATATGTGAAACCTCCATTTCTAAGTGTCTCCTTCTCTGTACCAAGAAGAGGTTGACTGTAAATCACAAAAGAATTTTATCAGTGGAGAAGGCACTGGCTTAAATCTGCATAACAACTTTACCCCTGATTACTGTGCTTTTCCTGGTCATATCCCATAAATGACCTCCCATCAATATCACTATATTGTTTTTAGCAGGAGATGGTATTTTAAGGTGGTGGCTTGGATCATTTGGGGGAGTTTACTCAGTTTTTCTGGATATCTCCCATGTATATGGTCAGTAGACATGTAATTAAACTTCTCGTTTTTCTCCTTTTAATCTGTCTTTTACTAGGAGTATGGGTCTCACCCAAAAACCTAGAAGAGTAGAGGGAAAATTATAATTTCTCCCCTCCACCTCTGAATTCCCAGGCCATTGTGGCTGTCATGACTTCCACACTCCTTCCAAAATTACAGCCTAAACTCCTGATTCCCTGGGCTAAGGCTACAGGTCTAGTTGCCCTCAAACCTTAAGAACAGTACAGAAGAGTCTTTACAGGAGCCTAGGATACATCTACTTTGAGAAGCTGAGAAATAGATTGGCAGTAATCAGTGCATATAAAAAGCTATTATTTCAGGAACTAAGGTATGACCCACCTTGACTCCAGTAGACCATAAGCCACAGCTGGCAAATACAAGGCCCATGGGCCATATCTGACCCTCCACCTTGTTTTATCTGGCCTGGTCCCTTGTTCTACCCAGTGGCAGCACTGAGCTCTCGCTTAACAGTTATGGAGTAGTTACATTTATACAGTCCTAAAATTACATTTGGCCCTTTGTGTTTTTTTAAGATTTTATTTAGTTTTAGAGAGAAAGGAAGGGGAGAGAGAAATATCAATGTATAGTTGCCTCTGTCATGCCCCCTACTGGGGACCTGGCCTGCAACCCAGACATGTGCCCTGACTGGGAATTGAACCAGTGACCTTTTGGTTCACAGGCCCACACTAAATTCACTGAGCTACACCAGCCAGGATACATTTGGCCCTTTAAAGACAACCACAAGGCTGATGTGGCCCCTGGTGAAAATGAGGTTGACACCCCTGCCATAAGCAGTTCTACCTTTGTGCTTCAGGAGGACTGCAAGCAATTCAAGATGCTATCTGAGCCATTGTACTCCAGAGTGAGACACCCACCACCCAGGACCCAGATGAAAGAATGCTGCAGCTTTTATCTGATTAATTTTCCCCCCAAATCCCTTACCTACACTTTTCTTCACATTATAAAAAGGGTCAGTTTAAAATGGAATTTAAGACAGTCTGTTAGGGTACAAGCTTACAGTCTTCTCAGGTCACTGGCCATCTGAATAAAATGCCCATAAGGA
Source organism: Phyllostomus hastatus (assembly GCF_019186645.2). Taxonomy (NCBI): domain Eukaryota; kingdom Metazoa; phylum Chordata; class Mammalia; order Chiroptera; family Phyllostomidae; genus Phyllostomus; species Phyllostomus hastatus. Next base: position 17,246,410 of record NW_025334022.1, read on the forward strand.
TTCAACCCCTGTCTCTGCTTGTTGAGTCTGGTAGTGACAGGCAACATGAATGCTGGCTTTTCTGGTTTCAATAGCAGTCCAAGCTCAGTTCACAGACATCTCAAAATATATGTGGTTCTCCTATAAAAGGAGAAAAGGATCAAATAGACACTATTCATGTATGGAATATGTTACCTCTGGGAGTAGGCATGTTGATCACTTTAAAAGAGCGCCATGGAGAAAGGAAGATGCTTAAATCAAATACAAGAATTCTAAAGTTAAAATTTTAGACACTGGGGCACCTGAGTGGCCAGCTATTGGAGAGAAGAGAAACACTATAAAATAGACTTCAGTTTACCACATAACTGATTGTGTATGAGAGAAAAAATAATTTTGTCTTTTCCCTTTTATGTTCTTTAGTGGGACACCCCCACTCCCCATAATAAAAGACATTAACAAGAGAAAAACACACAGAAGTTTACTAACATGTGTACCTCCTGTAAGCATGGCAGATACTCAGGAAAACCCAGTAACTCCCTGAGCTGAAATAGCCCAAGCCACCAACTTAAATATATACCATTTCCAGCTAAAGACAAAAGAAAAGGGACTAGGGAGGGCAGTTTGGGAGGTTACCAGGAAAAGTACAGTAAGCAGGGGTAAGGTTGTTATGAAGATAAAAACCAGTACCTTCTCCATTGATAAAAGTTTCTAGAGATTTAGAGTCATGCTTCTCTTCCTGATAAAGAGAGACACACTTACAAATGGAGATTTTCATAATAAAATGTAAATTTTGTCACAAAAGAGCAATCTTCTCTTTGTTTTTAGAGATTTTTCTGTGTCTGCAGCCCCCAAAATAATTAGCCTCAGATAATACTCATGCCAAAGAGGTATATGAGGTCTGTCCAGAAGATATCCATCTATGTAATATGAAAGAGAGGCATTTGTTGAAGAAGGTACAAGATACAAGAAACATTGTACATAGGACAATGATGCCTCAGTCCCCTTCAAAGTAGGCACCTTGGGACCTCACACAGTTCTCTTAATCACCATCAGCTGTCCCATCATATTTTCCTGGTTCTCATCAATGATCTGAAATTTCTTCCCTTTCAAAGGTGATTTTAGTTTTGGGAAAAGCCAGGAGTCACAGTGCTGTATCTGGGCTATAGAGGGGCTGAGTCACTTGGGTGATTTAATGTTTCACCAAAAAACTCTACACAAGATGTGATGCATGAGTGGGCACATTGTCATGATGAAGCTGTCCATTACCAGTTGTCCATAGCTAAGGCCTTCTGAATCATCTGAACAGTTTCTGTGGAGGAATGTTCAAGCTTAATGCAAAATTTGATGCAGATTCATTTCCCTACTTGCTCAGTCATTTTGAATTTGACAGCCACACAGTACACATGCTCACTCAATGGCATCTACCACCCTCACTGACTAGTACAGTGAAGTCGTCATTGTTTACACATGCACATTCCAGTCCACTCTCCTTGGCTGCCAGGTTACATCATTGTGGTGCAAACTGTTCTCATAATGCCTGGACTTTTTCTAGACAGACTTTGTACTCTGAGGTGGCATGTTCTGCTCTTCTTCACCACATTAATGACTTTAAACTGCTCCCCCCAGACTCTGAACTGAAAAAACCTGGGTGTTAGAAGAATGCTCTCTACTACTCTCTCTGTCCCCTGACAATTCAGAGACATTAATCTATCAGTAATTTTCAGAAACTACTTACTGAAGCCGTGTCATCCCAGCATAGCATTTTGTAACTAGATTCTGTTCTATTCAGATTTATGTAAGGATCCACATATACCACCTGTGTTTTCCCTCTGGTCCTTTTATAGTTTCTTGATAGCTCACTTAACTATGGATTCACATGACCTTAGAATGCTGTCCAATCAGCCAGTTTCCTTGACTGAGAGAATTATTAAGAAATGTGGCATTAATGGCATAATTTGAGACTCAAGCTAGACTGGACTGAGAAGCAGAAATGCAGAGTAAGGGCTTAAAATACATCATTTGATGAATGGTCTTGAAACAGTGTGCAGCCAAGAGGAGAACCACAAAAAGGGATTAGGAATGGGGTCCAGAGCTCAAGGTGTCTAGGAAATATTAGAAAGACATATAAGATGTCCTCACCCCTTCCCCCCAACAGGAGTGAGTTGGGGGAAGGGACACATGGAGCAGGAACACTCAGAGCTGTTTTGTACAGCAACAGCTCTACAGCTAATCCAGGGCATGGTCATTTAGCATATCTATAACCTTTAACTGTTTGCACAGATATGTTAAATAGCTGTGGCCATACTCTGAGCCAGGGGGATGGAAAGAACTTCCCCCCAAAATGTAACTGGGGGGCAGATCCCCTGAGTTACAGCGCCTGTGTGAGAGCTTGGAAAATATTGGCTCCATGACATGGGGCCACCCCTGCCCACACTCATGATGGTAGCCTGGTGAACTTGGAAAAATACAGGAATGCTGGCAGGTGTAATTGATTGTAGGAGTAGTCAGAAATGGGGGTACAGAGGAAGATTGGCACGGGGATTTAAACCCAAACATGGCAGCCATTGAGGAGGAACCACTGGTCTTTGGCAAAGTGGCGACCCCCCCCCCCCCGCCCACATTCCCATAGCTTTGGTAGAAGAGGAGCACGCTGCTTTGTGCTGCTCCCTTTGGCCGCATGGCCTGGAAAGCAGGAGAGACTTTGCCTGGAAGAAGGGTGAAAGAACTCTTGCCAGTAAACCATGAGAAGGTGCCACATGGCTTTAGATTAATTGAAGATCCTGCCTGGACGGTGACACAGCTGACAGGAGCCTGAATCATGGATGTTTGCTTCTTTTCCGGAGACATAGTACCCCAAATTAAGGCAGGGGGAGAAGGAAGCACTCTGGGTGTCAGTGGGTATCCAAAAGGACTTTGATATTTTAATGAAGACATGAGGTCACTACTTTAAATCTGTATAGCATTAAATAACATTTCCTTTCCTTTTCACAAATCCCTGGCATTGAGAGATGTCTTTCCTATAAAGAGATGAACAAACCTGGGGGCGGTCCTTTTGGTAATAGTATATAGTAACCCCCCTTGGCTCTCTGTTCTGTGTGTTTGTAACAGTTTTTGGCAACTCCACTGGGACAATAATTGCCCCCCCAATCTGTTCCATAACAGTTTTTTGGCACCCCTAGGTGGGCCAATAATTGCACCCCCCCCCCGGGTCTGTTCTGTAACAGTCTGAATCATTGCTGGGTCTTTTCTATCTATATGTATAAAACAATAATATAAAATAATAGTAGCACTGTACTTTCCAAGGAATTTCACATTACCATATAAGATTCTCTTTCATCATAATTTAATTGGGGTTTAATATAGAACATATTTCAATCTCCTCTTCATCAGCTGAATAGCACTTCTACCAGAAGATAAATAATTAATACCTAAGGGTGTGAATTTCTATAATGCACCTCTGTTGCTTTTGTTTGTGGTAGGCAGTTAGACAGAATCAAGCAGAGCAAGGATGATAGGCCAGGTACAAAAGATCACCAGGGTAGAAATCCCCAGGGTACCTAGCAACAGGAAAAACTGGGGAAACAAGAACCTTACCCCTTGGATAACCTTTCCTCCCCTAGCATATTGCTGGTCATGTACTTTTGTAATGGGGTACAGCCAGGGCTCCATCCAAACAAGGATTTGTAACAGGGTGTCCAGAAATTATAAAATCCAGGATATCCTAACCCCTACAAGTCTGGACTGGGGGATGGGACACATGGAGCAGGGCCATTGAGAGTTATTTTGCATATCAACAGTTGGCCAGCTTCATACCTGATATGCAAAAATGGTTATTTTGCATATCTATAACAGCTGTCTAGCTTCATAGATATATTAAGTAGCTGTGGACATGCTTTGAGCCAGGAAGATGGGAGTGAGTTCAATTCATGATGCAATGGAGGCAGCTCCCCCTAGTTACAGCACCTGTGTGAAAACTTGGAAATGAGCCCTGGCTGGCGTAGCTCAGTGGATTGAGCGAGGGCTGGGAACCAAAGTGTCCCAGGTTCGATTCCCAGCCAGGGTACATTCCTGGGTTGCAGGCCATAACCCCCAGCAACCGCACATTAATGTTTCTGTTTCTCTCTCTCTCTCTCTCTCTCTCTCTCTCTCTCTCCCTCCCCTCCCTAAAAATAAATAAATAAAAAATCTTAAAAAAAATTAAAAAAAAAAACAAACTTGGAAATGGTTCATACTATGCCACTGGGCCACACCGGGCCACACCTCCCCAGACTAACTGTGGCAGCCAAGAAAGGCTGCAAAAATATGAAAATGCTGGCAGGTATAGCCGACTGTGGGAGGAGTTGGAAATGAGGTTGCAGAGGAAGATTCACACCAGGATTTAAACCCAGGTGCTGCAGCCACGTGGGTTGGAACCATGTGGTTTTGCACCTCCCTTGACTTCATGGCTTAGGAAGCAGGAGAGACAATGCAGGACTAGGGACAAGGACAACACAAGACCTTGCTAGAGTGGTAAGCCCCCTTTGCTGCTCTGACACCCGGGATGCCCTTTTCTGTTATCACCTATTCTGTTTCGGTGAGTCTTATGTTCCATGATGGAAGGTCAGCCACTAATTTGCGGGCACAGGTCGGGTAGTTACAAGCCACAAGGGTGCCCGCCACTTGAAGGCTCCTGTGATAGGATAACTTGGATGCAGAACGGGGTTAGCCTTAGTCCCCGCCAGGTACAAGAAAATGTCTGCACAACGGTCAGGCACACTGTGGAAAGCATAAACACTGCCCCACCCCGCGGCCACTCCCCCAGTAGGCATAGTTGGACCTTCCATGCGGGATATCAGTCACCACCTCACCTGAGCTATAACTTCCTTTTGCAGTCTCCTCATCAGGCCCACAGATAGTCTTTTATGCTTGTCCTCCCCAACTGACTTCTGGGCTTTATACCTTCACTCATACCCCACTTTCCTTTTATCTATGAAGGGTTCCTGCTGTCTTTGTACTAAGATATCTACCTTGGGGTCATTGATAGGCTAGGGCTAATTATAGTTGCAGGAATGAGCCACTCCCATCTTTGGCATGTGTATACTATCACTGTAAGCAGCAACATTGCTCAGAACTGCACAACAGGTGCCTACTGGTCACTGGTTACTAGAATGGCCATGTGGAGCCACTCCTACCTAATTAATTGAATTTGGAATTCTAAGGTCGTTTACTTGTTCCTATAAGGGTATTTTAATTTCTCCATCAGTTCATTGTCCCTCTATGAGATCCACCTCCAGTGTGAAGGGTGGTGGTTTAGACATCTCTTGCGGTCCCTTCTGGGAAATTTCAGATGCAGGTGCAATTTCTTAAGGCTCTGAAAAATTAGGTAGAATATTTAAGGGTCTTCTTTACGATCTGGAAAAGAGTCATTTTATAATAAGATCATCTTGGTGCTCCTCTTAATGGTTTACAGGGCCAGAAACTATTTTTCTAGTAAGACACTTCCTTTGCCCCAGATCTGAAAGCTTACAGGAAAATGATGTACTCAGGCCACAAGGGTAGAGTCTGGGATTTTCAGGATTATAGGCAATTGCTCAAGCATGCTGGACTGGTTCCTTCCCAATAGTTAGAAACAGAAGTAGACTGTGGTGATTCTCTCGTCTTTTAGATTTCTATCAGCCGACACTCACTAGGATTTCTTTTGCCAGAGATGTCTGGTGGTTCGGTGGGATCCCAGGGGACGGCCTATGGCCCACTAGGAAGCTCCTGAGGCAAGAAAAGAGGGACGCCTCTCGATTGCAAGGGAGTATCTTTCTCACTAGAATCTCTTGTGCCAGAGACGTCTGGTAGTTCAGTGAGAGCCCAGGGGATGCCCATGGCCCACTAGGAATCTCCTAAGGCAAGCAAAGAGGGACACCTCTAGACTGCAAAGGAGTATCTTTGAGTGTTTTTTTTCCCTTCTCTTTAGGATCACCACAGTCGAGATGGGAACTACATCTTACATTCCTTCAAAATCACCATTGGGTTGCATTCTTAGCAACTGGGATAAATTTGACCCAAAAAATTTAAAAAAGAAGAGATTAATTTTCTTTTGTAACACTGTTTGGCCCCAATATAAATTAGGGGATGGAGAGATATGGCCTGAGAATGGGAGCAGAAATTATAATATTATTCCACAGCTAGGTCCATTCTGCCAGGGGGAAGGCAAATGGTCTGAAATTCCTTATGTGCAGGCATTTATGGCTCTGTACCAAGATCCCGCATTTTGCTCCAGCCCCACCCTGACAAAACCTACAGGCCCAAGTGTTGATCAATTAGAAGATATCCTCCTTAGCTCCCCACCTGTCTCTCAAGGGAGATTAAGGGAACCCCAGAGTTCTGGAGTCTCTGCCTCTACCTTAGAGGGAGTGACCTCTCCACCACCTTATGCTATGGACTACCTAAAACCACCAGCTGAGGAAAAACCCAGCCCTGCAGGACATACTAGAAGTGCTGCTTCTTCTCTCCCTACCACTCCTGCACTCCTACCCTTGAGGGAGGTAGCAGGCCCTGAAGATGCTTTAAGGGTACAAGTGCCCTTCTCTATAACTGATTTACAACAATGTAAAGACAGGCTAGGGAGTTTTTCCGAGGACCCTTCACGTTTCACTAGTAATTTCCAGACTCTTACTCTAGCATTTAGTATGTCATGGAGGGATTTGTACATAATTCTGACCACCTGCTATTCCCCAGATGAGAAACAGTGGATCTGGGAAGAGGCGCATAAATATGCAGACCAGCTGCATACCCAGAACCCCAGAACTAACCAGCCTGCTGCTGGACAGCCAGGCAGCCTCCAGCCATACAGCTGCTCAAGCTGTCCCAGACCAGGAACCTGACTGGGGATATAATACTCAGGCAGGGATCCGGAGTAGGGATGCAATGATAGATTGCTTACTGGCAGGAATGAGAAACTGCATCAAGAAACCTGTAAATTATGAAAAGGTTAGGGAAATCACCCAGGGCAAGAAAGAGAACCCAGCTCTCTTCAGAAACAGACTAGTAGAAGCCTTCCAAAAATATACGAACTTGGACCCTTCATCCCCGGAGGGTCGAATCTTGATAGGACAGCATTTTATAATTCAATCTGCCCCTGATATTCGCAGGAAGCTTCAGAAATTACAAATGGGACCACAGACCCCCCCTATATCAGCTCATGGATACGGACTTTTCAGTCTTTAACAATAGGGATATGGAGGAAAGAAAACAGGGAAAGAAGGAAAGGGAGAAGCAAGCAGAGCTCCTTGCACTAGCTTTTAGTAGTGCCATTGGCAGAAACCATCCCTATCAAGGGAGCTTGGGGAGGCCTGAAAAGAATCAGGGGCAAAAGGATCAGACCTGTTATAAGTGCAAGCGCCCCGGACACTGGTCAAAGAACTGCACTCAGCCACTTCCGGGCCCTGTCCTCTATGCAAGAACTTCAGTTCTGATCCCTGGCACTAGAAGGTAGACTTCCCCTGTTCCCATAGTGGAAAGGGGTCATCTCCCAAGGCCATGGCTACTCTTGAGGACTGAAGGTGCCTGGGGAACGGGTTGGCCCCAGGGAATACTCATATTCCCATCTCTACCGAGGAGCCCCGGGTAACTCTAGATGTGGCGGGTAAGAAAATCAACTTTCTTGTTGATACAGGGGCCACTGACTTTGCCCTTAACTCTTACTCTGGACCTCTTTCCTCCAAATCAGCTAAGGTAATGGGGGTCAAAGGAAATCTTAAGGCATATTTCTATATATTTCCTATCACTTGCCAATTTGAGAGTCAAATACTCAAACACTCCTTTTTAATTGTTCCTCAGTGCCCTGTTAGGCTGGAACCTTTTAGCTCGAATGGGAGCCATCTTGTTCCCTGAAATGCCACTTGAGTTAAGTAAGGTCATAATAATCAGTAGTGTTCGAAATCAGGAGGAAATCCCAAGTTCAGTTCTGGATGCAGTAAACTCATTAGTTTGGGGGGCAGGGATTCCTGGAAGAGCAAAGACTGAATTACTGGTTAAAATCCAGTTAAAATCCAGGTCAGATTACCCTCACAGGAAGCAGTATCCTATTAAACAAGAAGCTTTGGAGGGGTTACAGCCCATCATAACTAAATTTATACAACATGGGCTCATAGTCCCTTGTCACTCTCCTTGCAACACTCACATCTTACCAGCGAGGAAGCCTGCAGGAGAATATAGGCTAGTCCAGGATCTAAGGTTAGTCAATGAAGCAGTAGTCCCTTTACATCCAATAGTAGCTAACCCTTACACCTTGCTCTCGCAGATACCAGATGATGCTCAGTGGTATTCAGTATTAGATTTGAAAGATGCCTTCTTCAGCATCCTTTTGCATCCTGACTCTCAGTATTTGCTTTTGAGTGAACTGATCCAAAGACGATGATACATCAGCAATATACTTGGACTGTATTGCCACAAGGGTTTAGGGACAGTCCCCATCTCTTTGTTAGGGTATTAGAAAAAAATCTTATAGATTTACAGTTACAAGGAGGAGCCATTTTACAATACATAGATGGCATACTAATCTGCAGCCCCTCCAAGGAGGCTTCTGATCAAAATACCATCCAGACTCTGAATTTCCTAGCTGAAAGAGGATATCGGGTATCAAAGAAAAAGGCTCAGATTACCAAACAAAAAGTAAATTATTAAGGGTATATTTTAACTCCTGGATGTAGGCAATTATCACAGGAGAGAATTAAAGCCATTACTGAATTAACTCCACCTGCTACTAAACAGCAGCTTCGCTCCTTTTTAGGAATGGCAGGATTGTGTAGGATTTGGATCCCCAACTTTGGGCTAATCATCAAACCTCTGTATGAAGCTACTAAGGGGCCAGACACTGAACCTATTATATGGGAAAAAGAATGTGATCAGGCTTTTAATAAAATCAAGCAGGCTCTAGTTGAAGCCTCAGCCTTAGACATCTCTAACTTAAACAAGCCTTTCTCTCTATACATAGCAGAGAAGCAAGGAATAGCTTTAGGGGGTCTTAGTCCAATGACTAGGGAATGAACCTCAACCAATTGCATATTTCTCAAAAAAACTGGACACTGTAGCAGCTGGGTGGCCTCCGTGTCTAAGAGCAGTTGCAGCCACAGCCATGCTAACCGAGGAAGCTAGTAAACTAACTCTCGGGCATAAGTTAGAAGTCTTAACTCCACATCAGGTACAAAGGGTGTTAGAAATGAAAGGGCACCTCTAGCTAACAGGAAATAGACTGACCAAATATCAGGCCCTTTTTCTAGACAATCCTGAAGTAACTATAATGACCTGTAACACCCTAAACCCAGCCTCCTTAATGCCTACAGAATCATCCCCCGATTTGATACATTCCTGCTTAGACGTTATTAGTCTTACTCAATTGAGCAGGACTGACTTGCTAGACCAGCCCTTAGAAAATCCTGATGATGAGTGGTTCACTGATGGGAGCAGCTTTGTACAGAATGGTCAGCGAAAAGCAGGATATACAGTAGTTGGTTTATATAACACCATTGAGGCACAACCCCTTCCACCCTCAACCTCGGCCCAAAAGGCTGAAATTAAAGCCCTTACCCAAGCTCTCATCCTAGGACAAGGAAGAAGGGTCAATATTTATACAGACTCCAAATATGCCTTCCTTGTTCTGCGTGCTCATGCTGCCATATGGAAAGAAAGAGAGCTCCTCACTGCTAAGAATTCCCCTATTAAACATGGACCAGAAATCTTAAATTTATTGGAAGCAGTTAGGCTCCCAAAGCAAGTGGCAGTTATGCATTGCAAAGACCACCAAAAGGATATGTCCCATATCTCTCAGGGAAATAGGAGAGCAGACAGAGAAGCAAAGAAAGCAGCACTAGGGACTGATAGACAAATGGCTTTATTCCCCTCTGTAAATGCCTCAGATATCAAGCCCAACTATACATCTGAGGAAATATCTTGGGCTTTGGAGCAAGGAGGTGTCCATGAAGGACCCTGAATATATATTGGCCAGAGGCTCTTCCTTCCTCAAGCCTCCCAGAGGAGGTTCTTAAAGGCTTTGCATGACTCCCTCCACATTGGAAGGGATGCTACAATGACAATGGTTAATAAATTATTCACAGGTAGGGGAATCGCTACTACCATAAATAATATTTGCCAGGCTTGTACTCTTTGCGCCTATAACAACCCTGGGCAAAAGCCATCCCTGGCCCCACTGATAGAACCTATTCAGCAAAGAGGGACCTATCCTGGAGAGGACTGGCAAGTTGATTTTATCAAAATGCCTTCTTGTAAAGGATACAAATACTTACTAGTCCTGGTAGATACCTTTACTGGATGGATTGAGGCCTTTCCAACAAGGACAGAGAAGGCCACAGAAGTAGTAAAAGCTCTCTTAAAGGATATAATACCCAGATTTGGTCTTCCACAATCCCTACAAAGTGATAATGGGCCATCATTTCTAAGATCACTCAAGCCGTTTCTGAAGCTCTAGGCATAAAATATTATCTTCACTCTGCTTGGAGACCACAGTCCTCTGGAAAGGTAGAACAAGCAAATCAAACTTTAAAAGGGACATTAGCAAAACTTTGTCAAGAGACTTCTGAAAACTGGGCTAAGTTGCTACCTATAGCCCTCATGAGAATTAGGGGCTCCCTTAAGGCCAATACTAAGCTCAGCCCATTTGAAATGTTGTATGCCCAGCCCTTTTGACTCTAGATCTAATATTTGATACAGAGACACATCAAGCAATTAAGTATATAATAAACTTAGGACAAGTGCAGAAAGCTTTACAGGAATATGGAAATAAAGTTTTACCAGCCCCAAAAGGGAATTTTCAAACTGCCATATCTCTGGGAGACTGGGTACTCCTTAAAACCTGGAAGGAGGGATCACCAGCAGACCAACTCAACCCTAAATGGAAAGGGCCTTACCAGGTAGCCCTGAGTACCCCTATGGCTGTGAAACTCTTAGGGGTCGATAGTTGGGTTCATATTTCCAGGGTAAAACTAGCTCCCACGGATCCCAATCTGACTCAGGACCAGCTGGAGACCCAAAGCCCAGACTATACCTGCGAGCCACTGGAGGACCTCAGGTTCCTGTTCAAAAGGAGGAAGCCCTAAAAAGATAACTAATAATCAATAACAGTGTACTAAAATCACCATTGTTATGGATAGTTGCACTTCTTGAAAACTTCCTATTTGTACTGGTCCTCTGCTTCATATAAAGGCTTGCTTACTTCCTTCTGGGTGGAATCATATCTATGATTGTCTAAAATGAAAATTTCTTTGTTCTTTCTATTAACCATTCTCTACTCGCCTGCACCCTGTATAACAGAATGGGATGAAAATTTTCTAGTGAGTGCTTCTAGACCTTAGCAGCAGGAGAAAACCTGGCCCAATGTTGGATATGTCATCCTAACCCGGAAACTCCTTCCAGATATAATACTCATATAAAAGCCTACCCAATAGCTAATGAATCCTTAATCAGTGCTTTGAATTCCTCCGCCAATTACACATGTTCCTCTTTTTCTTTAAGAGTCAGATGGGAGTGAAACCCTCCTTTGTGATTCCATATGACTCCACTAGAATTAAAGCCATTTAACTACTCCAGCACCTCTCTTAAATGCGACAGTATGATAGGATGTACCTCATGTTATAATAATACTCACACAAGGGCCATTAACTCATTTGAAGCCCTGGCCTCTCTTTCAAGTTCCAGCTTTCTAGAGAATCTTTCTGAGGGAGAAATTTTCAAACCTTTAAATTGGTCACATATAGTATGCTACCCGAATTATGATTCTAACTGTATTCCTAATAGTACCCATTGATGCTTTGACAAAACTCACAATGCAGATACAAATAATACTTCTAAATGTGTTACTTGGAAATTGAACCAATCTCTTCAAAGAGTATTAGCAAAATTTCTAACACCTCCTGCAGGAGGGGAAGATCAGGGAAATAACTTAGGCCCTTTTAAGGACTGCCTTTCCCCCTTGCCATATGCCCTCCTTAACAAATACAACTCCACTAATGCCACAGTTATTGCAGCACCCCTGGGCCTCATCTGGCTATGTGGGACTCCCCATAACTGGCTAACGGATCATTCAGAACTTCAAGAAGCTATTGCTCATACACATCTCAGCAACTCTAAACATGGGGGTGACTGTACCTTAGAAACCTTGGCACCCCAAGACCTTACCATTATAAATATAACCGTGAGTCCCAAGAGTCCATCTCTCAGCAGAAAAAAAATGAGCTTTTGGTCTAGTAGTGGCTGGAGCTGCTGCCACTATAGCCACTTCAGCCCCCTGGGGAGGCTTCGCCTATCATGAGGCCACTCTAAGGGAACTCCCTAAGATTATAGAAGAAATCTCCAAGGGTACTGCCGATACTCTAGCTAGACTCTCAAGATCAGTAGACTCATTGGCAAATGTAGTCATGGATAACCGCCTTGCCCTTGATTATCTTCTAGCAGAACAAGGTGGGGTATGTGCTGTTATCAATAAAACCTGCTGCACCTATGTAAATAACTTTGGAATGGTTGAAACTAACGTAAGGAAAATTTGCGAACAGGCAGAATGGCTACATAAATATAATCAACAGGGCCAAGGGATTAGGGAAGCCCTGACCTCCTGGTTTCCTGACTTAACATGGTTATTACCCCTCTTAGGGCCCTTAATAACACTGCTACTTTTACTACTTTTAGGACCTTACTTATTTAATTTACTTGTTAAATTTGTTTCTTCTAGACTTAAGCAGTTCCACGTCAAATTGATGATGCTCCAAGGTTTCCAACCAATCCCTGAGAGCGATGTTGAAGCTGACCAACATACAGCATCTACGGTGGCCTCAGGAATTCCTCTTCAAACTCTAGATAGAATAGGGCGAGAGTTCCGTGGTTCTCGATAGGCAGAGTCTACTGTCCAATCCAATCCTGAAGCAGCTATGGAAAATGGACCTTCACCCTTCAACAACTCCAAAAATATTTTTGAGAACCATGCCTCTCAGGGGGAAGTTGAGGCAGGAGATAGCCAGGAAGGAAACTCCAGAGGCCCCGCAGAGCTGAGATAAAAAACATCCATACATGACAAAGACCCCCTAAGACCAGTTGTTCCTGTTTTCTGGGATAACTCTGAATCATGGAATGTGCCTGCACACTACCCCTGATTCATTATAATAGCATTATAATGAATTAATATTGTGGGACTCCCTTCTCGAGTAGTCAATCAAGAAAATCATGGGAAACCACACATGCGCAGTAGCTTTGAAATCCAACTCCTTGTACCTGCACAGGAAAAGCCCGCCAAAGACTAGCCAGGGAGCTTCTGCCCTATAAGAATAGAATCCCTCCAGCCCACGTGTTCCTTCTCTGCTCAGAGTTGGCCCACTCCCATATCCTGTGGAGTATACTATCGCTTAATAAATCTTCCCTCTTTCTTTATGCTATAATCTTTGTGTGTTTGGCTCAATTCTTTGTCCTCGATCACTAATAACCTGGTTACCTGTGCACACCTGTGACAGTTTGAGTCTTCGTTCTGAATTCTTTCTTATCCATAACTCAAGTACCACAATTGATGAACCAAAGTCTGATCTGACCTCACAAATTTCACCACCACAAACATGTTCCACACCATTTGCCTCTTTCACTTGAGTAGAACCTTCCTTTCTTGTGGGAAAACACAGTTCATATAGTGTTAATCCTTCCTTGGCCATTGGGATGGTCTTATGGCATAGGAGTGGTCTTATGACATAAGAGTGGTCTTATGACCTAGGACTTACCAATCAGAATAATTCTCTGTGGCCCCCAATGATTGGCCTAAGGATGAGCCCATGAAATAAAATGAGCCAAGGTGCTTCAGCTGACATTGCTGCATGCAAGTCTGGGGTGGCTGATGCTCATCCTGTCATGCCTGTACCTATTCAGAAGGAATCTGTATGAGAATGAAAGGAAGCAGAAGTAATGAATGGAGAAAGTTGGAACTCCTTGATCTAGCTGGGCCTACAACTAATTGAAACCCCATTTTCCAATTCACACATACATGAGCCAATACATTCTCTCTCTCTCTCTCTCTCTTTTTTTAATTTATGTTGTATATAGCTTCTGACACTGGCAACCAAAATATTTCCAAATAACATGCTTCCATATTTTACTTGGGAAAAATGAATTAAATAAAAAGGACTACCTTGCTTTATGTAATTGGTCTCATTCAAAAGATGAGGATAAATAAATTTTGTGGATCAAATCATATGATGTTTAGCAGAATATGCAACCCTAAAATATGCCCCTTTCACATAAGGATCATTTAAAGCTAATTATTAAGCAACTGAAACTGAAGGATCTAATTATCTTCAGTTTCTTTAATGAGAAACTGAAGACAGAGAATCTCTGAAAGTAGAGTGGAAATTACCCATTTGTAAGGTACATTTACATTTGAAAGGGGCCTGTAGCAGGAAGAAAGCTATAATCAGATCTCATTTTTTCACCTCAGAGGCTTATCTGCACAGCAGGGCAACCTTTGTTTAACATAGTTTTCTTTGACATCCCTGTGAATTGCCTTCCTCTCTTTGAAGCCTCAACCCCCTCTCTTTATTTGGCTCAGGAACTGCCTGGCTGCCTTTGCAGTCATATATCTTGGTGGGACTTCCATGCATACCATACATAGGCTCTAGTCATGCTTAGTTGTCTTTAACTGCATTTGAAACCATTTTGTTGGATAATATTGTGACAGCTATCATATCAGCATGCATTTAAAAAACTTATAAAATTGATGAAGTTTTGTGCAGCCACTTTAATATTGAAGATGGAAGAAAATATACAACATTTTTTGGTGTATTGTGTTTTATTATTTCAAGAAAGGTAAAAATGCAACTGAAATGCTGGAAAAAAATTTTTGCAGTGAATGGAGAAGGTGCTGTGATTGATTGAACATGTCAAAAATGGTTTGTGAAGTTTCTTGGTACTATTGACATTTTGGCCAAATAACTCTTTGCTGTGGGGCTATCTCATGCATTGGGAGATGTTTAGCAGTACCCCTGGCCTCTGTCCATTAGAAACCAAGAGTGGGAGATAGCCTACATACTCAAAATAACCAAATAAATACTCATTGGTGAAAATGAAAATGTCTTTTATGTTATGGAAAAAAATACATATGGACTTTTTGGCCAACGCAATATTACTGAAAGGGTCTCAGTCAAGAACCTAGAAGGATGAAGGAAAAATTATTTTTTCTCCCATGTGAGGAAGAAGATAGCAGGAGGAAAGAAACTCTGGAGGCACCACAGGCTAAGACAAAGGACATCAATACAGGGTAGAGACCCTGTTTAAGACCAGTTGTCCCCGCTTTCTAGAAAAGTGCTGAATCATTGTGAATCATGACTGCACCTGTGCAGAAGATGATATATGACCCCTGCTTCATTATAACAGAATTATAATAAATTAGCATTGTGGGACCCCTTTCCTGGTGGCCAATCTAGGAAAATCATGGGAGACCACATGTGCAGTAGCTTAAAACTAATATAATTGCTTGCACATGCACAATAAAAGCCTGCCTAAACTAGCCAAGAAATAGAAGCCCTATAAGAACAGAATCCCTCTAGCCACTGATGGTCCATCTATGCTTAGAGTTTGCCCACTCCTCATGTTCTGTGGAATATATTATTGCTTCATAAATCTGCTCTCTCTCTCTCTTTCTGCTATAAACTCTCTGTGTGTTCAGTTCAATTCATTGTTCGCAATCACTAAGGACCTAGTTACCTGTGCCCACAGGTTACCTATGATGGTCCACATATGCAATGGTAATTCCATCAGGTTATAATAGAGCTCAAAAATCCCTACCACCTAGTGACATCATAGCCATTTTAATATCATAGTGCAATGCTTTACAAACGTATTCCTCATGATGATGGTGTAAACAAACCTACTATACTGCCAGTCATATAAGAATATACTGCATAGTATTATATTATTTACGGCACATAATACTTGATAATAAATAACTATGTTACTGGTTTATATATTTACTATAATACATTTTATCATTATTTCAGAGCATACTGTTTCTACTTATACAAAATTTTCTGTTTAGCTGAGTTGGTTGGATCTTTGTCCTATACACTGAGTGGTTGTGGGTTTGATTTCTGGTCAGAGTGCATACCTAGGTTACAGGTTTGATTCATGTTGGAACTCATATGGGAGGCAACTGGTCTATGTTTCTCTCTCACATGGATGTTTATCTCTCTCTCTCTTGCCCCCTCTCTCCAAAAGTCAATGCAAATATTTTCTTGAAAATATTGCTGTAAAACAGTGTGCCATGTTACACTGGCAGCAGCCTCATACATCTCATGTTTATTACGTCTCTTGATTGAATCATTTTCTCTAGTGCTGGATTTAATCTGAGGTCATTTTGTTCAGTAATATGCTGCACAGACTTATAGCCAAAGGACAATCTATGCTGACACAAAGGGTAGGAATTCCTTCTTTCTTTGTGCTGCATACTTTTTTGATCCATTAATTTACTGATGGGCACTTAGGTTGCTTCCAGCACTTGGCTGTTGTAAATTGCACTGCTATGGACATTGGGGTGCATATGTTCTTCTGAATTGGTGACTCAGGATTCTCAGGTTTTAGTCCCAGAAGTGGGATCACTGGATCAAAAGGCAGATCCATCTTTAGTTTTTTGAGGAAATTCCATACTATTTTCCACAATGACTGCACCAGTCTGCATTCCCACCAACAGTGCACTAGAGTTCCCTTTTCTCCACAAGCTCTGCATCAGTTGTTGTTTGTTGATTTATTATTGATGGCCATTCTGACTGATGTGAAGTGGTATCTCATTGTGGTTTTAATTTGCATCTCTCTAATGACTATTGATGTGGAGCATTTTTTCATGTATCTATGAGCCCTCTGTATGTCCTCCTTAGAGAAGTATCTGTTCAGGTCCTTTGCCCATTTTCTAATTGGATTTCTTGTCTTCCTGGAGTGGAGTAGTGTAAGTTATTTATATATTTTGGAGATCAAATGCTTGTTGGAGGTATCATTGGCAAATATGTTTTCCAATACTGTTTGTCCATTTCAATTTTGTTGAAGTTTTATTTATCCATGCAGAAGCTATTTATTTTCATGAAGTCCCATTTGTTTATACTCTCTTGTATGTTCCCTGTTCTAAGGGACATATCAGTGAAAATGTTGCTGCATGAAGTATCTGAAATTCTCCTGCCTATATTCTTCTCTAGGGCTTTTATGATGTCATGCCTTATATTTAAATTTTTTATCCATCTTGAGTTTATTTTGGTATATGGTGTATGTTGGTCTAGTTTCATATTTCTGCCTGTAGTTGTCCAGGTCTCCCAACATCATTTATTGAAGAAGCTATTTTTATTTAATTTCATGTTCCTGTCCTTTTTGTCAAATATTAACTGATTATATTGACATGGGTTTATTTCTGAGCTCTCTATTGTGGGGGAGCTTTGCCTACAGAGTCCCCCATCCTCCACAGATGAGAATAAGTCTACCAAGACATGATCTGATTGGGGAGGAAAGGTGGCCAATCTCTCACAGGAGAAGGAACAAGAGCTTTTTCCTCAATGGCTTTTATTGGGTTCGTTTACACAGGAATTCAGGAAAGCTCATTACTCATTGCCGGGAAGTAAGGATCAAATAACAAGGAACTCTGAGGGCCTATTTTAAGTCAGGGTCAGATAGATAAAAAGCTGTAAAAATTTAAGGAACAAACTTACTTCTTCCTTGGACCCTTATCATTTAATTGAGAGCATTCTAAACAAAGCAGTTTTCACAGAATTTTATATATTCTTTCTTAGGCCTGATTGCCCCAGGAACCCGCCCTTTCCAGCATAGGGCTGCACCACCCTCTGTCATTGTTTCAGGCTTAGGTGGAGCAAGAGAGGTAAGGCAGCCAAGAGATTAGGAGATTTTCCCACAGACAATGAGAACTCAGGCTATGTCAAAGCCGAGGGGCAAGGGTCCATCACCCCCTTTTGCTGTAGCCCCCAAAGTCCTTCCTTGAGGTCCTCCCATGTGATCGTGCCTGTCTTAGATCGTTCCCCCCTTGGAGAATCTTACCTGTCATTGGCTAACCGACCAAGCATTGGGGGCCAGGCAGGGTGAAGTAAAAGGAGCAGAAGCAGTGTTCCTGCCAGGGAGATAAGCTTTTGTCTCTTTGGTGGCTTATGGTCCAAGGTCATTCCCTCAGCCTTAGCCTTGGTGGGGGTTACAGCTTCTGATATCAGGCAGGGTGGTTCTCAACACTCTTTTATATTCCATTGGTCTATTTGTCTGTTCTTATACCAGTGCCAGACTGCTTTGATTACAGTGTCCTCGTAATAAAGTTTGATATCAAGTATTATGATCCCTCATACTTTGTTTTTCTTTCTTATAATTGCCAAGGCTATCCGGGTCATTTATAGTTCCATATACATTTTTAAAATATTTGTTATGTATCTGTGCAATATGGCATTGGTATTTTGATGAGGATTGCATTGAATCTATAGATTGCTTTGGGTAGTATGGACATTTTAATTATGTTAATTCTTCCAATCCATAAATATTGTATATGCTTCCATTTATTAGTGTTTTCTTTAATTTCTTTCTTCAGTGTTGTATAGTTTTTTGGGTACAGGTCTTTTACCTCCTCTGTTAATTTCTTCCTAAGTACTGTATTTTTGGTCTATAAGACCCACCCCCCCAAATTTGGGAGGAATAATTGTTCTTAATGCTGCTGTTTAGTTCTGTTTACATTTACATTAGTGAAATATGTTATTTGTGTTATTAAATATTTTACCACATTTTTGCCTCAAATTTTTTTCCTATTTTCACCTCTAAAACCTAGGTGCATCTTATGATCTGAAAAATATGGTATTTTATTTGTCTTATTACTATAGTAAATGTTTTTTTTTTCCTAACTTCCATTTCTGATATTTCATTGTTGGTGTACAAAAATGCCTTCAAATTCTGAATGTTGACTCTGTATCCCACCATTTTGCCAAATTCATTTGTTAGGTGGAGTAATTTTTTTAAAATATTTTATTTATGCCCTGGCTGGTGTAGCTCAGTGGATTGAGAGTGGGCTGTGAACCAAAGTGTTGCAGGTTCAATTCCCATCAGGGTGCATGCCTGGGTCGCAGGCCATGACCCCCAGCAGCCACACATTGATGTTTCTCTCTCTCTATCTCCCTCCCTTCCCTCTCTAAAAAAATATATAAATAAATAAAATCTAAATATATATATATATATATTATTTATTTTTAGAGAGAGGAGAAGGGAGGGAGAATGAGAGAAATATCAATGTGTGGATGCTTCTCGCACAACCCCTAATGGGGACCTGGCCCACAACACAGGCATGTGCCCTAGATTGAGAATTGAACCAGCAACCATTTGGTTCACAGGCCAGTGCTCAGTCCACTGAGCCCCACCAGCCAGGGCTAGGTCACATAATTTTTTGGTGGAGTCGATAGGTTTTTTTATGTACACAGTCATGTCATCTGCAAACAGTGACAGCTCTACTTCCTCCTTTCCAATTTGGATGCCTTTTAATTCCTTTTTCTTGTCTGATTTCTGTGGCTAGAATTTCAAATACTATTTTGAATAGAAGTGGTGAAAACAGACACCTTTGTCTTCTGCCTAATCTTAGTGGGAAAGATTTTAACTTTTGCCCAATGAGTATGATGTTGGCTGTAAGTTTTCTGTATATAGTCTTTATTATGTTGAAGTCTGCTTCCTCTATTCCCACTTGCTGAGTGTTTTTATCATATATGGGTGCTGGATATTACCAAATGTTTTTCAGTATCTATTGATATGATCACGTGTTTTTTGTCTTTCACATTGTACATGCAGTGTGTTAACATTTATTGATTTCTGTGTATTGTACCATCCTTGCAGCCCTGGTATTAATCCCACTTGATCATGGTGTATTATCTTTTTAATGTATTGTTGGATCCAATTTTCCAATATTTTGTTGAGGGTTTTAGTGTCTAGGTTCATTAGTGATATTTATATGTAGTTTTCTTTCTTTTTTGAGTCTTTACCTTGTTTTGGAATTAGGATAATACTGGCCTCATACAAAGAGTTTGGGAGTCTTCCTTCTTCTTGGAGTTTTTCAATAATTTGAGAAGAATTGGGGTTAGCTCTTCTCTGCATGTTTGGTCAAATTCTGTTGTGAATCTGTCTGGCCCAGGGTTTTTGTGTGCCGGGAATTTTTTTTTATCATTGCTTCAATTTCACTAGCTGATTTCAGTCTATTCAGACTTTCTGTTTTTTCTTGACTCCATTTTGGAGGAATACATATTTCTAGAAATTTTTGAGTTGCATCTGGATTTTGAAACTTCTTGGCATATATTTGTTTGTAGTAATTTCTTATGATTCTTTTTATTCCTGTGTTATCGGTTGTAATTTTGCCTCTTTCATTTCTGATTTTATTTGCTTTAGGTCATCTTTTTTCTTGATGAATCTGGTTAGAGGCTTGTCGATTTTGTTTACTTTTCAGAAAATCAGCTCCTGGACTTATTGATCCTTTGGATTGTTCTATTAGTCTCTATGCCATTTCATTCTCCTCTGATCTTGATTATTTCCCTACTTATTCCTGCTGTGGGTTTGTTGTTGTTGTTGTTTTTCCTCTAGTTTTTGTAGATATTGGTTTAGGTCATTTATTTGAAATGTTTCTATCTTTTTTAAGTTGGCCTGTATCACTGTGAACTTCCCCCTTAGGACTGTCTTCACTGTGTCCCAGAGGTTTTTAGTTGTGTGTTTATTTTCATTTTTTTCTAGAAACTTTTTGATGTCTTGCTTGATCTCATTGGTTAGCCATTCATTGTTTAAAAACATGTTATTATTATAATATAATTAGAGTTCTGGCCAAGATGGAGGCATAGGTAGAGACCCTTCACTTCCTTGCACAACCACAAGGAGGATAACAACCAATATGAAATCAATAAACAACAAAAAGCACCAGAAAATCAAACTGCCTGGACCTCCAATAACAAAGGAATTTAAAAAAGGAAGATTAGCCAAAACAACCAGACTGGTAAGGGGGTGGACCACGTTGGCAACTCAGAAAAACCAAGGGGAAGCATGGACCTTGGGGGTGGGGCTGGCTGCTGAGCTCAGTGGCCTGCATGGTAGGGGCTGACTTAAGGGGACTCAGAGGTGGCTGTGGGCTATGGTGGTTGTGATGGTAGGAGAAGCTCCCATTCTCATATGAGATTTCATTGAAAAGGGTACTACAGATGAGCAGGCAAGGCACACCATATCCTCTCTGGCCCCTCTCCAACAGGCAGTGCTGCAGTGCAGCAAAGAGGGTTGCCCTACCCAAGTGAATACCTAAGGCCCCACCACCTACAACCTATCAGCTGTGCCAATGTTACAGAGCACAACAAGGGGGGCCTGGGACGATATACTATTACTGAAAGAAGCCCCCAGGTCCGTTATGTCCACCTCCAGAGGAAAGATGTCTCTCAATGCCAGAGATTTGTGAAAAGGAAAGGAAATGTTTATTTAATACTATACAAACTTAAGTAGTGACCTAATATCTTTACCAAAACCCCAAAGTCCCTTAAAACACCCACAAACAGACACAGTCCTTCCTTCCCTCTTTGCCCAGTCCAGAGTACTGTATCTCAGGAAAGGGAATAAAAGTCCAGGTGGTGGTTCCCCCTTCTAAAGCTGCAGGGGTCCCCACTCTGTCAAGGCTGCGTGGTTCTCTCCCTCAGGGCTGCGGGAGTCTTCACTCTGCTAAAGCTGCATGGTTCTCTCTCTCCAATGGCTGTGATCCTCTCTGCACTTCCACAGCTGCATGGTTCTCCCTCTCAATGGCTGCCATGTCTGGGTTTAAATCCCCACGCCAATCTTCCTTTGCAGCCCCATTTCTGACTCCTCCCACACTCGGCTTCACATGCCAGAACTCATACCCTTCCAGCTTTACTGGACTGCCATCGTAAGTCTGGGCAGGTGTGACCCCAAGTCCTGGAGCCAATCATCTCCAAGCTCCCACGCAGGCACCGTAGCTCAGGGGACCTGCCCCCAGTCACATCTTGGTGGGGAAGTTACTTCCATTCCCCTGGCTCAGAGCAGGGCCACAACTATTCAACATATCTAAGGGACCAGCCAAAGACTATAGATATGGTAAATAACCACACCAGAGGTTAGCTGCAAGGCTGTTGCTATGAGAAACAGCTTTCAAAGGCCCTGCTCCACGTGTCCCTTCCCCCAGCCCACACCTGGGAAACGGGGATGAAGACATCTTAAAATCTCCTGGACACCTTAAGTTCTGGACCCCATTTCAAATGTCTATTTGGGGTCCCCCCTCTTGGCTGCACCCTGTAACACCAAGACAAAGAAATATGCCCCAAATGAAAGGACAGAGTAAAGCTTCAGAAAGAGAGCTAAGTGAGGAGAAGATTGCCAACCTATCTGATGGAGAATTTAAAGCCTGGGTAATCAAAATGCTCACAGACCTGATTGAGCTTGGTTGAAAAAATGAAAAACAAACAAACAAACAAAAAAAAAAAACAAATGAAGGATACCCAAAGTGAAATAAAGCAGAATGTTCAGGGAACCAACAGTGGCAGGAAGGAAGCCAGATCTCAAAGCAATGATCTGGAACAAAAGGGAAAAATAAATATCCATCAAAATCAAGAAACAAGAATTTGAAAAAGTGAAGAGAGTTTTACAAACTTCTGGGACAACCTAAAACATTCTAATATCTGAATTATAGGGGTACCAGAAGGAGAAGAGGAAGGCCAAGAAATTGAAAACTTATTTGGACAAATAATGAAGGAAAACTTCCCCAATCTGGAGAGGGAAATAGACTTCCAGGAAGTCCAGGAAGACCAGGAAGCCCAGAGAGTCCCAAAGAAGTTGGAGCCAAAGAGAAACACAACAAGGCACATCATCATTAAGTTACCCAAGATTAAAGATAAAGAGAAAATCCTAAAAGAAGCAAGAGGAAAGGACAGTTATCTACAAAGGAGGGCCCATTAGGTTATCAGCTAATTTCTCAAAAGAAATCTTGCAGGCAAGAAGGGGCTAGAAAGAAGTATTTGAAGTCTTCAAAGGCAAGGACCTACATCCAAGATTACTCTATCCAGCAAAGCTTTCATTTAGAATGGAAGGGTAGATAAAGTGCTTCCCAGATAAGGTCAAGTAAAAGGAGTTCATCATCACCAAGTCATTATTATATGAAATGTTAAGGGAACTTATCTATGAAAAAGAAGATAAAAAATATGAACAGTGAAATAATAACAAATTCACAACTATGAACAAATAAACCTAAAAGAAAAGAAAAACAATGAAAGCAAAAACTAAGCAAACAACTAGAACAGGAACAGGGTCAGAGAAATGGACATCACATGGAGAGATTTCAGTGGGGAGGGGGAAGAGAAGAACAGGGGGAAAAGGTACAAAAAAGGTACAGGGAAGAAGTGTGATAAGTAGACATAAAGGTAGATGGGAAGAAGTAAAAAATGGTATGGGGAACAGAGGGCTCACAGAACTTTTATGCACAACACAAGGACATGAAATAAGGCAGGAGATTGCTGGAGGGCTGGTGGGGCAGGGTGGAGAGGGCATAGAGGGGGAAAATTTGGAAAACGGTAATAGCATATTGAATAAAAGTATTAATAAAAAACCTTAATATAAAAAATAAAACATGTTATTAAGTCACCATGTATTTGACTGTTTTTGAGTTTTTCCTTGAGGCTGATTTTTAGTTTCAAGCCATCGTGATCCAAGAAAATGTTTGATATGATTTCAATTTCCTTGAATTTCTTGAGACTTGTTTTGTGTTCTATCATGTGGTCTATCTTTGAAAATGTTCCCCTAAAGGAGCAAAATATACATTCTTGTCAACTTATTTTTAAAAGTAGCTGCATCATTTTAAATTTATACCAGTAATTAGTCAGGGTTCCAATTATTCACATCCTTGACACATTTCTATTGCTTACCCTTTTTTGTAGTTATTCTAATAGGTATGAAGTGGTACTATATCATTGTGGTTTTGATTTGCATTTCCTTAATGACTAATGCTGTTGAACATCTGTTCATGGGCTATATTGGCCCTTTGTATATCTTCTTTGGAGAAATGTTTACTCAACTTCTTTATTTTAGAGTACCAAAATGCCATAAATAATTTTTAATAATTTTTATTGTTATTCTATTACAATTTTCCTAATGTTTCTCCCTTTCCCCTCCTCCACCCATTCCATCCGTTGCTCCCACGGACAATTCCTACACTGTTGTCCATATATGTGGGTCATTCATACATGTGTTTTGACAAGTGCCTTCCCCTTCTTTTCACCATTACCATCCTCCACATATCCCTCCCCTCTGGCCCCTGTCAATCTGTTCCATGTTTCCATTCCTGTGGTCTATTTTGTTCATGAGTTTATCTTGTTCATTAAGTTCTTTTTTTTAACGATTTTATTTATTTATTTTTAGAGAGGGAAGGGAGGGGGAGAGAGAGAGAGAGAGAGAGAAACATCAATGTGCGGTTGCTGGGGGTCATGGCCTGCAACCCAGGTATGTACCCTAACTGGGAATCGAACCTGCGACACTTTGGTTCACAGCCCGTGCTCAATCCACTGAGCTATGCCAGCCAGGGCTCATTAAGTTCTTCTTATAGGTGAGAGCATACAGTATTTGTCTTTCACCCACTGGCTTATTTCACTTAGCATAATATTCTCCAGTTCCATTCATGCTGTTGCAAAAGGTAGGAGTTCTTCCTTTTTTCTGCTTCATAGTATTCCATTGCGTAAAGGTACCACAGGTTTTTGATCCATTCACTTACTGATGGGCACTTAGGCTGTTTCCACAATTTGGCTATTGTATATAGCACTGCTATAAACATAGGGATTCATAAGTTTTTTGATGCAGAGATTTGGGATTCTTAGGGCTTAATCCCAGCAGTAGAATTGCTAGTTCAAAAGGCAGTGCCATTTTTAGTTTTATGAGGAAATTACATACCATTTTCCATTGTGCCTGCACCAGTCTGTATTCCCACCAACAGTATGCTAGGGTTACTTACCTTTTCTCCACAACCTCTCCAGCACTTGTAGTTTGTTGATTTAGTTATGATGGCCATTCTGACTGGTGTGAAGTGGTATCTCATTGTGGTTTTAGTTTGGATCTCTCTGATGGCTAGTGATGCTGAACATCCTTTCTTATGTCTATGGTCCATCTTCTTGGAGAAGTGTCTATTCGGGTCCTTTGCTCCTTTTTAATTGAATTGTTTATCTTTCTGGTGTTGAGTTATATGAATTCTATATATATTTTGGACATCAAATCTTCGTCTGTTGTATCATTGGGTATATGTTCTTCCATATGGTCTGTTCCCTTTTTATTTCGATGGTTGTTACTTTAGCCATGCAGAAGCTTTTTAATTTGATGTATCCCATTTTCCCCTTATTTCCTTTGCCCTAGGAGATATAGCAGCAAAACTATTGCTACATGGGATCCAAAATGTTACTGCCTATGTTTTCCTCTAGGACATTTATGGTGTCATTGCTTATGTTTAGGTTTTTTATCCACTTTGCATTTATTATGGTAAATGGTGTAAGTTGATGGTCTAGTTTCATTTTCTTGTACCTGCTCTGTTCTCCTAATATCATTTATTGAAGATGTTATTTTTACTTCATTGTATGTCCATGTCCTCTTTGTCTAATATTAATTGACCATAGAGACTTCAGTTTATTTCTGAGTTCTCTGTTCTGTTCCATTGATGTACATGTCTGTTGTTATGTTAGTACCAGAATGTTTTGATTACCATGGCCTTGTAGTGTAGTTTGATGTCATGTATTGTGACCCCTCCTGCTTTGTTCTTTTTTCTCAATATTTCTGAGGCTAATTGTGGTCTTTTTTGGTTCCATATACATTTTGAAATATCTTTATCTGTGAAATATGCCATTGATATTTCAATAGGAACTGAGTTGAATCTATAGGTTACTTTGGATAGTATGGACATTTTAATGATGTTAATTCTTCCAGTCCATGAACACTATATATGTTTCCACCTATTAAGTTCTTTGCCAATTTTCAAATTGGGTTTGTAGCTTTCATATTGTTGAATTGTAAGAGCTCACTCTATATGATGGTTATTAGTCTTATATAATATATGATTTGTAAATATATTCTCCCATTCTATGAATTGTCTTCTCACCTTTTTTTATTGTTGTTCAAGTACAGCTGTCTCCATTTTCCCCCATCACTCTCCCATGCCCCACACAACCCCACCTCCCACCCTCGATCCTACCCCCCTTTGTCTTTGTCCACCTGTCCTCTATACATGTTACTTGATAAACCTTCCCTTTCTTTCCCCTATTATCCCCCTCCCCCTGATCACTGTCAGTTTGTTTTTTATTTCCATGTCTCTGGTTCTATTTTGCTTCCTTGTCTGTTTTGTTAATTAGGTTCCACTTATAGGTGAGATCATATGGTATTTGTCTTTCACCCACTGGCTTATTTCACCTAGCATAATGCTCTCCAGATCCTTCCATGCTGTCATGAAGGGAATGTCTTCTCACTTCCTTGTTAGTTATCTTTAGAACATAATTTTTTAAAAAAAGTCTGATTCATCTGTTTCCTTTTGTTGCTTGTGCTTTTCATGTTATATTTAGGAAACCAAGCCCTGGCTGGCATAGCTCAGTGGATTGAGCACGGGCTGTGGTGAACCAAAGTGTCGCAGGTTCAATTCACAGTCAGGGTACATGCCTGGGTTGCAGGCCATGACCCCCAGCAACCGCACATTGATGTTTCTCTCTCTCTCTCTCTATCTCCCTCCCTCTCCTCTCTAAAAATAAATAAATAAATAAAATCTTTTTTTTTAAAGAAACCATTGTCTAAACCAAAGCTACAAAGAGTTACATGTATATTTAGAGTCATTTATAGTGTTAGTTTTTACATTTGAGTTGTTAATCCATCTTAAGTTTTTGTATATGATGTGTAGGATATGAGTTTTTGTATTTGAATTTTGTTTTACCTTTACACATAGCTATCCAGTTGATCCGGCACCATTTCTTGAAAAGACTATTTCTTAATTAAATTGTCTTGGCCCATGTTGCGTGGGGTCACCGGCCAGCAGTGACCATGGAACGCTGTGGATGGCTCGATGATAAACACGCGAGAAAAAACGACACATGCACAGAGACAGACTAGTTTCTGTGGGGAAGTAGGGATGAAATGGCCACCCCCCCTAGTGGGGAGCGCTCTGATTTACCGTCCATACCTGCTTTTATTGGGCTCATTTTGCATAAGAATTCAGGTAAAGCACAGTACTCATTAGGAGGAAGTAAGGAACCATAGAAAACAAAGAACTCTGCCGGTCTATTGAGTTGGGGGTCAAAGAGCTGTAAGACTGAGGAACAAAATAACTTCCTCCTAAGACCCTTCTCATTCAACTGAGAGCATTCTAAACAAAGGAGGTTTCACAGTAATTTACATGTTCTTTCTTAGGCCTGATCACCCTGGGGAATCCGCACTTCTCAGTACCAAGCTGCACCACCCTGTCATTGTTTCAGGCTTAGGTGGAGCAAGGGAACTAAGGCAACTGGGAGACAAGGAGGTTTTTTTCCCCAGACGCTGAGAACTCAGGCTATGTCAAAGCCGAGGAGCGAGGGTCCATCACCCCCTTTTGCTGCAGCCCCCCAAGTCCTTCTTTTGGGGGGGCCTCCCAAAGTGATCGTGCCTGTCTTAGGTCGTTCCCCCGTGGGGGAATCTTACCCGTCTTTGGCTAACCGACCAAGCTTTTTGGGGTTCAGTCATGAATAAAGCAGCAGAAGCAGCATTCCTGCCAGGGAGATAAGCTTTTGTCTCCTTGCTGGCTTACAGTTCCAAGGGCGTTCCCTTAGCCTTAGCTAGGCGGGGGTTTCAGCTTCTGATACCAGTCAGGGCAGTTCCCAACAGGCCCACTTGTTGAAAATTATTTGACAATATATGTGAGGGTTTACTTCTAGAATCTCAATTATATCCTACTGATTTATATGTCTATTTTTATGCTAGTGCCACACAGTGTTGGTTATTGTAGCTGTGCAGTAAGTTTTAAAATAAAGAATTGTGATTCCTCCTACTTTATTGTTTTGGCTATTTTGGATTTCTTACAATTCCAAATAAGTTTTAGTATATGCATGTTGATGTCTTCAACAAAATACAGCTGGGATTTTGACAGAGATTGCATTGACTCTGGGGATTTAGATAGTATTGCCAAGTTAAGAATATTAAATATTCCAACCATTAATAATGTATCTCCAGTAATTTATATCTTCTTAAATTGATTTTAATGATGTTTGTTTAGTTTTCAACATGCAAATTTTAAACGACTTTTTATTTTGTTATTTCTAATGTTATTTTAAAATGGAATTATATTCTTAATTTTATTTTCAGATTTTTTATTGCTAGTGGACAAAAATACAGTTGATTTTTATATATTGATCTTGCATCATGCAACCTTACTGAACTCTTTAACTCCAATATATTTTTGTGGGTTCCTCAGCATTTTTACATGAAAAATTCTGTCTTCTTAGAAACACATGTAGTTTCACTGTTTTATTTCCAGTTGGGATATATTTTACTTCTTTTTCTTACTGAATTTATCTGGCTAAGACCTCCAGTACAATATTGAATAGAAGTAGTGAGAATGGACATCCTTGACACCTTCCTGATTTTAGTGGGTAAGAATTCAATCTTTCACCATTAAGTATGATGTTATCTGTGAGATTTTCAAATGTCCTTTATCAGGTGGAAAAAAATTCCCTTCTATTCCTTAGTGTTGAATCATGAAAGGGTGCTGGATTTTTGTCAAATGTTTTCCTGCATCTACTGAGATGCTGATGTGGTTTTTGTCCTTTTCTCTATTAATATGGTGTATTATATTAATTACTTTTCATATATTTAACTACCATTGTAGCCTGGAATAAACCCCACTTGATGGTCATGTATAATCTTTTTATATAATGCTAGATACTGTTTGCTAGTATTTCATTAAGGATAGCTTTGATATCAGGGAAATATTGGCATCTTAAAGAGAGTTAGGAATTTTTGTTCCTCTTCTAGTTTATGAAAGTTTTTGAAAAACTGATCTTAATTCTTAAACAATAGATTAAAATTCATCAGTAAAGCAATCTGCTCCTGAACTTTTCATGTAAGAATATTTTTGATTTATGAATTAATCTCATATAAGTTTTCTTATGCTTACTACTTTGCACTGTATACCAATTTCATCCTTTAATTTTCAACCTATTTACATCTTTATATTAAATGTGTAGCTCTTGTAGATAATGTATAGTTTTTTCTTGTATCCTTCTCACAATTTCTCCTTTTTAACAGAAATGTTTAATCCATTTACATTTAAACTAGTTATTGATATACTAGTATTTAAGTCTTCCAGTTTATTATGTTTTTCAATTAGTTATACCTGATTTTCATTCTCACTTTTCATGCATGATTTTGGTTAATAAATTTTTATCCTATTTTAATTCTTTCATTACCTTGCAAGATATATAATTTTGCACAATTTTTTAGCAGTTGCTCTGGAGATCACATTTTGCATCTTATCACAATCTCCTGAGAATGAATGTTGAGCTACCTCTGGTAAAGTATATCAATCTTTCAATAATATATTACTAATAATTATCCCACATACTTAGTGTAATAGTATAGATATATTTCATACAATTAAATATAAATAAATATTAAAAATAAATATATTTTTTACAGACTGTCTGGAGAAAGTCCAGCCATTGTTAATATAACAAGAACAGTTTATGTGACATCTGTGTAACTTGGCATCCAAGGAGAGTGGACTAGAATGCACATGTGTGAACAATGGCAACCACTATACTTGTCAGTGGAAGTGGTAGGCACCGTTGAGTGAGCATGTGTACTATGTGGTCATCACATTCAAAATGACTGAGCAAGTAGAGCAATAAATCTGCATCAAATTTTCAAATTTTGCATTAAGCTTGAACATTCCCCCATGCAGATCTCATGCAGTTTTTTGGTGAAACATCAAATCACCCAGGTGACTCAGCACCTCTACAGCCCAGAGTTGACACCCTGTGACTTCTGGCTTTTCCCAAAACTAAAATCACTTTTGAAAAGAAGTCATTTCAGACTATTGATGAGATTCAGGAAAATACAATAGAGCAGCTGATGGTGATTGGGAGAACAGTGTGAGGAGGTCCCAAAGTGCCTACTTTGAAGGGAACTGAGGCATCATTGTCCTATGTAAATTTTTTTCTGTATCTTGCATCTTTTTCATCAAATGTCTCTATTTTTTATATTATATGGCTGGATACCTTCTGAAAAGACTATAGATATAATTTGTAAACTTTATAAAGCCAATACATTTTTATACATTTTGCTTCAAATAGTCATATGGCTTTGAAACACTTTAAAAGAAGGAAAATAATTGTATAAATAGTTTTGAACTTCTTTTCAAGCCTATACTTTGGAGCTGCCCTCTGTTTGCCATTTCCTTTCAGCCTAAATAATTTCTGTTAGTATTTCTTATAGTGTAGGTATGCTGGTGACAAATTCTGTCACTTTTTGTTTACGTGAAAATGTATTTATTTTGCCTTAATTTTTCAAAGGCAACATTATATATTTTGCAAGACAATAATGTATAATTTTGCCTCAATTTTATTTTGCCTCAATTTTTCTTAGTTTGCTGAATATAGAATTGTTGGTCAATACATCTTTTTTAATTTTTGTTGTTTTTATTCTATTTGTTTTTGTACTTCTAGCACTTTTAATATGTTAAACCAATTAGCACTTTAAACCAATGTCTCTAGTTTCCAGGTGTCCATAAGGAAACCACAATCATGTTTGCATTCAGCCATGTCTAATGTATCAATTTTCTCTAATACAAAGATTATCACTTCATCTTTGACTTTAAGCAATCTGAGTATTGAAGGTGACTGAGTGTAGTTTATTTGTGTTTTTCTTACTGACTTTCATTGAATTTCTTGGAAATGAAAGTTATTTTTTA
Organism: Phyllostomus hastatus; assembly: GCF_019186645.2. Taxonomy (NCBI): domain Eukaryota; kingdom Metazoa; phylum Chordata; class Mammalia; order Chiroptera; family Phyllostomidae; genus Phyllostomus; species Phyllostomus hastatus. The sequence goes on from NW_025334022.1 coordinate 17,277,338, forward strand.
CCACATGAAAAAGGTTTGTGCAATTGTTTCTTATATTTTCCCCTTTCTCTTTCTCCTCTTCTTTTAGATTTTTTACCACAAGTCTCTGAGTCTCTATTAATTTTTGTTTAACTTTTTTCTCTCTCCTTTCATTTGTAAAATTCTAACTGATCTATCATCAAGTTCACTATTTTTGTTTTTGCTATCTTTTACCTGTTTCCAAACCTGTCTAGCAATTTTTATTTCCATTATTGTAATTTGTGGATTCTTTAGCACTTTTATTTGCAAAATTGTGTGTTCTTAATTCAAATTCCATTCTTGAATCTGCATTTTTAAATAGTTTTTATTTCTCTTTTGGGATTCTTACTCTTTTCACTCATCAATTCTATTTCTCTTTTAATTATTTGAATATGTTTATAATAGTACCTTTGAAGCCTTGTCAGTTAATATTCTTAAATATTAAGCATTTAATATTCTGAAGTATTTTCTATTGACTGCATGGCTTCTGAATATGAACTACACTTTTCTGTTTCTTTGTACATCTATACATTTAATTAGACATTGCAGATAATACATGACAATTCAGTATTGTGTTGTAGTCTGAACGTTTTACATTGCTTTAATAAGAAGTTAACTTGCAAGGATTCGAAATGTAAACTCTGTCTCCCCCATAGTTTATAAACCTGATACATTTACTCAGTTCCCATGGCTTCTTGCTGCTGCTGTTTTTACCCTGGCTTCATGGGAGTTTTACCTGCACCTGCTTATTTTGGGGGTTGGCCAAGGATTTGTGCACATATTATATTCAATTATTGGGACTCACCTTCTCTGTAGGTCTTTTTCTTATGAGATTTTGCCCTAAATTTATCTACCAGCATCAGGCTCTGTCCTGTGATACCTCATGCCAGAAACATTTCAGTTTTCTTCCCACTGGAACAAGTTGAAGAACACACTTAGATTTTTTGAAAAGCAGCAAATTGATAATCTAGTATACATAACACAGCTGTTTTTTGAGCACAGATTCCTCTCTATACCCTCACTATTTTCTCAGCAGGTGTTCTGATGTTTACACACACACACATTTCAGCAATTCTCTTGCTTCCTAAATTTTCCACTTTATTTACAGCTGCTTTTCCATTGTTGAATTCTTCTCTGCTATCATAGTCTTGTGAATTTTTCCTGCTATAACCATGGCATTAGAAAGAATTTTTAGGAAAGAAAGCCAAAAACCTGTAATTCTCCCTCTTCTGATTGCAATTTTGCAAGAATAAACATTCGTTTGTCTGTCTGTTCTTTCACAACTTCCATCTAGTACTTTAGAATGCTGGGAATATATATATTCTAGATTTCATAAGTATTAATGGCACAAGGTTTCACATAACCATTGCACTTTTCTGTCATTAAGGAAAGTATTTTAATAAAACAGTACTGTAAAAAAATCTAAAAGGAATCTGTGGACTCAATGTAGTCATTAGGAATTTTGATAGCAAAATTAAAAATTGAAATTTTCCATTTTCACTTATTGGTGTCACATGCACAGAATGTCAAGTCTATGTTTGATTTTTCCTCTGACAGCCTCAGAAATAGCAAATTGTTAATCCATTGATTAGATCATCCCAAAGACAATCTAATGGATATTAAGAATGCAGAGATCCCCTATCTTATGAAAAAAAAAGGTTGATTGTGTTCATTCAATTAAAATATGATTTGTTAATCACATTGTGTATACCAAGAAGCAATTATATGATTCAGCAGCTTATTAACTCATTCGAAATACATTAACTTGACTGAATTCTACCAAGTTTTGCTCTATGCACAGAGACTACATATCAATGTAATATTCTGCTTAAATAAGTTAAAAAGACTTCCAGACAAGATGGAGGTGTACGTAGACACCTTGCCTCCTTGCACAACCAAAACAAGGACAACAACAAATGTAAAAACAAAAGTCAAGCAGAACTGCCAGAAAATCAAACTATATGGAAGTCCAACAACTAAGGAGTTAAAGAAGAAGCATTTATCCAGGCTTATAGGAGGGGCAGAGATGGGAAGCCAGGGCAGAGAGGAATCATGGCAAGGCAGTGGCTCATGGACCAGACAAAGTGGTGGCTGGAGGAGCCAGTGGTCCCATATTTGCATGCGTATAAACTGGGAGGAACAACTGGGAAGTGAGACAGATTGTGCAACCCAGGGTTCCAGTGCAGGGAAATAAAGCCTCAAAAACTCCAACTGAAAAAAAAACCTGTGGAGGTTTGGCAATGGAAGAAACTCCCAGCCTCATAGGACAATTTGTTGGAGAGACCCACAGTGTCTCAGAACTATACAAACCCACCCACGCAGGAATCAGAACCAGAAGGGCCCAATTTGCTTTTGGGTAGCAGAGGAAGTAACTGAAAGCCAGCTGAAAGCCCAGAAAGTACCATTGTTCCCTTTTGGACCCCTCCCCCACATACAGCATCACAACCCAGCAGCATGGGTTGCCCTGCTCTGGTAAATACCTAAGGCTCCACCCATTATTATGTAACAGGCTCACCCAGACAAAAAAAAAAGTGACTCAAATGAAAGAACACATCAAAGCTCCAAAACTAGAACTAAGTGATGAAGAGATAGCCAAACTATCAGATGCACAGTTCAAAACACTGGTAATCAAGATGCTCACAGAAATGGTTGAGTACGCTTGCAAAATAGAGAAAAAAGTAAAGGCTATGCAAAGTGAAATAAAGGGAACCAACAATGCTGGGAAGGAAACCAGGACTCAAATCAATGGTTTGGACCAGAAGGAAGAAATGAACATTCAACCAGAACAGAATGAAGAAACAAGAATTCAAAAAATGAGAAGCTTGAATAAGATAATAACCCAAAAGATTAATACTTGGCTCTTTTATTTCTATAACAGTCTGATGTCTTTAAGCTTTCTAAAATGTTTTCTAAAAGAAGATACATGTTCAAGAATTAGTAAAAGTAAAGGAAAAGATGACATGCTATGTTTGGAGAAATAGAAACAATATATTATTGCTTCAGAGTGACACTGAAGAACTAGACAGAAATGAATTTATAAAAGGCCTTGTGTGCTATCCTGTAGGGAATGGGAACCACTAAATGATTTTGATAAAGAGAATGATAATGGTCTGCTTTACATTTTAGATAAACCAATCTGTCTCATATAGACAAAGGATTTCACGTATACAAAGATTCAAATCAAGGAGGTTAATTAGAAAGTGGTTGCTGTAGTCCAAGTGAGATATGAAAAAAATCCTGAGCCCAGGAAATTATAGTGGGAATATAAAATAGAAGTTTTCTGAGCCCTGTGAAATATAGGTACATAAACTCAAGAGAGCTGGAAAGGAAGTAACGACCTCAAAAAAAGATCTTTTAATTTTGGAGGGCCTCAGAGTACCTTCTTACTATCTTGTTTCAGTCATAAGGGACAGAATCACTGCTTCTGGGTCCTATTCTAATTTCCATGATATGAACATATATAAATTCTAGGCAGCCTTTTAAGTTTATGGACTCACATGTTTTTCAGATAATTATATGAAATCCACATGACAACCAAATAATAGTAATTAAATGACTTATATTCAGGATGACCATATATTCCATTTTGCAAAGACATAGACCCTCTTTACTACTGATTGCCAAGTATAATTATTTTATTATATTAATAATAGCACCTCCTTTCATTCTCAGAATTGCCCTGGTTTGGATGGTAAATTTTATGGTTACTCTAAGTTATAATATCTTCCTCGTTTGACTATTTTTCAGGCAGAAGAAAAATATAAAAATGTTGGAAAATCTATATTTTGAATATAAACCAAGAGAGATATGTTAATCTACAAAGGCCTATAGAAAAGTAAAACAGAATGGAAATCTAAATAAAATGAACATAAAGATAATGTTAATGGAATATAAATAGACTCAATTAATGGACTTAATTCCCAAATAATTACTGAGTATTTTCCACTTATATTTTTTCTCCTTGTATACTAAATTTTGTGTAAAATTGAAGGCCTTATTATCATTTGTTACTTAAAACTTTCAACAGAGTGCCCCAAGGCCTTGAAGGGAATTAGGAGGTTGTGATTGGTTTCTGCATCCCTGACTGTTCTCCTTTCAAGAGAGTCATCCTTCATCCTGTTTTCTATAATCCTATGAGAAGCCAAAGCAGGCTTACTCAGTAGGGCTTCTTGTGGAATATCAAGAATTCTGCACTAAATCATCACCTCACTTGTGTTAGGTCCACATAGGGCAGACAGAAGAGAAAGAAGCATAACAACTTTGTTTAGTGGCACACTGTTCTCTCACATCAAAATTAGTTTTTGATACACCTCAAACCCTGTTTTCACACTCTGACCATAAAGCTAAAATATAATTTTTGCCTGTGTAAGCGAATATAAAAGTGATGGACAAATAGCATACTGAGGCAAGGAGTATCAGAAGAAAAATAAAATTTTATTTTATTATTTCTACCCATCCTCCTTCCATAAAGGCCTTAAAGCAATAAAATAAATGGGCAATTGTAATGAATTACAATCATTTTTAGCATTAATTATAAGACAATTTGCCATTTTGCTGTCTTTTTTCTTTTTTATTTTTTTGCTTCATCTTTAGTTTTAAAATAAGAGTCCTGCAAACTCTTCACAGGTTCAACAGCTTGAATAAGATAATAACCCAAAAGATTAATACTTGGCTCTTTTATTTCTATAACAGTCTGATGTCTTTAAGCTTTCTAAAATGAAATTAAATTCAAATAAGGACAATACTCCTGAGGTCTGTAAATTGTCGGTTCTCAAAAAGTTCCTTCTCTTTATTCTGTATTCCTATTTTAAAACCTATATGACAAATAATTTAGATCCAATTATAAGTATACAATGTAATATGCATGTCAAAAATTTTCTTTTTAAAGGAACTGATATTCTCTTCAATTCCACTAAATCTAAAAGATATCTACATAAACTTTACCCACAGATGTTTTGACATTGAAAGCATGGACTTTTTGCAAACAGATAAAGAAAAGGCTTTCTTCAGCCTTCTGTACCTCAAGCCAGGCCCAGAGGGGGTTCCCATCACCATCTGTTCTATAATTTATTATGGTACACTGTAATTTATCTATTTCTCTATCTATCTCCCCCACTAGACTCCATAAACTGTTTGAGGGTAGGGGTAGTTTCCCATTCATCTTTATTTCTCTTCCATTCCTTCCATAACATGAAAGGAATTCAGTAAATTGTTGTTAAATAAATCAATACAGTCTTTTAAAAATTTTTTTAGAGAAAAAAAAAATTTAAAAAACCTCTGGCTTGTGTGGCTCAGTGGATTGAGTACTGGCCTATGACGTGAAGGGTCACTGGTTTGATTCCCAGTCAGGGCACACGCTGGGTTTCAGGCCAGGTCCCTTGTTGGGGGCATGCAAGAGGCAACCAATTGATGTTTCTCTTACATATCAATGTTTCTGTCCCCCTATTTCTCCCTTCTTTCCCTTCTCCCTAAAAATAAAATCCTTAAAAAAAAAGAGAGAGAAAACTTTATCTATCAAAACAGGCAAGCCATAGTTTATTGACTCTGGAGTAGAAAATTCTATATCTCAAGAAGCCAGGATCTTCTCTTGTACTTATTCCAAGTAAATATTGCTCCAATTAACATGGATTTGCTCTCTTTCTAACACAGTAACCTATGTGGATCTTCTTTATTCAATACAAGCCAATGAGTATGACCCAGACATTTGTGTAGACAAAATGTTGAAAGTAAGAAGGGCACATTTGCACAAATATGTCTTTCCCCACCATTTATACTTCTTTCCTCTTCTGTCCTTATGTAAATGCAAGTTCTATTCTATTTTGCCTATCTTTCTCAATCTGATTCTGGAGGAAAACTCACACACTAAAAATCTTTCTTTGCCTCTAACAATGCAGATGAACAGGCCCATGAGCCAAGACTGAGCTAAGTTGCCTAAAGAAATCTAGATTGAGAAAATCAAAGACATTTTGCTTTTGATTCCCTACCAGTCATGGCAGAGGAGAGAACTTTAAGAGAAAGCACCCTCCCCTCTGGATGAGAAAGGAGGGGAACCTAACTAATTCACCCTAAATCTGTTTAGTTACAAATCCGTGATACTCCTTCCCAGGACACTACTTCTCACACTGACTTATTTAACAAATTTAAAGAGGATTAAGGGTTTGGTTGACACCTACAAAGGAGTTGCATGTGGTCCATTGAAAAACAAGTTCTGGCAGCTTTGAGCAGTACAACAATGAGTTAGAATGTCAGATAAAGGAAGCTGGAGATTGTATCCTATTATGAATTCAAGCTGATATCAGAAAGTCCTTACAGGTTCTGTTTTAATTTGCAAATTAAGATTTACCAGAAGCCAAGAAAGACAAACAGTTTTCAACAATGCAGCATTTTTATAAGTTTAATCCACAAGTTCAGAGTTTCTTTGACCCGTGTGGGGCTTGAGATTGCTTTGCTTCTCCCAGAACACCATACAATAAATGAAAGCTGATCAATGAGAACAGACCTCTACTGCATGTGAAAAGATAGCAATGGAGAACTATAAAATTGTTTTTACTTCATAGCTGAGTATATCTAATATTTTTCCAATATTTTCAATTTAAGATTTTTACCCTGCTTAAAGCAAAGCATAAAGGGGAAAAAATCTTTATTTTAACTTTGGAAAATTTTTAGAAGTTCTGATTTGGGCTTTCCTCCTGAAGAGATTTGGGGGTTATTTATTTAAGAGAGACAGTACAGTCAGATAATCCAGCTATTATAATTTGGAAGTAAGCACAAATGTAATTTAGAAGTACATTCACCTTGCTATGTGCCTACTAGTGAAAGATACTAGTGAAACCCTCAGGAGAGGTACTACTGCAGTAATCTTAATGAACTGGAGCCTGACAATCAGCAAGAAATAGCCACAGCGTTTGAAATACAGACAGCAAGAAAGGGAGAAACAATGATAAACAGGGAAAATGTTAATATTCAGTTTCTTCTTTGCAAGACATGCATCAAACATCCCCTATCTTCTCTCCCTAAAGATACAAATGAATATGGGCTGCTTCCCCTTTCACTGAAACTGGATGTTGAAAACAAGTTTCAATCTCATTGACTAATTCAGCTGTTCCTTTAAATAGAATTTTTAAACATGTGGACAGGCAAACCAATCTATATGCAGAACAATTCTTTGAACAGCATGCAAATGGTTTAGGATTATATGCTAGGTATCACACAAGTGAGTTTTCATAGTACAAAAGAATGAATTCCTTATTGTAACACTTGAGATAACAATACTAAAGAATTTTAGCTCATCTTTAAATTGCTCCTTCCAACTGCTATAGTTTTCTTTGTAGGAGTATTGTTACAGTATTGGCCCATGGGGAGCCAAGATACTGTTACTGAAACAAGCCCCCTCCCCAGGGTCTTTTTGTACTATGGTTCTTTGCCCACTTCCCTTAGGAATTGTGGCTTTCAGTGCCAGAGTTTGGTAAAAAGGAAAGGAACTATTTATTCAAAACTTATACAGGTTTAGAGTAATGGCAGAATGTCACCATTAAAATCCCCAAGCCCACCCTGGCTAGTGTGGCTCAGTGGATTGAGTGCCAGCCTATGAACCAAAGGGTCACTGGTTCAATCCCCAGTCAGGGCACATACTTGAGGTGCGGGCCAGATCCCCAGGTGGGGGCACACAAAAGGCAACCACACACTGATGTTTTTTTCCCTCTCTTTGTCTCTCCGTTCCCCTCTCTCTAAAATTAATAAATAAAATCTTTTTAAAAAAAGTTTTAAAAAATGAAATTCCAAAGTCCCTTAAAACACCCACAAACACACACAGTCCTTCCTTCCCCCCTTTGCCCAGTCAGGCCAGTCAGTGGTGGTACCATATCTCAGGAAAGAGAAATAGAAGTCCCTAGCTTGGTTAGGCTTCTAGTTCCTCCCAGTAATCTGTGATCGGCTAGCAGGTCTCCTGCAATCCTCAGCACCATCAGCTGTGTGACTGCCGTGATGTCTAGTTCTTAATCCAAAACCATGTGGCACCTTCTCATGACCACCAGCAAGAGGCTTTTCACCCCTTTCCTTCCCCACAAGGTTTTGCAAGTGTCCCTCATTGTCTCTGTCTCTTGTGGCAGCCCACTTTTTGTTTATATCTCAGCCTGAAACCTCCTCCATAACCCCATTTCCAACTCCTCCCACAATCAGCTACATCTGCCAGCATACCCCACCCCCCACCAATTTTCAGCCTTACTGGGCTGCCATAGTAAATCCAGGCAGGCATGGCCCATGGTGTGCAGTGAACCACCTCTAACCTCTCATGCAGGTGCTGTAACCAGGGGGAGCTGCCTCCCAGTTATATCATGAGTCAAAGTTATGCATACCTTCTGGCTCCATTTGGGCTGGGAGACTAGTCTGTTTTTACTGATATAGAAAATAACCATTTTTGCATATAGATATGAAGCTGGCCTGCAAAATAACTCTCAGTGGCCCTGCTCCATGTGTCCCTTCCCCCAGCCAGGTTTATTGTCCTATATTTAGGAGCACACCAAGTTCTGGACCCCATTACAGTATAACACCTCCCTTATCTTCTGGTTTCTTCCGCCAAATAATTGCTCATGTCCACTAAAAAATGGCCCATCAATCTTTTAACTCATTTATTAATTCTATAAACATTTATTAAGTAACTTTTATGTGGCTAGTACAACCTCAAAGACCAGGAATACAGAGATAAATGTGGCATAAACCCTTTAAAAATTACATCTTCAAGAATGATGGACATATATCAAAACTAATTATAACAAAAGGGAGAGAAAGGGAAACACTTCCCAAATTTTAGATTTACATTCAATACAATAAATCTCCTTTTCATCACTGTATAACACATTGATCTTATGTTTTGATTTATTTATATGTAACCCTAGGAAATTCTTCCTGTCAGTCATCTTTCTAGAAAAAAAAATGATTACTAAATTAGGGCCTAGTATTGTATGTAGGGCACTGACCACCAAGATGGATGGTGCAGACAGTAAAGTGGATGTGGTTTGATAAGACCTGTTAGCAGTGATGTGTGAGGATGGAAAGAGTTTATCCCTCAGATTTCTATTTACTCCAGGGTGGGGCAAAAGTAGGCTTATTGTTATGAAATCAGAGTTTATTCTTGTGTTATTATTTATTAATTATTGTCTTATTTTTCCATATGAACAACTGTAAACCTACTTTTGCCCTACTCTGTATTTATTATTGCACAGTGAAAGTTTCACTTGCTGATTCTGCCTCAGCTCATTCATCTATGGTTTTGCTGATGAGTAGAGCCAAACAAGGGAAGAGGAGACAGGAAAGGAGAAAAACTATTTAAATATTAAGGTATTTTATGCTATAGTAATGGAATGATATATAGTCAGTATACACTGGTAAGGCATCTGTTTTGATTTCTCACTCTTTTAATATCATCCTGAGTCTAGATACCAAATGCATTATATAAAGTGCACATAGAATTGAAATAAAATATGATATATACACCATAAAATATGATATATACAGTGGAATACTATTCAGCCTTTAAAAAGAAGGAAATCCTGCCATATATGACAACATGGATGAACGTGGAGGACCTTATAAGTGAAATCAGCCAGACCCAGAAGTACAAATACTGCATAATTGTACTTATATCAGGTATCAAAAATAGTCAAACTCACAGAAACAGAGCAGAATGGCTGGCAGGAATGGGAGGAGCTATTGTTCAATGGGTATAAAGTTTCAGTTATACAAGATTAATCAGTTCCAGGGGTCTGTTGTAAGACATAAATAACATTGTGTTGTGCACTTAAAACTTTGTCAACAGGGTAGATATCATGTTAAGTGTTCCTACTGCATTTTTTAAAAAGAAATTTAAAATTTAAAGAACTGCCCCTCCAAAATAAGAGAATTGAGTTTCAAAAATTATGTCTCCTTTGAGACTCAATCAACGAGGAGTTACCTCCTGAGATGAGGCTTTAAAGGATAAAGAGAAGTTAGGCTTGCAGAGGGGGACTAGGGGGCTTTCCAGACAGGGAGGACACACTTGTAAGAAAGCATGATGAGTGCAGGTAAAGAGGAGAAGTAGGAGATGAGACCAGAAACATACTCAGGTCACAAATCATAGCTAGTCTTTTATTTTTTTATTTTTTGGCTAGGTACAGTGATCTTTATTGATGATGCATTACAAAGTAGGGCTCCCTAAGCCCTTCCCCTCTTCAGAGGGTCTAGGATAGAAACTGAAGGTCAGGAGATTCTCAGTATGTTGGAGGATCTATTTGGGGCAAGGACTCTGCTAGCAGCTGAGGGCCTCTCTTCCTGTTGCTGGGGCTGGTGGTCTGGTGGGCTCTTACTCCTTGGAGGCCATGTAGACCATAAGGTCCACCATCCTGTTGCTATAACCAAATTAATTGTCATACCAGAAAATGAGCTTGACAAAGTGGTCATTGAGGGCAATGCCAGACCCGACATCAAAAATGGAGGACTGGGTGTCACCATTGAATTTGCAGGGGACAACTTGGTCCTCAGTGTAGCCCAGGATGCCCTCGAGGGGGCCCTCTGCAGCCTGCATCACTACCTTCTTGATGTCATCATATTTGGCAACTTTCTCCAGGTGGCAGGTCAGATCCACAACTGACACATTGGGGGTGGGGACATAGAAGGCCATACCAGTGAGCTTCCCATTCAGCTCAGGGATGACCTTGCCCACAGCCTTGGCAGCACCAGTGGAAGCAGGGAAGATGTTCTGGGCAGCCCCTTTGCCATCACACCACAGCTTTCCAGGGTGGCCATCCAGGGTTTTCTGGGTGGCAATGATTGTGTGGACTGTGGTCATGAGTCCCTCCACAATGCCAAATTTGTCATGGATGACTTTGGCCAGAGAACCAAGCAGTTGGTGGTATAGGAGGCATTGCTGACAACCTTTGTGGAGTTGTCAAATTTGCCATGGTTCACACCCATCACAAACATGGGGGCATCTGCAGAAGGGGCAGGGATGATGACTCTCTTGGATCCACCCTTCAAGTGAGCCCCAGCCTTCTCCATGGTGGTAAAGACACAAGTGGGCTCCACAGCATATTCAGCACCAGCATCACCCTGTTTGATGTTGGCAGGATCTCGCTCCTGGAAGATGGGGAAGGACTTTCCATTGATGACAAGCTTCCCATTCTCAGCCATGATTGTGCCTTTGAATTTGCCATGTGTAGAATCATACTAGAGCATGTAGACCATGTAGTTGAGGTCAATGAAGGGATCACTGATGGTGACAACATCCACTTTGACAGAATAAAAAGCAGTACTGGTGACCAGGCACCCAAAATGACCAAATCTGTTCACTCACCTTCATGTCTCAGGGTTGAGGCTGGCACTGGAGAGGGAGAAACAGCTGTCTGTCAAATGGGAGGAGCAGAGAGCCTATAGCTGGTCTTGGCACATATATGGCACATTATGGAGTTTGGACTATATTCTAACAACCATGAAGTGCCATTTAAAGTCTCATACAAGGTGCCTTTTCATGAAGTGGATGATGAAGTGAAGAAGGAATTCTCTGCCTCTCCCAAAGCTGAAGCCAAAGAAAAGGCTTTAAAGGCAAAGAAAATGGTGCTGAAAGGCATCCTCAGCCACAAAAAAGACCTTCATGACCCCAACTTTCTGATGGCTGTAAATGCTGCAGCACCAAAAGCAGACTAAATAGCCTCAGAAGAGTGTCCTCAGAAGAAGCAAGCTTGACCGCTATGTCATCATCAAGTTTCCCCTACAAGTGAGTCAGCCATGAAGAAGATAGAAGACACCAACACATTTGTGTTCATTGTGGATGTCAAGACCAACAATACCAGATCAAACAGGTTATGAAGAAGCTCTGTGATATTGATGTGGCCAAGGTCAACACCCTGATGAGGCGTGTTGGAAAGAAGACATACGTTCAACTGGCTCCCAACTATGATGCCTTGGATGTTGCTAACAAAACTGGGATTATTTAAACTGAGTCTGGCTGGATATTCTAAATATAAAAAATTTTCAAGGTAAAAACAAAGCAAAATAAAACAAAGCCTTAAGTAAGGCAAGCAAGAGGGGGGTCTTGGTCATGTGATTAATTTGCATTTCAAAAGGTTACCCAGGTTGCAGTGTGGAGAATGAATTGCATTGGGAAACGGCAGGAAATGAAGATATTTTTGAATGCCTGAGGGCTGGAGTTTTGCTGGACTAGAACAGCAGAAGGAACAGGTTACGTGAGTTTTAAGAGGTCAGTAAGGGACAGATAGACTGGAGGAAATGGGAGTTGCCAAGGTAGTAAATGTCTCATTACAGGAAAGAGCAGCTGGAATGGGATTAAGGAAGGAGTGAAGTGAAAACTTTGGAGGTTATAATGAGATAATGAATTCTTGAAGTTTAACATTTCTTAGATGATGTGGTTCAAAGTATGTGTTGTATTGTGATTCATAATAAATATATATTTTGGTCTTCAGTCCAAGGTTCCTGGCTTACAGCTCCCCAAACTTTTACCATTTCCTAAGCAATAAGAGCAATGAGTGAATCTTTTGTTATATTCAGTCTTTTGTCCTCAGTTCAGAGCTTGTTATTTATAACAAGGCCCTTTCCACAACAACTGAGTTTATGTTAATGAGGTGACTTTTGGAACTCCCCTAAAAATGGGAGTGGGAGCTGGTTGCCAGGGGAACCAGCTATGATTAGAGAATTGGAACATTCAGTCCCACAGCTGATTTTCAGGGAGGGGAGATGCCTGCAGGTTGAACTAATCGCCAATGGCTAATGATTTAATCAATTATGCTTCTGAAATGAAGTCTCCATAAAACCCTGAAAAGATGAAGTTCAGATGGCTTTCAGGTTGGTGAGCCATAACACAAACATCCATGAGCTGTGCAGAGCCTCAAACTCCACAGAGACAGATGCTCCTGAGTTCAAGACCTTTTCCTATGTATCTTTTAATTTGGCTGTTGATTCCTATCCTTTAATATGTTTCATACCAAACCAGAAATCTGGTGAGTAAATTGATTTCCTGAGTTCTGTGAGTGGTTCTAGCAAATTAATCGAACCCAGGGAGAGGGTGATGGGAACCTCTGATCTACAGCCAGACTGTCAGAAGCACAAGTGAGAGCCCGATCTTGTGACTGGCATCTGAAGTGAGAGCAGTTTTGTGGGACTGAACACTTAACCTGTGGAATGTGATGCTATCTCCAGATAGGTAGTGTCACAATTGATTTAATTGTAGCACACCAAGCTGATTTCAAGGAAATGTTTGGTATGGGGGGAAAAACACATATTGGTACTGTGTGCAGAATTGTAGTATAATAAAAATGTCAACAGTGTAACCATGGAAGTTGAGTGCAGAGGTAGGGGTAGTTGCAGAAAAAGCCAAAGCTATAAGAGATTCACAGTTTTGATTGTGTATCAGAATCATCAGAACTATTGGATCCTAGTAGTTACAATTCAGGTATATGCACTTTATTATTTTTTAAAGATTTTATTTATTTATTTTTAGAGAGGGGAAGGAAGGGAGAAAAAGAGGGAGAGAAACATCAATTTGTGTTTGACTCTTGTGCATCCCGTACTGAGAACCTCGCCGGCAACCCAGGCATGAGCCCTGACTGTGAATCAAACTGACAGCTTTGTGGTTCAAAGGCTGGCACTCAATCCACTGAGCCACACCAGCTAGGGTGGGTATATGCACTTTTAAAAAAAAACTTTTACAGATGTTTCTAATATGCAAGAATTGTGAACCCCTGGGCTGCAATTGGATGTGTTATCCACACAAACCCTGAATCTCCAGGTGAAGCAAATTCTGTAGAGATAGAAAGCAAAGTCTTCACTGAATATGAAATAGTGAGCAAAGTTAGAGTAAGGGACAGGAAAAGCCAGGGACTGTGGCATAGCCAGAAGGCAAGAAGTTCAAAGAAGCAGGGGTCTTTATTGGAAAGTGAAGAATTAACTCAGCATCAGAGAGAAAAAGGTGAAGGTGTAAATCTCACCTCCCAATATTGACTTCCTTTAAACTGGTTCACACAGCACAAAGCTGTTTGCTCACCTCCACTTCACCCTTGATATTTCCAAATTTCTACTTCATTTTATTCTGTGAAAAAAAAAGCTTCAGGAATGTTCTTATATTCTGAAGCTCTACTTTCCACTTTTCAGAGCTCATTACCATCTTTTATTCACTTTTAGATGACCATAGCTCCTGCGGGGAATAAAGTGAATCCTGTGCACTTGAATTCAGAAATTGTAAAATACGAGTTATTTTCAATAAAGTTCAGTAGCCCACTTCTTATACCTGATTTTTAAGATATTTATGTGAAAGAGGATTAGTATGGAGTCCTATTAGATAATGTAAATTAGATCATTTTCAAGAAAAAATGAAATTCTGTAGAATACAGTGGAGAATTTTGACTAAAGGAGGTTCTGAGTGACTGTCTCTAGTAGTAGTGGTAATAGTAGTAGTTGTAATGAAGCATTGAAAATGAATGATGAGCATCAATTCTTGTTCATCTAGTATATTCTATTTTCTCTTTAATTGCTCTCATTATGAAAGTAATGCAAGCTACATGTAAAAGTACTGAATAATTCACAGGTATTCAGGGTAAAAGTAAATGTCCTCTTTTCATAGCACCACTGCCAACACCCCTACCCTAGTGTGCATCTCTGTCCAGAACTTTTCCCTATGTATTTGTAGAAATATTTGTTTATGTACACAGAGTGGGGCAAAAGTAGGTTTAAAGTTGTTCATGTGGAAAATAATACAATAATTAATAAATAATAAGAATAAACTCTGTTTCACATACTCCTAACTGTAAACTTTTTGCCCCACCCTGTATGTGTTATACATTTTCCTATAACTTTTCTTCCTGTTAGCAATATATCACAAATATCTTTTTATACCAATATATATGGACCAGCCTCATTCTTTTTGACATCTGACAGCATTTTATAGTATGAATGTACAATGTTTTTAAATATATGTCCCCTTTTTACATGTTTATTTCAAATTTCTTTGTTTTATAAAAATAATTCTTCCATAAATTTCCTTGTGCACATATTTTTTCATGCATGTGTACATATTTCTGTAGCATGTTTTCCTAAAAGGAGAATTGCTAGATCAAAGGATATGCATATTTAAAATGTTAGTAGATTATTGCCCATGTCCTCCTTCAAAAAATGTACATATCCACAAATATCAAGTGTTCATTTCCCCTACTCTCTTCTTAGGTATATGTATTATCAACCTTTTTCATTTTACAAATTAGCTTATTCTTTTCATTTGCATTTCTATGATTTTAGGTAAGGCTTTTTAAAGTTTCAAGAAAGGCTATTTATTGGCAGTATCTTTTATCCTTGAATTTCCTCTTCACCTACATTAGCCTTTGAGGGGAGGATTGCCTCTTCTTAATGATTTATAGTTCTTTATATATTGTGGCTATGAACTCTTTGTCTTTGGGGCCTGGCACAAATAATGTCCCTTTTTATTACAAAAATGTTTATTACAAAATCATTAGCAGATAATTCTGTAACATAACAATATCACTTCAAGCATACCATATGGCATTTTAGGTGAAATGTTCAAATTAAAACTGTAAATAAATATAACTATATTATTACCCTGCCAACCATACTCAAGCAGGTGTCACTTCTGCTGGACCCTATATTGTATTTACTAAATATATTTTCTCCAAATCCGATGCCTGTCTTTCAATTTTGTTTAGAATGCCTTTCATAATATAGAAAGAATTTTTAAATTTTCATGTGGTTGCACATTTCCATTTCTTCCTTTATGGCTTCTGGCTTTTATATTCTGTTTAGGAAAGACTTTTCCAGCCCTGGCTGGTGTGGATCAGTGGATTGATCATGGGCCTGTAAGACAAAGGGTCACTGGTTCAATTCCCCATCAGGGCACATGCCTGGGTTGTGGTCCAGATCCCCAGAGGGAGGTGTACATGAGGCAACCACACATTGATGTTTCTCTCCTTCTCTCTTTCCCTTCCCCCCTCTGTAAAAATAAACAAAATCTTTAAAAAATAAAACAAAGAAAGACTTTTTCACATGCAAGATTATTTTAAAAATAGGTATTCTTTTATATTTTCTTCAAATGTGTTGTCATAAGTAGAGTTGCCCAGGGAATGGAATCTGAGACAGAATTTCTCCTTTTGTGTATTTATTAGGGAATTCTCTTGGGACTAACACCCACGGAAAATGGAGGAAAGGGAAGCAAAAATGGTTAGAAGAAGCTAAGCTGCCATGCTAGGCCAATGGCAATGTCAACCTCCTCCCCCATGGCTGCTCTGAGACTAGAATAACCCTTAAATTTTTTCTTGAATTGGGCTGAGATAGCCAGGCCTATATATTCCTACCTTTCATCAGTCATTGGATGTGGGCTGCCCTGGGAAGAGATGTGAACCTGGGTGAAGCAGCTTTTTGCAGCTGAGTTGATTACTAAGGGGGCCAGCCCCTGAAGACTGTCTACTGACAACACTCAGCAGCTAGAACAGTAGGTCCTTCACTGAAGAGACATCTGTGCAGTACTTGATAGTGTTTACCACATATATATATGGTTTATAGTCCTTAAACCATCTAAATAAAACTTATTTTTGTATATGGCATGGGGTAGACAAAGGTTCTGTTTTTCCTATTTAAATTGATAGCCATTTCTTCCAACATTTCTTTGATAGTTCATTGTTTCTCATTAAACTTTTAAGTCATTTTTTTTAAAAACTCAGCCAAAACATTCATTAATTTGAAATCTACTTGTTTGGTGTTTGTGATAACTCAGATACAATGTGGGAATTTCCTATTAAGTTAGAGGAAAATAATTGTCTTAATCAGTTCATGCTGCTATAAAAAGGTGCTATAGACTGGGTGGTCTTTAACAACAGAAACTTATTTCTTACCTTTCTGGAGGATGGAAGTCGAGATCAGGATACTAGCATGGTTGGGTCTGATGAGGGCTCTCTTCTAGGTTGCAGACTGGCCCCAACTTCTCCTATTATCTTCAACTGGCAGAAAGACAAAGGGCTAGCTAGCTCTCTTCCTCCACTTCTAAGGACACTAATCCCATCGTGACCATTCTACCCTCATGACCTAAATACCTTTGAAAGGCCCTACCTCCCAATACCACTGTATCAGGAGTTAAGTTTTCAACATAAATATTTCAGGGTGGAGGGTGAGTGGGGGAAGGGACACAAACATGCAGTCCATAGTAATAATTTATTTTTTAACATTTTATTTATTTATTTTTTGAGAGAGAGGAAGGGAAGGAGAAAGACAAGGAGAAACATCAATGTGTGGTTGCCTCTCATGCACCCTTTACTAGGGACCTGGCCTGCAACTCAGGCATGTGCCCTGAATGGGAATCAAACCAGTGACCCTTTGGTTCACAGGCCCATGCTCAAGCCATTGAGTTACATCAGTCAAGGCATAGTAATAATTTAAAAGAGAAGAATGTATCAAATAATGAAGTACAGAAAAGAATTATCTGTCATTAAAGGTTTTTTTATCACTAAAGTCATAAACCATTAAAATCAGAAGGGAACATAATACATATTTTTCAGTCTCCTAATTTCCCAGATGAGAAAACAAAGGTCTGAAGAGTGGTAGGGGTAGATTAAAACCCAGAGCATAAGAGTCTTGATTTCCCAGACTAGTGTTAATTCCTCTATATTTAGTTGGTTACTTCTAATATATCATTTTATAATATAGGCTGTTCAGGCTTAATAAATTCATTAAAATATTTACTTGTTTATATTCATTTATATGTTCTAATATGCCCTCCATTTGAAAACAATTGTGTTGTGACCATTCAAAGCCAGACAGGTTCATTTGGGAATTTGGGCATACAGAAGAAAATCTACAAAGCCATTGGGATGTCTGACATGCCTTTATTCTGGGGTGGGGTGATCGACACGTGCTGCAAACTTCAAGTCACACTGCAGGAAATCCTAAATCCATTATATACTAAATACACAACAAAGCCAGAAGAGCGCCAAGATATTATATAACAAAGTGTGATTCTGTGCATGCGGGCCCACTCTCAAGGTTATGGGAATACTACTTCTCTTTGTTTCCCAGATATCCGAGTGTGGGAGCCTGACTGACGCCATTTTCCCTAACAAAGATAAAATTGTATTTTTTAAAAATAATATTCTCTAAATTTTTGTACTGGCCTCCCTTTCATAGAAAAATTGCAAAGTAATTAGCAGCGAGTAGATGGCACACCAAGGCACACAATATTATACTGGTTTGTAACAATAATTGTGATATTACTGATAAAAATTAATTTTTATCTGCTCACTTATACACCATAATAAGGCCACTGTGGCACTTTCTGCTCAAGGCACATAAGTGAGAGCTAGTTCATATTAGATTCTAATAAATGTTGTCTGTGGGAAGCCAGGACATAAATGAACAGATGTTGGAACTATATGATAATAGTGTGGCAGTGTAAAAATCCTGTGCATTTATATGGCACACCTGGTGTTTATGATACTTTTGCAACTTTTGTAACTACAGAATCTGGCCCTTTGCTGCTGTTCTTTAATTTTCAAATACCCAGGATCTTATGTCTCTTGCAGTGTAGACATGTCCATCAGAAGAAGAAAAAAGGCAATAAACATTTCATGAATTGTGCATAGAGAGATTTCAGCCTCCAAACAAGGAACTTGTAGTAAAATTGTTAGTAAAATTTAAAAAGATGAGAACACATTTAGATCAGCCTGTCCCAGTTCTTCAGAGGCTAGAAGAATTCACTCAGGGTTTGTATATCATTCATCTGCACTACAAATTTTCCCAATATTTAAATTTTCAATAAAGATAATTTATGGGGGATATCTAAAATACTTATAGCACTATAGTCCCAAAGTTATGCCACTTGTATTCTATTTGATCCAAGTGATGTAGGTTGAGGTGGACAAAACCAATATAATTTGATGTAATTTAAGTTTGATTGAATTTTGTGATTTTTCTCTGAGCTTTAAGGGGTGTTCGTGTGTTAAAAAATACCAAATGCAAAATAGTTAATCTAAATCTTCAGCTTTTCGAATAAATAGACCTCATTAATAATATAACTTGTTCAAATGTTTATTTTTAAAAAATCACTTAACACACATACATAATGTTATACTAAAGTTCACTTAGTAATTCTCTAACACTTCTGGAGTTTTCTGCTCTAAAATTTGGAATACACTTCAGAGTGGTAAATAATATCTAATTTCTATAGCAAGTCATGTTCCCTGAAGATAATCCCAATTTTGGCAAGGCACTTTTTTTTTTCAGAAAATATATCCTACTTGGGTTTTTATGTTAATGAACCTGCTAGGGTTTGTCAGATGTCAAACTTATATAAGATTTTCATATATTGGATAGATTTCATTGAGGAGGAAATCCCTCAGATGACAACTTCAACTTCTTAAATCAAGGGTAGAAAATATTCAGTAGGGTAATAGATCATGTATTCATTCTTATTGACTACCAGCAATCTTCAACCAGAACTGTTTCCACATATTTGGAGTTGGTTTATGGGATAAGCCAGAAATAAGAGACAGAGAGAATGCAGCAGGAAGAAAATAGAACCAGTAAAATGATGTGTTACCTGGTGGGCCACCACTATAAAGGCTGAATCATTGTAGGACCATCTAATTTTTAAAAGATTTATTTATTTTTAGAGAGGGAAGGGAGAGAGAGAGAGAGAGAGACAGAGAGAGAGAGACAAAGAGAGACATCCATGTGTGGTTGCTGGGGGCCATGGCCTGCAACCGAGGCATGTGCCCTGACTGGGAATCGAACCTGCGATGCTTTGGTTTGCAGCCCGCGCTCAATCCACTAAACTACATCAGCCAGGGCAGGAGCATCTAATTTAAATTTACTCCATAAAATGTAATCCAAGATCAACCAACTAAAAGGGAAAATTATTTAACCATCAGCTCTGTTTCCCATTGGCTAAAGGTTGCCCTGTAGAATATTAACTTCCCCTACCCTGCTTCCAGGTTGCTGCTGTTTGAATGCCAAATGCCTTCTTAGAGCATCTTGTGGCAAGGAATCAGAGAAGCCTTGAGCTCAGAAGTGAGGGTCACTTATGGCTGGTCAAAGACAAGGGACAGCTAAGTAGTCCCTTGCATGGAGACTGGTCAAATCCAGGCGGTTGCCCAGATGTGACTGCATAGGAGATGAAGCCAGAGGATTTGAACTGGTGCACAAGAAATGTTTAATATAACCTATGCAGGGCCCAGCAATGAGAAATTATTAAAGTAGCTCATATAGGGTTTGGGCCAACATGGAGGTGTAGATAGATATGCTTCACTTCCTCCCACAACCTAAAGAAGGACAACAACCAATTGAAAAACAAAAAACAACCAGAACCACCAGAAAATCAAACTTTATGGAAGTCTGACAACCAAGGAGTTAAAGTAGAAACATTCATCCAGACTGGTAGGAAGGGTGAAGACAAGAAGCCAGGGTGGAGAGGACTTGAGGCAAGGCAGTAACTGGCAGAACAGGGAAGGCTGTGGCTGGCAGACTGGGCAGTCCTACATTAGTGTGCAGATAAGCCTGGAGGAACAACTAGGGGGAGAGACAAACCACATAACCCAGGGTTCCAGTGCAGGAAACAAAGGCCTCAAAACCTCTAGATATAAAAATCTGTGGGGGTTGTGGCAGTGGAAGAAACTCCCAGTATCAGGAGACTCCCTTGGAGAAACCCATGGGGTCCTAGGATATACACAAGCCCACCCACCCACCTGGAAATCAGCACCTGAAAGAACATAATTTACTTGTGGGAAGTGAGGGAAGTGACAGAGGTAGGGTGAGAACCAAGCAAGCAGCATTGGTCCCTCTCTGTCTCCTCCCCCATATACTACACCATGACTCAGCAAAGTGAATTACCCTACCCTGGTGAATACCTAGGGCTCTGCCCTTACAATGCAATAGTTGTGCCAAGACAAAGAAATATGGCCCAAGTGAAAGAATAGATCAAAACTCCAGAAAAAGAACTAAGTGATGAGGAGATAGCCACCCTATCAGATGCAGAGTTCAAAACACTGGTAATTGGGATGCTCACAGCAATAATTGAGCAAGGTTACAAAATAAAGGAAGAGATGAAGGCTTTACAAAGTGAAATAAAGGCCCTGGCTGGTATAGCTCAGTGGATTTAGCATGGGCTGTGAATTAAAAGGACGTGGTTCTACTTTCAGTCAGGGCACATGCCTGGGTTTTGGGCCAGGTCTCCAGTAGGGGATGTTCCAGAGACAGCCACACATTGATGTTTCTCTCCCTCTCTTTTTCCTTCCTTCCCCTCTCTCTAAAAATAAATAAATAAAATCTTTAAATAAGTGAAATAAAGGAAAATATATGGGGAAACAGCAGTAAAGGGAAAGAAACTGAGACTCAAATCAATGAACTGGAACAAAGGAAAAAACATCCAACCACAACAGGATGAAAACACAAGAATTAAAAAAAAAATGAGGAGAGACTTAGTAACTTCCAGGACAATGTTAAAGGTTCCAACATCCAAATCATAGGGGTGCCTGAAGGAGAAGAGGAAGAGCAAGAAATTGAACACTTATTCAAACAAATAATGAAGGAAAACTTCCCCAATCTAGGAAAGGAATAAGACGTGCAAGTCCAGACAGCTCAGAGAGTCCCAAACAAGTTGTATCCAAGGAGAAACACGCCAAGACACATCATAATTAAGTTACCCAAGATTAGAAAAAAGGAGAGAATCTTAAAAGCAACAACAGAAAAGGAGACAGTTACCTACAAAAGAGTTCCCATGAAACTATCAGGTGATTTCTCCAAAGAAACCTTGCAGGCAAGAAGGAGCTGTAAAGAAGTATTCCAAGTCATGAAAGGCAAGGAGTTACATCCAAGATTACTGTATCCAGTGAAGCTACCATTTAGAATGAAAGGTAAGATAAAGTGCTTCCCAGACAAGGTCAAGCTCAAGGAGTTCATCATCACCAAGCCCTTATTATATGAAATGTTAAAGGGACTTACTTAAGAAAAAGACAAAACATATGAACAGTAAAATGACAACAAACTCACAACTATCAGTAACTAAACCTAAAGAAACAAAAACAAAAACTAAGAAAACAACAGAACAGGAACAGACTCATAGAAATGGAGATCACATGGAGGGTTATCAATAGGGAGGAGGAGTGAAAGAATAGGAGAAAAGGTACAGGAATAAGAAGCATAATTAGTAGGCACAAAATAGGAGAACATTGACAATATTATAGGAAATGTAGAAGCCAAAGAACTTATATGTATGACGCATGGACATGAGCTAAGGGGACTGGGAATGAGGGTGTAAGGTGGGGTAGCAGGGCAGAGGGGAATAAAGGTGAGAAAAAAATGGGACAAATGTAATAGCATAATCAATAAAATATACTAAAAAAAGTAGTTCATACAGTAATGACAAACAGAAGAGCAGTTTGTCTTTTCACAGCTATTATTTTTCAACTCCCCCACATGATTTAAACTTGAATTATAAAAGTTTGTTCCTTTTTCAGTTTGTATCAATGAAATAGTGTCAGTGGGATTGATTGGTATCATAAGCATTATAGAACTGATGAAAAATGGATTTGTTTATTCATATTTTATCCTTATTAGCAAGGAAATTCCACAATCATGCTGTTACACATAGTTTTGAATAAGCAACTTCTCCTAATTATGAAATATGGAGTTATGGAACCTAATTTAAATAATTCTACTAATTCTCTGAGATTTTTAATCACCTCTGTGATTTTTTTCAAGACCAAAGATGGCGGGTTTACCTTTCATGAATAAAGACAATTTACTTATCAAAAAAAAATTTTATTGTATCATAATTACTAATGTATCTATTTCCCTTTCTGGCATTGATTTAAAATATTTTGATATTGCTATAACTTAAATTTTTGGATAATTTAATATTATTAAATATTAATAATATTACTTAAATAGGCTTAATAATACTAATACTTAGCTTGTTTGCCAAAATTACCCAAGCATGTCTCATGTGTATTGAGAATGCAGTGGAGGGTTGAGAGAGAGAGAGTGGAGGCATTTCATTTTGGAAGGCAGTATGATTAATATCTGCTGTTTATTGAACTTTTGCAACATGCTAGTCACTGTGCTAAGTAAATGTTCATACATCATGTCATTTAACACTCACCAAGTAGGTGTTTTAATCCCCATTTCATAGATAAAAAAAGTAAAGCTCAGAGAGGTTGAGTAATATGCCCATGCTCACATTATTGTAACTGATTTTGCCAAGATTCATACAAGTGTCTTTTATTTCAGCATTAAGGCTGTTATTCAGTAGTTTGCTGCCTTTGATTTAGATGTCTGAAATAACTAAGGTAGGACCTATAATTCTGTGTATACTGAGTCGATTAGAGATTTGTTTTATTGGTAAGTGTCTATAGCTAAGTTTCTGGAAGAATCTATCAAAGGCCCACTCCTTTGTAGCTTAAAGACATGCATACCCTGTATAGTGTGGCTACTGGGTACTGTCCTTTCCCTCTCAACTGCAATCAAATCACATTTCTTGACTTTCTTTTGGTATATTCCTGGAGCATTCCCAGCAGCCCTTTATTGCCAAGAAGACTAATGCATAAATCAGAATCATATCTGTATTCATCAATTTTTCAACATCCCTACAGAT
Source organism: Phyllostomus hastatus (assembly GCF_019186645.2). Taxonomy (NCBI): domain Eukaryota; kingdom Metazoa; phylum Chordata; class Mammalia; order Chiroptera; family Phyllostomidae; genus Phyllostomus; species Phyllostomus hastatus. The sequence goes on from NW_025334022.1 coordinate 17,300,961, forward strand.
GTTCATTTTGAGAGTTTTAAATAAAGTTTCTAAATATTATATCCTCAATTGCACCAACAATTTGTGAGTTTTGATATCGTTTGGGACTTTTTCACAGGAACAGTCCACATGACCTCCCTCTTCACTTTAAGCCCACATCACTCCTATCCATATTCTCAAATATTAAAATGAACAATTTTCATTAAACCTATTAAAGTCTCCAAGTTTTATTTTAACATACCCATGTAGATACACTTAAGGAAATCATTATTCTTTATTTCTCATCTAGCAAAAATCACCTATGCTAGGTAAAGTGGGTTAGAGGCAATATTCTGGGTTCTTTATTTCTAGAACATGAGTGGTTCAACTTGAAGGCAACCACGTCTCTGCTCCAGTCTCAGCAAATGTTTCTCTTTAATTGGTAATGCTTGACTAAATTAGCCTGTATGTCATGAACCAAGACTGCTGAAAAACCATAAGCTTAATTAATTGGCAGGTAGAATATGTCTTTCTCCACTTCCTAGTTCCTGTTGGAGCATTTCAAATGGGTCATCACACCAGGACAAAGATCAAATCTTCCATCTTGTTTTGCTTCGTTTCCAACTGACATATGATACCATTTAGCAGTTATAAGAATGATTAAATCACTATAAAATGTATCTATAGCAATAATTAAATATCAGAATGACAAAAGAACTTAGAAAATTTGCTTACTGAACTACTAAGCTTTGCTCTGGGGCAGGTTATGGTTCTTTTTGCTGTGGCAAAGTTGTTAATGTCATGTCCTTGATAGAGCAATGGACATGCAATGTGGAGAATTGAATTACCTACACAGCGATTCTGGATTGTGTGTTAAGATTCTTTGTGACAGCTCACAAGAGGGAATAAATGCTTTCTGCGATACTTACACCACTGTCTCAAACCCTTATGTTGACCTTGGCCCATGAGAGTCTATGATCCTCCTCTAAGTCAAAGCAGCCTAACTCTTGTAACAATGAATTTCAAAATTTGAGTGACTATACAGAATAAAGACTTAATTCTCATTCGCCAGATAGTCCATTAGGTGATGAGTGAGAAGCATTCTACAAAGCTATTCAGTACTCCAGACTCCTCGATGGTGTAGTCTACCATACTTATCATAGTGCCTCAGAGTCCTCCACTGGATCTTCTGCTTTTGTCTGGATGACAAGGGAAGAGAGAGAACATGGAAATGTTCATCTGTTTCTAACAGCCTTAACAAAGCCATGACATGCATGGCCTCCACTCATATTCCATTGGCAAGAACTAGTCACATGGCCCCAACTAGGTGCAAGAGGACTAGGAAATTTGATATTTCCAAGAAAGGCAAGGAAATGAGCTGTACCTGAAACAATCATAACAATAAGCACATTCCAAAATGCACTTTCAAAGTACCTGGTTTGTTGACTTTGTAACGCATCATGAAATGCCATTACTTTATTGATTAACTTGAAGTTTACCTGTTGTTTTGTTTTGTTTGTCTGTCTCTCCAACAAGAATCTAGTAAGGACAATGGCTGTGTCTCTTTTCCTCTGTTGTATTCCCAGCACTGGGCATAGTGCATGGTACTTCATAGGCAGAGTTGTTAAATGAATGAATGCCAGTGCTATGGATATATATACACACACACACACACACACACACACACGCACACGCGCACACACACACACACGAATGAATGTGACCCCTCAACAAAAATAGAATTATCTTCTGGAGGCTGAGTCCTTTTTAGTACAGGTTTCCCCTGCTAGGTGAGTATTCTAGGAACCCATCTCTATTAGCGTACCAGCTGGCACTGTTGTAAGAGGCTGTGTTCAGCTTTGGTGAATTTTTTTGAAGACTCTTTCAACATGTTTGGCTGATTTACAAGCTCACCTGCCCATACCACACCAAGTGTTCAGCAGTTTTTGACCAAAACAGCATGGCCCACATGCCCCACCCTCCCCATTCACCAGATCCCACTCAGAGCAACTGTTTCATTTTGTTTGTTTGTTTCCCAGGATGAAAAAAGTCCTCAAAGGGAAATGTTTTGCCAATGTGGAAAGGGTGAAACAAAAAATGACAGAAGCACTAAAAGGCATCAAAATTGACAAGTTAAAAAACTGTTTTGAGGAGTGGAAAAAACATCTCGATAGATGTATTGCATCAAATGGAGAGCACTTTGAAGGTGATTGAAGTTTAAACATGTAAGAATAAATAAATAATTTTATTTTATAAATAAATTCCATTTTGGGGGGTCCTCCTTGTGTACATATGAGGAAACAACTGTAATAGTTTCTTAATTCTAAAATGTACTCCCTAATGAGTAATAGATTTTTAGTGGAATGGAGAATCACCTTGATAACAAATACATATATTGATGATAAGACACATACAGAGTTTAATAATATTAATCTGAAAAATGTATAAAAATTAATAATAATTCTGCCTGATGGGTTCTGCAAGGTTTCATTGGGGACATGTCATTTGATCTAATGGATAGATGGCATTGTCAGGTTTCAAAAAGTTGGGAAAAGACATTTTGGACATGGAGAAGAGCATTCAGAAAGGCAATAAAGCTTCTTCCCTTAGGGAACAGTGAGGAATTTGGTACAGTTCAAGTAAAGAGTACTTGAGGAGAGCAACTAGAGATTAGCCTGGAAAAGCAGGTTCCAGCAATGGAATGTCATTAACAGCTTCTAAGCAGAGAACTGACATTGTCAGACATGTGTTTTATACATTTGTGTCTCCATTCTTGCAGCAGCATGACGGGCATAAATAAGGAGGTCTAGATTGGAATGAAGGAAACTAGCTATGAGGTTGTTGGAAGTGTGATAGGTGAGTAGATGGGTTAGTGTTTGGGTTAGTGTTTGTGATATGTAGCTCAACAAAATATAACATGCAAACACAATATAATATCTTTTATACAAGGATAATTAATATAAACTTAAGGAGTATAAAAGTCATTTGTTGTATGGGATTATTTATTGTAGACAATTTCTCATTACCACATCAAATTAACTTGAACCACACTATGAAAAATAAAAATCACTTTGTTATACAGAACTCTTCTTTATAACGATATTCTTTGTAACTTCCTGTATTGAAATCAGTTTTTCTTTCAGTATATTTTAGCATTGAGAACATTACATCTTCATCATCTATTCAAGTATTGTGTGTGTGTGGAGATGGAGTATTTTGACTTCTTTATGCCCATGCCCAGGTCTATCTTTCCTACTAAGTGAATAAGAAATCATTCATTACTTTTTTCATTATTTTGTTTTCATATTTGAGACATTCCTAACATACTGAATAGAGGAGGAGAAAATCTTCTCCCTTCCCCTCTAGATTCTTATGACTGGTGGAATAATTAAAATGACAAAAGGCAGATTAACAGCAGAAAATCAAGGTTTAACATGTTCTCACATGGAATTTACATAAGCATGAAAATTTCAAAGACAGTAAAGCACAATGGGGTATATAAGTCATTCTGGACTAAGGAGAAAAAGGTAGGAGTCTGGGACTTCAAAGGGAAATAAACCAATTCACAGGGAGATGAAAAAATTTAACGTTTAGTAAACAGTTGTTTCCTGGGCCATCTTGAAACAATGGAACACAGAGAGGACTTTGATCAAAGGGGGTTTGCTAGGCTCCTCCCAGTCTACTATACCTAGTTCAGATTAAAATAGCTACCTATGATGATAACTCCTTCCTGGGGCAGGGCCTCTATCTTAAATTATTTTAGGCAGTTAAGGAGAAGTGCAAAGATTCTTCCTGAGCCTTTTCACATTCATTGTTTTCAGCTTCAAACAATCTGTATGCCAGAGTGGCACATTTGGAGGCAACTCATTCTGAACTCCTACAATACCCCTTGTTCTTAATAACATTGTGATTGTAGACCTGAGAAAAATAAACCTTCTGAAGACTACACTTCGTAATGGATATATTGAAGGGATAATCTGCTGCTTTCTAGATAGGTCACAGTTTGATGAAAAGAACACTGGCTTTATAGTCAGAATAAATTTGGCTGAGTTACAGCTCTGCTAGGGCAGGTCATTCACCCACCACCTCCCTCTACACTTGCCAAAAGTAAGATAAGCTAATGTTGGTAACGGGCCTAGGACATTGCCCCAAGGCTCAGCTAATATTTAGTGCATCTATCCTCCATGGCCCCAGTCAGCTATCCAACTCCTCCTGTGGCCAGATTCACCCTTTTTCTTTCTCACATTAGCACTACATTTTGGTGTGCATTGAAACAGTGATCCAATTATTATGTTTTCATTTTGTTATAGTTATTTATAGAAAACATTTTTGCATAATATTGCTTGTTTCTTGTGTTGCATTTGTAACATTGTTTTTTCCGTAAATGGCATGATGGGCAATTCTGCCCATTTCTCCCTGTCAGCCTTCACAGCATGTTCTCCCAAAAGATTTTGTCTTTTAAAAGTCTGTTTCCTTATCAGCAATGTGATTAGTTTTCAATGAAATCAGTAACATATGTTTCTTAGCTGTTCCCTTTATGCTTTCATTTGTATGTTTTTCCCAGTTAAGCAGTACCAACGTGGTGCATCCATACAATTCCCCTATTATCTTTATAAATTTTTTTGTTTTCTAAAAGTTGGAAACATAGCTTCTCTCCCCTTCAGAAGACAGTGTTAGTAAAATCTCAATTTTCTAGTTTCAGTTTAGTGCACATGACTTCATTATCTTTTTAAATAGGTGTTAACATTGGATTCAATCTTCTTGACCTGAACTTTTACTGAGATTTCATCACTTTAAAGTTTTTCTTCCACTTCCACACATGTAGTAATTCTTGGTCCATAATCATTCCACTTTCGGTCTATCTCTGTTAGTCTTTACGTAACCTCTGAGTATCATTACACACATTCTTGCCTATTCCTTCTACTCAATTGTTTTGGCTATATAAAATTGACTATGTTAAAAAAAAAACAGTGATTTCTTGCACTTATGGCTCTGTGTGTGTGTGTGTGTGTGTGTGTGTGTGTGTGTGAGCGCGCGTGTGTGTATGGTGTTGGTAGATAACCCCTTAAAAAGTTCTTATTTATTTTAAGAGACTTTTATTTTGTTTCATTATTTTACAAGGTAGAGAGGAATTGCTTCTTCTATGTAGTTTTTCCTCTATATATTAAAAGCAGCTTAAGACATCAGTCTTGAAATCACTTGGAATGTGGAGATTGTCTCCATATCTCCATCAGTGATTTGAAGCATCCAGATATTCTGGTGACAGAGTTAAAAGGGACATTACAAATAGCACCTCCTGCTTCTAGCATTTACCAAAGGATCACCTCCCAAATAACTGAATATAATCAGAGAACACAATATAATCTTGCATGTTCCAACAGCATTTCTGTGATATTGTCTTGGGAAAGTCTATGGCTTTAATAATTTCAGTTGTTAGGCAAATGGGATACATGAATATATAATATTCATACCCTGAACTTATTAATTGTTTGATTCATATCCTGAAACAAAAACTAGAGATAAAATGCCAGCCTCCAATTCATTTGGGTTCAACAGATATTTATTGAGTGCCTACTATGTGTCTCTAGTGTAATACATGGACCCCATGATTTCTGGAGAATATCTTAATATTGATGAAAAAGATAGGGGAAAGTTGGGGCCCCAGTGTGTTCATCTAGAAAATCTAGAGCCTTCTGGAAGTTTTTCAAATCTTCAACAACTTCTGAAAAGTCTATCTTAATTTTGCCTGTATCTTTTGGTTCAACAAAGAAGATTTCCAACAATTGGGGAGGAGGGTACAAAATGCCACAAAAGACCTATGAGCTACTTTAGGCAACATACCAAAAGAAGTTGAAAATGATGGTGTTTCCTGACTACCTGATCCCTAGTAAACCTGTGTCAGCCAAATGTACATTAATATATGGAAGGTGTTCCCCTGCTGAGATGGAGGACCTATGAATTATCCATCACAGTCATTTGGTTATTTGGAATAATTCAGGCAATCACAGGAGTAACAACCCTGCTTTACCCCAGGTGACCTTGCCAGAAATAATCAATTTGTGCTAGATTAGGCCCCTTACCCCAACCCCTTCCTTCTATAACATCAAATAGGTGGTTCCTATTTATTGGTATCTTCACCTCTCCTTCACAGTCCATCATACTTTCACCCACACGTACCATGCATATGCATACACCTACTTTTTACCAATGTAGGGGAGAAAAAAATTTCATCTATCCTCTTAGGTCTCTCACTGGGCCTAAAAATTAAATACGTTAACAAGAGAAAAGCATGTAAATTTTATTGAATATTTACATGTGTATAAGTGTCTTCCCAAGAGAATGAAGACTGGAAAGAGTGACCAGAGCAGGAAGATTTCATATCTTTTAGACAAAGAAGCAATAAATTTGTGAAGATTTGATGAAACGAAGGAATTTGGGCTATGGGTAGTAAATGGTAAAGAAGTGCTAGATTTGTTTATACAGACTGCTAAGGGCCCAAATTCCCTATCTCTGGTGATAAGCATGTCTTCTATCCCCCTGGTACAGGGAACCTACCTTTCACATGAAAGACTTATCTCCTGCTTTCAGGAAGACAAAGGAAGGCCATAATGTCCTGCTTGCACCAGCTATTTCTTAAGTACCTTTAATTCAAAATAATCAGTGTACCCAAAGTGTATATTTTGAGGTGACATATTTTGCTACCCTCACAAAATTAAAGGTAATGGTTTCTAGTCACATATGTTAAAGATTCCATTTTGCAACTAGGTAAGGAAAGAAAAAGGTTTGATTGAGGGAAGTAAGGGAGACTAGAGTAAAGGCCAAGAGGCATGGAATTGTTGCCAGTGAAAACGAGGACCTTTCACAGGATTGCAAAGACAGCATTCCAGAGACCTACATATGGGAGGTTGTGGTATAGTGGTAAAGTTTATTGAATCTGGAGCAAACACAAAGGACTGGCTCAGGTTCAGCTCCAATATCTCATCCCCATCTGTCTCACCATGGAAGAAGTCCAGACTTGTCTTCATCAAACCCAGAATAAAGGCCAAGGTCCAAATATTTTGTGCATTTGTTCAGTTCAGTTCTTGTGCTGATCCAGATGGCTTAGTCTGTTCCCAGCTGTGTTCAGTCTGGGTCTATGTCCAGGGTTGTTCTTAGAGCTCCTATTCAGTATTCTGTCATCCCCAGGAAGCTTCTAGGGATGTATGGTGGCTTTGGAGAGAGAATGCACAAATGAATGAGGCATGTGTTATTGTGCAAGAGGGTGAGGGGAAGAGACAGAGAGAGAGGGTGGGGGCTCATTGTTAAGCTTCATTTATATTATCTCCAGCTTGGGAATGACTAGGCTCCCTTTCAAACTAACCAACCTCCCAAACTTTGGGGAGCTCATTTTGGGCCCACCCCTATCAATTGACCCCTATCAATTGACCCCTAATAAATTTATTTCCTATATCTTCTGGGATTCTGTGTCCCTTATCCACTTTAATCCTTTTCCCAGGCTAGACAGACAGGCTTTTATGGTTTCCATCTAGATTCCTACTGCTTGTGTATGCCTCATAGTACAAGCATGTCCCTCTTTGCCACATTGGCTTCTACTGGACCTACACCCAACAGAGGAGTTCTCCTTTATTATTGTATCCCTCCCCCAGTAATCTGTGAGGAATGGACTGGTGGATTCCTGGGGTGTGTGTGAAACTGTAGCTTGCTAGTGAAGCAGTTTCAAAATTGTATTAAATTTCCCAGTTTATTAAGCTTCTTAATGTTGGACTACCTTTGCACCCTTCCTTTATTAATATCCAGCCACCTATGCTAGTAGAATGTATACTGAATCATTTGGACTGGGTTCAGTGCTCCTATATATAGAATAGGTTAGAAGGAGAAGCTGAGGAACAAAACACAATGCTGCTACCCAGAGGCATGTTTGACATAGATGATGACTTATTTTTGCAGGGGAGAAAAAAAATTTCATTCTACTTTTGAGTCATTATCTAAGACTGGGTAATAAAAAATTAACAAGAGAAAAATGAACAAGTTTATTAACATGTATACCTAATTTATGCATGGGAGACACCCAGGGAAACTGAATAAACACCCAGAGATGACACATGCCACCACCTTAAATACCATCTATGGTTAAAGACAAAAGAAAGATGTTATGGATGGGGAGAAACCTGTTATGGGAGGTAACCAAGAAAAGCACACTAAACAAGGGTAAAGTTGTTATGCAGATTTGCCAGTGCCTTCTCCATTGATAAAATTCTCTTGTGATTTACAGTCAACCTTTTCTTCTTGAGCATGGAGAGGGAGGCAATTACAAATGGAGATTTCCTTTATAAATGTAAATGCCCATGATAATAGGGTAACTGCTACTCTGGTTTCAAAGACTCTTTGTCTGCTATTTGTCAAGAATAATCAGATCAAAATAATCTTTATGCCAAAGAGGCATATTTTGAGGTGGCATATTCTACTCCCCTTCATCATTATGGTCTATAATAGCAGTGAGGTCCCACCAGGATATTTATACATACAAATGAATAAGGGTCTGAGAGGAAGACTATAGAAGATCCACTCATGAAAGTAACTGATGAACTGTTTTGTAAGTTCATGTGAAGCACTTCTCTTAGGACTCTCAAAAATAACTGGGGGATCATTTGCAGATTGTAAGGTGAAACCTTGCTTCTATAAGGTTGCAAGTTAGCAAGTCAATGAATATCTGGGTTACAGTTGGTAACACTTTCCCATTTTAGTGTAAAAAAAAAAAGAAAGAAAGAAATGACAGACCCAAATGGAGTCACTTGTGGTAAGCCCTGTGTCAGTAAAGCAAGACTTTATACTTAACCTAATTTCAGTTTTAGCCTCTCCCAGGACTATAAGCTTTAATCAGTCAACCTGTATTTATCTGCTCAGTACTAGTAAGGTAATCTGATGATAGACCCCTGCCTTACCTCAGGTGACCTTGCCTGAAATAATCTATTCTTTGCTAGAATAACTTCTTTCCCCCACCTCCTTCTGCCTATACAAGTTTTCCATTAGGAGTGTCTTTCTATCTGCTACATGGGATGCTACCCAATTAATAAATTGTTAAATAACTCTAATATGATATTCAAAATTTACTCAGTAAAATTTTATTTTTTTAATTTTTTAAAGATTTTATTTGTTTATTTTTAGAGGGGAAGGGAGGGAGATAGACAGAGAGAGAGAGAAACATCAGTGTGCGGTTGCTGGGGGTTATGGCCGGCAACCCAGGCATGTACCCTGGCTGGGAATCGAACCTGGGACACTTTGGTTCCCAGTCCGCGCTCAATCCACTGAGCTACGCCAGCCAGGTAAATTTTATTTTTTTAAATAATTTATTTATTTATTGTTAGAGAGAAGGGAAGGGAGAGAGAAAGAGAGAGAGAGAAACATCAATGTGTGGTTGCTCTCGAGTGCCCCCTATTAGGGACCTAGCCCACAACTCAAGCATGTGCCCTGGCTGGAAATCAAACTGGCAACCCTTTGTTTTGCAGGCTGGCACTCAAACCACTGAACTACACCAGCCAGGGCTAAATTTTACTTTTTTGATGCTAGCATACAATGCACAAGGTTTCCATCCTGGCTTCTACAAATCAACACTGTAATGCTCTATTCCAAAAATGGTTTTAGACTACTGACCAACCACATCTCCAGAAATGAAAAATACTTCAGCCACTCCTTAAGGAACTCAGACCTCACCCCCACACTCAACCACAACACATAGGCACACATATCTAATCTTATTTCATTTAATAGCAGCTGCCAAGGCTGCATGGTCTTTCTGTACCCACATGTGGGGAGCTTTGCCCACAGAGCACCCCCATCCACCATGGATGAGAATAAGTCTACCAAGACATGATCTACTTGGGGAGGAAAAGTGGCCCATCTCTCAAAGGAGAAGGGCCATGAGCCTGTCCCTCAATAGGTTTTTATTGGGTTTAATTTGCATAGGAATACAGGGCATATACATAAAGCTCATCAATCTTTGTCAGGCAGTAATGATCAAATAACAGATAACATTTAAAGAACTCTGAGGGCTTATTTTGAGTCAGGTCAGATAGCTAAAGGGCCATAAAACTTTGGGGAAGCAAACTCATTTCATGCTTGGACCCTTACCATTTAATTGAGGGCATTCTTAGCAAAGCAAGTTTCACAGGATTTTACGCATTTTTTCTGAGGCTTGATTCCGCCCAGGGAACCCACCCTTTCCAGCAAAAGGCTGCACTGCCCTCCATCATCACTTCGGGCTTAAGTCAGTCAGGGGAAGTAAGGCAGGCAAGAGATTAGGAAATTTCTTGCAGACAGAATGAGAACTCAAGCTATGTCAAAGCCGAGGGGTGAGGGTCCATCACTGCCTTTTTTTTATAGCCCTCCAAGTCCTTCCTGAGGGCCTCTTCATGACCATGCCTGTCTTAGGTTGTCCCTCCCTTGAGGAATCTTACCTGTAATTGGCTAACTGGTCAGGCTCAGGGCCAAGCAGGGTAAAGTAAAGGGGGCAGAGGCAGTGCCCCTGCCAGGGAAATGAGCTTTGTCTCCTTAGTGGCTTATGGTCCCAAAGTCTCCCACTCAGCCTTAGTCATGGGGGGTTACAGCTTCTGAAATCAGGCAGGGAAGTTCCCAGTACCCACACCCTCAAGAAATATTGCACTTGTTCTTTTCAAATCTTTTGGTTCTACTACAAATTTAGGCTTTTTCTTCAGACATCCTGTTGCCTGCAAGAAGAAAAATCTTTCACTATTTAATTTATCAGTTTGTTTTTGTTTAGCATCCTCCAAAGCCTCCATTTCATCACTTACAATGACAACTTCCTCTGGCCCTCAAGTCCTTCCATAGTCTTTCTAAATTCTACCCACCTCCCTGCTGGGAAGTGCCTAGTAACCTAATATCTCTAGGAACAAAGGGCTTCTTTGAATTTAATCTCTCAGAGGATTTACATTTTAATAAGGGGTAGTTCACCAAAAAGAAAAAAGAAATTAATTATATCTGAAGCAATTTGAGACTAGTAAAAGGTCCTGAAAAGTTCACATGGAGAGTGGAGCTTGTAGCAAATACTACTGTAACCAGAAAAGACACTGGCATTGGGGCTGCCTGTCACTACCAAATCCAATAAGCAATGACAACGATTGAATCTTTTATGGGCACTTTATTCAGATGACCAGTGATCCAAGAAGATGGCAGGTTCATACCCTAACAAACCATCTTCCCTTCTCTTTCCTGGCCAGATAAGTGGGTGGGGGAGGACAAACAAGGTGCAGTGAGGGCTTTGAAATTCAGGGAGGATTAGGTGAGAGAAGCTGCAGCATTCCTGTTCTCAGCAGTTAACTGTTCCCAAGGTGGGGAGGGGGTCACACAAAAGGCCCAGATGCCTCCAATATGTCCCCAGGCAGTAATCTCTAGCCAGTGCACCAGGAGGTCGACTGCTTTTCCTAGGAGCCAGGATGGGCCTTATCTGTAGTTTCTGAAACAAAAGCTTAACATACACATTACTTTTTACCTTAAGCTAAAATTTTTCAAGTCTTGAGTCCCCTATCACCACCACTTAAAAACTGCATGTGCTGGCTGGTGTGGCTCAGTGGATTGAGCACCAGTATGTGAACTGAGAGATCACTGCTTCAATTCCCAATCAGGGCACATGCCTGGGTTGCCAGGTCCCTTCTTGGGGACATGCAAGAGGCAGCCAACTGATGCTCGCCTTCTCTTTCTCCCTCCCTTCACCTCTGTCTGAAAAAATAAATAAATAAAATCTTAAAAAAAACAATTGCATACTTTAGGGTAGAGTCCTTCATATTGGAATTCAGATCCCCATACCCACTCTCCCCCACATCTTTCCTTGAATTTTATTTTTTTACATATCTTTCAAGGTGTTTCAGGGAGATAAACATTTTTCACTGAACACAATAGAATCTAGTTTCTGCTGTAATCCTAATTGTTTTCTAGGCAAAGAAGTAACCATAAGATGGAAAGACAACTGATCTTCTTGGTTAGAAAATTTTTCTTGTCACCCTTATATATTTTTCTGGACATACTAATTTATGTCTTCAGTAGCTATAGGTGTACCCTCAAAGATATTGCAGGTTTGGTTCCAGACAACTGCAATAAAGGAAATATCACAACAAAGTAAGTCACACAAATGTTTTGATTTTTCATGTTTACACTATACTAGAGTGTTAGGTGTTCAATAACATTATATCTTTAGTGTTAGCATATACATACTGTATATGCCCTAATTAAAAATAATTTATTGCTAAAAAATGCTAACCATGATCTGAGCTTTCAGCAAGTCATAACCTTTACACTGTGAAGGGTCTTGCTTTCATGTTTATGGCTGCTGACTAATCAGCTGATTGCTAAAGGTGAGATGGAGATGGCTATGGCAGTTTCCTAAAATAAGACAACAATAAAATTTGCCACATTAATTAACTCTTCCTTTCACAAATAATATCTGTGTGGTATGTGATGATATTTGACAGCATTTTACCCATGGTTGAAATTCTTTCAAAATTAGGGTCACTTCTCTCAAGCCTGCCATTGCATTATCAACTAAGTGTATGTAATATTCTAAGTCCTTTGTTGTCATTTCAATAATGTTCATAGCATTTTGACCAGGAGTAGATCCCACCTCAAGCAAACACTTGTTTTGGTCCTCCAAAAGAAGCAATTCCTCATCCATTAAAGTTTCATCATGAGATTGAAATAATTCAGTCACATCTTTAAGCTCTACTTCTAATTCTAGTTATCTTGCTATTTCAACCACATCTGCAATTACATTCTCCAGTGAAGTCTTGCATCACTCAACATTATTCATGAGAGCCAGAATCAATTTCTTCCAAACTTCTGTTTACATTAATATTTTAAACTCTTCAAATGAATCATGAATGTTTTTAATGGCATCTAGAATGGTGAATAGTTTCTGAAGGTTTTCATTTGAGCTTGTCCAGATTCATCAGAAAAAATCACTATCTATGGCAGATATAGCATTATGAAATGTGTTTCTCAAATAATAAGGCTTGAAAGTCAAAATTACTCCTTTATCCATGGGCTACAGAATGGATGTTGTGTTAGCAGGAATGAAGTCAACATTAATCTTTTTGTACATGTTCTTTAAAGCTCTTGGGTGACCAGGCACATTGTCAATGAGCAGTAATATATTGAAAGAAAATGTTACCTGAATAGTTGTTCTCAACAGTGGGCTTAAAATATTCAGTAAACCGTATTACAAACATATGTGCTGTCATCAAAGCTTTGTTGTTCCATTTATAAAGCACAGGAAGAGTAGATTTAGCATAATTCTTAAGGGCATTATGGTTTTTAGGATCATAAATAAGGACAGGCTGCAACTTAAAGTCACCAGCTGTATTAGCCCCTAACAAAATAGTCAGCCTGTCCTTTGATGTTTTGAAGCCAGGCACTGACTTCTCTCTCATTATGAAATTTCTAGATGGCATCTTTTTTTATAATATAAGGCTGTTTCTTCTACATTGAAAATATGTTGTTTAGTGTAGCCATCTTCCTTAATTATCTTAGCTAGATCCTCTGGATCTACAGATTCTGTATCAGGACATACTGCTTCACCTTTGTGCTTTGATGTTATATTCTTTTAAGGAAAGAAACCATTCTCTCCTTTAACCTTATGAATCAACCTCTTCTAGCTTCAAACTTTTATTCTGCAGCTTTCACCTCTATCAGCTTTCATAGGATTAAAAACAGTTAGGGTCTTGCTCTGTATTTTGTTTGGCTCAAGAGAATGTGGTATCTACATTGATCTTCTATCCAGACAAGTAGAACTTTCTCCATATCAGCAATGAGGCCATTTTGCTTTTATTTTATGTGTGTTCACTGGAATAGCACTTTTAATATCCTTCAAGAATGTTTCCTTTGCATTCACAACTTGGCTAAATGTTTGGTGCAAGAGGTCTAGCTTTTGTCCTATCTCAGTTTTCAACATGCCTTCCTCACTAAGGTTAATTATTTTTAGCTTTTGATTTAAAGCTAAAGGCATGCAACTCTTGGCCTAATTTCAATATTATTGTATCTCAAAGAATAGGAAGAACTGAAGAGAAGGAGAAACAATAGGTAGCTGAAGCAGTCAAAATTCATACACATTTGTCAACTGAGTTCATTGTTTTATATGGGTGCCATTCGTGGAGCCCCAAAACAATTACAATAGTAACAGGAAAGATCACTGATCACAGATTACCATAACAAATACAATAATAATGAAAAAATTTTAAGTATTACAACAACTACCAAAATGTGACATACAGATAAAAAGTAAGCAAATACTGTTAGAAAAATGGCATCAATAGACTTGCTTAATGCAGGGTTGCCACAAACCTTCAACTGGTTAAAAAATATCTGAAGAGCACAATAAAATGAAGCACAATAAAAATAGGTGTGCCTGTATACATTCTAGGGTTTCTTTCCACTGAAGAGTTTGATATGATGTTATTGGTCTAAAATCTGAAATATTAATAATGTTTTTTACTGGGTCAGTAACCAGTGAAAAACTACCTTAATATGGTCTTGAAACAATACCAAAATGGACAGGAAAATTCCATCATCAGGAAAGGAGCAGTTCTCAGTCTAGTTTTCAGTAATGCAGACAGGACCTTAGTGGATGATCCTAAATAAATTATGCTGTTATGTTCTCCAGAAGCAGTGGAATCCATGGGAATTATACATTTGTAAACATAAGTAGGTTAAAGTAATTAATCCTATGTTTTACAGCTCCAACATTTTCTCCCTTAAGAAAAATTATGCAGGGTCCAAGGCAGCTAACAGCAAGGTGCAGTGATAACACAGTTGAGTTCTCATTGATTTGGGACCTGTTATTTGTTTCAATGCATGTTAGTGTGTTTTGTGCAGAGCACATGTTTTAAGTGAAAGAGCAAGTATAAATTTTATATAACCTCATATCCTTCCCAGCCAGAGATGTGGAAAATGCTTTTAGAAACATACCCACATTTTTAAAAGTGACACACTGACACTATTCAAGAAGCAATTACATGCCATTGGGAGGGGCGATCTTCAATAGAATGAGTGGGTGATTTCTCTTTGCATTTCTTATATTTCTAGTTTCCTGCTTAATGAAATGGAAGCATGAGAAAGAAACTCTGCCCATTACTATTTTTCCCCTCTAGGGAAACTTTGAAGTCATTTTGTAAAAATTGCAATGTTAGTTAGGCTCTTGGAAAAATAACTACATTTAGGAGTCTTACTCCTAACATGCTAAGCCTAGAATTAAGTGCTTCATTCATACATATAATACAAAATACTAAAACAACCTTCATAAATTGATTCACAGAACAAAAACAAAAAGGGTGAATCTGCAATCTCAGACTTTGCCAGAGAAGTATTATGCATATTACTGTAGAGCAAACATAGAGTGCCTATTACATGTCAGGCATAGTGCTAAGTGTCATACATTAAATACTACAAAACCCTCATACATAGTTACTTAGACATCCGCATTGCAAATATGAGATAACCGAGGCTCAAAGAGGTTATTTTCACTATTGAATGTTGAAGTTGCACCAAAGTGGTTCCAAAGACCATAGAATTTCATGTATTCATCACAATATACTGCTTCCCCTGAAGATATGCTACTAAGGCACATAAATAAAGACATATGCCAATCTGTGGGCATTAGTTTTAAAACTCCTGGTCTGACACTGATTAGAAAGAGCTGCAGGCAGGTGAAGAACAGCAGTTGAAATACACTCTGCTTAGGAAGATTCAAAATAGCAAAGGAGTGGAAGTTACACTAACATCCTTCCAAGACAAATCTGGAATTAAAACTAAATTGTGGAGAAATCATCCAGAATAAATAACTGAAAAATAGCCAGAGAGAAGCCTCATAACCACAGACAGACAAAAAACAGCTTGATCACTACATCACTGGTAGGGAGTGTGGAGGAGATGTGAACAGGCTGGCTGGGCTCCCACAGATGGCAGATGAAGTGCTGGAGGGACATTTAAACAGCCGGGGGATCACCCTGAGAAGTGTGGTCTAAACACCAAGCTGGGCTCCCCAGCCAACAGCACCAAAGTCCAAAAAGTACACAAATACATCCAGGTGTGAAAAGCAGCAAGGTTTCTCTCTGCCAGAGACAGATGGCTGAAGACACAGAGAGCCATTTAAAGGGCCAACACATAAATTTTCACATGCAGCCACTTTTCCTGGGCTACAGCAAAAGATGAGGGGTTGGCCAAAGTAGACTAGAGGCCTTTGAGGAGAGACTGGGGATGGTGGCTTTGGGGAGAGAACTAAGAGATCAGCTGCCAGGATTCTGGTGCTGAGTCATCCCGCGTGCTGCAGGAGCCATTGTGCTCAGGCAGATCACTCTCCTCCAAGTGGCAGCAGCCTGAGGGGAAACAATAGCCCTGTACCCAGGAATTACTCTCCATTCTGTGGTGCATAAGCCTGCCTGCTGATTGCAAAGTAACTAAATTAACAACTGAAGGGGAGAGGCCCAGATGGTAGAGGCCTGGTAGTCTCCAACAGGCTGCCTAAGGCCAGATGGGGTCAACATCTGACATCACCAGAGGTAGATCCAGAATGAAAAAACAGTGGTAAATATTAGATGCAGCTGAGGCGAAATCGAATATGGTGTTAGTGGTCTGCATAGTATTTTAATATCCAATTTATTATCCTTCAAGTTTGAGCATATTAAGTCACTAGATTTTATGCTATAGTTTGTTTCAATTCTCATATTTTTCTCCTCCCTTCTCTTACCCCATCATACCTTCTTCTTTTCTCTTATTATTTTTGTTCTAAATTTTGTTTTCCTTCTTGCTACAACTTATTTTCCTTCCACTCTCTTACTACATCTCCCCTGTCCAGCCTCTCAAAACCAATTTCCTTGTCAATGGTCATCTCACATTCTTCTTTTTTTTTCAATAACATAAAATATGTGAGCTTTATTATATTTTAGAGAAAATAAAAATAGCATGATGCAAAATTTATTTTTAAAGCTACAATAAAATACTCTTTGATGCACATAAAAATGTAAAATAACTGATGCTTTTTCAATAAAGATACCAGATATAATATTTACTGACCAGAGAAAACAAAGATGTATTTAATAATTTCAGTACTGTTCCCAGGTCACCTTATTGAATGATACATCATGAAATCAATAGTTGTACATCTAGGAAACTTACCAATGGAGTTCTCTTCCACTTGTGTGTATATTTTAATTTGTCTCATGTGGGTATCTCTTCCATTTTGGTGATTGGCCAGAACAGCAATCTGTATCATGAATGTGTGAGTTAGCTTCTTATGATTATCATTTAAGGGAATATGAATCCAGCCACTTGGTTCCACTAATTCAAGTTGCCAAATTTCTTGAAGGTTTTGGAAATTATTTCCTACTCTGACTGAGATTTTGCCTGGAGTATAGATTTCATCGGATTTTTAGTCTGCATAAATACATAATATCTTCACCATTGTTTTTCTTATGAATTGTACATTCACTAAATTAGGCTGCAAACCATCTGACTGGAAACTTTCTAGACTGTCATTTTGATACTGATCTACTCCAATTCTGGTTAGCAAGATGAGAGTGACCAAACAGCTTGTGACCCAATTTCCCATACTGTTCCAGTTCTTTGCAACTGTTTATGGTCAGCACCAGGAAGCATTTGGTGTGGCCATTTAAAAAAAATATTAGCTTGCATTCTAGCTGTGTCACAGCTCAGGGTTTTAGGTTTCCCTGCAACTCCACATCATTCCCACTCAGTTTCTAGACAGCCTGGCTTCCTCTTATCTCACATTCTTTTTCTTGCTCTTCAAATACCTATGTTCTCTCTCCACCATTATCAATCATTGCTCATAGTTGGTTGTGGATGGGGAATTGTTGTATTTTTTAAATTTTCTGTCCAGATCTTCACTATTTTTGTATTTCAAATCTTCAATTTTACCATTTCCTTCTCTTACTCCATTCTGCCTTCATCATGCCTGTTCATTTTTCTGTCTCAAATTTTAATTTTTCCCTTTCTTAGCCTGGTTTTATTCTTTTTTCTTCTGTCCTCCTGCTTTTCCTTTTTTTTTGTCTCAAATTTTAATTATTCCCTTTCTTAGTCTGGTTTTCATTCCTCACTCTGAGTATTCCCTCTCCCTCTATCATCTCAAAACACTTCCCTTTCCTCTAGACATCTCTTAAGCTTTTCTTTCTTATTTCCCTCTTATTCCCATCCCATCTATATTAATCTTAGCCCATTTGTTGTTGATAGACCAGTGGGGAATCTTTTTCTCCAATTTGGTTCCTATTTTTAAATTTATTTGTTTTTTCCCTTTCTTTCTATTCCTAGCTTTATTTTTTTAATTTCTGTTTAAAACTAATACTATAAATGTCTCTTCTCTTACTTGATTCTTCCTTCTTCATTCCATTTTTTATTTATAATGTAAATTTTACTTTCTCTCTTCACATTGCTCTGATTCCTTACCCTTGTTAGTGTTCTTCCTTCTACCCTCTCAAAATCATTTTTCTTTCAGTTATTCATCTCATATTTGCCTCTCTTTTCTTATAATAGTCTTAAACTCTTTACAGCCTTATTGATATTGGTTCATTTGCTATTGATATGTGATTGCAGGTGGGTAATTTTTGTGGGTGTGGGTTTGTCTTTGGACTGTGTGGTTTTCTTCTGGTATCTCCTACACAACAGCATCCAAGACATGGTGGGTGAAGTAACCCGCAGTCAGCCAGGTTGAGAGAAGGACCCACCAAGGAATAGCAAAACTAAAAACAAAACCCAATTACATCCAGAGAGCCAACATGAAGGGCATCCCAAGAATATCAAATTCAAGACATCAAGGAGAGTGCACCACTGATTCACACAGGTCTCCTATCATATAAGTTTGCTCCACAAAGACATGGAGTCAAAGCAAATCAATTTAAGAAGCAAAAACATACAAGTGTCTCTTCTAAAATGGGGAGATAAAGAAACAACTGCCAGTCAAAAGGAAAGGAAGAATCCCCAGAAGGTGGTAAATGAAATAGAGGCAATTAAACTATCAGATACTGACTTAAAATCAATGGTTATAAGGAAGCTCAATGAGCTCAGTGAAAATTGCCAAAAACTACAGGGAAGCTGCAAGTAACTTACTGGGAACTATATCTGCATGAAAAAAGACATAGAAAATATCAATAAGAGCCAGGAGGAAATAAAGAATACAATTTCTGGATTGAAGAAGATAGTAGAAGAAATTAAAAGCATGCTAGATGAAGAAGAGGATCAAATCTGCAAGCTGGAGGGAAAGTTAGAAAAACATTCCCACACAAAGCAAGAAAAGGAAAAGGGACTAAAAAAGAATGAAGAGGGGTTAAGGAAGCTACAGGACCACATGAAGCAAATAATATCCATATAATAAGGATACCAGAAGGAAAAGAAGAGGGGAAGGGGATACAAAGCCTGTTTGAAAAAGTCATGATAAAAACTTCCTTAAGTTGATGAGAGAAAAAGTCACACAATTCTAGGAATCCAAAAGGGTCCCAATTAAGAGGCACCAAAAGAAACCCACTATAAGACACATCATAATTAAAATGGGAAAATTCAAAGACAAAGAGAAAATCTTAAAGGCACCAAGGAAGTAACATACAAGGGAACCCCAATAAAACTAGCAGCTGGCTTCTCAACAGAAACACTACAAGCCAGAGGGGAATGACAAGAAATATTCCAAGTAATGAAAGGTAAAGGCCTGCAACCAAGACTACTCTACCAAGCAAGGCTCTCAATTAAAATGGAAGGTAAAATAAGGAGCTTCATAGACAAAGGAAGGCTAAAAGAATACACCTCCACTAAACCAGCACTGCAAGATATGCTAAACAGCCAGAGAGACTGTTATAAGAAGAGGAAGAAAAAGAATGAGAGAGAACAGCACAGGAACAAAGTGGGTAAAATTGCAATGAATAAGTACCTATGAACACTAACCTTAAATGTAAATGGATTAAATCCTCCAATCAAAAGACATAGGGTAGCTGAATGGATAAGAAAACATGATTTGCCTATATGCTGTCTACAAGAGACCCACCTCAGAAAAAAACAACCTACACAGACTGAAAGTAAAGAGTTAGAAAAAAATATTCCATGCAAATGGACGGGGCGGGGGGGAAGCCTGGGTAGCAGTATGTATAATAGACAAAATAGACTCAAAACAAAGCCATATAAAGAGACAGAGAAGGATACTGCATAGTACTCAAGGGAAGAATCCACTAAAAAGACTTAAATATTGTAAACATGTATGCACCAAATATTGGAGCACCCAGATATATAAGGAAAATCTTGGAGGACTTTGAGAAAGATATCAATAGCAACACAATTATAGTATGGTCTATAACACCCCACTGTGAACAATGAATAGCTCTTCCAAACAAAATATCAGCAAGTATATTGTGGAATTAAATGATGCTTAAGACCAAGGGTGTCAAACTCATTTTCACCAGGGGCCACATCAGCCTCTCAGTTGCCTTCAAAGGGCCAAATGTAATTTCAACTCTCTAACAATTAAGGAGCAGTTACATTTATACAGTCCTAAGATTATTTTGGCCCTTTGAAGGGAACCGCAAGGCTGATGTGGCCCCCGGTGAAAATAAGTTTGACACCCTGCTGTAGACTAAATGGATTTAACTTATATATGTATAAAATTCCATCCCAAAGAAGCAAAATACACATTCATTTCAAATGCACATGGAACATTTCCAATGATGGATGACATAGTATGACACAAAACAACCCTTAACAAATTCAAGAAAATTGAAATCATACCAAAAATTTTCTCAAACCACAAGGGCTTCAAAGTAGAAACCAACCTCAAGGAAAAAACTCAAAAACACTCAAACTCATGAGGACTAAATACCATGTTATTAAACAATGAATGGGTTAATGAGATCAAGGAAGAACTCAAAATGTTTCTGGAAAAAAGTGAAAGTGAATATGCAATAGTTCAAAGCATAGGGGACACAGCAAAGGCTGTCCAGAGAGGGAAGTTCATAGCAATACAGGCCTACCTGAAAAAGATTGAAATATTTCAAATAAACAACCTAACCCTGTATCTACAAGTACTGGAGGAACAACAACAAACAAAGCCAGAATGAGTAGAAGGAAGGAAATAACCAAGATCACAGCAAAAGTAAATGACATAGAGACTAGAAAAACAATTCAAAGGATCAATAAATACAGAAGTTCATTCTTTGAAAAAAAAAACAAACAAAATCAACAAGACTTTAAGCAGATTCATCAAGAAAAAAAGGGAGAGGACCCAATAAATAAAATCAGAAATGAAAGAGGAGAAATTACAATGGATAACAGAGAAATACAAGGGATCATAAGGAATTACTATGAACAAGTGTTGCAGGTTTGATTCCCAGTCAGGGTACATGCCTGGGTTGCAGGCCATTACCCCCAGCAACCGTACATTGATATCTCTCTCCCTCTCTCTCTCTCTCTCTCTCTCTCCCTCCCTCCTTTACTCCCTCCCTCCCTTCCCTCTCTAAAGGTAAAAAAATAAAATCTTTTAAAAAAGAGAAATTACTATGAACATATATATGCCATGGAATTTGGAAACCAGGGTGAAATCAGCAAGGTTCTATAAAAATATAAGCTTCCAAAACTGAACCAAGAAGAAGCAGAAAGCCTGAAAAGACCAGTAACAGCTGGTGAAATTGAAGCACAATAAAAAACAAACAAAACTTATGTAACACAAAAGCCCTGGACCAGGGAGTTTCAGAGGAGAATTTTACAAAACATTTAAGGACAAGTTAACACCTATCCATCTCAGACTATTCCAAAAAATGCAAGAAGAGGGAAAACTCCCAAACTTTTTTTATGAAGCCAGCATCATTTTAATCCCAAAACCAGACAAAGATACATCAAAGAAAGAAAATCACAGGCCAGTATCACTGATGAACATAGATGAACCTGAAAATCCTTTGTTAAGGATGCTAAAATCCTTAACAAAGTATTGGCAAACCACATCCCACAATACATTTAAAAAATCATACAACATGATCAAATGGAATTCATCCCAGGGATACAAGAATGGTACAATATTTGCAGATCAATAAACATATATATCACATAAACAAGAGTAAGGACAAGTCACATGATCATATCAATAGATGTGGAAAAAGCATTTGATAAGGTTCAGCACCCATTTATGATAAAAACACTCAGCAAATTTGGAATAGAGGGAGCATAAATCAACATGATAAAAACCATATATGAAAAACCTATATCCAACATCATACTCAATGGGCAAAAACTAAAAGCTCTCCCACTAAGATGAGGAACAAGACAAGGATGTCCGCTTTCACATACTAGTGGAAGTCCTAGCCACAACTATCAGACAAGAAAAGAAATAAAAGGCATCCAAATTGGAAAGGAGGAAGTTAAACTGTCATTGTTTGCAGATGACATGATATGTACATAGAAAACCCTATAGACTAGACCAAAAACTATTTCACCTAATAAATGAGTTTGGCAAAACAGCTGGATAGAAATTTAATATTCAGAAATTGAAGGCATTTTTATACACTGAAAATGAAATATCAGAAACATATATCAGGGGGAAAATTCCATTTGCTACAGCAACACAAAAAATAATGTATCTAGGAATAAACCTAACCAAGGAGGTAAAAGACCTATACTCAGAAAACTACACAACACTAAAGAAAGAAATTAAGGAAGACATGAATAAATGGAAGTGTATAGTGTGTTCATGGATTGGAAGAATTGACATCATCAAAATGTCCATACTACACAAAGCAATTTATAGATACATCAAAATTCCTATTAAAATACCAATGACTTATTTCAGAGATATAGAACAAACATTTCAAAACTTTATATGGACCCATAAATGACCTCAAATTGCCACAGCAATTTTGAGAAAGAAGAACAAAGTAGGAAGGATAATGATACCTCGTATCAAACTATATTACAAGGCCACAGTAATCTTAACAGTCTGGTACTGGCATACAAACAGACACATAAATCATTGAAACAGAATAAAGAACTCAGAAATAAACCCAATTCTCTGTGGTCAATTAATATTTGACAAAGAAGCAGAAGCATAAAATGGAGTAAAAATACTCTCTTCAACAAGTGGTGTTGGAGATCTGGACAGCTACACACACACACACAAAAATGAAATTCAACCACTAAATTATACCATCTACAAAAATAAACTCAAGATAAATAAAAGATTTAAATATAAGTTGTGACACCATGAAAGTCCTAAAGGAGAACATAGGCAGAAAAATTTCAGATATTCCACTCACCACCGATATGTCCCCCAAACCAAAGGATATAAAGGAAAGAATAAACAAATGGGACTGCACCCAATAAAAAAAACTTCTGCACAGCCAAAGAAAACATCAGTAAAATGAAAAGGGAACCAGCCCTATGGGAAAATATATTTGCCATTGATACCTCAGAAAAGAGTTTGATCTCCAACATACATAAAGAACTCACATGACTCCACACCAGGAAAATGAAGAAACTAATTAATAAATGGACAAAGGATTTGAACATACACTTCTCCAGGGAGGACATGCAGAGGGCCCAGAGAGATATGAAAGGATGCTTAGCATCACTAGCCATCAGAGAGATGCAAATTAAAACCACAATGAGATACCACTTCACACGGGTCAAAATGGCCAGCATAAACAAATCAACAAACAAGTGCTGGCAAGGCTGTGGAGAAATGGAAACATTAGTACACTCTTGGTGTGAATGCAGACTGGCGCAGTCACTGTGGAAAACAGTTTAGATTTTCCTCAAAACACTAAAAATGGACCTGCCTTTTTACCTGGTGATTCCACTGCTGGGATTATACCCTAGGAATCCTGAAACACCAATTCAAAAGAACCTAGGCACCCCAATGTTCATAGCAACACAATTTACAATAGCCAAGTGCTGGAAACAGCCTAAGTGCTCATCGCCAAATGAGTGGATCAAAAAACTGTGGTACATTTACACAGTGGAATACTATGCAGCAGAAAGAAAGAAGGAACTCCTACCCTTCAAAACAGCATGGATGGAACTGGAGAGCATTACAGTAAGTGAAATAAACTAGGTGGTGAAAGACAAATATCATATGATCTCACCTGTAAGTGGAACCCAATCAACAACAACAACAACAACAACAACAAAAACATGGAAGAAAAATAGAACCAGAAACATGGAAATAAAGAACAAACTGACCATTAGGAGAGGGGCTGGGAGAGGCATGTAATGGGGGAAAGAAGAGTAGGGTCAAGGCAAGTATCATGTATAAAGGGCCCATGGACAAGTACAGTGTGGGTGGGGGGAAGATTGAATTAGGAGAAGGGGAGTCAGTAAAGCAAGTGAGAGGGAATGGGCGTAAATGGGGACAACTGTAATTGAATAATAATAAAAAAGAAAAATATTCTGCCTGGAAAACACAGTCACTCATTGGTTTAACAGCCCAGGGGCACTTAGTTATCCTCAAAACTTTGTTTTAGCACAGATGTGACCTTGATCTCACCAACGAACCATGATGCCCTCAGTTTTCTCATCCATGACTTCGAAATAAAGACATGGAATACTTTGAAACGGACCCAAGGTGGCAGGAAATTTTAAGAACCTATATTGTTTGTTACACTTCATTTATAACAGCACATCATTCTGTATGGAGTTATATATATGTTCTATGCAGCAACATGTACAAAGGACCTATTCTCCTTTAGGGTAAAAGAAAATCTATTTACCAAGTTTTCCCTCTGCTAATAAATGTCATCCAATAGAGCATTGAAAGAATGTAAGCTTTTTCAGTTTTCTTAGTTTCCAGGCATAGTCAAGATACTAGTATTAATAAATATGGAGCTAATAAAATAATATTATTTTGAGCTTATGAATTGTTAAGGCTATTTTTATAATGATTAATGATGAAACATTTTATAAGGTTTGGATGATTCATTTACACAGCAGCACACCTTTAAACCAAGTGTTCTGAGAATTCAGAACCTCTGTTATAAAAGTTTTTTTTATTCTCTATTTTGGGGATTTCCAAATCACTTGCAAATAGGAATAAAGATGAAGATAGTAGGAAATATCTATTCTCAGCTCCTCATTTTACTTTCATCTACATGTGATCTTAATAAATACAGTTCTAACAAAATGTAAACTACAAGTAGAGTCCAATTTCAAAAGAGATGTGGCAGCATTATCTATAGAAGATATGTAGCTTTTATGCCAGTATTTTTCTTTCAAGTGTTTTGCCCCTGCTGTGTTATCTTAAAGGATTAAAAAAAGAAGAAGAAAAAAAAATAGAGTAGCAAAATGTGTCTCCTCCAGATCTCAAATGTTTTTTAAAAATGTGTACTACTTCCCTGGAATTATTTTTCAGAAGGAAGTGTATAAACTTTATTTTAGATAGAAGATATATAGTGATGTGACAAAGACAGAGGAGGGAAAACATGAAGTTGATAACTGCCCAATTAATTCCATTCCTATGAACTCATGAAATTATAATCTGATGGAAAGGTAATTATTGTGACAGTACTTTTGTCTCATAATATTTTAGCTTGTCTATAAAGAAAGTCTTAACATAAATGACCAACAGTAAACAAATGTTTAAATTATGAATGCCTATGTGACAGAATATACTGAAGCCATTATAAGATGTTCTAGAAGAATATTTAATAAGAGAGATTGTTTACAATGTAAATTAATAAGAATAGCAGACTACAAAGCTGTAAGAAGAGTATGAACTCAACTAAAATATCTAACTAGGAAAAATAAACATTCATGTTAATGCTATGTGTGGCGGTGTTTTTATTTGATCTTTTATACTTTTCTGTATTTCTCAAACATGCTACTATATATTTGTTTTGGTATAAAAAACATTTTTAAAAGTCTTTAAGTTAAAAATTTCTATTCATTTTCAGATGACCAACATGCATGGGCTTGTTAAAATTTTTCTAGAGACAAAAGTCACTCTCACATAAAGACAAGAGTGAAAGAATTTTACTTTTAATACTCTATCTATAACACTATCTCTATCAAGGTATGTGACCCTTATACTTGAGAGTTCTGTAAACCCAAGCTTGAAACTTCCCATTTCATATTATGCTTAACTTTCCTCTGCAAAGATAGCCACTGTGTTTATGATTGTCAAATGTTAATGTTTGTATAGTCACTTATTTGTTTATGTATTTACTCAACATTGTCTTATTGAGAAACACAGGCATAACATTATGTAAGTGTTGGGGATAGTTTGGAAGAAGGAAAGCTAAAGATGGGAGGTCAGTAAGGCAAAGAAAGCTGCATGCCTAAAATAGGGGTGTGTGTGTGAGAATTCGAAGATAGGAACAAAGTCAACAGATATCCTGAGAATATAAAGAAAAGAATTTGGTGATTTTTCATGTGGAGTTATGCCTAATATGCACTAGACAGTGGGCTAATGTAGACAGCACAACAGTAAGCAAAACACATCTCATTCTTCAGACCTCTAACACAACCTCACTCACTCCTCACTTTCAACTGATTGGGAAAATAGAATCAATCATAAGAGAACTTATTCACAATCTCACCTCAAATCAAATCAAAGCCTCTCTATAGCTTATCCATATATTCTGCCTTTTTTCCTGTTAAAATGGAAGACCTGTCTACTCTTTCATGTGTGTCCTGAATCTCATCGCCTGTCACCTCCTCAAGGACACCACTCTCATAAATGCCCAGCTGTTTTGCACCACCAAAATTTCCCTTCTAATGGATCATTGTAATTAGCACAGAAGTATTCTGTTATTCTCTCATCTTAAACAAACGTTCCCTTAAATTCCACACTCTCTCTAGCCACTACCCCAGTTCTCAGCTAAAATTTAAAAAGGGAAAAAAGAAAGAAAGGGAAAAAAACACCTTCAGACAGTTGTCTGCCTTGATATTCAGACTTCCTCTCCTTGCATTCTCTCTAGTAACCAATCCAGTTAGACATCTTTTTAACTTATTGGGATGACATTGGTTAATAAAATTACTTTATGAGTTGATAGTTGGTGGCTCAAGTTAACTTTTGAAACTTAAAAACTATAATTGTTGCAGAAGTATATATCTTAATAATTATGAATCTATAAGTAGGTATTAAACACAAGAGGCCCTTGATAGAAAATATACACAGGTTTAAAGTGCCAAAGTGATTTAACTTACTGTTTTGATAACAACTGATATTTTCTACCTAGATTGCTCTAGTAATTAGCCTGAAGGAAACTGCTCTTCCAATTAGAAATCTCTTCCGGCATGGAATGTTCATCTAAAAAACACTGAACTTATTGGGGTGACATTGATTAATAAAATTATATAGGTTTCAGATGTATAATTCTATAATGCATCACCTGTATATTGCATTGTGTGTTTACCACCCAAATACAAGTCACCTTCTTTCACCATTTATTCCCCCTTTACCCTCTCCTATCTCCACCCCCCTCCCACTCTCCTTTCACTCTGGTAATCACCATACTATAGTCTGTCTATAATGGGTTTCTTTTTTTTAAACTTAATCCCTTCCCCTTTTTTACTCAGTCCCCCTACCTCTCCCCTCTGATACTTATCAGTTGTTCTCTGTATCTATGATTTTGTTTCTATTTATTTGTCAGTATATTTTGTTCATTAGATACCACACATGAGTGAAATCATATGGTATTTGTCTTTCTCTGACTGGCTTATTTCACTTAAGATAATGTTCTCCACATCCATCCATGCTGTCACAAAAGGTAAGATTTCCTTCCTTTCTCTCCCTCTCTCTCTCTCTCTTTCTCTCTCTCTCTCTCTTTCTCTATCTCTTCCTTTCTTCTTTTCATGAGTGAGTAGTATTCCATTGCATCAATGCACCACAGCTTTTTTATCTACTCAACCATTGGTGGGTACTTGGGCTGCTTTCAAATCTTGGCAATTATAAATAACATTGTAATGATGTAGGGTTGCATATGTTCTTTCAAATTAGTGTTTAAGTTTTTTGGATATATTTCCAAAAGTAGAATTGCTGGGTCATAAGGCAGTTCCATTTTTAATTTTTGAGGTAACTCCATACTGCTTTCCACAGTGGCTGCACCAGTCTGCAACAGTGCAACAGGGTTCTCTTTTCTCCACATCCTCACCATCACTTGTTGTTTGTTGACTTATTGATGATAGATATTCTGACAGGTGTGATGTGGTATCTCACTGTGGTTTTAATTTTTATTTCTCTGATGATTAGTGATGTTGAGCATTTTCATATGTCTATTGGCCATCTGTATATCCTCTTTGTAGAAGTGTCTATTCAGGTCCTTTGCCCATTACTTAATTGGGTTTATTGTTTTTGTGTGTGTTGATTTTAAAAATCTTTTATAAATTTTGTATATTAAGCCTTTATCAGATATATCAGTGAATATGCTTTCCTGACAACTCTACCAAAACTACTCTTGTAATTGTTACAAATGACCCCCAGGTTTTAAGATCCAAAGACAGGGCCAGTTTCATAACATGCAACCTATGGAGTAGCACTGGATCACACACTTAGAGCTCAGTGCTTGGCTTAATGCTCTGCTGTTGCCATCCTGAAATTCTTAATAACTTTTAAACAAGGGGCTCCACACTTTCATTTTATACTGGTCCCAGAAAATTATATTGCTGGTTCTACCCAAAACATATTCTGAGTTCTCATTCTTCTACTTAGCATTTGTTTCAACTGAAAACACACTTCTCAAAACCCATTGTTTACATTGCTTCATGAACACCATGGTTTTGGTTCTCCCTCTTTCTGGCTGTCCTGACTGGGTTAGTGCTCATCTTTCTGACTTCTAAAACACTGAGGATTCTAGAGTTCACATCTCAGTGTTTTTCTCTTCTCTATCTACATTTCTTCTCTCAGTGACTTCATTTAGTTTCATGATATTAGATAGCATTTAAATACTAATGCACTTCACACACATTTACATCTCTAAGCTAAAACTCTCTCCTGAACTCTCAGTTACTATAAGCAACTGTTTCCTCAATACAGGGCAAAACAAAAGTAGGTTTATTGTTGTTCATATGGAAAATAATACAATAATTAATGGATAGTAATACAAGGATAAACTGTGTTTTGTGTTCTCACAGTTGTAAACCTACTGTTGCCTCACCCTGTATATCTACTTGGATGTTCCATGGTAGGATGACTCAGTTTGTTTGGGACAGTCCTGACTTATATGTCTTTTATACAGTTTCTTTCACAGTCAAAAGTGTAATGGTTTGTACAAGAAATTATATGGTCATCGCCCTGGCTGGCATAGCTCAGTGGATTGAGCATGGGCTGTGAACCAAAGTGTCACAGGTTCTATTCCCAGCCAGGGTACATGCCTGGGTTGCAGGCCATAACCCCCAGCAACCGCACATTGATGTTTCTCTCTTTATCTCCCTCCCTTCCCTCTCTAAAAATAAATAAATAAAATCTTTAAAAAAGAAAAAAAAGAAATTATATGGTCAATCTACCTAGATATCTCAAATTGAACATGTTAAAAAATGAACTTGTGCCCTGGCTGGTATAGCTCAGTGGATTGAGCGCGGGCTGGGAACCAAAGTGTCCCAGGTTCGATTCCCAGCTGGGGTACATTCCTGGGTTGCAGGCCATAACCCCCAGCAACCGCACATTGATGTTTCTCTTTCTCTCTCTCTCCCTCCCTTCCCTCTCTAAAAAAAAAAAATGAATAAAAAAAAATGAACTTGTTTTGTCCCAAGCCTTCCAGACTCTTCTTGATCTCAGTGAAGGACATCTCTATTCAAATTAGTTTCTCAGAACCAGAGTCTGATTTATTGTGCAACTAATAAAGGCTTCATGTCTCCTTACTTTCATAGGTCCTACTAAGACCCTGAGAGCAAGTACATATTCTTTTATGGTTGTATAAAATTTATGAAGATATAAATTTTTCTGATGTTAAGAGGCAAATTTGAAAAAGGTGCTTTGGAAAGTTTCTGTAAAACAAATGAAAATTTTTGGACTCCTGATTTGGCTTAATATGAAAAGTATTCCTTTTGTCATCTTTAAACTTATTTATTAAAGCAGAGATAACATTTGGATAAAAATTAATGAAATATAAAGCAAAAGTGATAAAGATGAGTGATTCAATCAATACAAATATTCTGACATTGAGAAGTATATTGACACATTTTTTTCTTCCAGATTATGGCAAAAGCAGTGACTCATTAAGAGAAAGTTATAAATTTTGAATAAAAGTAATAAATAGGTTCTTGGATTGTTTCAGGGTCCAAATAATGAAGAGAAGTGAATTATATGATATATCCAAAAAAGATTTAAAAATTTTTGTTCATTTGGTACAAAATACTGACACTGATGAAGATAACAGAACATTCATAATAATACCACTACAATGAGAACACTGATGCAAAAGTGGTTATGAGTGTCATCAATTTAAGTAGTGTTTAATATTAGTCACTGTACAAGATAATTTGAAATACTCTGAACTCTTGCAGCTCATTAAATACATTTTGATAGAAACTTCTCAAATTTGACAAAAATCCTACAACTGCATATGACATTACCAATGATATATTGAGAATGTGATAGAAATATATAAAAGCTATCAGTAATAAAAATTATTCAATCATGATAGAGATCAACTTTTGAAAGAGCTTGCAGACAAAACAAACTATAGTCAAAAAGATAGTATAACAGTATACCATAGAGTTAATTTAATGAGTATTATATTACTTTCCTGGATTGGTGTCGTGTTTGTGATATTTGTCAGCTTTTTAAAAAGTAAATGCTTTCTTTGCTTTGGTCAGGTAGCTCAGTTAGTTACAGAGTTATCCCAATACCCCCAAGGTTTTGAGTTCAATCCTAGGTCAGGGCACAAGAAGCAACCAATGAATGCATGAATGAGCAGAAAAAAAAGTGTTCATTTTCTCTCTCTCTCTCATCCATTTATTAATAAAAAATAAAATGAAAAGTAAATGATTTATCATGATATTATTCTCTCATTCTGTAACAACTGTTACTACGTGTTGCATAACAAGTTATCCCAAAACTTACATAATAACACATGTATTATTTTACATCTATGGTCAACAATTCAGAAGTGCCTTAACCTGGGAGTTCTTACTCAGGGTCTTTCCTGAGGCTGCATTTAAGTTGTAGGCTGAGGCAGCACTCATGCGAAGGCTTGATTGAGGCTGGAGGATCCACTTCCAAGATGGCTCACAGCAATTATGCTAGCTGTTGGTAGGAAGACTCATTTCCTCCCCACATGGACCTATCAGTAGGGCTTCTTACAACATGATAGCTGATTTCCCCTAGAGTAAATGATCCAAGAAAGGGCAAAGTAAATGCCACATTTTAAAAAATCATTTGGTCTCAGGAGTCACATACCATCATTTTTGTACTATTCTCCTAATTACACAGGTCAGCCCTGTTTAATGTGTCAGTGGATTACTAAAGGTCATAAATATCAGGAACAAAGAATCATTAAAGTTCATCATAGAAGCTTGCTACCATAGTCTTCCCTCTGGCCACCAAAGATCCATGCCCCTTCCCTGTGAAAAATATACTCATTCTCACCTAGGTATCCAAAAGTTTAATAGCATTATCTCAAAGTCCAGAATCTCTCATCTATATCATGTTCTAGTGTGGATGGTGATCCTCTATAGTATAAATCTATAAAGAGTTCCCTAGTAACAGTTCTTGATCAAAAGACCTATGAACTAAAGAGGTAACCTACCTGCTCTCCACACACCCAATATGCAATAGTAAGAAATGTGTATCTATGATAATCACTGTAGGTACTCTTGTTCAAGAGGGAGAGAAAAAGGGAGGCACCATGGTCCAAAGGAATTCTGAAAATTAGCTGAGTAAATGGAAGCTCTTTGATTAGTTGCAAGACTTCCCTGCCCAGGAATTATTCTGCACGATCTTTGGCTCTGCCTCCTGTGCTCTTGGTTCCACCCTGAGTCCCTATTTGAAGTTGCATAGTTTCTCAACCTGCGTATTGCCTTGTGAAATTTTAGGGCTCAAAGTCCTCTTTTCATTTTGTACTTTTCTGTCCTCTTCAATAAAACCTAGCAGTGCTTTTTCCAATATAATCTTTTTTTAAAAAACTTTGTGAATCTACCAAGAATCTTTTTAGGGATTCATAGATAAAATCTTCTTAAGACAAGTGGTCTTCTCACTTGGGCTTTTGCTGAAACTGATGAGGAACAACACTCCTAAGCTCCTAAGTCTTATTGATTAAGTAAATGGATCTGTGAAGCAGTGTTTCACATTTTTCTGAGGCCTTAATTTTAAAGCCATGATCTGATCTCTGTCTTTATACCCAGTTTTCCTGACAGTTACCTGGATGTGATCCTTGCTCCTGAGCCATTCCTTAAGTTTAGCAATATCTGCCATGTGGAGATGTTAAGAATATCTAGAACTTGAAAGATTAGCTCCTGGTTTTTTTCTTTTAATATTTCCCCCAGTTTTATTGAGATAGAGTTTCTATATAACATTGTATAACATTACATTAATCCAAGGTACACAACATAATAATTCCATATATGTATACATTGTAAATGATTACAGTAAGTTTAGTTAACATCAATCACCTCACATAGTTACAATTTTTTATGATGAGAACTATTAAGAATTATTCTCTTTGCAATATTTTTTAATCATCACCAAAGATATGTTCACTGACTTGAGAGAGAGAGTAACATTGATGTGAGAGAAAAACATACATCCATTGCTCCCAGGGATGAAATCTGCCACCTAGGTATGTGCCCTGACTAGAAATCATACTGACAACACGTTTGGTGTGCAAGATAGCACTCTAAAAAACTGAGCCACCTGGCCAGGGTGCACTTTTCAAGTTTTAAGACAGGCTCAATTTTATTATCAGCCTTTTCTTAAGTTTACCATTCTCTGTCACATTTTATTATCAACAGCAAGAAGAAACCAAGAGATACCCTCAACACTCCTCATAGCCTGATCGATCACCCATTTCCTTGGGTATATTTCTTACTTTCCCTATTAACACAGATGACAATGTTGTTAAACTTTCAACCCCTACAACAAGGATCCCCTTTCCTCCAGTTTTGAATAACATTTTCCCACTTATTTTTCAGACATATATGGTATATGTGGCTTACTTAAAACCCATCAGGATTCTAACAGTCTCATTATTGTTTTTTAGGCTTTCTGTAACATGTCCTCAGCATCCTTCTAGTTTCTGCTCATTACCAAGTTTCAAAGCTTTTCCATAGTTCGGGATTTTATTATGGCAGTACTCCACTCCTGGCACCAAAAGCTGTATTACATATCTTTTCCTGAAAAACAAATTAGGGCAAAACTTAGTATCTTAAAATAACATTTATTACTTCTCACAGTTTCTGTGGGACAGAAATTCAGGAATGGGTTAGTTAGGTGGTTCTGGCTCAGGATTTCTTATGACATTGCAGTCACGATATTGTCAGAGCCCCAGCTAGTGTGGCTCAGTGGATTGAGTGCTGGCCTGTGAACCAAAGAGTTGCTGGTTCGATTCCCAGTCAGGGCACATGCCTGTGTTGCAGGTCAGGTTTCCAATGGGGGCATGTGTGAGAAGGAACCACACATTTATATTTCTTTCCCTATCTTTCTCTCTCCCCTCCCCTCTGTCTAAAAATAAATAAATAAAACCTTTTAAAAAAGATACTGTCAGACAAAGGGGGAGGGAAGTGTAAGGGGGATAAATGGTAATGGAAAAATACAATAAAAATATATTTGTAGAAAAAGAAGATATTGTCAGATGGGGTCAAGATCACCTGGGACCATCTTAGAGGTAGACCACAATACATTATATATATAGATAGATAGATAGATAGATAGATAGATAGATAGATAGATAGATATCTTATTTTCATTTGTAAATTTATATTGATTACATGCATAATTTTTCATCTCCACAAAACTTAGATTTCCAAAATTTCACTTCTCTTTGTCTCAATGCCATAGTTGATCTGTTAGTATATAGTGTTAGGACTATGTTCAAAATATATTCCAAATTCAAAAGGCAGTTCCACCTTTAGTGTTCTGAGGAAATTCCATGCTGTTTTCCACAGTGTCTGCACTAGTCTATATTCCCACCAAGAGTGCACTAGGGTTCCTTTTCTCCACATCTTCTCCAGCACTTGTTTGTTGAATGGTTTATGATGGCCATTCTGACTGGTGTGAAAGGGTATCTCATTGTGGTTTTAATTTGCATCTCTCTCAAGGTTGTTGATGTTTAGCATCCTAAGTCTCTGGGCCTTCTGTTTGTCCTCCTTGGAGAAGTGTCTGTTCATGTCCTTTGCAATTTTTGGTTGGATTGTTTGACTTCCTGGTGTGGAGTCATGTGAGTTCTATATAAATTTTAGAAATCAAACCCTTGTCCAAGGTTTCATGGGCAAATATATTATCCCATTCGTTTGATCCCCTTTTCATTTTTATTTTGTATTTTTCCTTTATATTTATTGTTATTCAAATACAGTTGTCTCCATTTTCCCCTCACCACTTGCCCCCAACCCACACATCTCTACCTACCACCCTCGATCCTAACCCCCTTTGGCTTTGTCCATGTGTCCTTTATACATGTTCCTTGACATCCTTACTCCTTTTCCCCACCATTATCCCCTTTCTGCTCTCTGATTACTGTCAGTTTGTTCTTTATTTCAATGACTATGGTTATATTTTGCTTGCTTCTGTTTTGTTGATTAAGTTTCACTTTTAGGTGTGATCATATGGTATTTGTCTTTTACCACCTGGATTATTTCACTTAGCATAATGTCCCCCAGTTCCATCCAGGCTGTTGTGAAAGGTAGGAGCTCCTTCTTTCTTTCTGCTGCTTAGTATTCCATTCTGAAAATGTACCATAGTTTTTTGATCCATTCATTTATTGATGGGCACCTAGGTTGCTGCAAGCACTTGGCTATTGTAAATTGGGCTGCTATGAACATTGCGGTACATAGGTTCTTTCAGATTGTGTTTCAAGGTTCTTAGAATATAATTCCAGCAGTGGAATTATTGTATCAAAAGGCAGTTCCAGTTTTAATTGTGTATGTTTTATTTTTTAGGAAATTCCATACTGTTTACCACATTGGCTGCACCAGTCTGCATTCCCACCAGCAGTGCACGAGGGTTCCTTTTTCTCCACATCCTTGCTAGCACTTGTTTGTTAATTGGTTTATGATGGCCATTCTGATCAATGTGAAGTGGTATCTCATTGTGGTTTTAACTTGCATCTCTCTGATGGTTAGTGATGCTGAACATCCTTTCATATGTCTCTGGGCCCTCTGCATATCCTCCTTGGAGAACTGTCTATTCAGGCCCTTTGCTCATTTTTTAATTGGATTGTTTGTCTTCCTGGTGTGGAGCCATGTGAGTTCTTTATATATTTTGGAGATCAAACCCTTGCCTAATGTATTGCTTCCAAATGTATTTTCCTATATAGTTGGTTTCCTTTTCATTTTGCTGATGTTTTCTTTAGCTGTGAACAAGCTTTTTACTTAGATGAAGCCCCATATGTTTATTCTTTCTTTTATCTCCCTTGCTCTAGAAGACATCAGTGAAAATATTGCTGCGTGGAATACCTGAAATTGTCATGCCTCTGTCCTCCTTTAGGACTTTTACAGTGTTGTGACTTACATTTAAGTTATTTATCCATCTTGAGTTTATTTTTGTGTATGGTGTAAGTTGGTGGTAGAGTTTCATTTTTTTGCATATAGGTGCCCAGGTATCCCAACACCCTTTGTGAAGAGGCTGATTTTACTCCATGTCATGCTTCTGACCACTTTGTTGAATATTAATTGACCATAGAGACTTGGGTTTCTTTCTGGGCTCTCTTTTCTATTCCATTAACCTATGTATCTATTTTTATGCCAGTACCAGACTGTTTTGATTACCATGGCCTTGTAATATGGTTTGATGCCACATATTTTGATCCCTCCTACCCTGTTCTTCTTTCTCAAAATTGCTGTAGCTATTTGGGGTCATTTATGGTTCCATGTAAATTTTTGAAATGCTTGTTCTATATCTCCGAAATATGTCATTGGTATTTTAATAGGGATTGCATTGAATCTATAAATCGATTTGGGTAGTTTGGAAATTGTGATGATTTCAATTCTTCCAATCCATAAACACGGTGTATGTTTCTGTTTATTTCTGTCTTCCATAATTTCTTTCTTCAGTGTTATGTAATTTTCTGAGCACAGGTCTTTTACTTCCTTGGTTATGTTTATTCCTAGTACTCTATTTTTCTTATTGCTATAGCAAATGGGATTTGTTTCCTGATTTCTGTTTCTGATATTTCATTATTGGTGTACAAAAATGCCGTCAATTTCTTAACATTGACTTTGTATCATGATGTCTTGCCAAATTCACTTATAAGGTCGAGTAGTTTTTTGGTGGAGTCTATACTATTTTCTATGTACACTATCATGTCATCTGCAAACAATTTTTATTTACTCTTTTTCAATTTAGATGGCTTTTATTTCGTTATTTAGTCTGGTCAGTGTAGCTAGAACTTCCACTACTATGTTGAATAAAATAGGTGAAAGCAGACATCCTTGTCTTGTTTCTGATCTTAGTGGGAAAGCTTTTATTTCTTCCTGTTGAGTATGATGTTGGCTGTAGGTTTTTCACATATGGCTTTTTTTACTTCAAGGTATACTCCCTGTATTCCAACTTTGCTCAATATTTTTTTATCATAAATGGATGCTGAACCTTATCAAATGCTTTTTCCACATCTATTGATATGATTATGTGAGTATAGTCTTTCCTATTGCTTATGTGATGTATTCCATTTATTGATTTGCAAATATTGTACTATCCTTGCATCCCTAAGATGAATTATACTTAAAAATGGTATATGATCTTTTTAATGTATTGCTAAATTCAGTTTGCCAATATTTTGTTGAGGAATTTAGAATCTATATTCATCAGTGATTTTGGCCTGTAGTTTATTTTCTTTGTTGTGTCTTTATCTGATTTTGGGAATAGGATGATCCTGGTCCCATGAAAACAGGTTGGGAGTCTTCCCTCTTCTTATATTTTATGGATTAGTTTGAGAAGGATAGGGGTTATCTCTTCCATAAATATTTTGTAAAA
Organism: Phyllostomus hastatus; assembly: GCF_019186645.2. Classification (NCBI taxonomy): domain Eukaryota; kingdom Metazoa; phylum Chordata; class Mammalia; order Chiroptera; family Phyllostomidae; genus Phyllostomus; species Phyllostomus hastatus. Next base: position 17,338,012 of record NW_025334022.1, read on the forward strand.
TTCTCCTGTGAAACCTTCTAGTACACGGCTGTTATATGTTGGGAGGTTTTTGATTACTGCTTCAATTTCACCAGCTGTTATCAGTCTGTTCAGGCTTTCTGCTTCTTCTTCATTCAGTTTTGGAAGATTATATATTTTTAGAAATTTCTCCATTTTACCCAGGTTTTCAAGTTTCCTAGAATATAGTTGTTTGCAGTAATATCTTACAATCCTCTGTATTTCTGTGATATCAGTTGTAATCTCCCCTCTTTCATTTCTCATTTTACTTATTTGGGTCCTTTCTCCTTTTTTCTTGATAAGCCTAGTTAAAGGATTGTCAATTTTGTTTATATTTTCAGGGAACCATTTCGTGGACTTATTGATCCTTTGAATTGTTCTTTTAGTCTCTATGTCATTTAATTCTGCTCTGATCTTGTTTCCTTCCTTCTGTTCTCTCTGGGCTTTTTTTTCTTGTTCCTCCAGTTCTTGTAGATGTAGGCTTAGATTGTTTATTTGAAATATTTAGGTAGGCTTGTATTATTATGAACTTCCCTCTCATGACTCCCTTCACCATGCCCCATAGGTTTTGGTCTCTTGTGTGTTCATTATCATTTGTGCCCGGAATCTTTTTATTTCTTCCTTGACCTCATTATTATCCCATCCATTGTTTAATAGCGTGGTATTCAGTCTCAATCAGTTTGAATCTTTTTCAGTTTTTTTCTTGAGGTTGATTTCTAGTTTGAAGCCCTGTGGTCTGTAACAAATGCTTGATATGACTTTAATTTTTTTGAATTTGTTGAGGCTTGTTTTGTGCCCTATCCTCCTTTGAAAATGTTCCATGTATATTTGAAAAGAATGTGCATTTTGAATCTTTGGGATGAGAGTTTCTGATGTGTGTGTGTGTGTGTGTGTGTGTGTGTAATCAGTGAAGTCTATTTGAAATAATGCACTGTTCAGTTCCACAATATTGTTGTTGATATTTTGTTTGGAAGATCTCCCTATTGTTGACAGTAGGGTTTTAAAATCCCCTACCATAAGTTTGTTGCTATATATATGTTTCTTGAATTTCTCCAGGATTTTCCTTGTATATTTGGGTGATTCTATGTTGGGTGCATATATATATTTACAATATTTATGTCTTCTTGATGGATTCTTCTCTTGAATATTATGGAGCATCCTTCTCTGTCTCTTTTTATGGTGTTTGTTTTGCAGTCTACTTTGTGTGATGTACATGTTGTCTCCTTCATTTTTTAATCTAGTCACTCTGTACTCAGCAGTCAGACTTAAGCACCATAGGGTGTGGCAGAATCCCTTCTGGTTTCGGGGTTATTGTTTCCCCTCAGGCCTATGTCACTTGGAGAGGCATAGTCTGCCTGAGAAGGGTGGCTGCTGCCATCTGGGGGATGACTCAGCACTAGGATCCTGGCAGCTACTCTTATCAGTTCTCTCTCCAAAGCTTCTGTCTCCAGTCTGTCCCTAGGCATCTCTAACCCACTATGTCCCCACCTTTGCCATAGCCCAGGATAAGTGGTTGCAAATGAAAATTTGTTGATTGGCTCTTTAAAAGGTTTTTTAGGTCTCCAGCCATCCTTCTCTGGGAGAGAACAACCCTGCCACGTTTTGCTGCTGGTTTTCTGTGTAGTTTTTAGTCTCTGGCGCTGCAGGCTGGGGATACCAGCTTATGGTTTAGACCACAATGGGATTAGCAGGATCCAACCATTTGCTTAATTATCCCTCCAGTGCTGCCACCTGTGGGTGCCCAGCCAGACTTCTCAAGTTTCCATTGCATTCCTTACCAGTTAGGTTGTGTTGAAATTGATTTTTCAATCTGTGTGAGGTTACAAGGCTTTTCTCTCAGTACTGTTGTTATTTGTTTGGGGTGATTTCTCCATAATTTAGTTATAATTCCAAATTTTTCCTGGGTGGGGGTTAGTGTGACTTCCATTCACTCCTCCACCATCTTGCCCACCTCTCTTTGCTGCCCTGTCTAACTTTCTGCACCATACCCACCTCTTCTGCTCACTGTGCTATGCTTCAATGGCTTCCATGCTGTTCTCACTTCAAAGGCTTTCTTTTTGCTGTTCCTCTGCATCAATTCTCTTTTTCCCAGATTTATCTTTTTTGAGGGGATGAGGGTAATAACATGTTATATATTTTACTCTTTCAAAATAATTTATTATCTCTCACTCTCCACCAAAATGTAAGCTAAGGGCAGGAGCTTTGTTTTGTTCATGGTGCTATTCCCAGAATATAGAACAAGGCATAACACATGATGGATATTCAACAAATATTTACTGAGTGAGTTAATAGAAAAAGGAATAAACAAATGAAATTTTACAGAGGTCACATTAGAGTAAGGATTGTATGTGTGTGTGTTACTGTGTTCAAAAAGAAAATGGATACAAAAACAATGATACATTCCTCTGTGTCAAATGTTCTAGAAACTTAAAAGAAGGTGATACTGAAAAAAGGACAGATGGAAAAGTCACATTTGTAAGTAAAAGATTATCTGATAGAGTATTTGTAATGCAGTTGTGTAAGCAAAAATCATTGCCAGAAGTTAATGAGTGAGGTAGGAAAGCAGAGAGGCTATGTATATCCTGTTGAGAAAGAGGATAATAAAAGAAAAGGAGAGAGAGAATGATATGAAGGGAAGGAGTGAGGGAAGAGATGGAGGGAGTGGGAGACAGAAGAAAGGGAAAGAGAAAAATAGGAGAGAAAGCCAAGTAGAGTGATTAAAATCTTAGGCTTTAGAATCAAATTGTGATGGATTTAAATTCCAGCTCTACCACTAAATACTTGCATGATGTGAGACAAGTTATTTAAACTCAAGAGCTTCAGTTTTTTCTGTCTATTGAAGATAATAATATTGGCTACCTGATAAAATATATGTGAGGATTAAATTAAATAACTCATGCAAAGAGTTGAGATTGATAAACTTTCTGGAACACAGTAAGTGCTAGCTTAACAATAAGGGCTTTTTAAAAATTCACAGAGTTGAGAAAGGGAGTTTTGGTATTTTGCTGGAACTTTTTTTAGGATATGGGAATACCTGATCATGCCTAAGAAGTAAGGGTAATAAGATACAGTAGAGAAGACATTGAAGATAAAAATGTGTGGGTGAAATGGAAGTAGAAAAAAAAAGACTGGAATTGAATGAGAAGTATTCATTTTTGGCATTGAAGTAGGAAGGACAATTGAATGGGCAAGAAGGAGAAATTTTAAAGAGGGAAAGCTGGCTTTTATTTCATAAAACAGAAGACAATACTGTGAGTTAAAGGAGGTTCTTCTAGATTGAGATTATAGGTGGATTAATAACCAAGGGTACCCAGTAGACTGCTCAAATCTACAGTCGGGTAGTCATACTGAAATCATCATATTGAACAGAGCTGTGCATACCACTGTGGCAGTGAAGGTTGGTTTTAAAAAATGACTTAACAGCACTTAGTACTTCCTGGTGATATTACTGCACTCCATGGTTGACTAGTTCTACTTATAACTTTAAATAAACTGAGAGTGGTAGGAGAGGGTGAAGGGAAGAAATGGTGGGTTAGCTTTTAGATTTGAAATTTTTTTTGGTTTGAAAAATGCCATCATCATCAGAAAACACGTGTTGAGTACTTACTACTTGTAGAGTAGTTCTAAGAAGAATGATTTGTAATTGTCAATGCTTAGTGTTGGGAGATTTATCAAGAGAAAAAGAAGACAATTGTAAATTATTTGGATGTATTTTTAACAAGACAACTAGGTTATCTAAACCATTCACACATGTCATCTAAATTCTAAGAAGCCAAGAATATATAGTAATTTAATGTGGAATATGCATTTTATTTTTTCAAAACTTTGATTTAGATAGGATAGTGATTAGTGATAGCCACATTTTTTACATAATGATATATGCTTTCAAAAATATGTAGAGGACAAAAATCTTCTGTATTATTGCTTAAAGCTATCACTTTTTTGCTCTTGATTTCTTAATGAAGTTACTGAACTCCAATAATCATTATTCCTAGGGAAATTTTAACTCATTTTATGATTGTTTTTATAAGACAGGACAACAAATGAGAATCACGTATATTTTGTTTCTATTTCAATTTTTTTCTTAAATCTACAACTCAAAGTTATGTGTTTTCCTGAGTGTCTTGATTGGAGTCAGGTAAAGAATGGTGTCCCTGCCACTTCATCCCCCACTCCCACAACCACCCCCACCCCAAGCAGTACAGATTCTGGTAAAAATGTTGCTGTAGAGAGAATCTCCAGGAGAGAGGTAAGATATCAGAAAAAAAAAAAAGAAAGAAAAGAAGGCTAGAAGGGAGGTTATATTCCAAAGTAATGTCTTTTTGAAAGGATGGGAAATTCAGGATATTCCAGGAAGAGACTATTTAAAAAACCTGAAGAAGCGACTGGCCCTTCTGAATTTCAACAGAGTAGTGAGAATATTAGTAATATTAAACTGGAGTCTTAACATTTAGTGGCTTAAGAATCAGTCCTTAGAATGCTGTGTATGATGAAATAGTCCCATTGTTACAGAACAACAAGGGGGGGGGGCCTGGGACCATATACTATTACCGAAAGGAACCCCCCAGGTTCATTATGTCCGCCACCAGAGGAAAGATGTCTCCCAATGCCAGAGATTTGTGAAAAGGAAAGGAAATGTTTACTTAATGCTATACAGACTTAAAGTAGTGACCTAATGTCTTCATCAAAATCCCAAAGTCCCTTAAAGTACCCACAAACACACACAGTCCTTCCTTCCCCCTTTGCCCAGTCTGGGGTACCATATCTCAGGAAAAGAAATATAAGCCCATGGCTCAGGCAGCCCCCGGTTCTTCTCAGTAATCCATTTCAGCTGGTAGGCCTCCCTCGGTTCTCAGCACCATCAGCTGTGTCACCCAGATCTCTGCTAAAGCTGGGTGGTGGTTCCCCTTTCTAAAACTGTGGGGGTCCCCACTCTGGGGACCCCCACAGCCTTATGTTTCTCTCTGTGCAGTGGCCACAAGGAGGGGGGGTCACCACTCTGCCAAAGCCGAGTGGCAGATCTCTGCTAAAGCCACATGGTTCTCTCTCACAGGACTGCGGGAGTCCCCACTTTGCTAAAGAACAAGAGATTCTCTCCTCAATGGCTGCCACGTCTGGGTTTAAATCCCCGCACCAATCTTCCTCTGCAGCCCCATTTCCGACTCCTCCCACCATTGGCTACACTTGCTACCCCTCTCATATCCTTCCAGCTTTACTGGGCTGCCATCGTGAGTCTGGGCAGGCATAGCCCCATGTCATAGAGCCAATCATCTCCAAGCTCTCATGCAGGCGCTGTAACTCGGAAGACCTGCCCCTCAGTTACATCTTGGGGGGGAAGTTACTTCCATTCCCCTGCTTCAGAGCACGGCCACAGCTATTTAACATATCTATGCAACCAGTTAAAGGTTATCGATATGTTAAATGACCACGCCAGAAGTTAGCTGCAAAGCTGTTGCTATGCAAAACAGCTCTCTATGGCCCTTCCCCCATGTGTCCCTTCCCTCAACTCACACCTGAAGGAGAAGGGGTGAGGACATCTTAATATTTCCTGGGCATGTTGAGTTCTAGACCCCATTCCAAATCCCTATTTAGCCCCCCCCACCCCGTCTTGGCTGCACCCTGTAACACCATGTATGTATGTTACAAGGTAACATGAAAATTGAGTATTTGACTTGTATTTCAGTTTTGCTTCCTTTTTCTTGGCTCTGTATTTTTGTGTTGTTTAATTTGTCTACATGGGGTTCTTAAAGTGCATGAAAGAGACCTACCATAACTAATTCACCAACTATTTTAGTGAAGAGAAATATTGGGTAGTAGTAGAAATTTGTACAACCTTTCTGAAGGGAATTTGCATTGAATTCCACTGCCCTTAGAATATTTGTAGCCTTTGACTCAGTAATTCCACTTCAAGAAGTCTTAAGGTAATAACCAAATGTTATACACATCAAGTTTTATACACAGAATTATAGAAGACTAGCAATATTCTCTCTCTCCTCTTCCTTCTGTTGTGGGGTGCAGCCAGGGGCCCCCAAATGAAGGATTTGAAAAAGGGTCCAGAACTAGGGATGTCCAGAAAATATAAAAATATAGGATATTCCCACCCCTATAAGCCTGGGCTGGGGGATGGGACACATGGAGCAGGGCCATTGACAATTATTTTGCATATCAACAGTTGGCCAGCTTCATACCTGATATGGAAAAATGGTTATTTTACATATCTATAACAGCTGGCTAGCTTCATAGATATGTTAAGTAGCTGTGGATGTGCTTTGAGCCAGGAAGATGGGAGTGACTTTGACCTATGATGCAACTGGGAGGCAGCTCCCTCTGGTTACAGTGCTTGTGTGATTGCTTAGAGATGGTTCACTCCATGCCACAGAACCAGACTAACAATGCCCAGACTAACTATGGTATTCCAGAAAGGCTGGAAAAATACAGGAGTGATGGCAGGTGTGGCCAATTGTGGGGGAATCAGAAATGGGGCTGCAGAGGAAGACTCACACCTGGATTTAAAACCAAGGTGCAGGCAGTCATGCAGGACTTACCATGTGGTTTGGGGGTTCTAAATGCATGGTTTTGGGGCTCTCTTTACCACAAGGCTTGGGAAGCAGGAAAGCAAGATGTAACAGCCATGCAGAGCTCTCTCTTAGTGGACTGGAAGAATACAAGAGAGACATTGCAATAAGGAAAGGGGCGAAAGGAATCTCTCTTTTAGGCCATGAGAAAGTGCCACATGGGTTGGGATTAAGAACTGGAGATCCTGGCAACACAGTTGATGGTGCTGGGGACTGCGGGAGGCCTGCCAACTGAGCATGGATTACTGGGAAGAACCAGGAGCTAGCTGAGCCAAGGATTTCTATTTTTTCCTTAGGTACAGTATCCTTGACTGGCTTGACTAGGCAAAGGACAGAAGGAAGGACTGTGTATGTTTATGGGTGTTTTAAGGGACTTTGGGGTTTTAATGAAGACATTAAGTCATTACTCTAAACTGTATAACTTGTGAATAAACAGTTCCTTTCCTTTTCACCAAACTCTGATATTCAGAGCCATAATTCCAATTCCCTGGTGGTGGGCAAAGAATCCACAGTGACAGAGACATCCAGTAACCCCTGGATCCATTCTGTAACACTTCCATTATAGGTTTTATAAACACAGAAGAAATATTATCATGATAGTAAGAATCACCTGTAATTCCTCTACCTGGAAACAATCACATTATTGCAGTTTTCTTGTTATTTTCTTCCAAATTGTGGTATTTTTTATTTGAGGCCCCGCAAAATTACCACAAATTTAGTGGCTTAAAACAACACAAATTTACAATTTTACAGTTCTGTAGGTCAGAAGTTCAATGCAAGTCTTACAGGGTTATAACCATGGTGTGAGTAAGGCTGCATTCCTTTCTGGATTCTCCAAGGGAGAATTTGATTCCATTTCAAGCTTCTAGAGGCCATCCACATTCTTGGTTAATGGCTTCATTCATTCCTCTTCAAGGCAAAGTTGCATCTCTTTGTGCTTCTCTTTCATAGATATATCTTCACTTATACACTGCAGGAAAGATTCTATGCTTTTAAGGACCCATGTGGTTAGATGGAGTCCACTATCCTCACATAAAGGTCCTTAAAGATAACTACATGTGCAAAGTTCTTTTGCATGTAAGGTAACTTATTCACAGATTTTGGGAATAAGGGCATTATTGTGCCTACCACACACATGTTTTCATGTATATTCAAAAATATTTTTTCTCAATTGGGACATACAAAATTATTTATATCTTGCTTTCCTTCTACTTATATTTTAAGAGTTTCTCTATGTCATTAAATGTTTTAAACATGATTTTTTAATTGCTAAATAATATTTAACTTTAGGACTCTATTGTAATTTATTTAACCATTTCTCCACTATTAGACCTGTAGGTTATTTTTTTTTTATAAATGATTCTCATTCTTTTTTTTAAAGATTTTATTTATTTATTTATTTATTTTAGAGAGGGAAGGGAGGGAGATAGAGAGAGAGAGAAACATCAATGTGCGGTTGCTGGGAGTTATGGCCTGCATCCCAGGAATGTACCCTGGCTGGGAATCGAACCTGAGACACTTTGGTTCCCAGCCTGTGCTCAATCCACTGAGCTACACCAGCCAGGGCCTAGACCTGTAGGTTATTTTTAATATTTTGAAAAACCTAATTCACCACTGTTTAATAATATCTTCTACATAAATCTTTGTGGATAAATCTAATTAAACTTAAGATAATTTTCTAGAAATGGAATTATTCAATGAAATGTTTTAGGGGAACATCTCTTGAGATAATCATATTCATTTTTTTCAATGAGTATTTGGTGAACACCTGACAATTTTGCTTGGACATGTTCTCTTCATCTTCATCAATCCTGCCTGGGTTCATGTTACCATCATCTCTGGATAGAATAATTATAATATCTACATAAAAAATTCTTTCTAGTTTTCTACATTCTATTATGCTTTTAGAGAGATATTAGAGTGATTCTTCAGAAATATAGACCCTGTCCCTCTGTCCCCCTCCTCCATCTGCACTGTGTCAATTATGAAATGGTTCTCTATTTATCAACACACTTATGTCATCACCTTCCAGATCAAGATATATTACCAGCACTCTAGAAGCCCCTTCAAATACTTCTAGTCACTACCATCAAAGTAATCTCTATACTTATTTGTAAACAGCATAGATTACTTTGGAATGTTTTGTACATTATTCAAATGAAATTATATAGAATATAGGCATTTGTATCTGGTTTTATTTCATGCAACATTACATTTATAAGATTCATCTATATTGTTTTATTTGTTAGTAAATTATTCATTCTCTTACTATATAGTATTCAATTGTGGTGAGTATACCACAATTTTCTTATTCATGCTCCATTGGGTATTTAGGGAGTTTCCATTTGGCAGTGGATGAGCCTATGAATACTTGTTTGTTGCTGAGCCAGAAGGTATGCATATTATTACCTTAAATAGATACTGTCTAACCATTTTCTGAGGTGATTTTACCCATTTTACCCCCACCACCAATGAGTGAAAGTTCTTGTCAGCATTTATTTTCTTTATCATTTTAGACATTTTAGTGGGTAAGCTCACAAATTTATATATAAATAATGTGTGTGTGTGTGTGTGTGTGTATATATATATATATATAATATATATATTTAATATATATATTATCCTCAGTGTAGTTTTATAATTGCAGCTATAGGTTTTCTTAGTTGATTAAATAACTATTTAGGGAAATGGTTTTTAAAATTATAGCTAGTTGTGTCCTATTCTTTAAATTACCATTAGTGCTGGTTGGTATAGCTCAGTTGGGTAAAGTGTTATCTCATAACCAGAAGATTGTGGTTTGAATTCCCGGGCAGGGCACATACCTAGGTTGTGGGTTCAATCCCTGGTCAGGGTGCTTATGGAAAGCAACCAATCAATGTTTCTCTATCTCTCTTCCTTCCTCTCTATTAAAAAAAGCAATAAAAGTTAAATTATTGTTATGTTTTAGTTTTAATATGTTGTGATCAACTCATGACCTTTATTATATCCACTTTTTGTTTTCAAATTTGTTTTCTTTTAGAATCTACTGTGTGATCAGTTTTGTATATGTAAAAAGAATGTTTGAAAGTAATATAGATTCTCTGTAGTGTTTTAAGTTTGTTCTGACAGCCTTATTAATATTTAAATCACTTATTGTTTTTTTCTATTTAATCTAAGATAGAAAAGGCAGAATAAATATTTCCACCTCAAATATGTCTCTCATTTTCTTGGAGGCAGCACATGTAGTATAGTGGTTCTCAAATTTTACCATGCATAAGAATGAACTGGAATACTTGTTAAAATGCAAATTTCAGAGCCCTAGAATATATCTGAGGTGTTGCTAGGAGTTTGCATTTTTAGTGAGCATTCCAATTCAGGTAATGCAAGAATTAACCTTTCAGATATACTAATGCAGTGTCTTAAGGTTCTCAAGTTTTAAAGACCAGGGTCTACATCCCAGTTAGGTCTTTAATAGTGGGCACCTTAAACAAGTTACTGAACTTCTCTGTGCTCAGCTGTTTCATCTGTAAAATGAGAATAATAATCATATCTACTAAATGGTGTTTCTCTAAATATTAAATTAGCTAATGTAAGTGAAAATGGAAGCTTAGTACCTGGCCAAAATATTTATCACTATATAAAGGCCCATATCTCTTATTTTCATTGATCATATGCTATTCTATCAATGTAAAATGAATCTGCCTTATTTATTGAATTCTACTTTGATTATTAAGAGTCACCTATATGCATGTTTATTTCATTTTGTGTTATGTTTTTGCACATTTAAAACTATTTTTAACTTTTAAGGCACTTAATTTTAGATATCACTCCTAAGTTGCAAATAGTTGTTTTTCTTTTGTAGCTTCAGTCTGAAATTCTTATTTGGGGAATTAATTCATTTATATATGCTTTATTGTGGGGGAGCTTTGTCTAGCAGAGCCCCCTGCCCATCACAGATGAGAGTAATTCTACCAAGACATGATGTTTTTTGGGATCAAATGTTTGATCTCTCAAAGGAGAAGGGCCTTGAGCCTGTTCCTCAATTGGCTTTTATTGGGTTTAATTTGCATAGGAATACAGGGCATAAAGCTCATTCATCATTGTCAGGCAATAATGATCAAACAATAGACAACATTCAAAGAACTCTGAGGGTTTATTCTGAGTCAGGGTCCCATAGCCAAAGAGCCATAAAACTTTGGGAAACAAAATCATTTCATGCTTAAACCCTTATCATTTAATTGAGGGCATTCTTAGCAAACTGGGTTGCACAGGATTTTATGCATTATTTTCTTAGGCTTGATTGCTCTGGAAACCTGCTTTTTCTTGCACACCCACCTCAGGCATTGTTTCAGGCTTAAGTCAGGTGGGGAATGTGGGCAGCCAAGAGATTAGGAGATTTTTTACACATAGAATGAAGACTTAGGCTATGTCAAAGCCAAGGGTTGAAGGTCATCACCCCCATTTTCTATAGTCCCCCAAGTCCTTCCCTGATGGCCCCTTTGTGACCATGCCTGTCTTAGGTCATCCATCCCTTGAGGAATCTTATCTATCATGGACTAACCAGTCATCTGCATGGGGCCAAGCTGGGTGAAGCAAAAGGGCAGAGGTGGCGCCCCTGACAGGAAGATAAGCTTTGTCTCCTTAGTGGCTTATGGTCCCAAGGTCTTTTACTCAGCCTTAGCCATGGGGGGGGTTACAGCTTCTGAAATCAAGCAGGGCAGTTCCCAACACTTTATCATTTATATTTGCTCCTTTTGCTTTAATATTATCATATTTTCATGCTGTTTACTTTGTTTTATTTATTATATTGTTCTTTGCTTTTTTATTCAGATTTTTGGAACAAATTAATCATCTTTTTAATTTACCTTTATGTTTAGAAGCTGTACCTATATTTTTATTATGAAAGTTAAGGATGCAATAGTATTTTTTATTTCTTCCCTTCCCCTGACATGATTTTAATGTAAATAGAGTAATGTTTTACATAGCTAAATGTTCATAAAACTTACTTATAAACTTTAAACTTAAAAAATTTCAAACAGGATATGTCTTACTTGCCTCATTTAGTTTGTATTATATTGACCATTTTTACCTCAAAGTTTTCTTTCATACTTTGGTTTTCTATTTTACTTGATCTATTCTTCATGTGGTTGGAAAGTTTGGATCTCCTAGATTTGTTATATATATATTTTTATATCTTTTCCATTCTGTAATCTTTTAAAATGTTTTAGAACTTGACTCTGACCCCTTCAACATTATTTTCCACATTCCCTAGTACACTCAAGGCATTTGCTCACCTCTTACAAAAAGTATAACTTATCTCTGATGTGAAACATATATAGATAAAATGGGACAAATCAAGCCATAATAAACACTGACTCCATCATATAGGTCCTAAAGGGACTGAGATATGGTGTTTGTAAGAGTAAAGTTCTGAGTGTCATAGCCATGCTTTGTCTTTCTGTCCCTTATTGTTTGCCTGTTTGGTGGAAGAACTCTTTTTTTGTGTGGAAGCCCTGAACTTAGTGTGTATTGCCAGAAGAAATAAGGCCCACAACTTTTCTCTGCTTACTTCTACAACTTCAATTTATTTCACTCCATAATCATGTTATACTGAATTTCTTTCACACTGTCAAATACTTAACTCAAAATAGCTCAAGTAGTAAGGGAATTTGTTAACTCAAAACTGAAGGTTCCAAATTATGGCATACTCTAGATATGATAGAAATCAATATCTCAGTTATTATTATGAAACACTCCAATTTATTCTAGCTGTCTGCTAAGTTTTCTGTAGCTGCTTCCGGTTGAGGCTGGTTATCCTCTGTGTAGCAAAACGGTTACCAATTGAAATAAGGGCTACAAGCCTTTTTTTATCATGTCCAACATGAAAGAGAGAGGAAAATCTCTCCCTAAAGCATGGACTAGGTATTTTCCTTTAAGTTTTATTGAGTTAAGTCCCTTTAACGCTTCATATAATAAGGGCTTTATCTAAGAAAAATAAGTTGATGAAAAATATGAACAGTAAAATGACAAACTCACAACTATCACCAATAAAACCTAAAAAAAAAAAAACTAAGCAAACAACTAGAACAGGAAGAGAATCATAGAAATGGAGGTCACATGGACAGTTATCCATGGGAAGGGCTGGAGAATAAGGGAAAAGGTACAGGGAATAAGAAGTATAAATGGTAGATACAAAATACACAGGGGGAGGTTAAGAATAGTATGGGAAATGGATAAGCCAAAGAACTTATATGTGTGACCAGTGGACATGAACTAAGCGATGGGGGGGATGCTGGTCGGAATATAACAGGGTGCAGCCAAGAGGGGGGCCCCAAATAGGGATTTGGAATGGGGTCCAGAACTCAACATGTCCAGGAAATATTAGAAAGATATATAGGATGTCCTCCCCACCTCACAAGTGTGAGTTGGGGGAAGGGACACATGGAGCAGGGCCATTGAGAGCTGTTTTGCATAGCAACAGCTTTGTAGCTAACCTCTGGCATGGTCATTTAACATATCTACAACCTTTACTGGTTACATAGATATGCTAAATAGCTGTGGCCATGCTTTGAGCCAGGGGCATGGAAGTGACTCTCACCCAAGACAACTGGGAAGCAACTCCCCCTGGTTAGAGCACCTGCATGAGAGCATGGAGATGACTGACTCCACACAATGGGCTCATGCCTGCCCAGACTCACTATGGCAGCCCAGTAAAGCTGGAAGGATATGGGAGTGCTTGCAAGTATAGCCAATTGTGGAAGGAGTCAGAAATGGGGCTGCAGAGGAAGATTGGTGCGGGGATTTAAACGCAGATGCAGTAGCCATTGAGGAGAGAACCACGTGGTTTTGGCAGAGTGGAGACCCCCCCCCCCGCAGCTTTGCCAGGAGAGAACCACGAAGTTTTGGCCAGGGTGGGGACCCCCAAGGCTTTGATGAGAGTGAGGACCACATGGATTTGGGGTGCTCCCTTTTGCCATGTGGCTTAGGAATCAGGAGAGACTTTGCTTGGAAGAAAAGGGGTGAAAGGACTCTTGCTAGTGGGCCATAAGGAGGTGCCACATGACTTTGGATTAACTGGAGAGTCTGGCCGGTGACACAGCTGATGGTGCTGGGAGCCTGAATCACGGACTTCTACTTTTCCTGAGATACAATACCCCAGATTAGGGAAGAGGGAGAAGGAAGGACTGTGTGTGTTTGTGGGTGTTTTAAGGGACTTTGGGAATTTAATGAAGACATTGGGTCACTACTCTAAGTCTATATAGCTTTAAATAAACATTTCCTTTCATTTTTACAAATCTCTGGCATTGAGAGACATCTTTCCTCTGGCAGTGGACAATTCAAACCTAGTGGGGGTTACTTTCAGTAATAGTATATCATACCTCCCTTGGCCCTGTTCTATAACAGGACGGGCAGTGCAGGGCAGATGGAAATAAAGAGGAGAGAAAAAATGGACAACTGTAATAGCATACTCAATAAAACATATTTTAAAAAGTTTTATTGAGCTAATTTAGGTCAGATGCCATCTGCTGGACAAATAAGAATCACCAAAGGAATGCCACACATTGATTAGTTTAAACTAGTCAGATTCCTCTGAACAACCAGACATGGGATTGGACATCTGAAAAAAATTGAAATCACATTCAGAGTAAGAAAAGGGTAAAGGTATATTAAGGAGGCAATGCACAGTGTCTATTATGGATGCCACCTTCTTCCTCAGATTCTGATCTTTGCACATATCATTTCTCCTCCCTGGAATACTCTTTGCCTCCCTATTTACTTAGCTTGCTTTTGCTTATTTTTCAGCTCTCATCTTAAAGGTAATTTCCTGACCCATGCACACTGCATTAAAGATGTTGTGGCCTATATAGATTTTTTATATTAAATACAATTTTGTGGATGGGGTAAGGATAACTCAATTGTCTTAGAAATATTTGTTTCTAAAACATATCTCAGGCTTTAGGCAGAAGTATACTCTATGGCTTCACAGGTTGTATACTGCAATTGAATGGTACTCCCTTGAGTATAGCCAGGGTGACTACAAACTATGGCCAATGGGCTAAAAGCAAGCCTACCACCTCATTTTGCAAAGTGTTATTTGAGTACAACCACATTTATTTATGTATGACTTACAGAGCTAAAAATATTTACTGTGTGTCCATTGATAGAAAATAAATATGTCATCCTCTCACTTGGACAATACAGATGATCCCTTTCTAGGCCTTATCTTGCTGAGAGTTGCTACACTTGGGAAATTGACCTGAGATTACTCACTTGTCTTCACTGTAAATAAGAATTAAATGGAGTCCTTGCTCCTTTTTACCTATTCTTGGTGAGTATATATACAAACAACCATAGTCTCTATAATAATTAATGGGAGAGAGAGTGGATAGGACTGGAATGCACAGAAACACACATGAGATTGACACAATTGAGTGGCTCACACTTCACAGATTCCTCACACCATGCTGTCATCAGCAGTTCTAAGTCACTGTGGAGAACTGGGAAGTGTACATATCCATTCAGATTCATGCTGCTTTATCTTCTGTTTAAACAGGAGTCTCTAAATAGATGGGTTTTTATACCTGTTTCCTTAAACAGACATAATTTAACATCCTTAAACTATACATATGTAACTATCAATTACATTACCAGACTGAGTATAGAAGCAGATTTGTTGATCTATATTGATAGCTAACAGTCTTATGTGGCTATAAGGTGTGGAAGTATTTACTTAGAAAGTTGTACCTGATTTCTTTTTCCAAATGGTAAACTTGCTGAAGATAGGGACCATTTTTTTATTCTACTTCATATGTCTCATCTAGAAGAGAATAAAGTGCTATGCTGCTCAGTATAGATGGGTGATCAAGCAAGATCAAATGTTTGGTTAATTCACTGTTTTAAGGAGGGAAAAATTCAGAAACCTTCATGCATCCTATAATTTTTTATGTTTTCTTACATAAAAACTGTAAGTTAAATAGTAATAAACCCAAAATAAATAAAACTAGAATAATGTATTTCCTGTTAAAAGCACACATAAGGACTATATGGTACACTCTATCCTTGATCTTTAGTCATAACCATATTCATAAAAGGCTGAGGGACTTAAGCATGCTTGAACTTCCCCAGATGAAAAAGGGAACTCTGCTCTCTATTCCTGAAAATGGAATGTTTTTAAAAATTAAGGTTTTCAATATCAGAAAGCTCAAAGTTCAACTTCTCAGCATTTTCATAAATTCAGCAATGCTTGGAACCAAAGGTGAATTGTGATTCTAGTCTATGAGTTTGATTCATGAAAAGTAGTAAAGCTAGAATAATGTTGTCTCTATGATTGAATATGGAGCCCTAGTTCTACCTTGTTTCATAAATCATTTGCAAAATATATAAGGCTACAAGATGAATGTATAATTATTCTTCTTACCATTTGCCAGGCACTGCTTAAGGAACCACATGTTCAATGTTGAATAATACAATCAAGGTCTATGCCCTCAGGAAGTTTATGTTCTATTGGAGCAAGACATAAGTAATAAGATGCATTGTGATATAAGGATCATATAATAAGTGATAGGCCATGTAAAGTATGGAATGCTATGAGAGCACAGATGAAAAATATTCAAACCAGAGTGAGGGATCAAGCAAGCTCTCCCTGATAAATTATACTAATATCTATACACCTATAAGATGAATTGAAGTTGACTCAGTAGGAAGGTAGATAGAAAATTGGTGAGAGTAGTGGTAAAGTACATCCCAAGGAAAGGAAACAACAAACACAAAGGTCCTGAGGTAGAAACAATTGGGGGAAAATTGGAATTTTAGATAGAAATGATCCTTTTTTAAGAAAAAGTATGTACTTATCAGAAACAGTTCAAGAAATAGCATGACTGACATGAGATTAGGCTTAAGAAGTAGGCAGGAGTGACATCATGAACAGCTTTACTGATTGTGCTAAAGATTTTGAAGCATGTTGATGATTTTAGAACAATGAGAAGTCAAAAGAGGATATTCTGATCAAAATAATAGCATGGTCAGGTTAAGGCTTTCCCCCCTCTTTTTAAATATATTTATTTATTTTTTATTGTTGTTCAAGTACAGTTGTCTCCATTCCCCCCACAAGCCCCCCACCCCAAACATCCCCACCTCCTACCCTCAAACCTACCTTCTTTGTCTTTGTGCATGTGTCCTTAATACATGTTCCTTGATGGCCCTTCCTCTATTTTCCCACATTATCCCTCTCCCCACTCTCCCCTGGTTACTGTCAGTTTGTTCATTTCCATGTCTCTTGTTATATATTGCTTGCTTGTTTGTTTTGTTGATTAGGTTCCACTTACAGGTGAGATCATATGGTATTTGTCTTTTGCCACCTGGCTTACTTCACTTAGCATAATTCTCTCCAGTTCCATCCATGCTGTCATGAAGGGTACGAGCTCCCTCTTTCTGCTGTGTGGTATTCCATTGTGTAAATGTACCATAGTTTTTTAACCCATTCCTTTATTGGTGGGCACTTACGTTGCTTTTCTTTAAAATTACTACCAGTTATTGTGTTGAAACTCAAGAGAAGAGACAGAACAAAGGCAGATTTCCCAGTTGGGGTACAATCTGCTTGTTTCCTTCCCCATGTTTTCCTTTGTAGGGAACATTGTACAGTGTAATAACTGCCAACCCTATCATAAATCAGTTAGGGACTTATTTGACTCTTTGATTTAGTCAAAAAAGGCTGTTATGCTTCAGGAACAACACACATACAAATATCTATGACTTAAAACAACAAAAGGCTTTTTTGTTTGTTTGTTTATGATATATGTTCATCTAGGGCCAACTCTTAGAGCCTAAGACTTAGACTCTGCTTCAGGTCATCTTCATTCCAGGACTCAAGCTGACAGAAAAACCATGATCTAGAGTGTTACCCATTTTGGAGAATTAACTTGGGACTACCTGAATAAAACAGCACATCACTTCCTAGAGGTTCCACATAAATCAATCCAAATCACTTTTTCTCACACTGAGGATGTATGAAGAATGTAGTCCTGGAGTTCTGGCAAGATGGAGGGATAGGTGGATGCACCAAACCTCCACGCACAACCAAGATTAGAACAACAACAATTTAGAGCTAGAATAACACCCAGAACTGATAGAGAATTTATCTGAATGGAAGTCAGACAGCCAAGAAGTTGAAGTAGACCTGTTCATCCAGACCGGTAAGAGGGGCTGAGAGGAGGAGCGGGCGTGGGTCTTGGCATGTGGAGATCAGGGAGAACTGGGCACATAAGGCAACTGGGAGTGCGTAAGCCTTCCAGGATGCAGCGGTGGACCCTGAGTATGCAAGCGGCAACTGACGGAACCAGTGAGGTGGCATTGTGGACCAGGGCAGAGTGTGCAACCCAGAATCCCAGAGAAGGGACTGAGATCCCAGGAGAATGGAGCTACTGCCATTGTTCCCTCCTGCCCCCGCCCCCGCCCCACATACAACATCACAATCTAGCAACTGGGGTGCCCAGCCCAGGTGAACACCTAAGGCTCCACCCCTCACCATAACAGGAGCGATCAGACTGAAAGAAAAAAAAAAGGAGAGAGAGACATGTCTCCAACAGAAGAACAGATCAGTCCCCCAGGACTCATCCTTTTGAGTGACTAAGAAATAGCCAATCTATCAGATGCACAGTTCAAAACACTGGGGATCAGGAAGCTGACAGAATTGGTTGATTTGGGGCACAAATTAGATGAAAAAAATGCAGGTTACCATAAAAGAGATGAAGGAAGATGCATGGAGAACCAATAGTGAAGGGAAGGAAACTGGGACTCAAAACAATAGAGTGGACCAGAAGAAAAAAAAAAACAACCAAGCAGGAAAGAATGAAGAAATATGAATATTCCAAGTCATGAAAGACAAGGACCTACATCCCAGATTGCTCTATCCAGCAAAGCTCTCATTTAGAATGGAAGGGCAGATAAAGTGCTTCTCAGATAACGTCAAGTTAAAGGAGTTCATCATCACCAAGCCCTTATTTTATGAAATGTTAAAGGGACTTACCTAAGAAAAGAATATAAAGAAAAAACATGTATAGTAAAAAGACAGCAAACTCACAATTATTAACAACCACACCTAAAGCAAAACCAAAAGAAACTAAGCAAACAACTAGAACAGGAACAGAACCACAGAAATGGAGATCACATGGAGGGTTAGCAACAGGGGGAGTGGGAGGAGGAGAGAGGGGGAAAAAGGTACAGAGAATAAGTAGCATAGAATGTAGGTTGAAAATAGATAGGGGGAGGGTAAGAATAGTATGGGAAATGTAGAAGCTAAAGAACTTATAAGTATGACACATGGACATGACTAAAGGGGGGGGATATGGGTGGGAGAGGGTGTACAGGGTGGAGGGGAGTGAAGGGGGGAAAATGGGACAACTGTAATAGCATAATCAATAAAATATATTAAAAAAAGAATGTAGTCCTATAGTATGATTAAAAAAGAAGAGTGGAAAAAAAGAAAAAGAGGAGAATAAACATTTTTATGACTAAAAGATATCCTATAATATGAGAAATATTTGCAAATCATATTTGATAAGTTTAGTATCAAAAATATATAAATAATTATTAAAGTTAAACAACAAAAAAGACAACCTTATTGAAATATGGGCAAAGAAGTTGAATAGAAATTTCTTCAAAGAGGATATAAAAAGGCCAATAAAAATATGAAATGTCTAAAGTACTAAATGCCAGTAAATTATTCGCTTTAAAATGATTAATTTTATGTTACACAGATTTTACTCTAATAAAATATATTTATGACAAGAACTACTGACTACCATACCTCTCTCTAAAAATCTGTTATGAGGCAACTGTAGAATATTTTGAAATATTTATTTAAGGTACAAATAAATTTTAGAATGCAATTTGACTCTTGGAAACTATTTTTTATAATTATAATTCCCAACTTCCTTTGTAGTTCTGTTGCCACTTATGACATCAGATATCTTCCAATACATATATACACTTTATTTTATTCTTTTCAAATGTATTGTTATTTTTTTCATTACCATTTATCCTCCTTATAACCTGTCCCACCTCCACCCAAATTCTACCCCACACAATTACCATACTGTTGTCCGTGACTGCTTTCACTTTTTTCTCGATCCCTACAGACACTAGTGCCTTCCCCCACTGAAGTTGTCAGCCTGCTTTCTATCTATGAGTCTGTCTCTATTTTGCTTGGTAGTTCAGTTTGTTCATTAGATTCTATGCATGAGTGCAATCATATAGTATCTGTTGTTCTCTGACCAGCTTATTTCACTTAGCATAATGTTCTCCAGGTCCATCTATACTGTTGCAAAGGGTAAAGTGTTCTTTGTTACAGCCAAGTAGTAGTCCATTGTATAAATGTACCATAGTTGTTTTATCCACTTATCTACTAATGGACCCTTGGGCTGCTTCCGTATCTTTGCAATTTTAAATAATTCTGCAATGAACATAGGGGTACTTGTATAATTTTGAATTAGTGTATTTGAATTTCTTTGGATATATTCCCAGAAATGGAATTGCTAGGTCATAAGGCAGTTCCATTTTTAATTTTTGAGATATCTCCATACTGCTTTCCACAGTGGCTGCACCTGTCTGCATTCCCACCAAAAAAATAAAAGGGCTACCCTTTTTTCACATCCTCACCAGCACATGTTCTTTGTTGATTTATTGATGACAGACATTCTGAGAAGTGTAGAGTGATGACATCTCACTGTGATTTTTTTTCATTTCTCTGATGATTAGTGATGTTTAGCATCTTTTCATTTGTCTATTGCCAATCTGTATATCCTCTTTGGAGAAGCATCTACTCAGGTCACTTGCCCATTTGTAAATTGGGTTGTTTGCTCTTTTGTTGTTGAACTTTATAAGTCCTTTATACATTTTGGATAGTAACCTCTTATCAGATATATCTACAAATATGTTCTCCCATTCCATGGGTTGTCTTATTATTTTGTTGATGTGTCCTTTCACTGTGAAAAAACATTTTAGTTTGATGTAGTCCCATTTCTTTATTTTTTTCTTTTCATTCCCTTGCCTAAGAAGATACATCAGAAAAATATTGTTATAAGCAATGTCCAAAATTTTACTGGCTATGTTTTCTTCTAGAAATTTTAAGGTGTTGGTTCCAACATTTAAGTCTTTAATCCATTTTGAATTTATACCTGCGAGAGGCATAAAAAGTGGCCTACTTTCATTTTCTGCATGTATTTGTCCAATTTTCCCAAAACCATTTAATAGATAAACTATCTTTATCTTTAGACCATTGTATATGCTTGCTTCCCCTGCTGAATATTAATTGACTCTAAAGGTATGGGTTTATTTCTGGGCTCACTTTTCTGTTCATTAATCTATGTGTCTGTGTATATGTGCCAGGATGGAGGCATAGGTAGATACACTTTGGTTCCTCACAAAACCAAAAGAAGGGTAACAACCAATTTAAAAACAAAAACAAAACAGAACTGCCAGAAAAATGAACTGTATGTAAGTCTGGAAATCAAGGAGTTAAAGAAGAAACATTCATCCAGACTGTTAAGAGGGGCAGAAATGGAAAACTGAGGCAGAGAGGAAGTGAGTCAAGGTGAAGGCTGGTGGACCTGGTCCCACATACATGTGCACATAAGTCAGGAGAAACAATTGGGGAGTGAGACAGACCTCACAACCCAGGATTTCAACATAGGGAAATAAAGCCTCAAAAACACTGGCTTTAAAACCTCTGGGGTTTGTAATGGCAGGAGAAATGCCCAATGTAGCAGGAGAGTACTTTGGGGGGACCCATGGGATCCTAGAATGTACACAAATCCACCCAACCAGGAATCAGCACCAGAAGGGCACAATTCACTTCTGGATAGCAGGAGAACTGACTGAAAGTGGGGTGAGAGCCAAGCAAGAAGCATTGTTCCCTTTCTGACCACATCCCAACATACAGCACCACAATGCAGCAAAGTGGTTTGCCCTGCCCTTGAGAATACCTAAGGCTCTAACAATCACAACATAACAGGTGTGCCAAGACAAAGAAATATGGCC
Organism: Phyllostomus hastatus; assembly: GCF_019186645.2. Taxonomy (NCBI): domain Eukaryota; kingdom Metazoa; phylum Chordata; class Mammalia; order Chiroptera; family Phyllostomidae; genus Phyllostomus; species Phyllostomus hastatus. The sequence continues at coordinate 17,359,599 of NW_025334022.1, forward strand.
CAAATGAAAGAACAGGTCAAAATTCCAGAAAAACAACTAAGTGACAGGGAGATAGCCAACCTATCAAATGCAGAATTCAAAAAAAACTGGTAATCAGGATGCTCATAGAAAAAATTGAGTACAGATGCAAAATAGAAAAAGAAGTGAAGTCTATGCAAAGTGAAATAAAATATATACAAGGAACCAACAGTGAAGGGAAGGAAACCAGGACTCAAATAAGTGATTTGGAGCAGAAAGAAGAAATAAACATTCAACCAGACCAGAACGAAGAAACAAGAATTCAAAAAAGCAAGGAGAAGGTTAGGAATCTCGGGGACAATGTTAAATGATCCAACACCCAAATCATAGGGGTGCCAGAAGGAGAAGAGGAAGACCAAGAAATTGAAAACTTATTTAAACCAGATAATGAAGAAAAACTTCCCCAGTCTGGTGAAGGAAATAGACATGCAAGTCCAGGGGTCTCAGAGAGTCCCAAACAAGTTGTATCCAAGGAGAAACACACCAAAACACAACATAATTAAATTACCCAAGATTAAAGATAAGGAGAGAATCTTAAATGCAGGAAAAGAAAAGAAGACAGTTACCTACAAAGGAGTTTCCATAAGACTGTCAACTGATTTCTCAAAAGAAATATTACAGGCAAGAAGGGACTGGAAAGAAATATTCAAAGTCATGAAAAGCAAAGACCTACAACCTAGATTACTGTATCCAGCAAAGCCATCATTTAGAATGGAAAGGCAAATAAAGTGCTTCCCAGATAAGGTCAAGTTAAAGGAGTTCATCATCCCCAAGCCCTTATTATATGAAATGAGAAAGTGACTTGTCTAAAAAAAAAGAAGACCCAAATATGAACAGTAAAATGACAACAAACTCAAAACTATCAACAACAGAACCAAAAAAAAATAACTAAGCAAACAACTAGAACAGGAACAGAATCACAGAAATGGAGATCACATGGAGGGTTATCAGCCAGGGAGTGGGAGGGGGAGAAAGGGGGAAAAGGTACAAGGATTCTGATGAGATCCCATTTGTTTATTCTTTCCTTTATATCCCTCGATTTAGGAAACATATCAGTAAAGATATTGCTGTGTGGAATGTCTGAGATTTAACTGATGATGTTTTCTTCTAGAACTTTTATAGTGTCACGACTTATATTTAAGTCTTTTATCCACCTTGAATTTATTTTTTCAGTATGGATAAGTTGATGATTGACTTTCATTTTTTTGCATGTAGCTGTCCAGATCTCCCAACACCATTTGTTGAAGAGGCTATTTTTACTCCATTTTATGCTTCTTCCCCCTTTGTCAAATATTAATTGACCATAGAGACATGGGTTTCTTTCTGGGGTCTCTGTTCTTTTCCATTGATTTATGTGTCTGTTCTTATGCCAGTACCAGGCTGTTTTGATTACAGTGGCCTTGAAATATAGTTTGATCTCAGGTATTGTGATCCCTCCTGTTTTATTCTACTTTCTCCAAATTGCAGCAGCTATTCAGGGTCATTTATGGTTCCATATAAATTTCTGTATTGTTTATTCTATATCTCCAAAATATGGCATTGGTACTTTAATAGGGATTTCATTGAATCTATAAATTGTTTTGTGTAGCATGGATATTTTCATGATGTTAATTCTTCCAGTCCATGAGCATGGTACATGCTTCCATTTGTTTGTTTCTTTCTTGATCTCTTTCTTCAATGTTGTGTAGTTTTCTGAGTACAGGTCTTTTACCTTCTTGGTTAGGTTTATTCCTAGGCACTTTATTTTTCTTGTTGCTATACCAAATGGGATTTTCCCCTGAATTCTGTTTCTGATATTTCATTGCTGATGTACAAAAATGCCTTTGATTTCTGAATATTGACTTTGTATCCCACTCTTTTGCCACATTCACTTATTAGGTCTTGTAGATTTTTGGTGGAGCCTATTGGATTTCCTATGTACATGATCATGTCATCTACAAACAATGACAGTTTTACTTTCTCCTTTCCAACTTGGATGCCTTTTATTTCTTTTTCTTGCCTGATTGGTGTGGCTAGGACTTCCAATACTATGTTGAATAAAAGTGGTAAAAGCAGGCATCTTTGTCTTGTTCCTGATCTTACTGGGAAAGCTCTAAGTTTTTCCCCATTGAGTATGATATTGGCTGTAGGTCTTTCATATAGGTACTTTAATATGTTGAGGAATGTTCCCTCTATTTTCACTTTGCTAAGTGTTTTTATCATGAATTGGTGCTGTACCTTATTAGATGCTTTTTTCACATCTATTGCTATGATCATGTGATTTTTGACTTTCATTTTGTTTATGTGATGCATTGCATTTATTGATTTGTGAACACGGTACCATCCTTGTGTCTCTGGGAGGAATCCCACTTGAACATGGTGTATGATCTTTTTAAAGTATTGCTGGATGTGGTTTGCCAACATTTTGTTGAGGATTTTAGTGTCTGTATTCATCAGTGACACTGGCCTGAAGTTTTCTTTCCTTGTTATATCTTTATCTATTTTGGGGATTAAGACAATGCTGGCTTCATAAAAAAAGTTTGGGAATCTTCCCTCTTCTTGGATTTTTTGAAACAATCTGTGATTGATAGGGGTTAGTTCATCCTTAAATTCTTTGTAAAATTCTCATGTGGAAACCATCTGGTCCAGGACTTTTGTGTGTTGGGAGATTTTTTATTACTGCTTTAATCTCCTCAGCCGTTATTGGTTTGTTCAGGCTTCCTGCTGCTTCATTCAGTTTTGGAAGATTATATTTTTCTAGAAATGTATCCATTTCACCAAGGTTTTCAAATTTCTTGACATACAGTTTTTCATAGTAATTTCTTTCCATCCTTTGTATTTCTGGGGTATCAGTTGTAATTCCTCCACTCTTATTTCTGATTGTGTTTATTTGGGTCCTCTCTCTTTTTTTCTTGATGAGCACACATAAGGGCTTGTCGATTTTGTTTATCTTTTCAAAGAACCAGCTCCTGGATTTATTGATGCTTAGAATTATGCATTTAGGCTCTGTGTGTTGGTTATTTCCTTCCTTCTATTTGCTCTAGGTTGTCTTTGTTGTTGTTCTTCGAGTTCTTGTAGTCGTAGCATTAGGTGTTTATTTGAAATGTTTCTATCTTTTTTAGGTAGGCCTGTATCACTATGAACTTCCCTCTTGGGACTGCCTTCACTGTGCCCCATAAGTTTTAGATTATTGTGAGTTCATTTTGGTTTATTTCCAGAAACTTTTTTATTTCTTCCCTAATCTCATTCTTGATCCATTCATTGTTTAATGGCATGTTATTCAGTCTCCATGAGTTTGAGTGTATTGGGGAATTTTCCTTGAGGTTGGTTTCTAGTTTCAGTCCCTTGTGGTCAGATAAAATGCTTGATATGATTTCAGTTTTCCTTAATTTGTTGAGGCTTCTTTTGTGTCCTATCATGTGGTCTATCTTTGAAAATGTTCCATGTGCACTTGAAAAGAATATGTATTTTTCTTGTTTGGGATGAAAGTCTCTCTCTCCATATATATATATAATCAGTTAAGTCCATTTCATCTAGGGCATTGTTCAATGCCACAATATCTTTGTTGATATTTTCTTTGGAAGATCTATCAATTTTTAACAGTGGGGTGTTAAAGTCCCCTATGATAATTGTGTTGCTGTCAGTATCTTTGTTGAAGTCCTCCAACATTTTCTTTATATATTTGGGTGCTCCTATGTTGGGTGCATATATATTTACAATGTCTATGTCTTCTTGATGGATTCTTCTCTTGAGGATTATGAAGGGACCTTCTGGGTGTCTTTTTCTGGCTCTTTTTTTTTTGAAGTCTATTTTGTCTGATATGAGTATTGCTATCCCAGGTTTTTTTCCTGTCCATTTGCTCGGAAAATTTGTTTCCAACCCTTCACTTTCAGTCTGTGTAGATCTTTTGTCCTGAGGTGGGTATCTTTAGGCAGCATATGTGTTGGTCATGCTTTCTTATCCATTCAGCTATTCTATGTCTTTTGATTGGGGAATTTAATCCATTTATGTTTAAGGTTATTATTGATAGGTACTTATTCATTACCATTTTTTCACACCTGTGTTCCTTTCTCTTTCACTATTTTTCTTCCTGTTCTTAAAGAAAACACTTGAGCATGTCTTGCAGAGCTTGTTTGGAGGAGGTGAATTCTTTGAGGCTTCTTTTGTCCAGGAAACTCCTTATGTGGCCTTCTATTTTCATTGAGATCCTTGCTGGACAGAGTATTCTTGGTTGCAGACCTTTGGTTTTCATTATTTGGAATATTTCTTGCCATGCCCTTCTGGCTTGGAGCATTTCCATTGAGAAGTCAGCCTGTAGTCTTATCAGGGCTTCCTTGTATGTTGCTTCCTGTTTCTCCCTTGCTGCCTTCAAGATTGTCTCTTTGTCTTGGAATTTTGCCATTTTAATTATGATGTGTCTTGGTGTGGGCCTCTTGATTGGGCCTCTCTGTGTTTCCTGGGTTTATGTGACTTTTTTCCTCATCAGATTAGGGAAGTTTTTCATCATTACTTTTTCAAACAGGCTTTCTATTCCTTGCTCTTCTTCTTGTCCTTCTGGTATCCCTATTACATGGGATATTATTATGTTTCATGTTGTCCTGCATTTCCCTTAACCCCTCTTCTTTCTTTCTTAGTCTCCTTTCCTATTGTTGCTTTTTCTGGATGTTTCTTTCTACCTTGTCCTCCAGCTTGCTGACTTTATCCTCTGCTTCATGTATCCTGCTTTTGATTCCTTCCACCGTGTTCTTCAGTTCAGAAATTGTAATCTTCACTTCCTCTTGGCTCTTGTTGAGAGTTTCTATTTCCTTTTTCATGTTGATGTAGTTTGAAGTGAGTTCATTATAGTTTCCCATTAGTTTTTCATAATTCTCTGTGAGCTCATTGAGCTTCCTTATAACCATTGCTTTGAACTCAACATCTGATAGTTGTCTTGCCTCTAGTTCATTTAGCATTTTTTCTGAGGCTTCCTCCTTTCCTTTCATTTGGGGATTGTTTCTTTGTCTTTCTGTTGTTTGTTGGACTCTTTTCATAGGCTTTTGCTTCTTAAATTGATCTGTTCTGACTCTTTGTGTTTATGGTGTGAACTGCTATGGTAGAAGACCTGTGAGACTCAGTGGTGCAGTCTCCTTGATCTCCTGAGCTTGCTGGTCTTGGGCTGTCATTTATGTTGGCTCTTTGAATGTCTTTGGATTTTGATTGTTGTTGGGTCTTTCTTTGGTGGGTCCTTCCCTCCAGCTGGTTAACAGCAGGGCACTCTATCCTCCATGTCTTGTGTTCTGTTTTGCAGGTGTGGACAGTTTGTGTTGAAGCTGGTTCTTCTGTCTGTCCAAGATTTTGAGGCTTCCCTCTTGCTCTTGTTCAGTTGTTTGTTCTTGGTAATTTCTCCACCATTTAGTTGTATTTCCAGATAGGTCCTGGGAGGAAGTTAGTGTGGCTTCCACTGCCTACTTCACTTTCTTCTGTTGTCACCTGTTGGTGGTTTTCCTCTTCCAGCAAGTACACTGGTTCTCACAGCCCCCACCTACTATTTCATGTGACCAGTTGGAGGGGGAAGGCAAAAATGGATAAAACAGCAGGAGTGTATTCTATTGTATTTAAAGTACCAACCTGTAGAGAAGAGATAGGAGATCCTTTGTATATGTATAGTGTTAACTGTGATATTTTGCCCAACTAGCCACTTTTTAGAAATGGTTGAAAAAGATAAGACTCTTTTTTGTGGCAGGGAAGAATTGTGAGTTGGATCTGGAAAGCAGTGAACCTGGGTGAGGTTAGCTTATGAGATAAAGTGAAAATAAAAGATAGAAAATAGGTGTAGTGTGTGAGAGAATAGAGTTAACCACAACAGTAATAAAGTTGTGGAAAGAGTGAAGTGAGCTAAGATCTGGGAGTGGTGCTGTGTAGTATTTACAGTTGTATGGAACAGCAATTATTTACAATAGTAATGGAGCAACAATCATTGGACAGAATCCATGTTACCTCAGTAACAAGAATAGGAAGTATAGGACCTAGAGTAGTGTGGTATTGGGACACAAGTGAAGTGAAAGAAGGAAAATTAAAAATATACTGTGAAAGAGAGAACAGGGAAACCAGTCAAACAATGCAATTTAACAAGCCAAGCAAAGAAGACTAAAGAGAAAGAAGAAAAATAAAAAATACTAATAAAATAAAAGATGTAAAATTAATGAAAAAAATAATAATACAAATATACAATAGCTTGCAAGTTCTCTGGAATAGCAAAGTGTAATTTGTCTCACTGTCTCAGTTGGTGGGCTAACCCATCTTTGAATGTAACTCTGGTCCTTTCACAGCTCTGTTTTATTTTCTCACTTGTGGAAATTAAAAAAGAAAGAACAAGAAAGAAAGAGAGAGAGAGAGAGAGAGGAGGGAAGGAAGGAAGGAAGGAAGGAAGGAAGGAAGAAGGGAAGAAAACAAAAGCCTCTTTCTGGCTTAAACTGGCCAAGCCAGTTGTGCTGGTGTTCCTGGCTGCAGCAGGCTGAGAGGGGATTGGTTTTCCTTTTATCCCTCCCTGTGGTTTTGCTGGGATGGGGCCCAGGTATGAGCGCACTCTTTGCAGTTGCCCAACCTACAGCCTTGTTCCTCAGTTCTCTGCTGGGCCCCCAGTGCCCTTCTGCACCTGGCCTGTGCCTTCAATCCACCAGTTGTGCTGTCCCTGAGGTGCATTAATTAGGGGCAACTCACATACCACCTTCTCGCTCTTTACTGTCCTAGATGCTAGGGACTCTCAGAGTCTCTTCAGGGTAGTTCAGCCCCCCTACCCCACTGACTTAAGTCTTTCTGAGGACTGCTAACTTCCTGAGCCCTGCTGCCCTCCTCTGGGGTGGGGAGCCACCTTCCTCTTAGCAAACCAGTAGGTACCAATGGATGTGTGTGTGCACCTCCTGTGTTGCTGAGAACTGGGCAATGGGGTCCAGTGCAAGGTGCCCCTGGGCCACAGGGTTAGGCATGCACTATCCCAGGGTATGCGGGTGTCAGTGCATGGACTCTGCTGCTATGGCAGCCATGGCAGTGGGGTCTGGCACACAGTGCCTCTGGATGGTGGGGCCAGGCACTCTCTTCCCTGGAGCTGCAGGCATGAGCACTAGGCTTCTGTTGCTGCAGCAGGAGTATAATCATGGGGTAGTGGTGTCAGGTGCATGCCTGCCCTGCTGCAGTGGTAGCTGCAGGGGTGTGGGTGATGGTTAGGTAGATGGCACACCACCAGGGATGTGGGTGCGGTTGGGTGCCCTCCGCTGCTATGGCCTGGGGTAGGGTAGGGAAGCAGCCACAGTCCTGGCAGCAAAGACAAGTCCACAGCTGAGGCTGCTGAGGCTACACAGGTGCAGCTGGGGGAGGCAGAGGTGGCTACTGTGGGAGAATTCCCTGAACAAGGAGTGCCTCGTTATTTTCTTTTTGAAAAATTCCTCCTGTTCAAGCCTGCTACTCCATACAAGGGCCTGGCCTCTTACACAGCCCAGCTCTCCAACCAGACAGGGGACTGTCTAGGTCAGGGCCCATCACTGCCCAATTCTTTCCAGCTGGCATCCACAGTCTCTGTGGGTACACACCACCCCTGAGTGCCACTTTGTTCTTATTCCCCCCAGTGACTTCAAGCATCCATGTCCATCCTGGTGCTGCACAAACCTTGTTCAGCAGGGAAGGGAGCCATTGATTTGGCTCTCTCTCAAGAATCCTGAGGCAGACCAGGAGGGCACCAGGCACCAGGCACCAGGCCTTGGGGCTACAGCTGCCCTGGTCTCTGTGCTGGTCCCAGGGATTTTATTGTCTCAAACCAATCTCCCTACTGTCTGATTTTTCAATGTCCTCTACAGTCTTTGGCCTCCAACCTTCATATAAACTGGGATTCTATTGGCTGTTCACTCTTCCTCAGAAGATCAGCTAGGTGTTCCACCTGTGCACAGGGGTAAGTGGACTCGGCTCCCATGTATCTCACCACAATCTCACAAAACAGTTTGCAAGGAATCTTGCTTCTGAGATGTTTCTAGGATCATATTCTAGCAACACCACAGTGACATAGTCATTATTGGACTTGGACTTTATATCAAGGTTATGAGGAAAAGCAATATGAATCTCCATATTGTATGTAATATTCTTAAATTCCTCAAGTTTCAGGCAAGATGAAATTTTCTAAGCCTATGCCATTCCTATGAGAAAAATAACATTTTTAACCATGCTTACTGCAATTAATAAAGCATTAAAAGACTTAAGGAAATAAACCTCTCTCTCCAACAACAAAAACATTCTTCTTTATGCTAAGACAATTTCCCATTGATTTCAAGATATCTCTTAATCACATATTTAGCTCCTCTACTGAATTGTACTGCCTATTTATGCATATACACAATTACTGATAACTGTAGAGAACTTTAAATCCTTGAGAGGGTTCCAGAGGCAAATTCTTAGTGAAAAAACAAAAGTGGCAACTTTGTAAATATACTGTAGCATTTCCACACTGCAGTGTGCACAGTACTCTCTATAACTCCTCAAAACCATTAAAATATGCTTTGTTTGCATGTGATCTAAGCATGAGTCTGGGATAGTGAGGGTACTACATCTTACTCTTTGGGATACTTCAGGGAACCTTGGGTGGAGAGTTAGGGCACCTGAATCCTAGCCCAGACCCTGTTGTGGACTAGCTTTGTACCTCGAACAAATCAATCCTCCTATCTTCGCTGCATTTCCTTGTGTATTTAATACAGAGGTTTAGACTGGGTGATGTTTAAAACTTTACTTTTTCTGAATTTTCTAGGTGGCCTGAAGGTCAAGATTTAAAGTGATAGTCAAAATTTAGCTCACCTTCTTATAAATGGAACTACAGGCAAAGCTTGAAAATATTGCTGGTTTGGTTACAGACCACTATAATAAAGCAAGTACCACAATAAAGTTAGTTGTAATCTTTTTGCTGGTGAAGGGTTTATCTTCAGTTTATAAAACACACCTGTGAAGCTCAGTCAATCAAAGTGCAATAAAATAAGGTATGCCTGCATAGTAAAATGACTTGAAACTTCTTGCTAAAGCTATATAGAAGGCCCTGGAGATCAGCATAGACATTATGAGTGAAGGTGGAGGTACATTCTCAGGGAGATAAGCCTACTTCCTGAGTGCAGGTTGAATAATCACTAGGCCTAGGGCCTCTTACATTCACCATCTAAGGACCATCCAGACTTATGCTGTTTAATTTCTAAACCCTTTCCAATATCTGATCATCTGTAGGTATCCAACATTCTTGGACATCTCTTTCCAGTTATAGTGACTGTATCACCTGAGTTTCTGAAAGTAGACACCCTTGGGGCCATCTGGAGTTATTCTGAACTTTCTAAGAAGATTCTAAGCTTTTCCTACCAACTCTCTCTTCATTCTTCAGATGATTCTCCCTTAGAGTCTAGCTCCATCTTAAAGGCCTATGCAGCCTGGGGAGTCACTAGTGTATGTCCTTGAAGCAGGTGACAGGATGATGTACTCTTTTTTAATACTTTTTTGTGAACTGTGAAAGGTTCTTTAGAGCCTCTTTGGTATCTAAGAGTGGTCCAGAAAATATCTTTGAGTCCAGAAAATGTATTTGTTTGCATTTTTATTGCATTTACTGGAAAGCTTTTAGATCAGTTGGTATTTTAAATGAAGCCTTATTTTTTAAAAGTGTTGATTGGTCTTTCTTTTAACATCCATTCTTCTTTTTTATGATTTTTTTCAATCCTCACTCAAGGATATTTTATTGACTTTAGAGAGAGAGGAAGAGAGAGAGAGGAAAACATCAATTGGTTGCCTCTCATACTTGCTTCAACCAGGAATAGAACCTGCAACCTAGGTGTGTGCCATGATTGGGAATCGAACCTGCAACTTTTTTGGTGCTTGGGACAGTGCTCCAAACAACTGAGCAACCCAGCCAGGGCATGACATCCATTCTCAATACATTTTTCAGAAAAAAGGACCAAAGATAGCTTCTGATTCACTCCCAAGAAAGGAAATGGTTCTACATCAGGCCATTTTCCATGAAGCTTAGCATTTAAAAGCATTGTATTGATATTGCTGATAAAACTATGCTAGAGATATGTCAAAAATTATAATTTGCTGCCCATGGTGAAGTTAGTTGGCTCATTCTATACAATTTTCTATTGCTACCTTAACTTCTAAATACACATTTGCTTTATTATAGAGTTATAAGTTTGATAATTCCTGATTTTGCATGCCTGATTTTGGATCATCATCCTTGTTTTACTGTTGCTTTTCACATTTAAACTGCAATGATTATTTTAAGCTAGTAAATACTAAAACAGCTTCAGGATGAACATAAGCATCTCAGTGCTGCGGGATCTGGCAGTTAGACAAATAGAGTCTAAGCAGATGCTTGAACAGCCAGGGGAAGCCTTAGGCAGAACTGAGTACTCAGACTCCAGGAGATGCTGGCAGAGCCCGGAGACTACTCTTTCCTTGCTTGTGAGCAACTAAATCCCCCGGTGTTATGCTGCAAGCTTTGGGGGTGGGAGGGGGGTACTTCAGGCCGCCAAGTAGGTTCTTGTAGCCTTGCCTCACTTCTCCCAAACCTCTGCCTGAAATGCTCCATACCCCAGGAAACTATGCCAAGAAACCCAAATGGAAAAGCCCAAATTTGGAGCAACAGAAATAAAATCCCAAAAGATCTTAAAATGCTTCTATGAATTTTAAAATAAGAGTTAACATTTGTAGAGCACTTCTTGTTTGCCAGCCACCATGCCAAGCACTTTACATAAATTACCTAAATTAATCCCCACAAACAGTTGAGGTGGCAGGCACTGTTATTTTCTTCCATGGTATCAACAAGAAAACTCCAGCTGAGGGAAGTTACTGTAATTTGCCGTGTATAATGCACATCTTTTTGCCTAAATTTTTGAGGGAAAAATAAGGGTGTACCTTATACATGAGTAGTACTAATTCTGTAACTACATAAATGTTTTTAATTCTTTTATTTATGCTTATTTGTTAAAAGTGTAACTCTAGAAAGCAATAATGATATCCATATGCAAAATAACACCCTGGAATATAATACTCGGTTTTGTTTCTAAATATCAGTCAATCAATCAATCAATCAAAGATTTTTTTCCTGAAAGTTTCAGACAAAAACATGCATGTGCATTATGCACAGCAAAATACAGTATGTGCCCAAAATACAGTACTAGCCCAAGGCCTCAGAGTTAATAAGGGAAGGAATCAGAATTTGGAGTCAAAGAGTCAGACACTAGTGTTCCTAACTCCTATGGAACACTGTTTGCATGTAGGGTGTGGGAGATGTAGTTGAGGGGGCCACTTGTGCAGCACGGTGAATGCTGAAGACTATACCAGAATGCTCTGCAGTGCTCAACCTGCATGCATGCAGTGGGTATGCAGTAGCCCTGCGGTCCACTGCCCAAATGGTCATGTCACTGTCTCTAGAGCATGGTTGTGCTGAGAGAGGTAATTCTGCCAGGCCCAACTCAGCAGATAAAAACCACTACAGTCAAAAATTGGCATGATAAGACACCAAGTGTCAAGAAATAAAGAAGGAAATATCAAAGGCCTGGATAATTTTAGGGGGTCCTTAAGGTCCATTGGAGGCATAGAATAAACAGCCTCTATACCTCATTTGCCAAAAGCACCTAGTGAAAGTCTCATTTTTAAAAAATCCAGCCAACACACTAATGAGCAGGTGAATAAGTGGTTGCTAGCAGGTGCACAAAACCATTAAAAATTTCTGCTTTTCCTGTGCAGTCCCATGCTTCATGGCTGTTTTCAAAGATTCTATCCTGGCATGCCAAGATTGCTTCAGGGCCTGCCACTTCAAAGACAATTATCCTTCTCAGAGGAGTCCAGAGACTCTGGGTCAGGGTGAGTTCTGCAGGTCACCAAGCTATGCTCCCCATGGCCAAGGAAGCAGTGGAAACAGAAGTGCCTTCCCAGAGGCTTGAAGAAAATGCACCAAGAGGGAAGAGTGGGTCAGATAGGAAAATATACTTCTGAAAGCCCAAGGTGATAGTGGCTCCTTAACAAGGCCCATGTCTTTTCCTCGTATTCCATATAACACATTGAACTTTGTCTCATGAGCATTGAACCCAGTTTCCTTTAGTCATAAGTACATGCATTAGTAGTCAGTGGCATCATGCTATTGCATCTTTATCTCCAGATTTATCTTGTTTTGACCTCCCAGAGTATTCCCCAACCAGCTTTCTGCCCCACACCTCTCAGTTGTTGTCTGGAAAACATAGGTAACTTAACCTCAATCTCTTTCCTGGACTGCCCTGGCTCTCTGCCTTGTATGCTCCATTCAGTCACTTGTTGAGTGCCCAACATGAGCCAGACCTCTAATAAAGCACCAGCAAGACTACAGAATATAATTAGACATAGGCCCTGCCCTTAAACAAAGAGAGCTGCCAAGACATGTTTTCCCAATTTGAATTTTTCCCAGCCTCAGGAACTGCAAGTGCAGAAGAATACCCTTCACAGAAATGACCTGGTTCTCTGATGCTTAGTCCCACCTCCTGATGTAGGAACTTCAGGCTCTGTGCCAATCATGTTAGTATTTTCAGCAAAAATGTGCTTGTAGGGTTTTTTTATATTTTATTACTTACTTTTAGATAGAGGGGAAGGGAAGGAGAAAGAGAGGGAGAGAAACATCAATGTGTGATTGTTTCTCACATGCCCCCTACTGGGGACCTGGACTGCAACCCAGGCATGTGCCTGGACTGGGAATCGAACAGGTAGCCCTTTGTTTGCAGACCAGCACTCAATCCACTGAGCTACACCAGCCAGGGGAAATTTGTTTTTGTTTTTGTTTTTGAATTTTATTGGTAAGGGGGGGGGGAGAGAGAGAGAGAGAGATTTGTTGTTCCACTTATTTATGCATTTATTGGTTGCTTCTTGTAGGTGTCCTAACCAGAGATTGAAACCACAGCCTTGGCATATGGGGACGATGCTCTAACCAACATAGCTCCTGGCCAGGACTCAAGACGCTCACAGTTTTAGCCTGACCTCTGCTTGCAGTGGGGCTTAGATGTGAGCTGAAAAGAGAGCTAAACTGGGAGTTAACTCTAAGCAGCACACAGTAGATAGGGTATGCCAAGTCAGGTCTATTCAATTACAGGATCTGAACTCTTAATTATTATACTATTAGTGTGTCCATACATTTTGAGTTTTGCTTATTTGTGAAAGTGAACTTTCCAGTGGAAATAATTTTATCCTTCCATTTACAGATTCCAAACTTGATTTAGGAGTGTGGGCATAGGGAACACCAGAGAAATGCTGTAAAAAAAAAGATTAAAGACCCATGCCCCTATAAAGCCAATTTTATAATCTCTTTCAGCTGTGGACAGTTAGAATTAGGCTTTTTACAAAGTGCTTCCTGATCTGAGGGTGGAACATTCCCAGAATTTGCCAGCAGAAACACTAGACTGACAAGCCAGGCTGTAAGCTACAGAGTACAAAGTATTCTATAACCTTCTCTCCACTTTTGTTTTTAGATTCTTTTCTGTGTAATAGTGGTAGCTGAGGCTGCCTGCAATTCCTTGGAATACATTCTGCCCTATTTTTCTCCCCTAAGAATATGGTTTCAAATTCATCTAATTACTTCCCTATGTAGCACGAAATCAAGATGGCTTCAAAATGGAGATGACCCAGTGAGTTCAATTATTCTCTAATGTGCTGCAAATGTGTGTTTCCTGACTAAATAACCATTGGAAAGGACAAGGATTTTTGTTTATTTTTGTTTTTTGTTTGTTTTATAAAGACAGAGTACAATATTCATCTGGGTTTTAAAACTGAGTGCCATCTTTTCAAGTGATGGTACATACTATAGCAAAACTGTTTACACTAACTCATTCAGAATCTTTTCCATCTTTTTTATAGAAAAAGACTGAGTGCAATTTTTAGGGGAATTGAATCAGCTGCCACTCCTATCAAGCTAAGTTACCCCAATGACTCTTGTTTTTCTATGAAAATCATTGTTGTGTTGATAAGCATCAGTGCTATTTATTGTGAAGTTAAAGCTAGAACACAGGAACACATGGCTTAAAATGAGAGAAAGACAAATTAAAGGGTAGGAAGAGAAAGTCTCTTGGCTTCTTATCATTTGACTCATGTGTTTTTGAAAAACTAAAATTTTATTTCTTTTTTATTCTTTCTGGTCAATTTCCCTTTTGCTTTACCCTGTGAAAACAGAATGCAGGGTGACTTCAAACAGAATATTCTTGGTTCTCTCTAAAACAAGATGGCCATATCTTAATTGTCAGGTATTATTTCTACTCCACAGGCAGAAATGAACCCATAGCTAAAAAGTTGTATGGGTTTTTCCCCTCTGTTAACAACAGATAGACTTTCTGGCAGGGTTTTTCTTACCTGCTTCCCAAGTAAGTGGAACTGAACCAATTGTTCTGAGTCTGCTTTGAGTCATGATGTGGCATCATGCTTTTGTACTCATTTCAGTGAGCGCCCACTTACCTCTATACTGTGAAAAGACTCTGGGTAGCCCTAGAAGTATGTCCTCACCATTCAAGAGGAATTTGCTCATTTAATTTTTTCATTTGTCCAATCTTTCACCCTTGAGAAAATCTGTAATCTAATCAAATCAAAATAGAGCATAGCAAAGGAGTTATATGTAATTGAATCCTCTTTAGGTCATGGGACTCTACTGATTCCAAAGAAAAATGGAGTCAGGAGAAGGGAAGTGTATTGGAACAGATCAAGGCTAGGCAGATCCACTCTTGCCTCTGGTAGACAGAAGAAAATGTACAGAACCATGGGGATGCTTGACATGCCTTTATCCATGGATGGGTGACCATTCATGCCACAAGCTGCATGTGTCTCTAGTGGGAAGCCCCTGCCTGTTTGAGTACTAGAGGGGAACAAAGCCAGAAAACTGACAAAACCTTACATAACATAACATAGTTCTGCACATGTGAGCTCACTTCACGTTATGGGAACAGTTTATCGCACCCCGTCTCAAAGCTATGAGAACACTAGTTATCAGGCCCCTCCAAGACTATGGCAACACTGCTTCCCTTAGTTACCAAGACACCTGGGTGAGGAAGCTAGACTGCCTCCATTTACCTTACAGGAGGGCAGGTAGTGCTAGGTGGGTACTGGAAACATGGGGGGGACAACTTTGTAAAGTATGTAATTATCTAACTGCTATGCTATACATGTGAAACTAATACAAAATAATATTGAATGTGAACTGTATTTGGAAATAAATAAGAATAATTATTTTTTTAAAACAAGAAAAATAGTAGTAATAAAATATTTTTAAAAATTGATCTCCAGGGTAGCTTTCAGCTCTAACACTTTGTTATATTTTCATTCTTCTCATCCTATTCCTCCTTTGGTTTGAAGCAAACAACTGAGTGCAGTGGACTGTCTGGTTTGATGTTCCTGTCAAAAGACATCTAGGCTATATTGGGGCTCTGTGCATATGACCTGAGCATGCATGTTACCAGATCCAACTTTATTTCCTTGGCAATGAACCATTGTCCTCACCAGAACTCTATGTAAATGTAACTACTCTCTGGGACCCAGGACTGTAAGCCATATTACGTCAATCTTCCATTCTACTTTATGATCTCTTCTACTTTTTAAAAATTTGTGGCGAAGTAATTGCAGTGGTTACACTTTCTTTTTTCATACACCTTCAATTTAACATGTATTAGTTAAGTACCTGCTAAGTTTCCACTATTGAAATGGAAGTTATGGTAGGTTGAACATATATACTATATCATATATAATATAGACATATACACATATATGTATATGTATGTGCATATATGTGTGTGTATTAAAAAAAACTCAAGAAACAAACACCTATTCCTTGAGGGAGAGATGAAATTTACACTAGAAATAATTGTTTATGGGTCTATATTTGTAAGTGGATGACATCTAAGACAATGGAATGTCATGTTATATAATGGAGGCTGTATGAACCATGGGCCATAACCAAGGAAAGAAAGGCTTGCAATGATTTAAAGACTTCAGCAGATTTAAGGTTACAATTCACTCTTGAATTATGGGTGGGATCTGAAAAAGCAGAAAGTGGGAAGACCTTATAGGATAAAGCTGCAACCTGAGAAAGGTACTGTATGAATTACAGTTCTTTTGGTTTCAGGCAACAGAAGCCACCCATAGCTTTGCTACTCAAATGTCACCCCTAGACCAGTGACATCAACATATTCTGGGCAAATGTTGGAAATGAAGCATCTTCAGCTCCACCATGGACCGACTGATTCAGAATGTACAGTTTACCAAGATCTTCAGGCAAGACATCTGCACATTAAAGTTTGGCTAGCATTGGAGTAGTGTAAGTGAGCATAGGGTGAATATTGGTGTCAAAAATCCAGAAATAGCTGAATTAAAACCACCAGATCAATAAATAGTGTTTAATAAGAGTTTATTATGCATATAAGAACAGTTTATGAAGTGGGAGCTTTAAAATCAGAATGATATGAAGCTTAGGAGCATGAAATTATAAGATGGCTTATAAAGTAAAAATGAGGAAAGGAGATATTTATTCTTTAGGATGATTGGATGTTGTAATGAAGGTTTCCAGGCAGTTGGGGATTTGTTAAAATTGATTATCTCATGCCATTTTTAGGAAGATGACTTCAATTTCTTGAATGATTGTCAGAGGGACTTTTAGGAAATAACCTAAGTTTCACTGGTGTTCATGAAATAAGATAGATTTAGTTTTGTTTATGTGACTTAGACAGTTTTATATGTTCATGGAATTCTCAAGTGTGGTCTTGATTTTGTATTTAATTTTAACATTGGAATTATCTGGGAAGATACAAATAAGTGGAAGCACATATTGTGCTCATGGATAGGAAGAATTAGCATCATTAGGATGTCCATACTAACCAAAACAATCTATAGATTCAATGAAATTCCTATTAAAATACCAATGCCATATTTCAAAGATCTAGAACAAATATTTAAAAAATTTATATAGTCCCAAAAACAGACCTTGAATAGCCTCAGCTATCTTCAGAAAGAATAACAAATTGGGAAGGATCACAATACCTGATATCAAGCTATACTATAAGGACATCGAAATCAAAACAGCATGGTACTGGCATAAAAACAGACACATAGATCAATGGAACAGAATAGAAAGCCCAGAAATAAACCTGCACCTTTATAGTCAATTAATATTCTACAGGGGAAGCAAGTACATGCAATGGGCTTGTGATAGCTTATTTAATAAATGGCGTTGGGAAAATTGGACAGATGCATGCAGAAAAATGAAACTAGTCCACCTTCTTACACCACACACAAGAACTTATTCAAAATGTAGCAAAGACTTAAATGTTAAACTCAAAACCATAAAAATCCTAGAAGAAATCATAGGCAGCAAAATCTCGGACATTACTCATAGCAATTGTTCCTCAGATATATCCCCCTAGGCAAGGGAAACAAAAGAAAAATAAACAAATGAGACTACATCAAACTAAAAAGATCTTTGCACAGCAAAGGAAATTATCAACAAAATAGACAACCCACAAAATGAGAGAAAATATTTTCTAATACATCTGATAATGGGTTAATATCCAAAATTTATAAAGTACTTGAAAACTCAACACCAAAAAAACCAAACAACCCAATTAAAAAATGATCAAAGTACCTGAATAGACACTTCTCCAAAGAGGATATGCAGATGGTCAATAGACATATGAAAAGATGCTCAATGTCACTAATCATCAGAGAAATACCAATTAAAAACACAATGAGATATCACCTCACACCTGTCAGAATAGCTATCATCAATAAATCAACACACAAAAAGTGCTGGAGAGAAGGTGGAGAAAGGGGAACACTTTTGCACTCTTGGTGGGAATGCAGATGGGTGCAGCCACTGTGGAAAGCAGTATGGAGATACCTTCAAACATTAAAAATAGAACTGCCTTTTGACCCAGTGATCCCACTTCTGAGAATATCTGAAGGAACTCAAAACACTAATTTAAAAGAACATAAGCACCCCTATGTTCATTGCAGCATTATTTATAATTGCCAAGATATGGAAGCTGCCTAAGTGTCCATCAATAGGTGAGTGCATAAAACAACTATGAAGTCATAGAGGGAGGGAAGATGGCAGCCAGTAGGTGGGAGCTGAGTCCATTTGCTCTGTTCACTGAACTGGGACATCTAGATGGTCTTCCAAAGAACAGAGTGAACACCCAACAGATTCTCAGCTGATATGAAGTGTGGAAGCCACAGAGTGCAGAGGACATGTAAAAATGGATGGTAAGGAGATTTTGTAGGCTGATGGGAAGGTCCCTGGGCCTTGTGTCAGAGACCCAAGGCTGCTGTGGGAGCATTGGAGGAGAGCTGGGTCAGTGACAGCAACCCAGAAGCTCCCTTTCCTCCCAGAATAGGGAAGTCTTAGACTCACTCCAGCAGAGACCTGGACACTTAAAGTTACTGTAGGGGGGCACTCAAAAAGGAGTAAGTGACACAAAACTGGCAGTGTATACCTGCTGGGCCAGCTGTCACTGGCTGAGACAGTACCAGAGAATTTTGGGAGCCAGGTGACACCAGAAGTTGGTAGAAGAGATGAGCAGTGACTGGCTATGACCCAGATAGACTCTGGACTGGTTAGAGAGTTGGCCTGTGTGGAAAGCTGGGTGCTTGTTAGGGGCTGCAAGCAACCCCCAACAGGACCTTTCTCAAAAGACGATCTCAGTAGCTGTTCAGGATCCTTGAGCTTGCTCAAAGGCTAGGCCAACAAAGAAGGGGAGAACGCAATTTGCTCCCACTCAGTGCACCTCACAAACTGATAAAAGAATTGCAAAACGAGGTGGATTTTCAGCACTGGCCTGGTGCAAATATACAGAGTGGACAGTGTAGGCTGCATAGTGCTGTGAGTGCATGGGCTAGAAACTGGGCACCTATGACTATTATAGCCCAGACTGAGCCCCCATCCTCACAGAACCACAGGAAAGGAAAAAAAATGCAGCCCAGCCTTCACTCTGCCTGTGGGATCCTGGAAGACCTGCAAAACCATATTGGAGGGTATAAAATTAGTAGGAGGTCTTGGTATTTTGTTTTGTTTTTTTTAAAGCATGAGACAATAAGACCTGGAGCAGTAAGAAAACCAGAGAAGGACCCAAAACAAAGTCAGACAGTAAACACCAACAGCTGAGACAATTTCATTTTGTTCTCCTTCAGAACTTGCTTTTTTTTTTTTCGTTTCTCTTCTTTACATTTATTTATATTTTTGTTTGGTTTCGTTTGGTTGTTTTTATTGTTTGATTTGTTTTTTATTCTTCCGTTTATATTTCATTTTAATTTTTCTCCTTTTTTTATTTGTATTCCAAATAACACATTACTCTTCGTCTTTTACTTTTAATTCTTTTTATTCAGATTATGTATTTCTTATCATACTATTGTTATTCCAAATCTCACACAGCACCCTTAGCTGGTCTTAGTCCATTTTCCCACCTTCCTGAGCATTATTACTTTTGAAGTTAACTTTATTTTCTCTCACACTACTCCAAGTTTCTATCTCTTACTCGCTATTTCTCTTCCATGGCATAAGTGCTCTTCTTTCTCAAGTCAGCTCACATTGTTGTCCCTTCTGATAGGAGTCTTATTTCTTTTTCAGCTTTCATAAACAGTGGCTAGTCTAGTGAAATATGGTTATGGCTATACTTCTCTAAAGGATATCCTATTTGTTCACTATTTGTTTGTACTTTAAATCCCATAGAATACTCTCCTGCTAATATACTCCATTTGGCCTTCACCTGCCCCTGATAAGTTGAGTAAGGAATTATATTTCATTAAAACTTTTTCTCCTTTTTTTCTTTTTTCCTCTCTCCCATTTTCTTCTTTTTTCTTTTCTTTCTTTATTCCCCTCTCTTAACCTGGACTTTACTCTTTACTCCTTACTTTTATTAGCTTGCTTCCTCTATCCCCTCAAAGTCATTTTTCTTTACTGTAGACATCTCATAATCACTTTTCACTGTTTTAAAATATTCTTATTCCCATTTCACCTTTATTGAACTACATTCAATTGTCATTCTTCTTGAGCTTGCTATGGTTTTTCTGCAGTTTTACTCTGGTTGGTCCAGTACCTCTCAGTTTTACTTCAAAACTCATAGTATAAACTTCCTTCTTCTTACCCCATTGTACCCATTGCACTTTTGTGTTTTGCTTATGGCTTAAATTTTGTTCTCTCCCTTTCTTTGACTTGATTCTATCCTAATTTTCATCAATTATCCTCCATCTTACCACACAACAAAAATTTCCCCCTTTTAGTCATGTTATGTTCCCTTTGTCATATCTTATAATATCCCCAAATTTCTCTTCACCTTTATTAATATTAGTTCAATTCTAGTTGAGGCTGCTAATGTGGTAGGGGGATTGTTTTTGCTGGCATAGGTTTGGTTGCCTGGTAGTATTGCCTTCTTAACTGACATATGTAAAACAGAATACAAGACAAAGTGGACTTGGAGAATACCAGTAAACTTGATGGAAGGGAGAACCCACCAACAAAGTAACCACCAACAGGCAAAGCCCAAGTACAAAAATAGAACCCACAGGAACAGAAGAAAGGGCAACCATAGAGAATCCAGAGAAAAAGATCAAAGAGACCACACATTGAGTCCCATAGAACCCCTACCACAGAAGTTCTCCCTCTGAAGAGAGCTGGAAAAGCAGAGCATCTGGAATCACAGAAACAAAAAATAATCACCTAAAATGGGGAGACAAAGAAAGAACCTGAAATCAAAAGGCATGAAAGACTCCCCAGTAAAAGAGCTAAATGAAATGAAGGCAAGCAAAATATCAGATGTAGAATTCAAAAGAATGGTGATAAAGATGCTCAAGGAACTCACTGACAGCTACAAGGAACTGAGTAAGAACTACAAAAGTATGAAAAAGGAAATAAAAACTATAAACAAGAACCAGGAAGAAATGAAGAATACAATACCTAAAATAAAAAAATACACTAGAAGGAATTGCAAGCATGCTGGATGAAACAGAGGACCAAATTAGTGAACTGGAAGACAAGGTAGAAATAAATGCCCAGGTAGAGCAGCTGGATGAAAAAAGACTAAAAAAATATGAAGATGGCTTAAAGGAACTGCAAAACAACAAGAAACACAACAAAACTGGAATCATACACATATCAGAAGGACAAGAAAAGGAGCAAAGGATAGAAAACACATTTCAAAAAATGACAGAAAACTTTCTTAACCTGGAGAGGGGAAAAGCCACACAAACTCAGGAAACACAGAGGGTCCCAATGAAGATGAACCAAAGAAGCCTACTCCAAGACATATCATAATTAAAATGCCAACTTCTAAAGACAAAGGAAGAATATTAAAGGTGGCTAGGGAGAATCAGGAAGTAACATACAAGGGAGTTCCAATAAGGCTAGCACCTGAATTCTCAACACTATAAGCCAGAAAGGAATGGCAAAAAATTTTCCAAGTAATGAAAAGCAAAGGCCTGCAATCAAGACTACTCTACTCAGCAAGGCTCTAAATTAAAATGGAAGGTGAAATGTGGAGTTTCTCACACATAGAAGGCTGAAAGAATATCCCTCCACCAAACCAGCATTGCAAGACATGCTAAAGGGACTGCTTTAAGAAGATGAAAGAAGCGTCGTAAATGAACATGTAAAAAGGACCCATGGACTAAGCCAAAGAGGGTAGGATTGAGGGTGGGAGGTGGCGGTGGGTAGTGTGGGGGAAAGTGGTGGTGGGAAAATGGAGACAACTGTATTTGAACATCAATAAAAAAAGAAGAAATAAAAAAGAAGGTGAAGGAAAAGAGTGAGAGACAGAGGAACACAGGTACAAAGGGGAAAAATGGCAATGAATAAGTACCTACCAATAATAACCTTAAATGTAAATGGATTAAATGCTCCAATAAAAGGCTATACTGTAGGTGAATGGATAATACACCATGACCACACGTATGCTGCCTACAAGAGACCCACCTCAGTACAAAAGGCATACACAGACTGACAGAGAAGTGTTGAAAAAAAATATTCCAACCAGATTTCTGGACAAGATGGAGGAACACTGTAACCCTACATGTACAAGAACTGGAGGAGCAACAACAAACAAATTGCAGATGGAGCAGAAGGAAGGAAATAACCAGTATCAGAGCACAATTAAATGATATAAAGACAAGAAGAACAATTCAACTGATCAATAAATCCATGAACTGGTTCTTTGAAAAGATAAACAAACTCGACAAGCCTTTGAGCAGACAAATCAAGACAAAAAGAGAGAGAACCCCAATAAATAAAATCAGAAATGGAAGAAGAGAGATTTCAACTGAAACCACAGAAATATAAAGGATTGTAAAAAAATTACTACAAACATCTATATACCAAGAAATTTGAAAACTTGGGTGTAGTGGACAAATTTCTAGAAAAATATAATCTTCCAAAATTCAACGAAGAAGCAGCAGAAAGCCTGAGCATAGTGATAACAGCTAGTGAAACTGAAGCAGTAATCAGAATAATCCCAGTACACAAAAGCCCTGGATTAAACAGCTTCATAGGAGAATTTTACAAAACATCTAGGAACGAACTAACCCCTATCCATCTCAGACTATTGCAAAACATCCCAGAAGAGGGAAGACTTCCAAACTCTTTTTATGAGGCCAGCATTATCCTAATCCTAAAACTGGATAAGGACATAACAAAGAAAGAAAGCTACAGACCAGTATCACTGATGAACATAGATGCTAAACCTCAACAAAATTTTGGCAAAACCAATCCAGAAAAACATTAAAAAGATCATACATCATGATCAAGTGGGATTCATCCCAGGGATGCAAGGATGGTACAATATTTGAAAATCCATAAATGTAGTACCTCACATGAAAAAGGAAAGTCAAAAATCACAGGATTTTAGCAGTAGATGCAGAAAATGCATTTGATAAGGTATAGTACCCATTTGTGATAAAAACACCCAGCAAAGTGGGAATAGAGGGAGCATTACTCAAAGTAATAAAGGCTATATATGAGAGAACTACAGCCAACATCATGCTCAATGGGCAAAAACTAAAATCTTTTCCACTACGATCACCAACAAGACAAGGTTGTTCACTTTCACCACTTCTATTCAACATAGTATTGGAAGTTCAGCCACAGTGATCAGACAAGAAAGGGAAATAAAAGGCATCCAAATTGGAGAGAAGGAAACAAAACTGTCATTGTTTGCAGATGACATGATGGTATACATAGAAAGTCCTATAGACTCAGCCAAAAAACTGCTCAACTTAATAAATGAATTTGGCAAAACAGCAGGGTACAAAGTCAGTATTCAGAAATCAAAGACATTTTTGTATACCAACAATGAAACAGCAGAAGCAGAAATGGAGAAAAAAATCCCATTTGATATAGCAACAAAAAAATAAAATACCTAGGAATAAACCTAACCGAGGAGGTAAAAGACCTGTATTCAGAAAACTACACAACACTAAAGAAAGAAACCAAGGAAGACACAAACAAATGGAAACATATACCGTGTTCATGGATGAGAAGAATTAACATCATCAAAATGTCCATACTACCCAAAGCAATTTATAGATTAAACGCAAGCCCTATTAAAATACCAATAACATATTTCACAGATATAGAACAAACATTTCAAAAATTTATATAGAACTGTAAGTGATCCCCAATAGCTGTGGCAATTTTGAGAAAGAGGAACAAAGTAAGTGGGATCATAATTCCTGATATCAAATTATATTACAAGCCCACTGTAATCCAAACAGTCTGGTACTAGCATAAGAAGAGATACATAGACCAATGGAACAGAATAGAGAGCCCAGAAATGAACTCATGTATCTATAGTAAATGAATATTTGAGAAAGTGGGTGGGAACATAAAATGGAGAAAAAATAGACTCTTCAATAGATGGTGTTGGGAGATCTAGACAGCCACATGCAAAAAAAAAATGAAACTCGACCACTAACAAACCGTACACCAAAATAAACTCAGATGGATAAAAGACTTAAATATAAGTCTCAACACCATAAAAGTCCTAGAGGAAAACATAGGCAGGAAAATCTCAGATATTCCACACAACAATATTTTCAACACTGTGTCCCCTAGATCAAGGGACAGGAAGAAAAGAGTAAACAAATGGGACTTAATCAAAATAGAAAGCTTCTGCATGGTTCAACAAAACATCAGCAAAATGAAAAAGGAACCAACTGTATGGGAAAATATATTTTGGGGAATCACCTTGGCTGGTTTCAGAAGGTGTAACCCCCATGGCTAAGGCTGAGTAAAAAACCCTTGGGATCATAAGACACAGCCTCTGTCCCCTTTACTTCACCCTGCTTGGCCCCAGGTGGAAGATTAGTTAGCCAATGATGGGTAAGATTCCTCAAGGGAGGGGCAACCTAAGGCAGGCGCAGTTGCAAAGGGAACATCAGGGGAGGACTTAGGAAACAATAGAAAATGGGTGATGGACCTTCACACCTCAACTTTGTCATAGGCTGAGTCCTCATTCTATGTGTGAAAAATCTAATCTCTTGGCTGCCTTACCTCTCCTGCCTGACTTAAGCCTAAAACAATGCCAGAGGCAGGTGTGGCCCTGTGCTAGAATGGGTGATTTCCAGGGCAATCAGGCCTAAGAAAGAATGCATAAAATCCTGTGAAACCTGCTTTACTATGAATACCCTCAATTTAAAAGATAAGAATCTAAGCATAAAATGAGTTTGTTTCCCAAAGTGTTATTGCCCTTTAGCTATCTGACCTTGACTCCGAATCAGCCGTCAGAGTTCTTTGAATGTTATCTATTGTTTGATCATTACTGACTGACAATGATGGATGAGCTTTATGCCCTATATTCCTATACAAATTAAACCCAATAAAAGCCCATTGAGGAACAGGCTCAAGGCCCCTCTCCTTTGAGAGATTGGCTACCTTTCCAATCCAAGCACATCATGTCTTTGTAGACTTATTCTCATTTGTGGTGGTGAACGGGGGAGCTCTGTGGGCAGAGCCTCCACCCTGCCACAATAAATTTCTCAATGATACCTCAGACAAGGGTTTGATGTCCCAAATATATAAAGAACTCACACAAGTCCACTCCAGAAAGACAAACAATCCAAGTAAAAAATAGGCAAAGGACCTGAACAGAAACTTCTCCAAGGAAGACATACAGAGGGCCCAGAGACATATGAAAAGATGCTTAGCATCACTAGCCATCAGACATGCACATTAAAACCATGAGACACAACTTCACACCCATCAGAGTGGCCATCCTAAACAAATTAACAAATAACAAGTGCTGGTTAGGTGTTCAGAAAACAAAATTCTAGTACATTATTGGTAGGAATGCAGACTGGTGAAAGTCAGTGTGGAAAACAGTATGGAATTTCCTCAGAAAACTAAAAGTGGAACTCCCTTTTGACCCAACAATTCTATTGCTGGGATTATATCTTAGGAATCCTGAAACACCAATTTAAAAGAACCTATGCACCCCAATGTTCATAGCAGCACAATTTACAATAGCCAAGTGCTGGAAGCAAGCTAAGTGCCCACCAGTAAATGAGTGAATCAAATAACTCTGGTACATTTACACAATTTAATACTACAGAGCATAAAGAAAGAAGGAGTTCCTACACTTCGTACAACATGGATGGATATTGAGAGCATTATGCTAAGTGAAATAAGCCAGGTGGTGAAAGACAAGTATCATATGATCTCACTGATAATCGGAAACTAATCAACAAAAAAACAAGCAAGCAAAATGCATCCAGAGACATTGGAATTAAGAACAACCTGACAGTAACCAAAGAGGAGGTGGGAGGGGGTAATGGGGGGAAATAGGGAAGGGTTTTCAGGAACAACTATAAAGGGCACATGGACAAAACCAAGGGGGAGTGGTATCAGGGAATGGAGGTGCGGATGGTTGGGGTGGGAGGTAGTGGTGGAGGGTAAATGTGGACAACTATAATTGAACAACAATAAAAATAATTTTTAAAAAACTGACAGCAACTACTGGGGTGGAGGAGGGGGACATCAGAGGAAAGAAGAAGTTTTGTCAAGGAACATGTATAAAGGACCCGTTTAAAAAGCCTAAGGGGCACAGGATTGAGGGTGACAGTTGGGAGTGGGTGGGGAGAGGGAGAGTGTTTTGAAGGGAAATGTAAACAACTCTAGCTGAACAATAATATAAAAATTAAAAATAAAAATAAATAAATCATCCCTGGCTGGTGTGGCTCAGTGGACTGAGTGCTAATCTGCAAACCAAAGCGTCAGCGGTTCAATTCCCAGTCAGGGCACATGCCTGGGTTGTGGGCCAGATCCCCTGTGAGAGATACACAAGAGGCAACTACACACTGGTGTTTCTCTCCCTCTTTTTCTCTGCCCCTTCCCCTCTCTCTAAAAAAAAATTAATAAAATATAAATAAAAATAAATAAATAAAGACAACTATGAAGCATTTACACAATGGAGTACTACTTGGCCATTAAAAAAGAAGAAAGTGGAAGAGGTAAGATGGCAGTGAGATAGGCGGGAGTGGAGTCCACTTCCCTCTGCACATGGGTAAAATATCTAGCCCATCTTCTAAGGAACAGAGCCAACAGCCAACAGCCAACATTACCCCAGCATATATGAAGACTGGAGAACAAAAATTGTAGAGGACATTGAAAAATCAGACAGTAAGGAGAGTGCTTCGGGACAATAAGCTCTCTGGGTCCAGCATGGGGACCAGGGTGGCTGCAGTGCCACGTCTGGTGCCAGCTTTTTATTTTTGCAGCCAGGTCTGCTGCAGCATTCTTGGGAGAGAGCTAGGTCAATGGCTCCCTCCTCTGCCAAAAAAGATTTGAGCAGCACCGGGAGACTCCTGGTTGCTTGAAGTCACAGGGGGGCAATAAGGATGAAGTTGTAAGCATATGGGGGCTGTGAGCACCCACTGAGACTATGGATGCCGGCTGGGGAGAGTTGGGCCATGACGGACCCTGACCCTGATAGTCCCCCATCTGGTTGGAGAGTTGGGCTGTGTGAGAGGCCAGGAGGTTGGTAGGAGCATCAGGCTTAAGCAGGAGGAATTTTTCAAAAATAAAAAGTGAAAAAAGAGGCACTTGGCAGCTGTTTGGGGGATTCTCCTGCAGCAGCCGCCCCAGCCTCTGTGCCCCTAACCCTGCCCATTCTCGTGGCACTCCTGCAGTGGCATGGAAGACCCTGTGCTCACACCCAAAGCCCCAGGAAGAGTGCACACCCAAACCTGCGGGACCAGTAGCTGCCTGTCCTGCCCCAGTAGCAGAGGCTGAGTGCTCACACCTGCAGAACCAGGAAGGAGCATGGCTGACCCTGCCACCCAGAGGCAGCACACACCCAACCCCTGCACCCCTGGGGAAGCAGCAGAGGAGGTGTGCACCTGTACCCACAGTGGCAGCCATGGCAGCACCCCTGCCTGTGGAGCCAACTGGCTCTCCAGGAGGAAGGCGGAGACATCCCCACAGAGGAAAACTTCAGGGCTCAAGGAATCAGCAATCCCCAGAAAGACCTAACTCAGTGAGGGGGCTGAACTAGCCTGAAGGGGCACAGAGAGTCCCTAGCATCTAGGACAGCAAAGAGCAAGAAGGTGGTGTGTGAATTGCCCCTAATTAGCACACCTCAAGGACAGCCCAGAGGGTGGACTGACAGCCTAGGCTGAGCACAGAAGGGCACTGAGGGACTGACAGCGAACTGAGGAACTGGACTGGAGGCTGGGCAAGTGCTGCTCAGGAAAGGAGAGAAGTGAAAAAAAAGTCTCCCACAGCCTGCTGCAGCCAGGAAGACCAACAGAACTGACTTGGCCAGTTTAAAGCCAGCAAGAGGCTTTTTAAAAATTCCCTTCTTCCTTCCTTCCTTCCTTTCTACCGTTCTTTTTTTTTTAATTCCCACAAGCGAGACAATAAAACTTGGGGCTTTGAAAGGACCAGAATTGTATTCAAAGATGAGAAATCCCAACAACTGCAACAGTGAGATAAATTTCATTTTGCTATTCTAGAGAACTTGCAAGCTATTGCATATTAGTATTATTATTATTTTTCATTATTCTTACATCTTTTATATTATTACTATTTTTGTATTTCCCTTCTTTTTGTTTAGTCTTCTTCACTTGGCTTGTTAAATTGCATTGTTTGACTGGTTTCCCTTGTTCTCTCTTTCTTAGTGTATTTTTAATTTTCCGTCTTTCACTTCACTTGTGTCCCAATACCACACTACTCTAGGTCCTATACTTCCTATTCTTGTTACTGAGGTAACATAGATTCTGTCCAATGATTGTTGCTCCATTACTATTGTAAATAATTGCTGTTCCATACAACTGTAAATACTACACAGCACCACTCCCAGATCTTAGCTCACTTCACTCTTTCCACAACTTTATTACTGTTGTGGTTAACTCTATTCTCTCACACACTACACCTATTTTCTATCTTTTATTTTCACTTTATCTCATAAGCTAACCTCACCCAAGTTCACTGCTTTCCAGATCCAACTCACAATTCTTCCCTGCCACAAAAAGAGTCTTATCTTTTTCAACCATTTCTAAAAAGTGGCTAGTTGGGCAAAATATCACAGTTAACACTATACACATCCAAAGGATCTCCTATCTCTTCTCTACAGGTTGGTACTTTAAGAACCATAGAATACATCTCATCTGTCTTAAACCATTTTGCCTTCCCCCTCCAAATGATCACAAAAAAGACTAGGTGGAAACTGTGAAAACTGGGATACCTGCTGGAAGAGGAAAAACACTACCAAAGGAACCACCAACAGATAACAAAAGAAGAAGGTGGAGGATGGAGGTGAAGCCACACTAACTCAACCCAGGACTGAGCAGGAAATGCAACTAAATGGTGGAGAAATTACCAAGAACAAACAACTGAACAAGAGCAAAAGAGAAGCCTCAAAAACTTGTACACATGGGAGAACCAGTTTCAACACAACCTGCCCACACCTGCAAACCAGAATACAAGATGTGGTGGACAGAGTAACCCTCATTTAACCAGCTGGAAGCAAGGACCCACCAAAGAAAGACACAACATCAATCAAGACACAAAGACAACAAAGAGCCAACATAAATGACAGCCCGAGACCAGCAAGCTCAGGAGATCAAGGAGACTGCACCACTGAGTCTCACAGGTCTTCTACCATAGCAGTTCACACCATAAACACAAAGAGTCAGAACAGGTCATTTTTAAAACCAGAGACTAACAAGAAGAGTCTCACAAACAATGGGAAGACAAAGAAACAATCCCCAAATAAAAAGAAAAGAGGACACCTCAGAGAGAATGCTAACTGAACTAGAGGCAAGTCAATTATCAGATATTGAGTTCAAAGCAATGGTTATAAGGAAGCTCAATGAGCTCACAGAGAATTACCAAAAACTACAGGGAAACAACAATGAACTCACTGCAAACTATATCAACATGAAAAAGAAAATAGAAACTATCAACAAGGGCCAAGAGGAAGTGAAGAATACAATTTCTGAAGTGAAGAACACAGTGAAAGGAATCAAAAGCAGGCTCAATGAAGCAAGGATTGAATCAGCAAGCTGGAGGAAAAGGTAGAAAAGAACACCCAGAAAGAGCAAGAAAAGGAAAAGAAGCTCAGAAAGACTGAAGAGGAATTAAGAGAAATGTAGAACAGCATGAAAGGTAATAATGTCTATATAATAGGGATACCAGAAGGAGAAGAAGAAGAGCAAGGGATAGAAAGCCTGTTTGAAAAAGTAATGATGGAAAACTTCCCTAATCTGATGAGGAAAAAAGTCACATAAACCCAGGAAACACAGAGAGGCCCAATCAAGAGGCCCACACCAAGACACATCATAATTAAAATGGCAAAATTCCAAGACAAAGAGACAATCTTAAAGGCAGCAAGGAGACACAGGAAGTAAGACACAAGGGAGCCCTGATGAAACTAGCAGCGGACTTCTCAACAGAAAAACTCCAAGTCGGAAGGGATTGGCAAGGAATATTCTAAGTGATGAAACCAAAGGCCTGCAACTGAGACTCCTTTATCAGCCAACTCTCTGAACTAAAATGGAAGGCCAAAAAAGGAGCTTCCTGGACAAAAGAAGCCTCAAAGAATACACCTCCTCCAAACAAGCTCTACAAGACATGCTGAAGTGTTTGCTTTAAGAACAGGAAGAAAAACAGTGAAAGAGTGAGGAGCACAGGTACGAAAAAATGGCAATGAATAAGTACCTATCAATAATAAGGTTAAACATAAATGGATTAAATGCTCCAATCAAAAGACATGGACTAGCTGAATGGATAAGAAAACATGAGCCACAAACATGCTGCCTACAAGAGACCCACCTCAGGACAAAACACCTACAAAGACTGAATCTGAAAGGCTGGAAACAAATACTCAAGCAAACGGACAGGAAGAAAAAAAAAAGCTGTGGTAGCAATACTCATATGAGACAAAATAAACTTCAAAAAAAGAGGCCATAAAGAGAGACCCATAAGGCCACTTGATAATATTCAAGGGAAGAATCCACCAAGAAGACATAAACATTGTAAATATATATTCACCCAACATAGGAGCACCCAAATACATAAAGAAAATCTTGGAGGACTTCAAGAAAGATATTGACAGCAACACAATTACAGTAGGAGATTTTAACACCCCACCATCAAAAATGGACAGATCTTCCAAACAAAATATCAACAAACATATTGTAGCATTGAACAATACCCTAGATGAAATGGACTTAACTGTTATATATAGAGCATTTCATCCCAAAGAAGCAAATATACATTCTTTTCAAATGCACATGGAACATTTCCAAAGATAGACCACATGATAGGACACAAAACAAGCCTCGACAAATTTACGAAAATTCAAATCATATCAAGCATTTTCTCCGACCACAAGGGACTGAAACTAGAAACCAATTCCAAGGGGAAAAAAAACCAAAACACTCAAAATCATGGACATTGAGTAGCATGCTATTAAACAATGAATGGGTCAAGAATGAGATCAGGGAAGAAATCAAAAAGTTCCTGGAAACAAATGAAAATGAACTCACAACAACCCAAAAGTTATAGGACACAGCGAAGGCAGTTCTGAGATGGAAGTCCATAGCGACACAGGCCTACCTAAGAAATGTAGGAAGGTTTCAAACAAACAACCTAACTCTATGCCTACGAGAACTTGAGGAACAACAACAAAGACAGAGCAAGTAGAAGGAAGGAAGTAACCAAGACCAGAGCACAATTAAATGACATAGAGACTAAAAGCAAAGTTCTAAAGATCAATGAATTCAGGAGCTGGTTCTTTGAAAAGATAAACAAATTGACAAGCCTTTAAGCAGGCTCATCAAGAAAAAAAGAGATAGGACCCAAATGAACACAATCAGAAATGAAAGAGGATAGATTACAACTGATACCACAGAAATACAAAGGATTGTAAGAAATTACTATGAGGAACTCCATGGCAAGAAATTTGAAAACCTAAGTGAAATGGACAAATTTGTAGAAAAATATAATCTTCCAAAATTGAATGCAGAAGAATCATAAAGCCTAAACAGACCAATAACCACTGATGAAATTGAAGCCATAATCAAAAAGCTTCTGACCCACAAAACTCCTGGACCAGATGGTTTAACAGGAGAATTTCACAAAGCATTTAATAAAGAGCTAACTCCCATCTTCCACAGATTATTCAAAATATTCCAGAAGATGGAAGACTCTCAACCTCTTTTTATGAAGCCAGCATCATCCTAATCCCAAAATCATATAAAGACATAACAAAAAGAAAACCTCAGGCCAATATTGCTGATGAAAATAGATGCTAAAATCCTCAACAAAATATTGGTGAACTATATCCAGCAATACATTAAAAAGATCATACACCATGATCCACTGGGATTCATCCCAGAGATGCAAGGATGGTGCAATATTTGCAAATCAATAAAGATAATACACCACATGTACAAAACCAAAGACAAAAATTACATGATCATAGCAATAGATGTGGGAAAAGCATTTGATAAGGTATAGCACCCATTTATGATAATAACACTCAGCAAAGTGGGAATAGAGGGAGCATTCCTCAACATAATAAAGGCCATATATGAGAGACCTACAACCAACATCATACTCAATGCACAAAAGCTTGGAGCTTTCCCACTAAGATCAGGGACAAGAAAAGGATGCCCACTTGTACCATTCCTACTCAGCATACTACTGGAAGTCCCAGCCACAACAATCAGACAAAAAAAGAGAGAAGAAATAAAAGGCATCCAAGTTGGAAAGGAGAAAGTAAAACTGTCATTGTTTGCAGATGACACGATCGTGTACATAGGAAGTGCAAAAGGCTCTACTAATAATCTACAAGACCCAATAAGTGAATGTGGCAAAAGAGTGGGATACAAAGTCAATATTCAGAAATCAAAGGCATTTTTGTACAACAACAATGAAATATCAGAAACAGAATTCAGGAAAAAAACCTCATTTGCTATAGCAACAAGAAAAACAAAGTACCTAGGAATAAACCTAACCAAGGAGTAAAAGACTTGTACTCAGAAAACTACACAACACTGAAGAAAGAAATTAAGGAAGACACAAACAAATGGAAGCATGTACCATGCTCATGGACTGGAAGAATTAACATTATGAAAATATCCATACTACCCAAATTGATTTATAGATTCAATGCAATCCCTATTAAAGCACCAATGACATATTTTGGAGA
Organism: Phyllostomus hastatus; assembly: GCF_019186645.2. Lineage (NCBI taxonomy): Eukaryota > Metazoa > Chordata > Mammalia > Chiroptera > Phyllostomidae > Phyllostomus > Phyllostomus hastatus. Next base: position 17,392,277 of record NW_025334022.1, read on the forward strand.
TATAGAACAAACATTTCAGAAATTTATACGGAGACATAAATTACCCCGAATAGCTGCAGTACATTTGAGAAAGAAGAACAAAGCAGGAGGGATCACAATACTTGATTTCAAACTATATTACAAGGCTACTGTAATCAAAACAACCTGGTACTGTCATAAAATGAGGTACATAGACCAATGGAACAGAACAGAGAGCTCAGAAACAAACCCAAGTCTCTATGGTCAATTAATATTTGATAAAAGAAGAAGAAGCATAAAATAGAGCAAAAATATCCTCTTCAACAAATGGTGTTGGGAGATCTGGACAGCTACATGCAGAAAAAAAAAATGAATCTCGATCACCAACTTACAAAATGCACAAAAGTAAATTCAAGGTGGATGAAAGACTTAAATATTAGCCATGAAAGCATTAAATAGGCAGGAAAATCTCAGACATTCTATGCAGCAACATCTTCGTAGATATGTCCCCTAAAACAAGGCACATAAAGGATTGAATAAACAAATGGGACTGCATCAAATTAAAAAGCTTCTGCATGGCTAAAGAAAACAGCATTAAAATGAATCAACTACATGGGAAAACATATTTGCCAATGATACATTGGACAAGGGTTTGATCTTCAAAATACGTAAAGAACTCACATGACTCCACTCCAGGTAGACAAAAAGATTAAAAATGGGCAAATGACTTAAACCGGCACTTCTCCAAGAAGGACATACAGAGGACCCAGAGGCATATGAAAAGATGGCTCAGCATCACTAGCCATCAGAGAGTTTCAAATTAAAACCACAATGAGATACAACCTCACACCAGTCAGAATGGCCAGCATTAGCAAATCAACAAACAAGTGTGGGAGAAGAAGCAAAGAAAAGGGAACACTAGTGCATTGTTGGTGGGGATGCAGACTGGTGCAGCCACTGTGGAAAACAGTATGGAATTTCCTCAGAAAAATAAAAATGGAACTGCCTTTTGACCCAGAAATTACTCTGCCGGTATTATGTCCTAAGAACACTGAAACACCAATACAAAAGAACTTATGCACCCCAGTGTTCATAGCAGCACAATTTACAATAGCCATGTGCTTGAAGCAACCTAAGTGCCCACTAGTAAATGAGTGGATCAAAAAACTATGGTACATTTACACAATGAAATACTACACAGCAGGCAGAAAAAGGAGCTCCTACCCTTTGTGACAGCATGGATGGAACTACAGAGCATTATGCTAAGTAAAATGAGCCAGGCATTGAAGTACAAATACCATATGATCTCACCTTTAACTGGAACCTAATCAACAAAAGAAAAAAGTGAACAAAATATAAGCAGAAACATTGAAATTAAGAACAATAGCCAGAGGGGAGGGTGGAAGGGGACAGTGGAGACAAGGGTTTTCAGGAGCTACTATAAAGGACACATGGACAAAACCAAGGGGGAGGGTGGAAGCAAGGGAGGGTGGTGGGATTGGCTGAGGTTGGGGGAGTGGTGGAGAGAAAATGCAGACAACTGTAATTGAAGGACAATGAAGTAATTAAAAAAAAAGAAAATGTTACCCTTTGCTACAGTATGGACTGGCATGGAGAACATTATGCTATGTGAAATAAGCCAGTCAGAGAAAGACAAATACCATGTGATTTCTCTCATATGTGGAATCTAATGAACAAACTGAACTAACAAGAACAATTGGGACAAACTCACAGATGAAGAACAGATGATAGCTATTGAGGAGGGAGATTGGTCTGGAGGGATTGAACAAAAAGTAAAATGACTCATGAACATGGACGACACTATGGTGATTGCTGGGGAGAGGGGGGTATAAGGTGATTAAAGGGTAATGGAGAAAATATAATAAAGATGAAATAAAATATTAAAAATATGGAGAAAAACAGGTCTCACTCCCAATGACCTGAAGCTACCTTAAATAGTGTGCAGTTAAGGGGTGTGTTTATTGAAATGTCATTAGAATGTCTTTTGAAATTATTGATGAGCCAATTAAAAGCAGCCAGGATATAAGGTAACTAGAGAGAAATATCAGGTGCATTTCATGAATCTTCCTTCCAGGGCAGTGTTCCACAATTTTAACATCTATCCCCAGAAGAATTAGCTTTGAAAAGAGGGAATTAGGAATTTCTACATTATATCCAGAGTCATTTTCAGAGAAGATAAAATTCTTAGCTTGGCATCTGTCATACAAAACTTCTACTATAACCACCAGGGCAAAAATGAGCATGAAACATTCAAGAACACAGAAAAGAACATTAGACAAGAATGAACAGGAATTGGTACCTCTCTAAAGTTGAGAGTTTCTTGACTTAGTTAACTACGATCACTCTCCTATGTAATGGTTCTAATTCTGTATTTCATTTGTTCCCTTTAAGATATTTTTTAAATGGCTAATTAAAAAAATCTCTAACAGTACAAAACAATGTACAATGAAAAGTCTGCCACAGTTTTCTCAGGTTCCCTACACAGAAACCACCACAGTTGAGTCTATCACTTTTGCAAAGATTGAAGTTTCTAGCTTTGGGTTTGATGCAACAAGCCAATGCCATTTGGAGAGTTTCCATAATCATATTATTATAAAAATATTTTCCAGGAAATAAATTTTATATTAGCCATTTGAAATGGAAACTTAAGTAGATCAAATTAACATAGTACCATCTTGCCCTTGTATCACAGGACCTTAGATTTTACAAAGTACTTTTGTACACATTATCTCATTTGATCTTCATATTGATTTTGTGAACTTCTGCAGGTCATGTATTTTCCCCTAATTAAGCCATTTCTGAGGTTCAGAGAGGTTATGGTTTGTCCCATAATCATGTCTCTCACCAAAATAAAAGGCCTTCTGTGGTAAAATCTAATTATAGTCAAATATTTATGTTCAATACTTCTCTTGGGAGCCTTCTTGCCCCTGCCTTCAAAATTCTACTAGGGTAGGATATCCTGCCCCTTTTCACCAATGAAAATACTGTCTTGGTTTCCCCAGTCCCAGCTCCAGTAATCATGGTAATACTTTGCAGTTAACTAGAATTTTTCAGGCTACCATGCAGCTTCGTGTCCAGGCAAGTGTCAGTTCATTGAACAAATATTTCATCCTAATTGGTTCCAGGTACTATTCTGGACACTGGGAACACACTGGTACACAAGACCGGTAAGGTCCCTACTCTACTGAGCTTACATTACATCAGAGGATGAGACAAAGAAGAAAACAAATGAATATGAATTTTAGATAATGATAAGTGCTATGAAGACAAAAAAAAGCAGATTAACGAGTGATATGACAGAGAATGACTGGTGCAGGGTGCTAACCACTTTAGATTACAGAAATCCGGAAGAGTCTCTGAAGTTACCTTTGAGCTCAGAATTGAATTCTAGTCCTGGACCAGTGTTATTTGCCAGCTATGTGAACCTCAGGCAAGGTAGTTAACTTCTTTAGGTATTAGATTTTCCTCTGCCAGACATGGGTTATATATAGTGGTCTAATAATGGTATTCACCCCATGGTATCATTTTGAGGATGGAAATGAGATAATGAAAGCAGAGAATTACTAACAAAATTTATTTCATAAGTAAGTACCCAACAAATATTAGTACATGGTTATCTATGATTTCACTTTCTCTTTGTTAACAACCCATTAAACTATATAGGGTGGGGATTATCATGTCTATTTTTTTAGTCAAGGAAAGTGAGATTTAGAGAGGTTAAATGATATTGAATCACTCAATATGTTGACAGCTTGCCCAACCTATCTGTTTGTAGCTGGAGTGTTCAACTAGCAATGTCGTGTTTGACAGGCTGAAGACTGGGGAGATTGGGGACAGGCAACTACTTTATGCTGTTCAAATTAGAATAGGGATTGTTGTCCCATTCTCAGACTTCTAAAGGGGTAAGAAGAAAGTATTTTAGTGGTCTCTAGAAGGAAATCATTCTTACAGGGGACCAGTAATACTAAATAAAGTAGGTATAAAGCAACTTCAGTAGGTTAGCTGACAGCGTGCAATATCACTTGTTCCTGAATAATAAGCAGTGCTCCTTCATTAAATTGAATATAGTCCTGTAAAATTATAGCCTAGATTTTTCTTAGCCCAGTCCATTTTTAATCTAATAGAGTTAGAAAAAATTAATTTAAATGTGTTCATATCATTACATTTTTATATTCAACAGTGTCTGATATATAGAATCTATAATACTTGTAATATTATAAACTGATAGCTTGTGATGGTGCATAATAAAGTTAAACCAACATTCAGAAGAACAATTCACAACCCTAGAACAACAACAAAAAAGCTTCTTCATGAAATAATCCCCTAAGCCCACCAGGGAGCCACTGCTAATATTCCTATCAAGACCCCCAGAATCTGGCTGGAATCCCCTTCAGGGCTGAATCTGGGGTCTACTTCCATCCAGATCTTTAGAAAAATGAACAGGAGGAGGTCTGACTCCTTGCTCCAGTATGGTCAGGAGCCAATGGGATGATGGCTTTAAATTACACTGTGTACAGAAAAAAATAGTCTCCTCTTGTTGTTCCACTTAATAGCTAGCATACAGTGTTAACTCTGTGCCAGCCTTCACTTGGGGCATTTAATGTGAATTAACAAACTTAAATATCACAGCACTCTTACAAAGCATTAGTTTTAACAAAGCTAATAACAAAACACTACAGGGTAGGTGGCTTAAACAACACAAATTAATTTTCTGGAAGTTTTGGAGACTGAAAGTCCAAGTTCAGGGTACGGACAGGGTTGGTTTCCTGAGTCCTTTTTTCTATCCTTGCTGATGGCCACCCTATTGCTAAATCTTCACATGGCTTCTCCTCTGCATATGAACCCGTGGTGTTTCTTCCTGTTCTTATGAGGACAACAGCCACATTGGATTTAGAGTCCCACCATAGTGGCTTCATTTTAACTTAATCTCTACTTTAAAGATTTCATCTCAAAATTAATTCACATTCTGAGGTACTGGGGGTTAGAACTTCTACATATGAATTGGGGAGGCACAATTCAATCCATAACATACTATTGTTATGTTTTCTTTAAAAATTAGAGCACTGAGGCACCAGGGAATTAAGTATCTTATCCCAGGCTGCACACTAATAAGTGCCAGAGCTCAGAATTTAACTCAAGCTTAGTTTTTTTTTAAAGATTTTATTTATTTTTAGAGACCGGGAAAGGGAAGGAGAAAGAGAGGGAGAGAAACATCAATGAGTGGTTGCCTCTCCCATGTCCCCTACTGGGGATCTGGCCTGCAACCCAGGAATGTACCCTGATTGGGAATCGAACCAGTGACCCTTTGGTTCACAGGCCAGTGCTCAATCCACTGAGCAACACCAGCCAGGAAAGTTTTGTTTTGTTTTTTTAGATTCAATTGTTGATAAATGTGAATTTATTGCTATTTTAATGTTTAAAGTTTTGATCTTCTTTTTCCTAAGTAAGCCCCTTTAACATTTCATATGATAAGGGCTTGGTGATTATGGACTACTTTATCTTTACCTTGTCTGGAAAGCACTTTATCTGCCCTTCAATTCTAAATGATAGCTTTGCTGGATAGAGTAGTTTAAGCTCTAAGTCCTTGCTTTTCATCACGTTGAATATTTCTTGCCAGTCCCTTCTAGCCTGCAAAGTTTCTTTTGAGAAATCAGCTGACAGCTGACAGTCTTATGGGAACTCCTTTATAGGCAACTGTCTGCTTTTTTCTTGCTGCTTTTAAGATTACCTCTTTAACTTTCAGCATTTTAATTGTGATGTGTGTTGGTGTGATCCTCTTTGTGTCCATCTTATCTGGGACTCTGTTCTTCCTGGACTTGTATATCTAGTTCATTCACCACATTAAGGAAGTTTTCTTTCATTATTTTTTCCAGTAAATTTTGAATTTCTTGCTCTTTCTCTTCTCCTTTCAGCACCCCTATGATTTAAATGTTTGTATGTTTGGAGTTGTCCCAAAGGTCCTTAGCCTATCCTTTTTTAAAATTCTTTTTTTTCCTTGATGTTCTGATTGAATGTTTATTTCTTTCTTATGTTCCAAATCATTGCTTTGATATTTGGCTTCATTCCCTCCACTGCTGGTTCTCTAAATTTTTCTTTATTTCACTTAGCATGACCTTCATTTCTGCCTGGGTCTTTTTTATGCCACTGAAGTACCCAATAAGTTCCTTGAGCATCCTAATAACCAGTGTTTTGAACTTTGCATCTGATAGATTGCTTATCTCCATTTTCTTTAGTTCTTTTTCTGGAGTTTTGCTCTTTTCTTTCATATAAGAAAACAAGCAGAATAGAAACAGAATCATAGATATGGAGATCATTTGGAAAGTTATCAGTTGGGAAGGGGAATGGAGAAAGAGAGGAAAGATGCAGGCAGTAAGTACAAATTGATAGGTACAGAATAGACAGGAGGATGTTAAGAGCAGTATAGGAACTGGAGTAGTGAAAGAACTTATATGCATGACCCAAGGACATGAACTAAGTTGGGGATTGCTGGAGGGAATGGGGATACTGGGTGGAGGGTGAAGGAGTAAAATCGGGGCAACTATAATAGCATAATCAATACAATGTATTTAAGAAAAGAAGAATTGAACTCAAGCAATTTGGCTTCTGAGCTAATATATTTTTACTCACTACCCCGGTGTACCTTTTGTTCCAGGAAGGTGGAATTCCCTGCCCTCTTCCAGGAATACCCCTTAGGAGACTGGTTTCTATGCACAGTTTCTCATGCTATGTAGGATGGAATCAAACTTATGACAGCATTAATAACTGAATTTTACTATCATTTTGAATTTGGGCAATGAGGAGGATAGGATAGCATTTGTTTACACAAATAACAGTTTGTACTGAGTGACCATTCCCTGGAGGAGGATATCTCTGTGGGATAGTTCCTCTTTCTTGTATCATAATGACTCCCATCTGGAATGCAAGAAATTCTGTGAAGAATAGAACCAGGGAATCTTGGCTTCTCTCTCAGGTCTCCTAAAAACCTCGCAGAGCCTGGGTATGTTCTGCATCAGTCTCAATTTTTGTTCTCAGTGAGAAAGAAGAAGGAACAGGGGAGGACAATCTTTATCAGAGAAGACAGTAAAAGTTACCTAAATCCCCTGAAAACTGCTATAGAGACAAGATCAACTTTGCCAGCCTTCATTCTTCTGAAGAACTGCTGCTGCTGCTGCTGCTGCTGCTGCTGCTGCTGTGTGTGTGTGTGTGTGTGTGTGTGTGTGTGTGTGTGTGTTTAAATTGAGATATAATTGACAGTAACATTATATTAGTTTCAGGTGGACAACAGATAGTGGTTTGATATTTGTATATATTGTGAAATGATCACCACAATAAGTCTAGTTAACATTCATCACCATGCATAGGTACAAACTTTTTTTCTTATGATGAGAACTTTTAAAATATCTCTCAGCAACTTTCAATTATATAATGCAGTATTATAGGGTTGGCCAAAAATTTTGTCTGTTTATTTGTTTTCTGTAATATGGCTCTAATAGCACTTAGTTGTCTTTAACTTCATTTGAAACAATTTTGTTGGATTGTATTGTGACATCTGTCATATCAGTGTGCATTAAAAAAACTAACCAAAATTGGTGAATTTTTGTGTAGTCATTTTAATACTGAAATGGAAAAAATAAGCAACATATTCAGCATATTATGCTTTATTATTTCAAGAAAGGTAAAAATGCAACAGATATTAAAAAAGGATTTGTGCAGTGTATGGAGAAAGTGCTTTGACTTATAAAACATGTCAACAATTGTTTGCAAAGATTTGCACTGGAGATTTTTCACTGGGCAATGCTCCATGGTCAAGTAGATCAGTTGAAGTTGATAGCAACCAAATCGAGACATTAACTGAGAACAATCAACATCATACCAGGCAGGAGATATCCAACATACTCAAAATATCTGAATCAATAAAGTTATTGGTGAAAATGAAAAACGTGTCTTTTATTTTAAGGAAAAAACCGCACAGACTTTTTGGCCAACCCAGTATTAACTGTAGTTATCATGCCATATATTACATCCCCAGGAGTTATTTACATTAAAACTGTAAGTTTGTACATTTTGACTACCTTTACGCATTTCACTCACTTCTGCCTCCCCCCACCCCATCTCTGGCAACCACCAATCAGTTCTGTTTATGAGTTTAAGGTATATACTATATACCTTATATAATTTATATTTCACACATAAGTGAGGTCACATGGTATTTGTCTTTCTCTAACTTATTTTGCTTAGCATAATACCCTCAAGGTCTGTCATGTTGTCATAAATGGCAGGATTTCCTTTGTTCTTATAACTAAATAGTGTGTGTGTATATATATAATCTCCATTCATCTAACAGTGGAAATTTAGGCTGTCTCCACATTTTGACTACTGTAAATAATGGTACAATGAACATAGAAGTGCAGATCTCTGAATAACTTCTTTAAACATAATCTTTTCTTTTTCAAAGTAGAAGCAGGAGGTTAAAGAGAATATAGTTCTCAGGATGAAATTTCTATATGTCATAACTGTAAGAAGCCTGGTTTATACAGGTATTTCTGCACTGATGAGATGGTTTTGAGAAATGTTTGTTGGCAACTTACAAGGACCACATACTTCCAGGTTTTACTTTTTAAGTAGTAATGTTCCATGATCAATAGTACTTGGAAATGATAAAATTATTTTAAATTTCTAAATATTACATGTGAAAAAATTTTAATGGCCATGTTTCTAAACATTGAGTTTTTGGAACAACAAAGTCAAGAAATTAAGGAATTACAATTACCTACCTATTAGTTAGGTAAAATCTACCTATTGGTTAGCCTCAGAAATGGCTTTTTCTGGGTTGTGTTTTTCCCTCTGCCATTGATGCAAAATGGCTTTGCCAATCTACTTTTGAATTTTCTAGCTGAAAGACTATTAAAGATAACTTAGCCTAATCCCTTCATTAGACACTGAAGAACCATTTAATAAGCTCCAGGGGTATAGGGATGGTTTTTTGTGTTCACTGCAGTCTCTCCAGCACCTAGCACAGTGTTTGGCCTATGATAACTATTCAATTACTAGTTTCAAATGGTGAAATGATAGGGACTCTTACAGCTGAAAAAAACCTTAAAAAGGATCTTATAATTAATTTCCCCAACTTTTTAAATGCCATATTGAATCCTCTACAAAATACATATTTTTCTTGTTGCTGAACACTATCAAAGAAGGAAATTTCACAACTTCTGCAGGAAAGTATTACAAATGCTAATGACTTTCACTGATCAGAAATCTATAATAGGTTATCTATTCCCAAGTTGATTGCTTCTATGAAAGCCAATGTTTAGTTACCTCTCTGTCATCTCTTTCTCTAGCTTGAATAATTACCATTTTCACTTTTTAGTCTTCTTGTTTCTCCTTTAGGATCTCTAAATTGTTCTTGTCCTTCTTAAGTACTAAAATTACTTTGAATACACAAAGTTAAAATATTAAATTACAAAAATGTAAATGGGTTTTAGATTGTGGTGGATACCGGACTGCAGTATCCATCTCAGCTGTGGATGCTTGTCGAAACATGAGAAAAACATACACAGAGACAACCAGGTCCTGTGGGGGAATAGGGACAGAAGGGCCACCCTCTCTCCTGGAGGGTGCCGCTTGGCCACCCTCTCTCCTGGAGGGTGCGCCATATCCATTCCCAAGCAGATTTTTATTGAGAATACAGACTCAGTTTTGTGGATTCACAGTCTGGCAGAAGAGATTAAAAGAAGTAGGTGACTTACAAAGGTGCAGACAGAACCCCTGCTGTGATTCTGGGCAGAGATTGGAATTTTATCATTTGAAAGGTCTAACAGGGCTCAAAGGGCTAGTTTTGGTTTCCTGTCTGTGCCTTCAAATTCTAATCTAATAACATCCTCCAGCAAACAGATCTCACAGGATCTTGCATATTCTATGTCCCAGGCCTGATTACCCCAGGGGTCCGCTGTTTCAGGTCTGGGCTGCACCACCCCTGCAATTTCTGCAGGCCTGAGAAGGGCAGGAGACAGAGGCAGCCAGGAGACTTGGATTTCTCACATCTAAGAACAAAGACTCAGGCTTTGACAAAGCCGAGGGGGCAGGGGTTGATGTCCATCACCCCTTCATATCCACAGCCCTGTGAGTCTCTTCCCTTAGGGCATTCCCACATGATCGTGTCTGTCTTAGATTCATACTCTTTCTTAGACAATTGTTACCCATCATTGACTGCTGATCATGCAAGGAAAATAAGTTTTGTCTTCTTAGTGGCTTCTGGTCTGGAGGTCTCTCAGCCTAAGTCATGGGGGGTTACAGCTTCCTGAGACCAGGCAGGGCAGTCCCCAACATTAGATAAATCTATTTCAAATGCAAATATACCCATAAAAATAAGGATACACTTTTTCTCTTTATTATGACAGTACTTTTTAATGGCAAGCTGGGTTTGGCAAATAGGGGAAGTGAAGAGGTGAGATTTTTAAAAATGTTTTCCTCCATCCCCACTGAATTTGTTCAGTCTCCCTTACAGGCTATGCTCAACAATTCTCCAGGAAACTGCTATTTCAAATGCATTGTTGTGCCTGTTAGCTGAACTTCAAATTGTCAGCTCTCTCTCTCTCGGGAGTACTACTGGCTAGGAACACTGAAGAAAAATCAAGAACATCATTTCTAATTACTGCAGTACTGAAGATTACCAGAAACATCACAAATGCAAAGTTCTGGCTGCTTTTTGGATTAGCAACAGTAGTTGATTTTTAAGACAATGCTATTGTTTCCAGAACAGGATTGTAGATTGTGGGTAAATTGGAAGAGATGATTAAAGTTTCATACCTTAATAATAAACCCTCATGAGGTTTTGTTTATGTATGCAGCTTGAATGCTTCAGAATATTGAATTTTTATGTTTTTATAGCTTTAGTTTCTATGCTTAAACCCCTTCCTATGGAGGAAATATTGCATAAAACATAGCTTACTAGCTAATGCACAACAGAGATGGCAGAGTGGACACATGGTCTGTCAGAACTGGGTAGTTTCTTAGCATCTTGGTTCCCTATCTCCAAAAAAATAACATAAAGTGAAAATAAAAATAAGTGTAATCCCCCTGGCTGGCGTAGCTCAGTGGATTGAGTGTGGGCTGTGAACCAAAGTGTCGCAGGTTCGATTCCCAGTCTGGGTACATGCCTGGGTTGCAGGCCACAGCCCCCAGCAACTGCACATTGATGCTTCTCTCTCTCTCTCTTTCTCCCTCCCTTCCTTCTCTAAAAATAAATAAATAAAATCTTTAAAAAAAATAAGTGTAATCCTGTGAACCTGAAAAAATATTAAGAAATTGGTTTTCCAAGTTTTCTTTGTCAAAATTATATATGCATAAAGATTAAGTCAAATAATATAATTCTATAATAATAAGATAATAGTTCTATAATATAATATGATTATATAATAATATGAGAAACCTTACCTCCTTCATATTCTATATCTTGCTCACTGAAAATAACTTTCATCTACTTTTAGTGGTTATTTTGATATTTAATACCATGAGTCTAAACCAGTGTTGACCAATAGAAATATAATGAGAACCACATATATGAATTGTAAATGTTGTATTAGCAACATTTAAAATGTAAAATCATGCTTAAAATATTATATTTATTCTGACACATCCAAGATATCATTTCAAGATGTACTCAATAAAAAAATAAATTAGCTATTTTATTTTTTTCCATACTAAGCTTTCGAAACCTAGTGTGTGGTTAACATTTACAGAACATCTCAATTTGGATATTAAATTTTCACTGGAAATGTTGATCTGTATTTAGATTCCCTATAGTTTTAAAAAGGAAATTCACATACCCAAGTTGTTCTAGAGGCACTTAAAAGCTTTCCAGTAACTGAATTGAGTGTAATATTGTTAAATTTTAATTAGTTAAAATTAAATCAATTTAAAATTCAGTTCCTCAGTTTAATTAGCCACACTTTAATGCTCCATACCCATATATGGATAATGCCTATTGTAATGGACAATGAAAGTCTAAAAATACGACTATATTGCTTCTTTTCTAGCATTTAGTCTTTTACATAATCTACTAACATCCCATTACTGAAAGTAGGATTCAACTCTTTTATCATCTCAAACTTCATGCAAACATATAAGCACACTCTTTCTATCTTTCCATCCTTCCCTAATAATTACATTATTTGACTAAATCATCATTTATAGTTAATAGTTGTCTTTTTTCTCTAAGCTTTCTATGTAGGTATTATTTTCTATGTAAAAATCTCCTTTAATACATTCAATATATGTGTATTTAATACATATCAAATATTCTATCAATTTCATTTTCTTGACAACAACATTTTCTATAGACTCTAGAGTGGAATGTGCCCAGACTGCCTGTCACCACCATTCTGGGAATTCCCTTTGCCTCTCTTGTTACAGTGATCCCTCACCTATTGTGGGAGTTACGTTCCAGAGACCCCTGTGATAGGTGAAAATCCATGAAGTAGAGGCATTATATTTATTTTATTATTTTTATATATTTTAAGGCTTTATAAACCCTTCCCACACTCCTATAAACCTTTCCCATTCTTTTATTAACCTCTCCCACACTCTTATAAACATTTCATATGCTCTTAAACACTTTCTACACTCTTAAACCTACATAATTTAACAACATATAAAATTCCATATGGGTACTCACCAGTGAAGCATACAGTTATCCCTCGCTATATCACAGTTCACCTATTGTGGCTTCACTATATTGTGGGTTTTACCGGATTGACTGTAGTTGGAGGCCATGAGACTTTGATTACTAGTCTCCCTGCTTCTTAGTTTTCTCTTCTATTTTGGTGGAACACATGCCCTAGTTATTTTATGGAAAAGTGCGTGGGAGGAGATTTTTTTTAAACAGTTTTCAAGTTTGAAAATGTGTTTGTTCTATCCTCATAGTTGATTAATGGTTTAGTTGGACGTAGCATTTTAGGTTGAAAATAATTTTCACTTAATATTTTGAAGGTTTATTCCATTTCCTTGTAGCTTCCAATATTGCAGTTGAGAAATTGTTGCCATTCTGAGTTCAGTTCATTCTCTCTGAAAGCTTATAGGATCTTCTCTTCATCCCAGCTAACCTGAAATTTTGTAGTGATTTGCTTTCACCAGGAACCCTTTCGATCTGGAGACTGTTGTCTTTTAGAAGAAGGAATACTTCATGAATGATTTCTTTGATTTTCTTAACATTTTCTCTGTTCTTTTTCTGGAAGTCCTTAATAATCTAACATTGGACTTCCTATAACGATTGCATAATTTCATTACCCTTTCTTCCCCTTTTCTATCACTTTGTCTTCTTACTCTATATTCTGAAAGATTTCCAATGATTTTTGTCTTTAAAACATTCTAATTTTTGAGGGGCTTTATTTCTGCTATATTTTATAATTTCTGAAATACTTTTCTTATTTACTGAATGATTTATGTGTATATGTGTGTGTAAAACTTGTTTTTGTTTCATGGATCTTTTTTTAATGCTGTATATCTCACTACATAGTTAGTTTCTCCCCAATTCCTTTTTGTTTAATTTCTGTATATATGTTTGTTTGTTGTTCTGGTCTTTATCATTCCTATTAAAGAGTTTCCTCAAATGTCTGATCATCCTTGGCTACCTGTTAATATTGAAGAATGAGAAACTGAAAAGCCAGTTGAAAAGATCTAAATCTGCATGTTTTATTATAGGGTATACTGGCTGAGTCATTTCTTTGGGGGAACCCCTGATTTCAGTATTTTTAGGTCTTTCATGATATGTTGGTTGTAAGAGGAATGAAGGTGCATTAGATTTGCTGCCTATATAACAATGTTGTGAAAGATGAGGGGGAGAGTGCTGGGAATCTCAATATTTAACTAATACATTTTTCCCCTCAATTACAACTGGTGACTCCTGCCCAGAGCGTCTTTACCCTCTACAGAGAATAAATTACCAGTGTTCTGTCAAGGTATGGGAAGGCTGCATCTTCTGTGCATCGAGAGGAAAAGGTGATTTGGTGGATCTAATTGTTCTTAAATGTAAAGTGTGATGATATAAATTGAGTATTTCTCATCCTCCCTTGTATCAGAATTAGGTTTTGGGGTTTTTTTTTAATCAACCATTACTTGTTCATAAGCTTTCCAGCTTCCAAATTTTACTGCTCTGATAACCTTTTATGTTTAGTTTTTATTGTAAGTTTATGCTTTTTAATATATCCCTTTAATTTGTAGGAAATAACAGAGGCTTATTTTTTAATCTGCTATCTTTAATTTGAAACCCTACTTGCTACACTTTTGTGTTTTTTTAACATCATCGATTTTTCTTGTACAAATAGTGTAAGAAACCATTCTTTCCCTAAATCTCTAACCTATTTTTCTTCTTTTGTGAAAATTTTCTGCAAATCCCAAGCTACCTTAGTAATATCTACCATCCCATTCTTACAGTGGTAGTGCACAGTAAGGCAATAATTCCTGGGCAGGGAAAGGTGGCCAAAACCTCTCTGTACACAAATGATACTAGACAGAATTAAGTGATTCTCATATTGCATTAACATTAAACATTTTAGGCTGGGAGGGGAGAAACAATGACAGATGCTAAAGTTGGTCTAATTGCATTGTTCTGAAGTAAGTAATTTTAATTTATTTTTATCCTAAGTTATTTTCAAAATGTCACCAATAAGCTCTACCTTAATAACTCTCAAGAACTGCACCAGTGCTTAGGTAATATGATGGTAGAAAATATTTTTTGCCTGCTTTAGGCTGTGTAAAAAGTAAATCTGTTAAGAACCCAGTATGTCACCCTGGCTGGTGTGGCTCAGTGGATTGAGTGCCCACCTGTGAATCAAAGGGTCGCTGCTTGAATTTCCAGTCAGGGTACATGCCTGGGTTGCGGGCCAGGTTCCAAGTTGGGGACACAGAAAAGGCAACCACAATTTGATATTTTTCTCTCTTAAAAAAGAGTCCAATATGTCTTTGCATCTTCCCCCATTCATCTTCTATAACTCCAAATATTTTTTCCTAAAGCTATACAATTTTTATTTTCATATTCTACAGTAGTCTGTTTGATACCTTCCCCATAAATTCCACAGCTACATCTTCAATATAAACTGTAATACATTCAGATGAGTCCAGTGTATTATTTGCCATTATACTTTGATGCTGTGGACATTAGCTGATTGCTACAGTAAAGATTATGATGAACCACCAAACTGAGTCCCATCATCTGACATATAACCTAAAATTCCAAGTGAAGCCCTAGCTGGTGTGGCTCAGTGGATTGAGTGCCAGCCTGTGAACCAAAAGGTTTCCAGTTTGATTCCCAGTCAGGGCACATGTCTGGGTTGGGGGCCAGGTCCCCAGTGCGGGGGGCATGTGAGAGGCAATTGCATGTTGATGTTTCTCTCCCTCTCTTTCTCCATTCCTTCCCCTCTGTCTAAAATAAATAAATAAAAATCTTTAAACAATAAATAAAATAAAATAAAATAAAATAAAATAAAATAAAATAAAATAAAATAAAATAAAATAAAATAAAATTCCAAGTGAAGAAGATGAACTAATGCTGCCATTACATTGGCTAAAAAGTCTGTATGTTTATTTCCATAATACAAAAAACACGTTTTTCATTTTTACCAATAACTTTATTGATTTGAATAACTTCAGTATGTGAGCTATCTCCCATGTGGTATAATGTTGATTGTTCTCAGTTAGTGTCTTAATTTGATCACTATCAGCTTCAACCAGTCTACCCAACTGTGGAGCATTGTCGAGTGAGAAGTCTCCAGCAAAAAACTTTGCAAAACACTTTTGACACATTCCAGCAGTCACAGATCCTTCTCCACACACTGCATGAATTTTTTTTTTGCATTTCAGTTGTATTTTTACCATTATTAAAATGATAAAGCATAATATGTCAAAAATGTTGCATATTTTTTCTATCTTCAATATTAAATTGGCTACACAAAAATACAATTTTGATAAGTTTTTCAAATGCTCACTATTAAAATACAATCTGACAAAATTATTTTGAATAAGTTCAAGACAACTGAGTGCTACTAGAGCCATCTTACAGAAAAACAAACAAACAAACAAACTTTTTAGCCACCCATACTATTTGCCTAAAATTATTTGAGTTTTCAAATATTATCTAGGGAAGAGTCTGGCATTGATCAAGAGCTTCTGAAATCAACCATATGATGTCCAACATTTCTTACAATCATTAGGTAAAACTTAAATCTCAAGTAGAAGTAAACTATTTCTCATGGAATGCCTAAGAAGCATCTGCAGTGATAATGGTCTCTTTTGAAAATAACTGTGAATGTTATGTTAACCCTAGAGATCTATTACTATACTTGTTTCAAAAAATTGTTGATCCATATCAGACTCTAAGAATTCACAAAAAGAGTAATATTGCCAACACAAGTTATTGTGTACTTGGCATTCATTGGTTATTCTATTTATCTATGTCAAAGTCAAAAACAAGTGTGACTTGAGTGTTATGTTCATGGACCTAATGAAGATGGTGGATCCCATAAATGAGTTGATATGTAGGAAGACTTTCAAAAGTTTAATTGTTCTGGCTGGGTGACTCAGGTGGTTGGAGTGTCATCCTATAGACCAAAACAATGTGGGTTTGATCCCAGGTCAAAGAATATACCCAGGTTGCTGGTTCAATCCCTGGTCAGGGTGTGTACAGGAGACAACAAATCAATGTTTCTCTCTCCTCTCTCTGTCTCTTTTTCTCCCTTCTTCTCTCTCTAAAATCAATAAACACATCCCCAGGTGGGGATTAAAAATAAGTTTAATCATATATCCAATTGTATTCCTACATCTAGGTAGTCATAGCAAAACTTGGATGTTGGAATTTTATAGTAGTAGAGGATGGTTAGAAATGAATTTTCTGGAATAAATGCAGTGTGGATTCTTTTTTATTTTTTTGTGTAACAATTCTTATTTTACTTTTTCATTTTGGTGAAACCCCTGACTTAAAAATGACATATAAGCATATGTCATTTTTAAGCATATATTTTAAAGGAACTTATGACTTATTGAAGCACTATCATAAAATTTTTTAAAAGATTTTATTTATTTATTTTTTAGAGAGGGAAGGGAGAGAGAGAGAGAGAGAGAAACATCAATGTGTGGTTGCTAGGGACCATGGCCTGCAATCTAGAGATGTGCCCTGACTGGGAATCGAACTTCTGATGCCTGGTCGCAGCCCATACTCAATCCACTGAGCTACGCCACCAGGGCATAAAATTTTTAAAACTAGTCACAAATAGTAAGTTTGGGAATATATTACTAAAACATTTATTAAAATAAAAGATAATCATGAAAACCCCTAAACTCAGATAATTTTTATATACTATTATTTTGAAATTTTTTTCCTTTTTTGTTTTTCAAGTCAGTTGTCTCCATTTTCCTTCTACTACTTTCCCCCACCCCACCCACCCCCACCTCCCACCCTCAATCCTATCCTCCTTAGGCTTTGTCCATGGATCCTTCATGCACATTCCCTGATGACCTTTCCCCTACTTTCCCGTATTAAACCCCTCTACCCTCCCCCCTGGTTAGAATTCTACTGCTTATATTCTTTGCAGTAATAGCTGAAGTTGCCTTCAAAGATTGCAATTCAAGAGACTGGAACAGATAGGCATATGCTCTATGCCTATGTGATATGTTAAAAAAAAAACAGTTTTAAAATTGTATATAACAAACTGTGGCAGGAAAAGAAAACTCCAAAAGTTTCTTATGCTCTGTAACACTTGCAAAATTTCACACAGGACTGTAGAAGCTGACAAGTCGTAACCAAAGCAATGGCCAGTTACTCAAGGTCGTACACAGACTCCCATGATAAGCTCCTGTGCTCTGTAGCTTCTGCAAATTCCTCCTGAGTTTTCTGTTTGTCTCCCATATAAGGTAGCTGGACCTAACTTCTGCATTCGGCTTCTGTAACCTTGCTTTGCCACGTAGGTAGGAAGCCCGGGACTATTTAAACCCCAGGAGAGTGAGGATCGGTGCTCAGAGGATTTGGATGTTAACCACCCCCTCTGGGCCCCCGGGTAATAAAGTTTGTGCTTCGTTATCTCCCCACGTGTGGGTGGATTTTCCACAACATTTTGGTGCATTGGCCTGGAATTGAACCCGGGCCTCCCGCGTGGCAGGCGAGAATTCTACCACTGAACCACGAACTGTCGTAGGCGACAATCAGGTATTGGTAAGTGCCCTAGGGACCTGACCCCGAGGATCTGAGAGGAACTGATCACTCCTTGACCGGAAAATTCAGGGGTCTGGGCTTAGACCCAGACCATCGGGCTCCTTCTCAGGGGGAGGGACAGCTAACTTCTGTGTGGCTGTCTGTGTGGCTGTCTGTGCGGCTGTCTGTGTGAATGTGTTTGTGACTCTACGGGCCGGCCAGGCTTATGGAGTCTGATTGGGCCCCCCACCTGCGGCAGGCGTGTGAAAGATCCCCTTTTTCCTTTGTCTGCGTCAGTTGGGAGAATTCATCATGGGTTGGGGGGAGTTTCTGCCCCAGTACTATATTGCATGTATGTGGGTATGCCGCCATTTTGGGTAAAATGGAGGACGAACCACGTGAGTGCCCCCCCCCCCGGGGTGGAGGTGCATGGTTGTCGTCATCTTGGATAATGGGTCACGTGAGAGCCCCTCCATCTTGGAACTGGGCAAGGTGCCAGGCTAAGGGCTCTCTCCAGACTGCATCAGTCTGGTTCTCTGTGTAACTGGTTCTGATAAGAATGGCTCTGAAGGACATGTACTGAAGTTAAGGAAAACATCTGGCCTGTAGGGTGTTTGCAGGGTCTGAGCTTCAGAAAACTGCAGCCTGCAGTGTCAGGACTTTCGGCTGTCCTTCCCAGAGTGGGAAAGGAACCAGGATTAAAAGAATAATGGTTAAATCTGAATGAGTAAAATTATGTATAAAGAATGTAAAGTTTTAAACCTGGAGTAAAGGAAAGCTCAACTATTTGTTTTCTGGTTTTGTGGGAAAAGAGCAGTGTTGTTTCTGATCAAAACTCCTCTGTACTTAAAATCTGTTTAAGGTTGCCTGTAACTGGTTGGGGAGGATGCCTTTGCCACTCGGGACCCAGGAAGGGTCATTTCAGTCAGAGGCAAAGCAGCATGTCTCTGCCAAAAGACCGGGACTGAAGGACCATGTCTCTGTGCGAGAGAATGCCCCTACCTGTGTACTGTTCTGGAAACTCTGTGTTTTGGGTTTTGCTCTGCATCTGCTCTGAAAAGGAAGTGAAGGATTCCAGGGAAGGTTAAAACTTCACACTCTGTAGAAAAGTAAATAATTTATATATATATATATTTATATATTTATATTTATATTTATATTTATATATAAATGAAGAAAGTCTGTGGGAAACTGTAAAGATAAATGGAAAAGTAAGAGTTTTGGAATTATGTGATGTTAGTTAATAATAAAAGGTATAAGGCATGGAAATACACTCTTGGTGGATATCAGAAAATATATGAAAGATAAAAGAGTTGTAAATGTTGCATAAGTCTGTAGCAGTAAAGGTTTTAAGAAGCCTGGTAAATATCAGAAGGGAAAAGTTTTTCCTTCAGGCTTTGTATTTTTCTCCCTACCTGATCCCTCCAGAATTTGGCATTCTGAAGGAGTAAGTGAAAACATAAGGTTTCTTTGCATAAGACCAATAAGACCAGTAGTTAATAGTGGTTTTGTTAACCAAGACTTTGACTGGAGTGTCACGTCTGAAGGAGGCATGTATGGGTTCTGGTCATCACCAGAAAGCCCTGAGGAACTGAGATTGACTTGTGAAGCTTCCGTAAGCCCACGAGAAAAGCCTGATACTTTGGTTGGTTGTGCAGTTCATGGCAGTCTTTCCAGGGAAGGAACAAAGGTTGCTTTCATGAAAGATGGCCAAAAAGGAACCTGTAGGCACAATGAAAAACTCAAGGATCTGAGTGAAACAACTGGTACAGGCGAAGCCAGATGGCGGATGTATGGCTCTGCTTCTGTGCTCTGAGGGGCAGACTGAAAAGTCAATCTGAAGGTTCCCTGTGTGAGTTCCAGCAAAGCAGAATCAAGAATCATAAGTAATTCAGGCTGCTCTTGGTGTGTTCATGCAAACGAACAGTCAAAATAAAAAGAAAACAGAAAGTAGTCCCTTTAATAACAGTGAGGATGATCTTAAGGAGAAAAATTATGGTTCAAGGAAAATCACTGTGCTCAGTATTAAATATCAGAATAACGCAGCTAACTGTCTTAAAAGTTTGTTTTCATTTGAAGGAAAAAACTGGTTTTGTAATAGCATCAAATTGTACAATTTACAAGTATAAAGGACCTGTCAAATTGCCATTGCTGAATGTCATTGCAGGAAAAAACTTGCAACTGAATGCCTTCCCAAAAGACAGTCTCACAGGCACGGAGACTGGTTTGGGGACTATTGTGTAAATTAACCTGTGTATTCTTCTGTTTTCATAGGACGTATGCCTATGACTTCATTGCCTGAGTGATCGGTTTCAATGTAGACCTCACTTAAGAACCCCATTTTCATCGTCGCCCCCTGGAGCTCAATGGTTTGGCTAAACTAAGTGGTTGAGTTAGTAAGCAGTTTGGGCGATCTGTGGGCTTCACTTTAAAACTGATTTTCCCTTTTCTGTCTTAGTGGCTTGAACAGGAAAGGTTTAGATATCTGAAAGGAGGGAAATCATAATATATTCCCTTCAGCCTAAGTAAAGTACAATGGACTACAAAAGCTTTGGATAGGTGTAGCATGCCTTGTACACCTTCCTCCAGATAAGCCATACCTAAGCCCCTGCCTTTGTCATTTAATGGTTATGATTTAATTGTGCCTTCCAACTCTTTCCAAATCTGTCACTTCCAGAATATAATCAGGATGTCAACGGTCCAGTAATGCCAGCCTTTGGACAGTGAGCCTGCAACTTCCTGGTAATAGCCAACTGACCAGGATTCTGTAAGGTCCTTCCCTTTACAGGCAGGACTCCCTCCGTGCTGCACCCACTTTCAGGGCATCCCAGACCCACAGGTAGGTAAAACAACGTCCATTTCTAGCTGGAAGCAGTTACAAGAAGAAGAGACCTTCGTCCATTGTCCTTTAAAAGAATTTAAAGTGGGTATATATCTAAAATGAAAAATCGTTACAAGTTGCAGCCAAGGGGGAGGATCCCAAATGGGCATTTGAGACGGAGTCCAGAATTCAAGGGGTCCAGGAAATTTTAGGATGTCTTCACCCCTTCCCCACAGGTGTAAGTTGGAGGAGGGACACACAGAGCAAAATATGCGGGACTGTTTTGTACAGCACCAGTTTTGCAGTTGACCCATGGCATGGTCATTTAACATGCCTATAGCCTTCAGCTAGTCACTTGGATATGCTAAATGGCTGTGGCCATGCTCTGGGCTAGGGAGATAAAGAAAGACTCCCCTGCCCAGGATGTGACAGGGAGGCAGGTCCCCCGAGTGGGAGCTTGGAGAAAAATTGGCTCCATAACATGGGGCTACACCTGCCCAGACCCATGATAGCAGCCAGACGGGAGTGGTTACTGGCCTGTCCAGGATCTGTGGGCTGTCTGTGAAGCAGCCAACAGCCGCCACCCAGTGGTCCCAAACCCGTGCACCCTTCCGAGCCAGCTTCCCCCAACAGCAACGTGGTTTATCTGCCTTAATCTGAAGGATGCCTTCTCCTGCATTCCTGTGGCACCTTCCAGCCAACCTATTTTCCGCATACAGTGGTCAAGACTCAGTTAACCTAGACTAAACTGCCCCAGGTGTTTAAGAACTCCCCAGCCCTGTTTGGGAAGCCCTAAGAAGAGACCCCTCGCTAAGGGGGGATGGACCTAATGATTCTGCAGTACATGGACAACCTCCTCCTGGCAGCCCATCCCTAGAACAGTGCCAGGAGGGAACGCACACGCTGCTGAAGTGCCCCCCACAGCCGTCTGTGCAGTCCTCTGTCGTGGCCCTTCACAGTGCTCCATCGGGTTCGCCTGCCCCAGTGGCCTGCAAGCTTCCTTGAAGCTCCGGCAATGTTGCCAGGTACGGAGCTCAGCAACCAGGCTTGCCGGAAATACTCACGGTGTGATCAGGGGTGAGGACAGAAAATGGCAGAGTTGCCAACGCCCTCCAGAACCTTGTCTGATTTCTGAGGAAAATGCTTGTTCTCCTGAGAAAAAGCCAGCCTTCACCCTGCGGCTGTGGAACTCGGCCCTACTACCAGGCTTTGAAGGGTCTGGACATTAAGAAAAGCCTTCCAAAATATTAAGAGGTGCTTCAGTAATGTTCCCTCCCTTGGACTGTCAAAGCTGGGGCCTTTTAATCTGTACACCCACAAGAAAAACAAGGTAACCCTTGGGTCCTGACCCAGCCTGTCGGACCATGGCAACACCCGGTGGCTCACCTGTCTAAGCAGTTGGACATCTGCTGGCACCACCGGCTGGCCACCTCATCTGAGGGCAGTCACTGCTGCCATAACCCTCTTGCAAGAGGCATAAGTGGCTGTCGAACCCCAGACTGACTCAATACCAAGTCATCCTCCAAGGAAACCCGAGGGTGCATGTTAAGACCATGAAACAAGTCAATCCAGTCACCTATGTACCGGCAGAACTTAGAAAGCTGGACCATGACTGTCTTAGAGTAACTAAAGAGGTCCATGCCAGCCGGTCAGACCTCCAAGATCAGCCCCTGGCCCAACCTGATGTTGATGTCACCCACTACATGGATGGAAGCAGCTATATGATTAAGGGCAGGAAAGTCGCCGAGTATGCAGACCAGAAAACTGGACTGCCCTGGACAAACTTACTGCTGCAGGAGTCACCCCTTGGATCTACTACAGCCGGGCCAAGACAGCAGCAGATCCCAAAGACCCGAGGACTAGGCCTGTGCCAAAACCCACGCTAAGACAGTGGAGGACGCCAACCAGTAAAAAAGATGCCAAGGAATAGACTGTTGTTCCGCAGGGTACCTGACCTTAATTGACACCTTCGCAGGAGCATTGACAATTGGACTAGTGACTGTGGCCCCTGAGGAATGGAATCCCTGCAAAGCGGGTCACCCTAAAAATAGTTTGTCTCTGTTTGATTTCTGTATTTGGATTTATTGTATGTTTTGCTTAAGAAATGTGGCCCCTGTCTCAGCCCCAGCCTGCAAATGTAATACCCCCAGGCATAGGATTATGCTCAGCGGTAATGTGGTCTCTTACTATCTCCCAGGGTCAGTTTTCAGCATCTCCACTGACAATCCATTGGGTTGCATTCAGTCACAGCAATCCCTCTGCACTTGGGGAGGGAAGATATACCGGACTGAAGTAACATCCAAGACCATAAAGTACCAGACCTGGAGGTGTCAGGCATATAGTACCCTGCATCCTCCAGACCTTAGTCCAACACCTGGGGCCACAGTGACTCCTAGGGCAGCCGCCACAGTGCTAGCCCTCCAGCAGTACCAACACCAGTATCAGCAGTTGTAACCCTCCCAAGAACGTCAGCCTTATAGCCAGGTATTAGTGATGCTAAAAGGGATAAAACACCTTACAGCATCAAAGGGGGGAATGTGGCAGGAAAAGAAAACTCCAAAAGTTTCTTATGCTCTGTAACTGTAACACTTGCAAAATTTCACACAGGACTGTAGAAGCTGACAAGTCGTAACCAAAGCAATGGCCAGTTACTCAAGGTCGTACACAGACTCCCATGATAAGCTCCTGTGCTCTGTAGCTTCTGCAAATTCCTCCTTTGTTTTCTCTTTATCTCCCATATAAGGTTGCTGGACCTAACTTCCTCATTCAGCTTCTGTAACCTTGCTTCGCCACATAGGTAGGAAGCCCGGGACTATTTAAACCCTGGGAGAGTGAGGATCGGTGCTCAGAGGATTTGGATGTTAACCACCCCCTCTGGGCCCCCGGGTAATAAAGTTTGTGCTTCGTTATCTCCCCGCATGTGAGTGGATTTTCCACAACAATACCACACTCAAATATTTTTTGACAACAAACACAAAGAGCTTCCCCAGCTGGGTAGCTCAGTTGGTTGAAACATCATCCTGTACCAACCAAGAGTGTAGGTTTGATCCCTGGTAAGGTGACAGGAATTAACCAATGAATGCATAAATAAGTGGACTAACAAATCAATATCTTTTTCTCTGGGAAAAAATCAATAAATAAAATAAAAAAACAAAGAACTGAGCTTTTCAAAGCTTGATGACTGAAAAATTGTAGTTCGAGCAGGAAGCTCTGCAGCAATTACTCAATTTGTTTTCCCAAGGTTCATTTTGCTTTTAGCTGATTGTCAAAACCCAAAGACAGAGAATTCTAATAATAATACCCTGATAATACCTGTCCACCTATTAAATTACTTGCTCTGAAAATCATGGATATACTTTCTTTTTGGCTGTAGCATCATTTCTTGCAAAACTACCCCTGAAGAACAGATATGTATCTGGGTAGCAAAACCCATTGTTTTGGGACAAACTATCTGTGAATGGTCCATGGTATTCAGAGCAATACCAAAACAGATGTATGTTACACCATCAATGCTGTATGTCACAGTGAAAAAAAAACAGTCTGTGTAATGCATGCCACATTAGAAAAGGGGGTTATCTTATATTAATTGATTATATAAGATACACAAAATTGTCAAAAAAAAAAATACAGGTAAGTGAAGGCTCCAGAAATAGTTGATTCATCCCAAATGCAATTTCCCATGACCAAGTCCAATTTCCTGAATGTGCTACTACTATACAGTGTTGGGCAAAAGTAGGTTTACAGTTGTTCATATGGAAAAGAATACAATAATAAATAAATAATAATATAAGAATAAAATTTGTGTGTTCCATACAACTGTAACCCTACTTTTGCCCACCCCTGTATATTGCCTCCCTCTAACTCTTCTGATTCACCTTTTGGGAAACTTTGTAACATCTGCTGTTCATCATGGAAAGCTAAAGTGGAAGTACACTGGACAGCTATGCAGCACAAATAAGGTTGTGTCTGAGAGAGCATTGTGAATAACAAACAGGATATCTTTGGCTGAGTTCTGTTATAACAAAAGAAGGCAGCATCTAGCACATACCCTGGTGGGTACTTATTAATCAAGAAATAACAGAGATTTGGAAGAAGATTGTGGTGAGGTGGGTGGGAGCTGGACCCACTTGCTCATGCACCCAACTGGGATACCTAGCTGATCTTCTGAAGAACAGAGTGAACAGACAACAGAATTCCAGCTTTTATGAAGTTTGGAAGCCAAAACTGTAGAATAGATGTTGAAAAACAGATGGTAAGGAGATTGCATTGGGATGGTAAGGTCCCTGGGATGAGCACAGGGAGCAAGGCTGCTCTGGTCCCTGGCCTGGTGCCTGATGCCAGGTTGGCAGCTGCTGCAGGAGCTTTGGAAGAGAGCCAACTCAGCAATTGTAACTCCATAACTCCTTCCCCTACCAGACCATGGAAGGCAGCCCCACACCAGGAGAGACCTAGATGCTTGAAATCATTGGGGGGAATAAAGACTCAGGGGGAGCTGCACAGAAGCGATGTTCCCCACTGGGACTATGATCACCAGCTAGGACATTACCAGAGAAACTGGGGAGCCAGGTGACACCTGGATAAGGGAGAAAATTGGGCCATGATGGACCCTGACCCGGATAGTCTCTGGACTAGTCAGAGAGTTGGGCTGTGTGGAAAGCCGGGTGCTTGTTAAGAACACCAGGTGCAAACAAGAGGAAATTACTAAAAAAGAGGCTCTCAGCCACTGTTTAAGGAACTGTCACAGTGGCTAGGCCAGCAAACAGGGAGGGAGAGGGGAATGATTTGCTCCAAATCAGGGTGCTTCACAGACTGATCAAAGAGGGGCAGTAGGGGCTCAGAGAGTTAGCAGTCCTCGGAGAGACTTAATTTAATAGGGAAACTAAACTGCCTTGAAGGGACATTGAGAGTTCACAGCACCCGGGCCAGTAAAGAGGGATGAGGTGGGGTGGGGTGCGAGTTGCTCCAAATCAGTGAACTTCATGGGCAGCACAATGTGGTGGATTAAAGGTGCCAGCCTGGTGCAGATGAACAGTGGGAGCCCAATGGTGCTCTGAAGGCCTGGGCTGGAGGCTAGGCATCTGTGAATATTACAGTCCAGACCTAAACCCATCCTCGGAAAACCATAGGAAGATAAAAAGCGAAGTGTAGCTCATCTTTGCATGCAGCATCCAGGAAGACCAGCAGAACTCCCTTAATGGGTTTAAAGTCAGCAAGAGGCTTTGTTTTTTCTTTTCTTTCCCCAAATATGAGACAATAACTTCTGGATCTGTGAAAAGCCCAAAAACAGATCTTGAGAGGAATCACAAGCCTAACACCAACAACTGAGAAACTAAGACAAATTTCAATTTGCTATCCTATATAATTTGCATTTTATCAAGTTTATTATCATTTTATGATATTATTATTTCTTTTATTTCACTATTATTTTTTATTTCTATTCTTTCAGTCTAGTTTTTTTTTGTTTTGTTTGTGTGTTTAATTGCATTGTTTGACTGGTTTTCCTTGTTCTCTCTTTCATATTGCATTTTAATTTTCCTTCTTTTAATTCACGTGTATTCCAATAACATACTACTCTTGGTCTTTTACTTTCTATTCTTTTTATTCAGATCATATATTTCTTGTCATATTATTGTTCCTCCTGTACTACTGTAAATAATTGTTGTTCCATATTATTGTAAATACTATACAGCATCCTTCCCTGGTCTTGGCACATTACACTATCTTCCTGAGCTTTATTATTTTTGTGGTTAACGCTATTCTTTCATGCACTATGCTTAGTCTGTATTCTTTATTCTTACTATATCTCACCATCTAACCTCTTACAAGTACTCTGTTTTCTGTATTCAGCTCACTTTCCTTCCCCCCTCTAATAAGAGTCTTACCTGTTTTTCACCTTTTATAAAAAGGGGCTAGTCGGGTGAAATATCACAGTTATCGCCATACTTATCCAAATAATTTCCTATGTCTTCTCTACTAGTTGGTACTTTAAATCCCATAGAATACTCTCCTGTTGTCTTAATGCATTTTGCCTTCGCCCTGCCACTGATCACATACAAGATAAAGTGGGAGCTGTGAACACCAGTAAGCCCACTAGAGGAGAGAACCCACCAACAAAGGAACCACCAACAGGTAAAACCAAAGTTAAACAAGATAACTCATACAAACAGAAGAAAGAGCAACCCTAGAACATCCAGACAAGGAGATCAAAGAGACCACACCACTGAATCCCATAGAACCCCTGACACAGAAGTTCACCCTACAAAGACAACTAGCAAAGCAGAACATCGCGGAGTACAGAAACAAAGAAAATAAGCCACCTAAAATGGGGAGACAAAGAAAGAACCTGCAATCAAAAGAAATGGAAGGCTCCACACTAAAAGAGCTAAATGGAATGGAGGAAAGAAAACTATCAGATACAGAATTCAAGAGAATGGTTATAAGGATTCTCAAGGAACTCACAGACAACAATAAGGAACTGAGTGAAAACTACAACAGTATTGAAAAAGAAATAGAAACTATAAACAAAAACCAGGAAGAAATAAAAATACAATTTCTGAAATAAAAATCACACTAGAAGGCATTACAATCATGCTGGATAAAGCAGAGGACCAAGTTAGTGAGCAGGAAGACAAGGCAGAAATAAACACCCAGGTAGAGCAGATACATGGGAAAAAAAAAGACTCAAAAAGTATGAAGATAGCTTAAGGGAATTGCAAGACAACATGAAATGCAAGAATATTTGAATGATAGGAACACCAGCAGGAGAAGAAAAGGACCAAGGGACAGAAACCATGTTTGAAAAAATAATGACAGAAAATTTTCTGAACCTGGAGAGGGGAAAATCCATATAAGTTCAGGATGTATGGTTGGTCCCAATGATGATGAACCCAAAGAGACCTACTCCAAGACACATTGTAATTAAAATACCAAGTTTTAAAGACAAATGGAGAATCTTAAAAGCAACAAGGAGAAACAAGAAGCAACATACAAAGGAGATCCTATAAGGCTAGCAGTTGATTTCTAAACAGACACACTTCAGACCAGAAAAGAATGGCAAAAAATACTCCAAGTAATAAAAAGCAAAGGCCTGCAACCAAGACTCTCTAACCAGTGAGGCTCTCAATTAAAATGGGAAGCCAAATAAGGAGTTTCCCAGACAAAAGAAGGCTGCAAGAATACACCTCCATCAAACCAGCACTGGAAGATATGCCACAGATACTGCTAAAGGATGAGGAAGGAAAAAAGTGAGAAAGAAACACAGGTACAAAGGGGGAAAATGAATAATTTCTACCAGTAATAACCTTACATGTTAATGGATTAAATGCTTCAATTAAAAGACATAGGGTAGCTGAATGGATAAGAAAGCATGATCCACACATATGTTGCCTACAAGAGACCCACCTCAGAACAAAAGACCTACACAAAACAAAAGTTAAGGCTTAGAAAAAAATACTCCCAGCAAGTGGACAGGGAAAAAAAAAAGCTGGACTAGCAATACTTACATCAAACAAAAGAGACCACGAAACAAAACCCATGAAAAGAGACACTGAAGGAAACTTCATAATACTCAAGGGAAGAATCCATCAAGAAGAATAAACATTGTAAACATATATACACCCAATATAGGAGCACCAAAATACATAAGGAAAATCGTGGAACTTCAAGAAGCAGATAGACAGCAACACACATATGCTAGATGATTTTAACACCCCACTGTCAAAAATGGACAGATCTTCCAAACAAAATATCAACAAGGATATTGAGGCATTGAACAATGCCCTAGATTAAGTATATATATATATACTTTCATCCCAAATAAGCAAAGTACACATGCTTTTCAAATGTGCATGGAACATTTTCAAAGACAGACCACATGATAAAACACAAAACAAACCCCAACAAATTCAAGAAAATTGAAATCATATCAAGAATTTTCTCAGACCAAAAGGGACTGAAACTAGAAACCAACCTCAAGGGAAAACATCAAAGATATTCAAATTCATGAAGAGTGAATGACATGCTGTTAAACAATGAATGGGTTAATAATAAGATCAAGGAAGATATTGAAATGTTTATGGGAAAAAATGAAAAGGAACTTACAACACTCCCAAATGTACTGGACACAACAAAGACAGTCTTGAGAGGGAAGTTCCTAGCAATACAGGCCTACCTAAAAAATATAGAAACATTTCAAATAAACACCTAAATCTACATCTACAAGAACAGGAGGATCAACAACAAGCAAGCCCACAGCGAGTAGAAGGAAGGAAATAATCAAGATCAGAACATAAATAAATGACATAGAGACTAAAACAACAATCCAAAGGATCGATAAATCCAGGAGCTGGTTCTTTGAAAAGATAAACAAAATCAATGAGCCTTTAAGCAGACTCATCAAGAAAAAAAGAGAGAGGGCCCAAATTTTAAAAAATCAGAAAATAGGAGAGATTAATAACTGATACCACAGAGATAAAAAGGATAATAAGAAATTGCTACAAAAACTTTATTCCAAGAAATTTGAAAACCATGGTGAAATGGACAAATTTCTAGAAAAATAAAAATCTTCCAAAACTGAATAAAGAAGCAGAAAGCCTGAACAGACCAAAGCAGTAATCAAAAAATTCTCAGCACACAAAATCCCTGAAGGGGATGGTTTCAAAGGAGAATTTTACAAAATTTTTAAGGATGTGCTAACCCCTACCCTTCTCAGACTGTTCCAAAAACTCCAAGAATAGGGAAGATTCTCAAACTCTTCTTGTGAAGCCAGCATCATCTTACTTCCAAAACCAGATAAGGACACAACAAAGAAAGAAATCTACAGACTAATATTGCTGATAAACATAGACACTAAAATCCTCAAAAAAATATTGGCAAACCACATCCAGTAATACATGAAAAATATCATACACTATGATCAAATGGGATTCATCCCAGGGATGCAAGGATGGTACACCATTCACAAATCAATAAATGTAATGCATCACATAAACAAAAGCAAAGAAAAAAATCACATGATCATATCAATGGATGTGAAAAAGCATTTGATAAGTTACAGCACCCATTTATGATAAAAACACTCAGCAAGGTGGGAATAGAGGGGCCATACCTCAACATAAGAAAGGCCATATATGAGAAACCCATTGCTATCATAATCAACAGGCAAAATTAAAAGCTTTCCTATTAACATCAGGAACAAGACAAGGATGTACAATTTCATCACTTCTATTCAATATAATATTGGAATTCCTAGCCAGAGTCATCAGACAAGAAAGAGAATTAAAAGTCATCTAAATTGGGAAGGAAGAAGTAAAACTGTCACTTTTTGCAGATGATATGATAGTGTACATAGAAAACCCTATAGACTCCACCAAAAACTAGTCAACCTAATAAGTGAATTTGGCAAAAAAGCAGGGTTGAAAGTCAATATTAAAAAATCAAAGGCATTTTTATGCACCCACAATGAAAGTTCAGAATCAGAATCAGGAAAAAAATCTCATTTGCTATAGCCACAAGAAAAATAAAGTACCTAGGAATAAACCTTACAGAGGAGGTGAAAGAAATGTACTCAGAAAACTACACAACACTGAGGAAAGAAATTAAGGAAGACACAAATAAATGGAAGCATATACCATGTTCATGGATTGGAAGAATCAACATCATCAAAATGTCTATATTACCCCAAAGCAATTTATAGGTTCAATCCAATCCCTGTTAAAATACAAATGACATATTTCACAGATATAGAACAAACATTTCAAAAATTTATATGGAACCATAAATGACCAAAAATATTCAAAGCAATTTTGAGAAAGAAGAACAAAGTAAAAGGGACAACAATGCCTGATATCAAACTATATTAGAAGGCCATGATAAGCAAAACAGTATGTTACTGGCATAAGAACAGACACATAGACCAACAGAACAGAATAGAGAGCCCAGAAAAGAAAACCCAAGTCTCCATGGTCAATTAATATTCAAAAAAGGGGGCAAAGCATAAAATAAAGTAAAAATAGCCTCTTCAACAAGTGGTGTTGGGACATCTGGATGGCTACATGCAAGAAAATGAAACTCAGGCACCAACTTACAAAATACACAAAAATAAAATCAAGATTAATAAAAGATTTAAATATAAGTCAGGACACTGTAAAAGTCCTAGAGGAGAACATAGGCAGGAAAACCTCAGATATCCCATGCAGAAATATTTTCACTGTTATGTCCCTTAGAGCAAGTGATATAAAAGAAATAATAAACAAGTGGGATCTCATAAAAATAAAAAGCTGCACGGCAAAAGAAAATGGCATTAAAACAAAAAGAGAACCAATGTATGGGAAAACACATTTGAAAATGACCCCTTGGACAAGGGTTTGATCTCCTAAATATATAAAGAACTCACACAATTCCTAACTCCAGAAAGACTAACAACCCAATTAAAATGGGCAAAGGACTTAAACAGACACTTCTCCAAGGAGGACATACAGAGGGCCCAGAGACGTATGAAAAGATATTCAGCATCACTAGCCATCAGAAAGATGCAAATTAAAACCACAATGAGATACCACTTCACACCAGTGAGAAAGGCCATCCTAAACAAATCAACAAGCAAACAAGTGCTGGAGAGGTTGTGGAAAAAAGGGAACCCTACTGCACTATTGGTGAGAATGCAGACTCCTGCAGCCACTGTGGAAAACAGTATGGAATTTCCTCAGAAAACTGAAAATGGAACTTCCTTTTGACCCAGCAACTTCACTGTTGAGATTATACCATAAGAATTTTGAAACACCAGTTTAAAAGAACCTATGCCCCCCAATGTTCATAGCAGAGTTTTTTACAGTAGACAAGTGGTATAAACAGCCCAAGTGCCCACCAGTAAATGAGTGGATCAAAAGACTGTGGTACATTTACCCAATGGAATACTATGCAGAAGAAAGAAAGAAGAAACTCCCATGTTTTGCATCAGCATGGATGGAACTGGAGAATATTATGATAAGTGAAATAAGCCAGTTGGTGAAAGATAAATGCCATATGATCTCACTTACAAGAGGAATCTAATGGACAGAATAAACTAACAAGCAAAATAAAACCAAAGCCATGGAAACATGGAACAGACTGACAGCGGCCAGAGAGGATGGGTGAGGGAGTTATGTTGGAAAGAAGGGGAAGAGACTTATCAGAGGACATGGATGAATGACCCATGGACCAGGACTATGGTATGGAGAATGGTTGTGGTAGCGGATGATGGGCTGGGCAGAAGAGGGAAAAGTGGGGAATGGGACAACTGAAGTATAGTAATAAAATAAAGAAATACATAAATACATAGATGATGGGAATAGTATGCTAATAGTTTCATTAAAACATGTTCATAACATGTGCCTTATTGCTCAGACTATATGGCTGTGCCATACTACCCCCACCTGGTGGCAGCATACCTAAAATGAGACTTTGCAATTTTTTTTCTTTTTTCATTTTAACAATTTGTATATTCCCTTGAGAGGCAACACTGCAAAAGTATAAATATGAAAGGCAAAAAATATCACACATACTTATCCAGATACTTAGAGCCCATTTTGGAACAATTATTAGTTCACTTTCTTATAGAAATAGACTATAGTGATCCCTTTCTTCCATTTCCATTTGCATTTATTTTCTTGGTTGCTAATTTGAGTTAATTTGACTTTGGAACATGTACTTAATTGTGACTTTTTTTCAAGTACTCTACAGATAGCCGACTGTTGAGATGAGATTGTGGGTTTGTGTATATGGCCCATGAATCTTTTCTCCCCACTTTTTCAATATCTCAGATCTCCTTTAGCAGCCTTCTTTCCCAGGGACATTTTCTGGTCCTCTCATTTTTCTCCAGAATATAGCTTTTTACTCGTACCTGCTGTAAAGCCTGTCCAAGGTTACTCTCAGTACATTTTTCTAAGCCCCACAATAAAATTGAAATTGATTGGTCCTGTATCTTCTCTTGAGTTCCACAGGAAGAGAAAGAGAGGAACTTGGACAGCCCCCTCTGCTCCAGCCTACCACTGTCCAACTTCAGCCACTGTTTGATTGCAATTACATGAGAGTCTCCAACAGAATCTCCCAGATGAACCCTTTCTAACTCACAGAATCCATGAGAGGTGATAACATTGTTGTTGTTTTCAGACTCTACATTTGGAAGTGATTTGTTATAAAGCAAAAGTAAGTAAAACATAAGGCACAACTTCAAAATCTGTAGTAGGGGAGTTTGAATATGAACTGCATGTGTAATCCTGAAGAATAACAAACCTCTAGTGAAATTCTGTTTATCTATCTCTCCATCAAGATAGCAGGATGGGTCCTGACTGGTATGGCTAAGTTGGTTGGGAGTTGTCCCATAAAGCAAATGGTTGCAGGTTTGATTCCCAATCAAGGCATATGTCTGGGTTGCAGGTTCGGTCCCTGATCAGGGCTTGCAACCAATCATGTTTCTCTCTCACACAATGTTTCTCTCCCTCCTTTTCTCCCTCCCACCCCCTCTCTCTAAAAAT
This sequence comes from Phyllostomus hastatus, assembly GCF_019186645.2. Taxonomy (NCBI): domain Eukaryota; kingdom Metazoa; phylum Chordata; class Mammalia; order Chiroptera; family Phyllostomidae; genus Phyllostomus; species Phyllostomus hastatus. The sequence continues at coordinate 17,425,770 of NW_025334022.1, forward strand.
AAATAAATAAAACTTTTTTTTAAACAAAAGGATAGCAGGATTGGAAAGCATGATGAATAGATTATAGGTGGGAAGTATAGTAGCAAATCCATACAAACATTGGTACCATTCTAGTCATTTTAGGGTTATTGACAAAAAAATTTTTTGAGTATAAAACTCAAAGCAAACAAGATGAGAAACTGCATTATTTTTAGCTGTGTTTTTCCTTAAAAATAAATTGAGCCTTTCTTAAAACTAAATAAATTGGGCCTTTTTTAAAGAGCAAACAATTTTATTTAGTGTGTTCTGTATACATTTCTCCCATATGTGAAATGTGGTAGTAATGAACCAAATGATATTGTGGTGAAATTGTTTTTGTTACTCAATGCTTATCACTCTATAGTGCATAATCACATAAATATGTTTATAGACAATTGAAAGGGAGGAAAAATAAGAGAAAAATCCATTTAGATATAATAGTTCATCCTGCTAATTTAGCAACTGATTTAATTGTTACTGTAAGTTTTTCTGATACACATGTGTCATTTTTAAAATGATTAATTCTAGTAGCAGATTGCCCATGGAGTTCATTGTCATCTCTGTTTGTAGAGAACCAGGTAAGGTGCCCTATATAACAAGAGGATGATGAAGATCTACAGAAAAATACATGGTGGGATATATGGATGTAAAGTTAGCTTTTCTGTATGTGACATTGAATTACAATAAAAATAATTCCCACCCTGGCTGGTGTGGCTCAGTGGATTGAGCACTAGGCTGTGAACCAAAGGGTCACTGGTTCAATTCCCAGTCAGAGCACATGCCTGGGTTGCAGTCCAGGTGCCTGGGTGGGGGGTGCATGAGAGGCAACCACACATTGATGTTTCTTTCCCTCTCTTTCTCTCTCCCTTCCACTCTTTCTAAAAATAAGTCAATAAAATATTTTTTAAAAATAATTTCTATTCAACCTTCAAACTTTAGGAGCAAAATGTTTCTTCCTGATACTTTAGAAATTAACATGCAGTTACCCACTCTAACCTCAGCTCTCTGAGAAAGTTATCATTTCCACTAATTTCCCAGAGTGCAATCTAGTTTTACCTGTTCAACTCAGCATATTTACATACCATATATATATGCTATGTAAATATATATAATGTTTTAATATATATAAAGATTTAATATATATATATATACATAATATATATATATATATATATATATATATATAAAGTTTTGCTCAATATTTTAATTGTGTTTCTGACTACATGTGAGAAAAACTTTGATAGTCTGGGAAAGTGTATTAATTTTCTCTAGGGTCTCAGAACATGGAAACTGTAATTTTCCAAATGGCACCCTTGCAGTCTTTAAATTGACGCAGATTCTCCAAGTGTTTTTCTCCTTGGGAAGAGAGGGAGCCCTTGGAGAATTTGACTTACTAACAATGAAAGATATGAGGATCACTAAATGAATGTGGAGTGGAAGTAAAATTTGCCTCTCTTGGAGGGAGTTTGAAATTTGTCTGTGATGTTCTCTTTTCACAATGCTCTGATAGACCATTGAATCCGGGAAGAAAAAACCTTGCAAGTGAAAGTATGTATGGAAAATATTGATGAATACTAAGCTAATCTTGACTGCATGGAAATGTAAAATGTAATGGTCCTGGTTAATTTTGATTTCTTTCATAAAATAAACATTGGTTTCATCCAAAATAGTACATAATGGAAAAATGCCCTGGCTTCGCAACTATACAATGAGGTCTGTCCAGAAGGTATCCAGCCATGTCATATGAAAAATAGAGACCTTTATTGAAGAAAATACAAAATACAAGAAACATTGTATATAGGACAATGATGCTTCAGTACCCTTCAAAATAGGCATCTTGGGACCTCAGCCAGTTTGAATTGCCCTCAGAAGCCTCATAATATTTTCCTGAATCTCATTGATAGTCTGAAATCTCTTTCTTTTATTTTTTGAAATATATGTTATTGATTATGCTATTACAGTTGTCCCATTTCCCTCCCTTTATTCTCCTGTGCCCTTCACACTGCCACCCACCTACATTCTTACCCTCCTTTAGTTCACGTTCATGGGTCATACATAGAAGCTCTTTGGCTTCTCCATTTCCTACACTATTCTTAACCTCCCCCAGTTTATTTTGTACCTACAATTCATACTTCTTTTCCCTAAATCTTTTCCCCCATTCTCCCCCCTCCCCATCCCCACTGATAACCCCCCATGAGATCTCCATTTCTGTGATTCTGTTCCTGTTCTTGCTGTTTGCTTAGTTAATTTTTGTTTTTGCTTTTTCGGGGTCATTTGATAATAGTTCTGAGTTTCCTGTCACTTTGCTGTTCATATTTTTTTTAATTTTCTACTTCTTAGCTAAGTCCCTTTAACATTTAATATAACAAGGGCTTGGTGATGATGAATTCCTGTAACTTAACCTTATCTGGGAAGCACTTTTTCTGCCTTTCCATTCTAAATGATAGATTTGCTGGATAGAGTAATCTTGGATGTAGGTCCTTGCTTTTCATGACTCTGGATACTTATTTCCAGCCCCTTTTGCCTGTAAGGTTTCTTTTAAGAAATCAGCTGATAGTCTTATGGGAACTCCTTTGTAGGTAACTCTCTCATTTTCCCTTGTTACTTTTAAGATTCTCTCCCTATCTTTAATCTTGGGTAATGTAATTATGACGTGCCTTGGTGTGTGTTTCCTTGGGTTCAACTTCTTTGGGACTCTCTGAGCTTCCTGGACTTCCTGGAAGTCTGTTTCCTTTGCCAGATTGGGGAAGTTTTCCTTCATTATTTTTTCAAATAAGTTTTCAATTTCTGCTCTTCCTTGTCTCCTTCTGGCACTCCTATGATGCTGATGTTGGAACATTTAACAATGTCCTGGAATTTCCTAAGCCTCTCCTCATTTTTTGAACTTCTGTTTCTTCATTCTCTTCTAGTTGAATGCTTATTTCTTCCTTCTGCTCCAAACTGTTGATTTGATCTGGTTTCCTTCCCTTCACTGTTGGTTCCCGGTATATTTTTCTTTATTTCACTTTGTATAGCCTTCACTTTTTGCTGTGTTTTGAATCCTTACTCAACCATTTCTGTGAGCATCCTGATTTACCAGTGTTTTGAACTCTGCATCTGATAGGTTGATAGGTTGATTATCTCCTCATTGCTTAGTTATTTTTCTGAAGTTTTGATCTGTTCTTTCATTTGCGCCATATTTCCTAGTCTTGGAACACCTGTTATGTAGTAAGGGGCGAGCCTTATATATTTGCCAGTGTGGGAAAAACCACATCACTTCATTGTGGTGCTCTATGTGGAGGAGGGGTCAGAGAGAGAACAATGCAGCTTGCTTGGCTCTTGTCCCACTTTCAGTCACTTCCCTCACTTCCCACAAGTGGATTGTGCCCTTTAAGCTGCTGATTCCCAAGTATGTGGGCTTGTGTCCAGGATCCCGTGGGTCCTCCAACAGATTGTCTTGTGATACTGTGATTTTGTCTCATTGCCACAACCCCAAAGGTTTTTACAGCCAGAGGTTATGGCGCTTTAGTTTCCTGCACTGGAACCCTAGGTTTTGTGGTCTGTCTCACTCCTCGGTTTTTCCTCTTGGCTTACCTGCATGTGAATGTGGGATCACCTGGTCCACCAGCCACTGCCTTGCCACACATCCTCTCTGCCCAAACTGCCTGTCTCCACCCCTCCTACCAGTGTGGGTGAATGTTTCTTCTTTAGCTCTTTGGTTGTCTGACCTCCATACAGTTCAATTTTTGGGCAGTTTTGGTTGTTTTTTGTTCTTAACTTCATTGTTGTCCTTCTTGTGGTGTGTAAGGCAGCCATATCTACCTATGCCTCCATCTTGGCCATAGTATTCCAAAAAGGAATTTAATAAAAATAGTTTCATTTGAAATAATATCCATAAAACAAACTACCTACAAATAAACTTAAGCAATAAGGAGTAAGACTTGTACACTAAAAATTATATAATATTGTTGAAAAATATTAAAGAAAACATAAATAAATGGAAATACATCTTGTGTCCATGGTTTGGAAAACTTAGTATTGTTAAGAATGCAATACTCCTTAAAGCAAACTACAGATTGATTATGTTTCCTATCAAATCCCTAAATGCCTTTTGTTTTGAAGAAATAGAAAATACTATTCTAAAATTCATATGGAATTTCAAGGGCCCTGAAAGGCCAAAATGAATAAGTAAAAGGAGAATAAAATAGTAGCACTAACACTTCCCAATTTCAAAATTTACAAACCTTCAGTAATCAATGTACTGTGGCACTGGCATTATAATAGATATATAACCCAGTGGAATAGAATTGAGAGTTCAGCAATAAAACCATACTGATTTTCAACAAAGATGGCAAAACCTTTTGATGGGGAAAGGGAAAGTCTTTTCCATAAATGATTCTGGGGCAATTGGATATCCAAGTGCAAAACAATGAAGTTGGACCCATACCTTGCACCACATACAAAAATGAACCCAAAATGGATCAACAACCTAGATAAACAACTAAAACTATAAAACTCATAGAAATATACATAAGGATAATTTTTCATTACTTTATATTTGATCATGGATTCTTAAATAAAAAATCAAAAGCATGAACAACAAAATAAAAACCGATAAGTTGGAATACATCAAAATTAAAAATAATTTTGCCTCAAAAACATTATCAAAAATCAAAAGACAGCATAAAGGAGGAGAATATTTGCAAATTATACATCTGATAAGAGTCTCTTATCTATAATATAGAAAGAATACCCAGAGTCCTCTTACAGAATATATAAAGAACTCAACTACTAAAAAGACAAGCAAAGCAATTTAAAAATGGGCAAAGGACTTTAATAGATATTTCTGTACATGAGATATTCAGATATTCAACAAGCACATGAAAAGATGTTCAGTATCATTAGTCATTACAGAAATGCAAATCAAAACCTCAATAAGATATCACATACACCCTCTAAGATGTCTAGAATCAAAACAATAGAAAATAGTGTTTGCAAAGATGAAAATAAATTGAAACCACATATATTACTGGTAACAATGTAAAATGTTTCAGCCACTATGAAAAATAATACAGGATTTTATGTGGGGATCATGGAAATGTTTTGAAACTAGATGGAGGTGATGGTTGCACAACATTGTGAATTTACAAATGCCACTGAATTGTTCACTTTGAAATAATAAAATTTGGTGATCCAAGATTGTGGTGGAGTAGACAGAAGCTACACTAACCTCCTCCCAGGACCAATATGGAATTACAACTAAATTGTAGAGAAATGTTCCTGAATAACCAACTGAACACTAACCAGAGAATAACCTTACAACCAAAGACAGAGGAAACCACTTCACCACAACAGGACTGGTAGGGAGTATGGAAACATGAGGGGGCTGCCTGGGCTCTCATGAGTGACAGTTGAAAACCCAAAGGGGTTTTCAGCAGCCAGAGGAATTTCTCTGTGGAGTGTAGGATCTAAACCCCAAGCTGGGCTCCACAGCCTATAGCATCAGAGGTGGAAAAGAACCCAGATAATATCCAGCTATGAAAAGCCCTATGGTTTCACTCTGCCAGGAAGAGATGGCTAGAGACACAGAGAGCCTCTTAAAGGACCAACACACAAGATTTCATTTGCAGCCACTTACCCTGGGCTCTGGCAGAGGGAGGGCAGAGTGGACTAGAGATGCTTGAGGAGTGTCTGGGGTTGGTGACTCTGGGGAGAAAACTGAAGGAATGGCCATGAGGTTCCCTGTGCCTAGTCACTCCTGATACTGCAGAAGCCATCTTTCTCAGGCAGAGCACTTGCCTCCAAGTGGCATCAAACTGAGGGGAAGCATGATCTACTTCCAAAGGAATTATTCTGGTCCACCTTATGGAGCTCAAGCCTGGCTGCTAATTACAGATTAATTAGTTTAGCTGCTGATCAGTTTAACAACTAAGGAGGAAAATACAAAGAAAGAAGCAGCCAAAATGGGAAGACAAAGAAACAGACCTCAGTTAAAGAACAAGAGAGTTTTCCAGAAGACTAACTAGGTGAAATGGAGGCAAACAGTTTATCAGATAGGGAGTAGAGAGTAATGATTACAAGGATACTAAACAGCATGAAAAAAGACATAGAAACCATAAAAAAGGACCAGTCAGAAATAAAGAATGCAATATCTTAAATACATAATACACTGAAAGGAATAAACAGTAGGTTAGATAAAGCAGAGGACTGAATCAATAATTTGGGAGACAAGGTACAAAAAAAACACCTAAACAAAGCACCGAAAAGAAAAAAGAACTTTAAAAAATGATGAGAGCTTAAGAAACATTTTGAACAACATGAAACATAACAGCATCTGCATTATGGGAACTCCAGAAGAAGAAGAGAGAGAGCAAGGGGCCAAGACCCTATTTGAAGAAATAATGACCCCAAATTTCCCTAATGTGGTACAGCAAAAACACACAAGCCCAGGAAGACTGGAGAGTGCCAAACAAGTTAGATCTAAAGAGGCCTACACCGAGACGCATTATAATTAAAATGACAAGGCTTAAAGAAAAATAGAGAATCCTAAAAGCCATAAGTTCCTTACCAGGGAGCACCAATTAGACTGTCATCTGATTTTTTAACAGAAATATTTTGAACAGGCCAAAACGGAATGGTGTGAAATATTCAAAGTGATGAAAAGAAAGTACCCACAAGCAATGCTTCCTTACCCAAGAAGGCCAGCATTTAAAATCAAAGGAGAAATAAGAAGATTCCCAGACAAGAAAAAACTAAAGCTTCTTAACATCAAGTACTGAATTATATGTTTCAAGGGCTTGTTGTGAGAAAAAGAAGGAGGAAAAGACAGGAAGAAAAAAATAGAAAGAAAAAAAAACCCAGATGTGAACAGCCTAACAGTAAAATGGCACTACATACATATCTATTAAAATCACCTTAAATGTAAATGGCTTAAATGCACCAACTAAAAGACATAGGGTAGCAGAATGGAAAAGAAAACAAGACCTGCACATATGTTGCCTACAAGAGACCCATCGAAAGATACACACAGACTAAAAGTAAATGGATGAAAAAAAAGATATTTCATGTAAATGAAAAGAAAAAAAAAGCTGGGGTAGCAGTACTTATATCTGACAAAACAGACTTCAAAATCAAGTCTATAGTAACAGACAAATAAGGGCACTACATAATGATAAAGGGAAGAATCCAAGAAGTAGACATAATCCTAGTAAACATTTACACATCCAAAAGGAGCACTAAACATATAAAAGAACTCTTGATGGATACAAAGGGAGAAATAGACAGAAATACAGTCATGGCTGGGGATTTTTAACACACTACTGACTTCAGTGGATAGGTCTTCCAGGCAGGAAATCAACAAGGACATGGGGGCCTTAAACGACACACTAGATTAAAAGGATTTAATTGATATCTTCAGAGCATTTAACCCCAAGGCAGTAGAATATACACACTTTTTAAGTGCACGTGCAACGTTTTCTGAGATAGACCTCATGTTAGGACACAAAACAAGTCTCAATAAATTTAAGAAGATTGAAATCATATCAAGCATCTTCTCTGACCATGATGCTATGAAACTGGAAACTCATCACCAGAAGAATAGAGAAAAACATGCAAAGACATAGAAGCTAAATAACATCTTACTAAACAATTAATGGGTCAATGAGATCAAGGAAGAAATCAAAAGATATCTTGAAACAACCGTGGTGGGTGTGGCTCACTGGATTGAGTGCCAGCCTGTGTAAGAAAGGGTCGCTGGTTAAATTCTTAGTCAGGGCACATGAGTGGGCTGTGGACCAGGTCCCCAGTAGGGGGCATGTGAGAAGCAATCACATATTGATGTTTCTCTCCCTGTCTTTGTCCCTTGTTCCCTTCTCTTTAAAAATAAATAAATAAAAATAAATAAAATACTTTAAAAAAGTTTTAAAGGGTACCTTGAAACAAATGAAAATAAGAACACAATAATCCAAAATCTGTGGGGCACTGGGAATGCAATCCTAAGAGGGAAATTCATAGCATTGCAGACCTACCTCAAAAAAAAAAAGTCAAATAAACATTCTAACTTCATACTTTTGAAAAGGAATGGGGAAAAATACTTGAAAAAGAGCAACAAACAAAGCCCAAAGTGAGTAAAAGGAAGGAAATAATAAAGATCAGAGCAGAAATAAATGAAACAATCTAAAAAAATACAAAAGATTGATGAATCCAAGAGCTAGTTCTTTGAAAAGATAAACAAGATTGACAAAGCTTGACTACACTCATATGGATAAAATGAGAAAGGACTCAAATTAAAAAATCAGAAATGAAAGAGGAGAAATAAAAACTGACACCTAAGAAATACAAAGGATTGTAAGAAAATATTATGAAAACCTGTATGCCAACAGACTGGACAACCTCAATGAAACGAAGTGATTCCTAGAAACATACAATCTTCCAAATCTAAATCAGGAAGAATAAGAGAATATGAAGAGACAGATTACACCTAGTGGAATGGAAACAGATAGAACACATGCTAAGACACAAAACATACCTCAATAAATTTAATACAATTTTTTTGTTTTTAATATATTTTATTGATTATGCTATTACAGTTGTCCCATTTCCCCTCTTCATCCCCCTCCACCTTGCACACCCTTTCCCACCCACATTCCCCACCTTTAGTTCATATCCATGTGTCATAAGTTCTTTCTTTAGCTTCTACATTTTCCATACTATTCTTGCCCTCCCCCTGTCTATTTTCTACCTACCATCTATGCTACTTATTCTCTGTACCTTTTACCCCCTCTCATCCTCCCACTCCCCTGTTGCTAACCCTCCATGTGGTCTCCACTTCTGTGGTTCTGTTCCTGTTCTAGTTGTTTGCTTACTTTCTTTTTGTTTTTGTTTTAGATATTGTTGTTAATAATTATGAGTTTGCTGTCATTTTACTATACATGTTTTTTTATCTTCTTTTTCTTAGATAAGTCCCTTTAACATTTCATAAAATAAGGGCTTGGGGATGATGAACTCCTTTAACTTGACCTTATCTGAGAAGCACTTTATCTGCCCTTCCACTCTAAATGAAAGCTTTGCTGGATAGAGCAATCTTGGATGTAGGTCCTTGCCTTTCATGACTTTGAATACTTCTTTCCAACCCCTTCTTGCCTGCAAGGTCTCTTTTGAGAAATCAGCTAACAGTCTGATGGGAACTCCTTTGTAAGTTACTGTCTCCTTATCTCTTGCTGCTTCTGGGATTATCTCCTTCATTTTCACCTTGGCTCATGTAATTATGATGTGCCTTGGTGTGTTCCTCCTTGGGTCCAACTTCTTTGGGACTCTCTGAGCTTCTTGGACTTCCTGGAAGTCTATTTCCTTTGCCAGAATGGGGAAGTTCTCCTTTATTATTTGTTCAAATAACTTTTCCACTTGTTGCTCTTCCTCCTCCCCTTCTGGTACCCCTATAATTCGTATGTTGGATTATTTAAAGATGTCCTGGAGATTCCTAAGCCTCTCCTCATTTTTTTGAAATCTTATTTCTTCATTCTTTTCTGGTTGTATGTTTTTTTCTTCCTTCTAGTCCACTCCATTGATGTGAGACCCAGCTTTCATTCCATCACTATTAGTCCCCTTTGCATTTTTCTTCATTTCACTTATTGTAGCCTTCATTTTTTCATCTAATTTGCGACCAAAATCAACCAATTCTGTGAGCATCCTGATCACCAGTGCTTTGAACTGTGCATCTGATAGGTTGGCTATCTGTCAGTCGCTTAAAATTACTGGTTGTGAGGATTTCAATTCTGTTTGAGCCATCTTTTCTTTTCCTCCTTTGGTCTGGCTGCGCCTGTTACCAGCCTTAGGTGTTCACCGGAGCAGGGCACCCCAGTTGCTGGGTCGTGACGTCATATGTGGGGGCAGGGTCCAAGAGGAAACAATGGCACATGCTCTACTCTCCATGGGACCTGAATCCCTTCCGCCGCTTCCCCCAAGCAAACTGGTCCCCTCTATTGCCAATTCCCATGTGGGTGGGCTTGTGCACCCCATGGGACTTTCCCCCAAGCAAACTGGTCCCCTCTATTGCCAATTCCCATGTGGGTGGGCTTGTGCACCCCATGGGACTTTCCAAGGACCTCTCCTGTGAGGCTAGGAGTCTCTCCCTGCACCTCAACCCCCACAGGTATTTTCAATCAGTGCCCCAAGGCTCTATTTCCCAGCACTGTGATCCTGGGTTGTGCACAGTGCCTTGTTTCACAGTCGCCTCCTGGCTGGGTCTGCCAGTTGTCACCCCTCAGCTGGGGTCTGCCAGCTGCTGCTTCTGCACTCAGGGTCCACCCACTGTGGTCTTGCGTGCCCTGGATGCCTTACCCCTGCACCCAGTCCCAAGGCTCTCTGCTCACTGCACTGCAACCCACACCCAGCTGCCCGACTCCTCCCCTCCTACCGGTCTGGATGAATGTGTCTATTTTAACTTCTTGGTTGTCTGGCTTCCATTCAGATCAATTTTCTGTCAGTTCTGGTTGTTATTCTGTTTCTAAATTGTTGTCCCTATCTTGGTTGTGCGTGAAGACACAGTGTGTCTACCTATGCCTCCATCTTGACTGGAAGTGAAATTTAATAAGATTGAAATTATATCAAGCATCCTCTCTAACTACAATGCTAGCAATAGAAATCAATCACAAAAAGAACACTGAAAAACACAAAAAGATATGGAAGCTAAATAACATGTTATTAAACAATGAAAGGGTCAGTAATGATATCAAGGAAGAAATGAAAAGATGCCTTGAAATAAATGAAAATGAGGACCAAACAATCCAAAATCCATGGGACACTGGGAAAGCAATCTTAAGAGGGAAATGCATAGCAGTACAGGGGGCGTATCTCAAAAATCAAGAAAAACCTCAAACAATGAAACTTCACACCTAAGGAACTTGAAAGGGAATGAGAAACAAAGCTCAATGTGAGTGAAAGCAATAAAATAATTAAGAGAAGAACAGAAACAAATAAAATAGAGTCTTAAAATTGAAACAAAAGATCAATGAATCCAAGGGTTGGTTCCTTGAAAACATAAACAAGATCAACAAACCTTTAACCAGACTCATTAAGAAAAAAAGAGAAAGGACCCAAATAAATAAAATCAGAAATGAAAAAAAAAAAGAAATAAAAACTGACACCAAAGAAATATGAAGGGATTGTAAGAAAATACTATGAACAATTGTATGTCAACAAACTAGACAACACAGATGGAATGGATAAATTCCTAGAAACATACAATCTTCCAAAAATAAATCGGGAAAAATGAGAGAATTTGAATAGAAAGATTATATCTAATAATACTGAAGCAGTAATTTAAAAACTCCTAACAAACAAAAGCTCTGAACCAGATGGCTTCATAGGTGAAATTTACCAATTAATCCAAGAAGAAATAACACCTCTCCTTCTCAAACTATTTCATAAAATTCAAGAGGAGGGAAGGCTCCCAATCTCATTTTTTGAGGCAAGCATTATCCTAGTTCCAAAACAAGATAAAGACACTACAAAGAAAGAAAATTATAAGTCAATGTCACTGATGAACATAGATGCTGAAATCCTCAACAAAATATTAGCAAACTGAACACAGCAATGCATCAAATACATCATACACCATGATCAAGTGAGATTTATTCTGGGAATGCAAGGATAGTACAACATTTGCAAATCAATATATGTGATTCACCACATAACAAAAGGAAGGATAAAAACCACATGACTATATCAATAGATGCATAAAAAGCATCTCATAAAATCTGTACCTATTTATGATAAAACCTCTCAGCAAAGTGAGAATAGAGTGAACATATGTAAATATAATAAAGGTCATATATGACAAACCCACTGCCAACATCATACTCAATGGGCAAAAAATCCAAGTATCCCCCTTAAGGTTGAGAACCATACACAGATGTCCACTTTCACCTCTCATATTCAACGTAGTACTGGAAGTCCCAGCCACAGCAATCAGACAAGAAGAAATAAAAGGCATCCAAATTGGAAAGAAAGAAGTAAAACTGTCTTTATTTGCAGATGATATGGTACTGTACATAGAAAACCCCAAATATTTTATCAAGAAACTACTAGAACTGAAATTAATTCAGCAAAGTAGCAGGATACAAAATTAATATCCAGAAATCAGTTGCATTTTTATATGCCAATAATGAAGTAACAGAAAGTGAAATTAAGAAAACAATCCCATGTACAATTGCTTCAAAAAAATACTTAGGAATAAACCTAACCAACGTTGTAAAAAACCAGTACTCGGAAAATTATAAGGCACTGAAGAAAGAATCTAAAGAAGATAAAAATAAGTTGGAAGCACACACTGTGTTCATGAACAGGAAGAACTAACATCATTAAAATGTCCATACTACCCAAAGCAATCTATAGATTCAATACAATTCCTATCAAGGAATTTCAATGACATAACTCACAGAACTAGAACAAATACTTCAACAATTTTTATGGAACCACAAAAGACCCCACACAGCAACAGCGATCCTGAGACAGAAAACAAATTTGGAGGAATCACTCTACCTAATAGGAAACTATACTAAGGGCCATAGTAATCAAAGCAGCCTGGTACTGGCATAAAAACAGACACATAGATCAATTGACCAGAATACAGAGTACAGAAATAATCTCACATCTTTGTTGTCCATTAATATTCGACAGAAGAAGCAAACACTTACAATGGGCTACAGATATTTTATTCAATAAATGGTGTTGGAAAAATTGTACAGATATATGCAGAAAAATGAAACAAGACCATCTTTTTACACCACACACAAGTATAAATTTAAAATAGATCAAAGGCTTAAATGATAGACCTGAAACCATTAAAATCCTTGAAGAAAACATAGGCGACGAAGTCTTGGACATTGCTTGTAGAAGGTTTGTTTTTGTTTTTTTTTCCCAATGATCTTTATATATACTTTTTGGCAAATTTTATTTATTTTTTAAAGATTTTATTTATTAACTTTAGAGAGAGGGATGGGGAGGAGAAAGAGAGGGGGAGAAACATCAACGTGTGTTTTCCCCTCGAGTGCCCCCCTCCACTGAGGACCTGGCCTGCAACCCAGGCACATGCCCCGACTAGGAACCAAACCAGTGACCCCATGGTTCAAAGGCCTGTGTTCAATTCATTGAGCCACACCAGCCAGGGCTGGTTGTAGAAGGTCTTATCTGGTATGTCTCCCCAAGCAAGGGAAATACAAGAAAAAAAAATAAACAAATGGGATACATCGAACTAAAAAGTTTTTGCACAGCAAAGGAAATCATCAACAAAACAAAAAGACAGCCCACAAAATGGAGAACATACTCACTGATACATCTGATAAGGGGTTAATATCCAGAATTTATAAAGTACTTAAAAAACTCAACACCAAAAATATCAAACTAATTAAAAAATGGGCAAAGGAACTGAATGGACACTTCTCCAAGGAGAACATACAGCTGGCCAACAAACATATGAAAAGATGCTCAACATCACTAACCATCAGAGAAATGAAAATTAAAACCACAATGAGATAATCCCTCACACCTGTCTGAATGGCTATCATCAATAAATTAACAAATAACAAGTGCTGGCATGTGAAAAAGGGAAACCCTTTTGTACTATTGGTGGGAAGGCAGATTGGTGTAGCTATGGAAAACAATATGGAGATACCTCAAAAAAATAAAAGTGAATCTGCCTTTTGACCCTTCAATCTCACTTCTGGGAATATATCCAAAGGAACCCAAAACACTAATTCAAAAGAACATAAGCACCCCTTTGTTCATTGCAACATTATTTACAATCACCAAGATATGAAGCAGCCCAAGTATCCATCAGTAGATGAGCAGATAAAACAACTATGGGACATTTACACAATGGAATACTACTTGGCTGAGAGAAAGAAAAGTTTACCCTTTGTGACAGTATGGATGGATCTGGAGAACATTATGCTAAATGAAAGAAGCCAGTCAGAGAAATACCATATGATTTCAATCATATGTGGAATCTAATAAACAAACTCATCTAACAAGGAAAATTGGGACAGACTCCTAGCTGGAGAGCAGGATGAGAGCTAATGGGGAGGGAAGTTAGGGGTGGAGGGATTGAACAAAAAGGCAAAAGGACTCATGGACATGGACAACAGTGTGGTGATTGCTAGGGTGAGGGAGATATAAGGGCCTAAAAGGTAATGTAGAAAATACAATAAAGATTAAATAAAACATAAAAAATAAATAAATAGCATATTTTGCCATGTATGAGTACATATTTTTGCCCAAAATTTGAGGGGGAAAGTAAGGATGCACATTATATATGCATAGTCCTAAAGTGTGGGTGTATAATATACACAGTAAAATATGGTAAATAAATAAAATAGTCATATTTATGTTATGTGAATTTCACCTCAATAAAAATCAGTGGATCATTTTTGGTAGTAATGGATTATTAGTCATTGAATGAAAAAGGAAGTCCTGTGCCCATTGTGATACAATATTTTTTAAAGATTTAATTTATTTATTTTTTAGAGAGGGAATGGAGGGAGAAAGAGAGAGAGAGAGAAACATCAATGTGCGGTTGCTGGGGGTCATGACCTGCAACCCAGGCATGTACCCTAACTGGGAATCGAACCTGCGACACTTTGGTTTGCAGCCCACGCTCAATCCACTGAGCTATGCCAGCCAGGGCCTGATACAATATTTAAAATTAATAAATTGAAAGTTTGATGAGCAATGGATTCCTACATGGCTTCAATATGCTTTCTCATAAATTATTAATATGCTCATTGAAGATTAATAGGGGAAAGTGGGTGGTGAATACTGAGGCTTGTGATACTATATGTTTGCTGTTAATCTAAAATTATTTTAAAATAAAAAATTAAATGTGCAATGGGGGAAAGATTAAATTTACAACAGAAATTTTTGGCAGACATTAATTTAATCACATGATCAAAATGAACACCACCAATAATGGAACAAATAAAAATCACATGGCATATGACAGGATGCAGTGAGAGAAATGCATGATCACTTCTTGATATTCCTGCCAAAATTCATAACATGATTCTCATTAGGACAAAACATCAGACAACAAAAACTATGGATAAAACTACGAAATAACTGACCTGTAATCTAGAAAATTGTCAAGGTCAAGAAACTCAAACTCAAAAATGTCCCAGACTCAAAAAAAGTTAAGAGTCATGGCAAGTAAATGAAACACCTTCTTTTGCGATGAGAACCCCAGCTCGTGGGGTCCGCAGCGTAATGGATGAGATATGAGACAAATTCACACAGACTACCAAGTCCTGTGGAGGAAAAGGGATGGCATGGCCACTCTCTCAAGGGGAGAGCTCCTCAGAGCACTTCAGCCACAGTCTCAAGAGGAGAGTGCTCCAACCCTTGCCTTGACCAGCTTTTATTATTTTTCTGGGCACATTACATAATGGTCCTCATTTACTATGCAGAGGTTCGCTTTAGGTGGTTACCTTTTACAGAAAACAAAGGAGCCAATGCTGCTAATCACATCACAGAAGAGGGATATTTGCAAATAAAAAGGCAAAAGTGGTTGAACCCATTACACTCATCCTTGGAAGGTTTAGCATGGATTTTAGGAAGTTACTTTAAAGATATGCAGCAAATGTTTGCTGCCTCAATTCAGGGTGAGGGAGTTGTAGCAAAAAGCAAGTCTCAAAGTGTCCTAAGTACAATGCAGGCTTGATTCCCCACGGGAGAACCTATCTGTGGGTGTGGGCCCTATCTGGGCCCATGGCATGCAGAATGGTCTCCTATACTTTTGAAGCGGATCCTCTTGTTCTAAGAGACATTATTGGGATGATTGGCAAAATCCGAATGGGCTATTAGGAAGCAATGGTAGTAATAAATCTTCTGATTTGGGTGGTAATATTGTGTTTATATAGGAGAATGCCCTTGTTTGTAGGAAATATGCAATAAACTAGTATTATGGGGTGTGTGGGCCATCAACTTATTCTTAAATGGTTCAGTGCAAAGAAAAACTTATTTGTAATATACTACAACTTTCCTATAAGTTCGATGTTGTTATAAACGAAGAGCAAGAAGCCTTAAGTCAATTTATTA
Organism: Phyllostomus hastatus; assembly: GCF_019186645.2. Classification (NCBI taxonomy): domain Eukaryota; kingdom Metazoa; phylum Chordata; class Mammalia; order Chiroptera; family Phyllostomidae; genus Phyllostomus; species Phyllostomus hastatus. Next base: position 17,441,856 of record NW_025334022.1, read on the forward strand.
AAGAAGCCATTCTTTGAGTGCATAAAATATCATTCTGCACCGTATAACTTGTGAGAATCATATTGCAGTGACTGCTTTGGTTGTGACTTGGAAAGACACGTTCTGACATTTATCCTAATGTTTCTTTTCTTGGGCTAAGTTACCCATAGCATAGCTCATTAACAAGGGAGTGGGGGTGATGAGACAAGTCAGGCAAGCATGACTCTCACTGCCTAAGGAAGGAGCTATGTGCAAGAGGGTGGCACAACCCTCCAACCTTGGTTTTGAAGAGAGAGGATTAGGAGCTAGTGCTTAACCACAGCTACCCGAGTTGCATTCTCCTCCCTACAGTGGTTGCACAATTGTTCCACACTTTGAGGACAACTCTTAATTAATGGGTTTAAGTAATGGGTTGGCTCAACAGATACCTTGCTACCTCACTGGCAAATTCATCCATTTTCAGGGCCCCAAGCCTGTTCAGAGTAGACTCATTCTCTTTTTAGTTGTGAAAGAGAGAGCTTAAGTTTATACAGTGTCAGAATCTTTTATTTGGACATAGGATAAGAGAAGAGGACTTCAACTCTGAAAGGTAAGAGAGTCTCATTTCTTAGCATAATGACCAGAAAGCATAAAACAGTCCAGGAGCCACAACATAAAAGTAATGTCTATCAAGTGTGCAGTTAATCATTACCTAAATATAATAAATTGCAGGCAATGACATCCACCCAGCCACACATGATCAGATTACTCTGTTATCCTTTTATATTACAGTATGAGAAAACCAATTTCAAAGAGAAATTGGGGCTTCTTCACAACACTTGAGAAGCTGTTACAAGCTCAGCCCTGGCCACATGGACTGCATCTACAAATGCCGACTCTTTAAAATAAAACTACATTTAAAACTCTCTGCCTTTCTAACCTAACAAACAATCTATGCAGTCAATGGGGACACACATTGGTTCCAGTTCCCATCCTTTTTTTGGACCCTTATTTTATTTTTCATACTGTATTGAGAGGCTTTGGAAAAGGCTTGTGAAGAGGGAGACGACACAGGACCCATTCACATCTTTTCCAATTAAAATGCTGGTCCAGGGTTGGTGGCTGGGGAGGGGAGGGGAATCGAAAGGGGGGAAGCACACAGATCATTTTCACAAAAATGTCCCATTAAGCTTGGATAATGACACCACCCTAGCACAATCACTCCCCCCCCCCACATAAGCTGTTCAGATAAGTATAACTTTGTCCTTAAAGCGCTATCCTTGCAACTGAGCAAAGAACTTGCATCCCTTGTTTAACAAGATGTTCTACATTTCCATAAGTATGCCATCATAAATCATTATTTTAAAAAAGAAGAAATCAGCAAAAATAAGATATCATTGGTCCAGAGAACCAGAAGCTGGGTTGTTGGGAATATGGACAAGTATTATATTTCCTGGTGAGGCTTTTGTCCTAGGAGAGGGGTCTTCACACGACAGCCTTCAGACCAAAGCCAGCCTGCTGCTTTTTGTATTTAATATTCTATTGGAATGCTGCCACCATTGTCCTTTTATTTACTGCCTAGTCTGTTTTTTGTTTTGTTTTGTTTTGTTGTTTGTTTTTTTTTACTATAGTCACAGAGTTAAGTACTTATCCCTACAGACTGTCTGGTCCTCAAAGACTAAAATATTTACCATCTGGCCTTTCACAGAAAAAGTGTGCTGATCTCTGTCCTGGAAGTCTCGAGCACATAGCATAGCTCTTCTAATGTCACTTTGGGTCTCTGGCTCCCTGCCTAGCATAAAGATATCAGTCGTGTCCTCCTTGCCTGCATAACTTCTTTAGGAAATCTGACCCAGCCACTAAATGGAAGGGGAAGCCCACGTGACTCCACCTTCTGATCACAGCTAATAGGACCTGGGATGGTAACCTGGTCCAGTTGCCCATGAAAATTGGCAAGAGAAACTGCTTTACCTGGCATCTATGAATTTGAAGTCACAGCTACTATAATGGCAAAACAAATTAACGTGCAAACTTATGTGACAAGGGAAGAGGAGCTATAAAATTTGTAGTCAAGCATCTATCTGTAAAAAAGAAAATAACAGCAAACATGTAGCTCATTTGAAAGACCTCCAGGCCCCAAAGAAACAAAAACAGACACTCTTTCTCTATATTTTTAGTATCCATGAGGTCTGGCTGTATTTCCTGTCATATGGGGCCTGCAAGATTTTCTCTATTACTTTACCTAAATCCCTTTTGCCTAACTTAGCTTGAGTAGATATGTGTTATATAAATAATTGACCCTAGACAAAAATACAGATAGATACTTCTTATTGGTATATGTAACATTTAATGAATGACTATTATGTTGCAAACCTTGCTCTGGTTGCTCAAAATACAGCTGTGAAAAAAAACAAGCAAAAACCCCTGCCTTCACAGAGTTCTTATTTTAGTGTGATGTATATTTAGCTAAATTGTCTTACCTTTTTTTTTCTCATCATCCGTATTTGGAAAAAGGAGATAAAATAGTTCCCATCTCATTTGGGGCTGTCATATGACAAAACTAAAACAATTTTGTAATGAATGTGATGTCCTTTATTTGAGGGCAAATAATACATTGATTGGGGCACTACAGTGTTTCACAAGCAATGAAGCACTCTTCCTGAGGAATTCTGGACAAGAATGATAGCTTTTTTTAATCCTCACCCAAGGATAAGTTTATTGATTTCAGAGAGAGAGGAGAGGGGAGAGGGAGAGGGGGAGAGAGAGAGAGAGAGAGAGAGAGAGAGAGAGAGAGAGAGAGAGAGAGAGAGAGAGAAACATTGATGTGAGAGAGAAACATTGGTCAGCTGCCTCTTGCATATACCCACTAGAGATCAAACCTACAACCTAGTAGGTATGTACCCTGACTAGGGATCAAACCCTCAGCCTTTTGATGTGAGGGGTGATGCTCCAACCAACTGAGCCACACTGGCCAGGGCAAGAGCAACTTTTATAGAGTATTAGAACAAGCATCCTGGAAACAGGTCGATCGGCTACCAGGTCCTATTTTCTAGGGTAAAATAATCTAGGGAAAACTGAGTTGAGAGATTGTGATTGCGGTTAGGTTTCTTTGACAGTGAGTAGTTTTCTGTAATGCTGGCTGACTTAGGTTTAGATTTGTGACATAGACTAGGCCACTGAGGTGGCATATGTTTTGTGGGTCTTGATACACACATTAACTTTATCAGGGATCATAGGATGATGAAGTAGAATATGTACATATGTATGAAAAGTACATTGGAGTTCCTGGCATTACATTTATGTGCAATAAATTGTGGTGATTTGTTGAAAAGGGAAGCTGAAAGGACATAAAGGTTATAGCTAGAAGAAGATTTGTGAAGGAGAACAAATATATACAGATATTGGTACAAATACCTGCAGAAGTATAGAATTCTTTGTATCTTTGCCTTTTGTAACCCAGAAAGTAATTGCCATTCATTACTATCAGTGTCCTCAGTAACAATCCACCTTCCCACATTTGTCACTCATTTATACGGTATTGCTCTTTCTTACCCTCCCTAGCAGAAAGGCACAGGGAGATGAAGAGGAAACTAAGTTCAATAACCTTACTCAGTTACTCTCTGATTATGACTGTGGGTGATAGTTATGTTATGGGCCCCAAATATTCCCTTGATTCCTACCTGCTTAACAGCAGAAACCTGATTGTAGCCAATTTCATAACTATTTACAGAAAGTAATGCAAAATAGATGGACCAGGACTGGTTTCAAATAGTTTATTTTGACAAAACCTAAAAATAATATTCATTTTAAGAATTTTCTTTAAAGTATTAATATATTGCAGAGTGGACCAAAGTCATAGTAAACACCTAGACCACAGTAATCTGTCGGTCAGCTGCTTAGGAATCACCTGAAGGGAGGGTGTATTTAGAAAGTAGATTTCTGGGTTCCCCCCAACCCAGATCCATTGAATCAGATTCTCTGTTTATAGGGCCCAGGAATCTGCAATTACAACAAGTACACTTGGCTAAACTTAAGAATCAGTGACTTGAAATGCCACCATTAAAGATTTTTTGGTTTTAGGCTTTGGTCCTTTTTAAAATGTAAATATTTCTAGAATAGATAATACATTAAAATGTTAATATAGTGAGGGTAAGTTAATTTGTATCCAGCTACCCAACATCACAACTCACAAAAATCATGAGTGGAATAGAGAGAGAATGAGGGATCAGTAAGGCACTGGCTCCTGGTAGAGGCATCACAAGTGGAAGATGGAGAAGAGGACATTACTATACAATTTCCCCACAAGTCTGTTCTGCCTTGAAGTATAGTTGTGTCTCCTTTTCTGTGGTTCAAATAGCAAAATCAAGTCCCTTAATATAAAATGGCATAGTATTGCCCTGGCTGGTGTGCCTCAGTGGACTGAGTGCCAGCCTGTGAACCAAAGGGTCACTGGTTCAATTCCCAGTCAGGCACAGGCTGGGTTTGTGGGCCAGGTCCCAGGTAGGGGGTGTGTGAGAGGCAACCATACATTGATACTTCTCTCTCTCTTTCTCCCTCCATTTCTCTAAAAATAAATAAACAAAATATTTTCAAATGGCATAGTATTTGCATATAACCTATGCAGATCCTTCCATACACATTAAATCTATCTCAAGGTTACTTATACCTCGTATAGTCATGCATGTTTAACAATAAGGCTATGTTCTGAGAAATGCATCATTAGGCAGTTTTGTCATTGTGCTAACATAAAGTGTTCTCACACAAACCTAAATAGTATAGCCTTTGACTATAATTGCATGTGCTATACTTCTAAATGACTGGAAGCACAGTAGGTTTGTTTATACTAGCATCATCACAAATATGAGTAATACATTGTGCTATGATGTTATAGTGCCTATGATATCACTAGAAAATAGGAATTTTTTAGCTTCAGTATAATCTTATGGGAACACTGTGGTATATGTGCTCCCTCATTGACTGAAGTGTCATTATACAATGCATGACTGTACAATGTAAACATTATGTAAATAGTTGTTAAGCTATATTGTTTTGGGAATAATGACAAGAAAAAGTCTACACGTTCAGTGCATATACAACTGTTGTAGGCCTCACTACATAGCACACATCACCAATGAAATAACATTATTTTTCTAATACATTTTTATTTTTCTAATAGTTTGATCCATGGTTGGTTGAATCCAAAGACGCAGAACCTACAGATGCAGAGGACAAACTGTAATACTGTAATACATAGGCCTAATATGAAAATTCTTGGATATGCAGTGCTGTTCCATCAGAACTTGCACTTGAGTGTGAGTCATGCCTATCTGACAGGCAGGCATGCTACTGAGGATGGTTGTGCTTTTTTCTGTGTGTGTGTAAAAGGGGGACTTTCTAGGTAGGGACAGATAAGTATGCTCTTGGTTATATGAGCTGCGAGGGGAATGAAAAAAATTCTGCTCTCCTTTATAGGCCTTTCCTTAGGAATGGGAACAGGGGTCCACCAGGCACAGAGGTCAAAGCTGTCCCTTCTCTAGACATAATGGTACCTACTACTGAAACATCCCAACCACTATTATTGCCCCTGGGTTTTCTATTGTTGAATTTTTAACAAATCATTAGAGCTGTGGGGAGCAAGCTTTCTTTCTTTTAAATGCTATAAAGCCAAGCCTTGTGGGCAACTCTGGCTCATTATAAGGATTTTCAAATTGACTCATCTACTGTGTAGAAGGAACTTAATTCCATGTCTAATTTTAATCTTCATCCCATGGTCAGGCATGCTGTGTTAAAGCATTTGTTAACATTTAAAGAGGGGAAGCTGACTATATTGATCTGTCTTCTGTAAATTGGCCAAGTTGATCAATTTTGGGTTGTAAGCTTTTGATGTTTAAATTCATTACCTTAATACTATTAGGCACAGTCAGTTGCTAACCCCATTAACCCATAGTGTAGAGTCTGAATTTAGAATTCAACATTTCCAGAATAGTGGCATTAGGAGGAGAGTTTAACAATTTCCACACAAAGTAAGGCTGCTATTCTCTTACAGGCTATTTCCTGTGTGTGCTACTGAAATAGGCTATTAGAGGGTCATTGGCATAGTCATACACTGCCTTGCTGAGAATCTACTCTTCCTTCTTCATTGCATCTTGACTACAATCATAAGAGAATGAGCAGGTTTATATTAAGTTAATGCTCAGGCAGTTAGTATACAGGTGGGGAAGGATTAATAGTGGCATCTATTGTTGCAAACCAATAAGAGAGAAACACAAAAGCAAAATGTTGTCAGCATGAAGCTACTGACACACTGAAGCTAAGGGCTCAGTGATTTCTACAGCCCAAGAGATGGTTCATGGGTACAGGGCTGCTTTGACATGATGTCAACTAAATCACCAACAAATAATTCCTTCCAAGGTCTGTCTCTGCCTTTTGCCCATGCAATAGATTCCCTCTGTAAGGAAAGAACTTGATTAAATGCTGTATCTTTTAGGATTAGGAACAGCTGTGACAGGAAACCCAAATTAACAGTGTCTTAAACACACAAGATTTAATCCTCTCACATGAGAAATCTAGAGGTTGACTATCCAGGGCAGAGTTGGCAGGTCTGTGAATTTACTGGTACACAGTCTCCTTCCAGTTTTTAAATGCATCATCCATCTCTAATATGTTTCGCTCATGCTTATGACTGAAGATTATTGCTTAAATTCAGGCTATGTCACCTTTCCAAACAGTAGGAAAGAGAGTACAAAGGACAGAGCACCATTTTTCAAGGGCACTTTTTAGAAGTCACATGTGAAACTTTAACCTATACACCAACATCAAGAATTTAGCCATGTGACCATGGTGATGCAAAAGGCAAGACAGCCCTTTAGAAGGAAATATAGTACTAGGCATGTGTTCTTCTAAAACTCAAAGTTCTCTTACAAACTGAACAACAATAAAAAATTATCTTGCAAATGGAGGTAATGAATACTGAAGGTCAACTAGCTAACCCTGTCCCAAGTACTGTGTGTGTTGGAGGTAGAGAGAATAACTGAGTCAAGCTTTTTTCTTTTTCCTGTGCCACCATGTATCAACAACTCTCCATTTCCATTTACATCAATCAATCTAAAAAGTTTATAGCAACTTAAACAGAATGGAAAAGCATCCAGAAAGACCCAAGACAGGGGAAAGGGTGTGTGTATCATCAGCATTTCTCCCATAAATGATTTTAAAGCATTTCATTTTACTTGCTCACTTTATATGGCATAGTCTGAGCATCAGCTGTCTCATTTTTACTCTAGTAATCTAAGAATGTGATGTTTTTACAGTGTAATTGCAACTCTCATTAAATTACACCAGTTAAACTGTTAATGTTTTAAATAAAAATAACTTACCTATAATTTGGGATACCCCAGAAGGCAGCTACCTACCTATCTACCTACCATTTCAGACATCCCAGTTGTCAATGACAAGGCTTGTGGAAACCTGAAGCCTCCAGGTGTCCCTAATCAAGTACCCTGGGTTCCAGACCCAGTTCTGAGTCAACAGGTTCCACTGGGATTGAATCTAGACTCTCCATATAGTCCTTTTCTTGGGATTATTTATTAGGAACTGAAAAGTTCTCTTTGCTTGGGAAGGTTTACAGAATACATCTTCAGAACTGAAGAAATCTCTAATAAGGCTGATTCTTAACCTGTGTATTAGCCATACTTAATGATTCATCCCACACAGGCTTCACACAACTCACTATCATATGTATTGACTCTCACTTTGCCAATTTATGTGTGCTGAAGAATGCAAATTTAAGTGTAACAGGAGCCTAAGTAAAATATAACTGAGAAGGTAACTTCCCCCCAAATAATATACAAGGTAAAATAGAAATGATTTAAAAATTATCAGTGTCACATTCATTGATGTAGATAATCAATAAATGACTGTACAGTAAAGTCTCATTATTTTGGGACCCAGTAATTCTGAATTTATGATTAAATTTATGCCTAGTTCCTCTTCAAATTATCATTGCAATAAAGCAAAGTAATAGTGTAAACAAGATTGCAAAGGAACATATTGCACCTACAAGGTGTCAATCTCTTAAGGGCTTTGACACATCAATTATTTGCATGCAGATGACTGTCATTCATTACAAATATCTAGTCATTAAAGCTCACACCATGGCTTCATTTGTTAACATTTTGTCACCAGTTAGTTTATTACTATATATTATGATATAATAAAACTACATCTAATTTTTTAAAAATATATAACTTAGACCCATCATAAATTGTGATGCATATTTTCTATATTTGGGCCTATGTCATTGAGGTTCCCTGTATGTATGGAGATAAAATTAGCTAGCCATAGGCAGAAACTAACCCATTTATAAATTAGTGACTATTTCTGCAAATGACCCAACAAGCCTTGCCCATGTGAGAAAAATTTTCAGGATCATGGCAAACTACCTGAAATATTTGCCAGCTCTGAACAAGCTCAGTGAAGGCACTGGTCAGATATTGGGGCTTTCATTCTAGTCCAATAACATCAACTAACAGCCAATGATCATGAAAATATTAGAATGGCACTGAAAGATTTTCTTCATTTTGATTGATCTGATCAACCCAGTCACAAATCACGGTAACTAGATATGTTTAATACAGTTAGAAATAACAGAATATCATACCTAATACATTTTTAATATATCAATGGCTTTTTGATAAACCATATCATGTAATCCAGCTAACTGATTTATTATTAAAATATCAATACTTAGTCCCTTGGCTTCGCAAATAGGTTCACTAGGGAATAATACTTCATTTTAGTTAAGACCACAAGACAACGTAGTTCAGCCCCCAGTTTTTCTGCTTTTACCTTAAGCATTCTGTTAGTCAGTCTCCTCACTTGTAAAATGGGGAATATATTCCCTACCTTATGTCTTAGCACAGTGCCTGGGAAATACCATTATTATAGCTATCATTAATATTAGTGATAATATTTGCTGAGTCTCTATAGCAAGGATACAGAACTGAACAACTGTAAAGGGGACAGACAGTCCCATTGGTTGTTAGGTGCAACAGGCTTAGCCAATGAGGTTCCCCACTCATTGGTCTTTAGCCACTACACAGTGTTTAAATCTCAGTTAACTTTTTTATGAATTGACAGTACTTGAACACCCATTATGAACTGTGCGCGAGTATAACTGAAAAAGTCACTGTTGAATCAATAGTACCTTCCAAACTAAGTACATATGAAGTCTGTCTTCTGATTAGTGAGTGTGGCCACTATCCAAATTGCCAGCCACCTAACTCTCCATATGCCACAACATATTGTGTACACATGAGAAATTCCCAGGCTCACTGCATTTCAGTGATTTTGATGGCATATTCATAGATCACTATTGCCAACAGAAAAGCTTCACACAGCATCAGATGGATAGAACAAGATAGCAAAATGAGTGAAAGTCTGTCTAGAGTCCATCAGCAAACTGCATTTTTTGTAGTCTTTTACTGAATGGCAAATCTTTCAAAAACCAGTGTTTATTCCTCTTCAGCATCTTAATCCAATAATACTGTATAAACTGTTCACCTACCTGTATGCCTTCAGAAGTATTTATCATTACATTATCTATAAGACCAGACCCAGGTGTATGTGAGGAATTAAAGGAATGAGATAAGTCCTTCCTCAGACTCTAGCCATACAAATTAAGATGCTGAATTTGTCAGGTGGGAAAGAGTGTAACTGGAAGCTGCACTGACTGGTATGGATTCTATGAGGAGTTAAGCATGTCACAAGTGATTTGATGAAAATAATAAAGTCCTAATAGTTGGGTATGATTTGATTTTTTTAGGAAGATAGTGAAATCAAAGTGATCCTTCTAATCACATCATTTTCATTTAGTACTTACATCCCATTAATGCTTTCTTGAGTGGTAGTCAAAGGGCAGGGTTACACACAGAAGACATGTTATTGCCCATCACTGTGGGTATGTTCAAAGGTAGGTGGCTAGACACCAGCGTCTTCTATCTCATATCTTGCTAAAGGTAAAATAAACGTGATTAACCACTGGCTTGGAGTGCACTCTAAGGCAAATGGTGCCACTACGCTTTGTCTTGTTAAGAGTTCCTCATTTCATTGTGTTTTCTCAGCCTCCCTCTCTTAACTATCCCCAATGCCTCCTATAGATCTAAAGACCCAATAGCTGGCCTTTATTCTTAGGGTTTATTTATTTTTTTATTTTTTTAAAGATTTTATTTATTCATTTTTAGAGAGAGAAGGGAGGAGGGGGGGAGAGAGAGAGAGAGAGAGAAAGAGAGAGAGAGAGAGAGAAACACATCAATGTGCGGTTGCTGGGGGTTATGGCCTGCAACCCAGGAATGTACCCTGGCTGGGAATCGAACCTGGGACACTTTGGTTCCCAGCCCGTGCTCAATCCACTGAGCTATGCCAGCCAGTATTTTTATCAATCTGAAGATAAAATTTTTAAATTCTATTCAAATTTTAAATTCCCATTTTCTGTGTAGGAGCTTGTGTTTTGGGAATGCTTATGGACGCACAATGGGATGTGTTCTTGAGTTAACATTTGCCCAACAACTTCTATCATATTGAAGTAAGGAGAGTTTTGGACAGAAATTATAAATGTTATTTTACATAAATTGTGCAGCTCAAACACAAACATGTAGAGTGACACCTCCACCTACCCACCTCCAGGTGATAT